>NC_136072.1:146385993-147585993 GCF_964261635.1 Lissotriton helveticus | reverse complement strand
GGTAAAGAGCAATGCAATATTGAGCAAACTGCAGTGTACCATTCCTTGGCTCAGGTCGCTTCGCCTGCGGGCCGCAGAGCACCAATCTGAGACCCCTCAAAACATTACCATTTTAAACCAAGGGCCATCACTGACAATGGGCAGGCTGATTTCTACCACCTCTGCCCTGCCGCCGGCCTCCACAGACTCGCCCTCCGTGGTCCCAGACACCCTGCTAGTAGAAGATGTACCATCCCTCTCCACATTAGACAAACCAGATAGCGTGCTGGCAGCTATAGAGTCCTCTTGAGTCACCATAGATGCCAGATTTGGATCCGTTACTACAGAACATAACCATCGCAAGCTCACAGACAAGGTCTCAGATGACAAGAAGACCTTAGCCAACCTACAACTGCTCACAGGAGACAACCAATCAGCAATCCAGGGCCAAGTCCTGCACCTCGAGAACAGGGCAGAGGATCTGGAGGGGTGCTCCAGCAGGAACAATATCAATGTCCTGGGATTTCCAGAGGCGATTGAGGGAACTGACCCATGCATCAGACCTCACCCCCTTCTACTCTCTGGAAAGGATGCACCGTATTCCAGCCAGGCATACACCGCCTGGATCTCCTCCCTGCCCCAGGCTGGTAAAACGTTTGTTCATTCGAGACTGCAATGCTATCCTCCATGTGGTCAGGCAAGCGAGCCAACTCCGGGTGAAGGACAAAACCATCATGCTGTTTTCTGACTATACCTGGGTGGTTCAGTGTCAATGCTTCTTCTTCCTGGAGGTCAAGCAGTGTCTCCACCCACAGGGGGCAGTACTCGTTAGTGTTTTCAGCCCACCTCAAGATAAATGTTCAACGGCAACATCGCCTTTCTTTAAGGGAAGCCTGGGACTGGACTGACCAACCACAAGGAGACTCAGCAGTGGACTGCTCTAAACCTGCACTTGGCCCTTCTAGGCCACGAGGCAGCTGACGGGGCAGGCCGCATGCTAGGCCTCCCTCTCAGATATCCTCAACCAGGTCTGCTAATCTGAAGAAGATAACTGCAGACCACAGGTGAGCTCTGCAGGCTGCTGCAAATCTGGGGCCTAATACCACAACGATGCACAACGAGAGGGGCACACACACCTTCTCCTCAGAGGAAATCAATCTCTAGTCCAACAACTCCCTCACTGGCTCACCACACGGAGATCCTCGTGTTGGACGCTGGGGCCATCAGTGGTCACCAGCCAGCTCTGGCATGCACCGCCCCATGGTTCTCTAAGCGCAACATGACTACAGCACTATCTCCCAATGCCTAGCCTTACACTAGTATTGGGATAATCTCATCCCAAGTTGGCACAGTTACCCCTTCCTACTTATCCACCCACTCTTGCTCTACCTTGTTGGGTGGACCTCCTGTGGTATCTAGGGCATGGGCTGGGCAACATGGCGAGGCAGCACTACCCTTGCCACTCACTTTACCCTCAGACCATCATGACCCGCACAGCTGATATTTGTTTCCTCACCCTGAACATCTGAGTCATGCACACCGCCAGAAAGCACTACGCAGTCTATTCCTACATCATACAACAAGGGCAAATCATCATTTTGCAAGAAACACATGTCACTGTAGGTGAACTAGACCATATGCGCAGGCATTGGAGAGGCCTCATCTGTGCCACCACCTACTTGGCATATGCACGAGGCACACTGGTGTAGGTATGCCCTGACATCCCATTCCAAGAAACAAGCATGACTATTGACAGGGAAGGCCTCTAACACCGAGCAGGTACCTTCTGGGATGCACTCTCCACCACACTTGTCCATAAGACCACTTTACTGTGGGTGTTGGGGAGACTACAAGTGCATGCTTGATCTGGTGCAGTCTCCCCATGACTCGTTCCCTTCCAGACGTGCACGCAGATCACTTCTGGAACTGGTGCACCACTAGACTCTTATGGACACATGGCAATCCCCACATCTGGGATCCCAGCTCTTCTCCTTCCACTCCATACCTCAATCACTTGCTTTACTCTGCCCCACTGGTACCCCTAGTCCAACACTTAGTTTATCTGGAACAATCAGTCTCAAATATGACGTGCACATTATGGATGTTGGACTTGGCCCTTCTGTCAGGTTCACCCCTGAACTTTTTGCTTTTAATTATGACCTGGTGTTAGTGATTTTTGGATTCTGCGCACTTTACCACTGTGTCCCAGGGTAAAGTGCGTGCGTGTGGTAAGGTTGGCCTGCCCTCCCATAGGAATGCATGGGGAATGTATGTGTCCCTAGGTAGTTCCTGAAGCGTGGGGAGTGCAGGTGCGAGTTTGGTATGTGCTGACTCGTGTGATTGAATGCTGCGCGATGATATGTGTGGCGTAATTGGCCTGTCTGTGCAGTGAATGTGCTGGCTTGTGATTGGCTGGAGCTGGCTGGTGTGCCAGGCTCCTGGAGTCTGGGTGGGTCTGCCCCGGTGGTGAATGGGGAGATATGCATGTTGCAGGCAGGGAGGGGCTGCACCTGGGACCTGAATAGGTCTGGGCTTTCCTCACACAATGCTGGCTCCACCCCCTGTGGTGTGTCTGATGTCCCTGACCCATCCTGTGAATAGAGAGAGGGGCTGAACAAAACCAAAGTGCTCAGGAACCAGTTGTATCTGGTTCGCCCCTTGCCTGCACCTTTAGACAAAGGAATTGTGTGTATAAAAAGAGGCTGTGACCTCTTGTAAAATGTTCTTGTTTCTGACTAGAATCTACCAGGGCGTGCTGCTGCTGGGGCCCAGGGGAAGGCTTGCCTCCCTGGGCCCTGCCCAGCCCCTGGATATCCTGGATGCCTGGAGGACTTTTCTTTGCTGAGGAGCTGGTTGCTCCATTTCCTTGCCCCAGGACCTTACTGCATCTGCTTAGCACCCTGAAAGTGCTTTCATCTTTATTCCAGGACCTCTGGTTACCTTTAGCGCCCTGGGAGCGTTGTGTGCATCATGCCCGCTTATTTTGATTCCCCTAAGCAGGTGCCTTTCCTGCCTTATGTCCACTCATTTTTATATTTAATTTAAACAGGTCTAGCGAATGCCCATCTCGCGTCACGACCGCCATACTGAATGCCTCTATTGCTTTAATTATTTTTATTGACGGGTGCCACCCCGTTTATTTAATTATCTAAGGGGTGCCCACCCCATTTCTACCTTTAGTTTTCACCTCTAGGGTGCCTACCCCTTGCTATTTGCCCCCAAAATCTCCGCCGCGGGCGAAACAGGAAATCAGGCGGCATCGCGCCTGACTCTGGTCGGGACTTCCGGTTTGTGAAGGAAGTCCCGCCCGCCGCCGTGCAGGGATTGGCCAAGCAGCCGGCCGAGAGATGTCCTATCTTGGCTCCGGTGAGTTCTGGAGAGCCCCGGGGCCGCCACCAAGGAAGTGAGGCCGGTAGAAAGTCCTGGGTCCCGGGAGAAACGAAGGTGAGGCCGTCTTCGGAGGTGCGAGGCTCCCTGGAGTCGAGGGGAGCCCCATCAGAGACGTGCTGCCGCCTACCCGAAGGATCACTGCCGGAGGAGAACAGCCGGTAAGTGAAGACTGGCTGGGGGCGTGTGTTGCGGCGTGTGAAGGAGTCACAGTGAGGCATGCATCTAGGGTGGCCCTGGATGGCAGTGGGCTGCCCCAATGGTTCGTACTGAAATTCTCAGAGCCTCAGATGGCTCCAACAATAGGACATTTCGTTCCCCTTGGGGCCCCAGTTACCTTTCCGAGCCTAGTTGGCTCCAGCGACAGGGGCCATCTTTGGTGTAAAGCCCGGTGGGGCTTCCATGTTCAAAGGGCCAAAGGGGCTAATATTGATTATTTGATGAGCCAGTGTGCTCCATGAGGCCTGCCTATTCCAGAGCCATTGCGCTGCAACGATGGGATAGCGATGGGTTGACAGAGCCCCGTGAGGTGCCAGAGGAGGCACAGTGCTTTGTCCTGAGCGGCCCCAGATGGCCGTGGGCCGCTCCAACGCGATATTTGTTTAAGGAGCCTAAGTGGCTCCCCCGCCCCCATAGTTGTTTTCCGAGGCAAATGGCTGCAGCAGGGGCAATGTTACTTTAAAAGAGCCCCCAGCCGGGCCCGGAGGGCATGGTTGTGCCTGGGCCCATTCTTGTCCTGTCCCCCGCAGTTCTTTAGGGGACACCTGCATTTGTTCTAGAGCCTAGAGGGCTCCACCGTGTGGCGCAGTTTCGTTTGAGGGCCAGTGAGAGCCCCTGCGTCAGTTTGGATTTGCTCATTTACAGCTGCCCAGCATTTAGAGGACAGCTGCAATGTTTAGGTTTTTTCTTTCTAGGGGATTGCTTGGACTCAGGAGTGAGTCGCACTCCTTCATCCCTACCTTGGCCTTCCACAGCTGCGCAGCACTTAGTGCCAGCTGCAGCATTGAGGCCCCGTTCTGTCCCTGTCCTCAGCTGCCAAGCAAGTAGTGGGCAGCTGCTATGTTTAGGTGTTGGCGCTGTGGCGCAACCTGGACTTTGATGTGAGTTATGTGCTAAATGTGATTTCTGCGCTAATGTGCTTTATGTGCTGTTATGATTTATGCGCTAATGCTTTGGGTGGTAGGAAATGTACTTTGTGTGGTATGTTTTGCGCACCCTGTGTTCTGATACCTCTGGATGTGTTTTTATGCATCATGTGTCTTCCCTACACCTCTGAATGTGTTTTTTATGCATCATGTGTAAAGCTTCTGACCTATACCCCTAAATGTAGTTTTATGCTTAGGTGGTTGTGTTTCCTAGTATAGTCATGCTAGTGAGTTCATGGTTCCCTGCGTAATATTTTCCTAAGGTGGTTAGGGTTGCGTGGGTGGTACTTACCTTTTACTAGTGGTTACTGGTTGTGTGCTACATTTGCCATTTGGTGCTTAAAACTATCTCCAAGGGCTTGATACTGAGCTCGCCCCCTGACCAGAGTCCCAGGACCAGTGGGCTCTATTGTACCTTCCCTGACAAATTGCTGGGACTTGTCTGATCTCCTTGGGCCGCTGGGGCCTCGCCTGAAGTGTGCCTCGCTCACTCCCCTCTGCAGCTCGTGCCTGGCTGCCCCCGCCTAGAGCCGCACCGCTCCTTGTGAAGCCGTGCTCTGCTACGCCTGGGCCGCCCGCATCCTGCACCTTGGCAGCTCGTGCCTGGCCGCCCTCAGGCCTTCAGCTGCGCCGCTCTCCTCTGAGCTGCGCCCGCTTCGCTGGGCCGCCCGCACCCTGACCCCTCCTCCTCTGACCCTTACACCTTGGTCGCCCCAGCCAAATGCTTGTAGCACGCCGGCCGCCCGCTCAGGCCTACTGAGGAGATCACTCGCATTATCCCGCGCAACCAGAACAGAAGGTACGGTCCGTATCCGCCGCCAGTTAATATATGTTCTATGTTCTAAAAGTGTTACTTCTACAAAGTGCTAATTCTACCAACAGCAAGTTCTAAAAGTGCTTATTCCTGACAGTGGTCCAGGTGGCCCTGTCCCATGTACATAATCCCCTGTAAATTCTGCCCGTGCATCTGGCACATTGTAAAGTGTGTGTTTACTATCTAATGTGTTTTGTAATACAAAGGCTATTTTTACATATACCTTGTGTGGAGTTCCTTTTGTGGGGGCCTGGGATGTTGTTGCCGGTGGGTGCGTGTGCAAATACTTAACTTACATTGCCCCGGGGATCAGCCTTACTGCTCGTGTCACGTTGCCTAGAGGGTGAGCAGGGGTTATCTTTGGGGTGTAACTCCCTTGCCCTGACTAGAGTGGTGGTTTCTGCCTGGCTTTGGCGCTAGCCTCAGCCAACTGGAAATCCCATTTCTTACAATGGACCTCAAATGCATGTCCACAACTCCCCCAACAGCTATGTGTAAGTTGCCACAAGATTGCTTGGAAGACCCAGTGTTCGGGAAGGAGCAGGCAAACCTATTCTAAGTTTATTTTTATGAAAACCATAATATTGCCTCCTCCAGGACACTGGAGAGGGATGCTTTTAAGGTGGTGATGAGAGGTCCTTGCATACAGCAGATAGCAGGTGTCCACTGAACATTGGAGAGAGACATAGGGACAACTGAGCAGAACCTAGCTGACCTTACCAAAGCGACAGATACCAAGCCCTGCAACTCGCTGAGGTGAAAACCTCCTATGCAGCCCTCTTAGAAAATAAAAATATATGTCACTACAAATTCACTGCCCATTTGGTAAAACTTCACAGAAAAGGGGGCAAATCCGGTAGGCTACTGGCTTAGCTACAATACTAAACTGAAATCTTAACACACTTGTTTTTACTCACAGTGTGAGAAAGAAGCAAAGAGTACAAACATTACAAAACAACAGAGGCATTTTATCACCATCATAGAAAAGTGTGCCCCAAGGGGTGGAGGGAAAGAAAAGGTAGTGCAGCGTGAGGATAAGTAGTAGCAGATCTTAGTACAATCTAAAGTGCAATAACAACTTCATAGTTTGTAAAACAGTACATAATTCACCCTGGCTTCAAACGTGAGCCAGTTATGCAAGAAGACACCAACTGTTCATAACATTCTAATACGACAACGTGCTCATAGCGCTTCTACATATATTGAATTCATTATTAGCGCAAGCCGTTATTTTGGTAGAAACAAAGTCGATGTTTCGACCCCAATAGGATGGTAGGCGACAGTTTCAGCCTTAAAGCGGGGTCTTCATCAGGACGTGGGGGCGGGGGTGTTGTGTGAAGGGGCAAATGAGTCTAAAGGGAAATAAACAATCATGAATAAACTACTTGAACGAAGTGCCTGAATCACAGAGAAAAGTATTTTTGATAACCCAAAAGTATTTACCATGGCGGGGACATCAAACAATTTGGGCCGAGAGGCTACAAATCCAAAGGAGCGCGGGAAATCTAAAACGATAAGGACACTCATGTATTCTCGAGGTCTCACCAATAGACAACAATGCCAAACATAACCGCGGCAAAGAAGCGTTCTACTCACTGTATTATTTCAAATAAGATCACCAAGAACATAAATTATGAGGTGATGTCATCATGACAATGATTGAATTCTGTGGGAAACGGAGAGATAAAAGCAACCCAGAACCAAAGTCAGTGATGCAAAAATGCGGACTGGAGTTCGTATACAGGTCATTCAACAACCACATTATGACTCACATAGTTGTCGGTAAAATCTTTCAAGTTGATAGACACGCGCCGCTTATGGAGTCAGCATCCACTGAAACAAAAATAAGGGAAAGCTACAGCCACCACTCTGTCAAGCAAATCTAAAACATGGTATTTACACAAGGGGCCGTACCCCAGATAGGTACTAGCGAGCAATGATCACTCATACCTTGTAAATCGGCCGCGACGCGGCCTGTCCGTGATCGTGTCTACCTTCTAAATGCTCTTTACCCAGCAGAGCGGTTCGGTCCGGTATTAAGCAACCGCCGTCGGAAAAACATGCACGTAATCACGCAAGATGCGTGAGAGGCGCCAGAGAGAAAAGACGATGTCCCTCGCCAGTTGCCAAATCGGTAGAGATGACTCAATTACATATTTTTAAGGAGGGAAACAATGTATTCCTAACTACTCTTAGCGCATTAGGGGCATGTGATATAAACCAAGTTAAAATGCGTGCTTTGTGTAAAAAGGGAAGTTGTCCTTCTTGTTCTTAGGTGGGGGCACTCGATTGTTATACATGGCGGAACTACTAATGTAAACCGAGTATCTGACAGTCGTGAAGCTATATGATGTGTGATACACATGGCCCATGCTGGACCGGTCAACGCTCAATTACCATTGATATCTATATAATAAAAAATATAAAATATGCAGTCAAGGAGCGCTTACCTCCCCGGCACGGGGGTACAAGCACCAACATTGGTTTTGGGATGCAGAATGCCAAATGTACATACATCGAATCTCATCCCGCAATATCATTTGGTTATTATATTCATGCACAAAAGACACGTACTTCCCAGGCACGGGGGTAAAGGCGCCCACGCTTATACGGTCTGTATTAACCCACCTGTATGGAACAACGCGTACCTCTCAAGCATGAGGGTAAAAGCGTTCATAGGAGAAGTGGATAACTCCTAGGTATGCTAAATGTGGGAAGAGCTGTTGATGATGGTCTGTGACTGTGGATATAGACATTGACGTGGGTAAACGAAGGGCACCTTGCATTTCCCTCCACCCCTTGGGGCACTCTTTTCTATGATGGTGATAAAATGCCTCTGTTGTTTTGTAATTTTTGTACTCTTTGCTTCTTTCTCACACTGTGAGTAAAAGCAAGTGTGTTAAGATTTCAGTTTAGTATTGTTTTCATTTTTCATTTGTTTGCTTGACAGTTTGATGTACTGTGACCCCCTTGTATATGTATCGTTCTAGTACCCAGGTCCCAGCGACTACATTAGGTTAACCTGTTTTCCTGTACCATTATCTGAGCAGGTGCCGACCTGCGAGGTTTTTTGTCAACTTGATTAAATCAAGCACTGACCATGGTAGAAAATGAACTTCTGTCCTATACGGAGGAATATATAAACCAGTTAATACAGAACCCCACAAATACATTTCTAGCAGCTATCACACCCAACATAGATTTTACACTTAATGAGAAGGTTGCATGTCTAGAACGCTTAGAGAAAAAACTAATCCGTACCCGCCTTCATGGGCATTTGCTCACCAAGTACCTGCAGGAGAACATCATACCTGTTGGTTTACCAATCAAGATTGAACCCGCAATCTTTGTGGACATGCCAACATTTAGGGAAGGCTTCAGCTTTGTAGCCAACAACTGCTCCCGGCACTGGATGGTGCAGGGAGTAGAGACCGCTGCGGAGAAAATACAGATACTGACCAGCGAAATCATGGCACTACGAGCTGAGATCGCCGGCGACAGGACTCTCATGAACGCTAAGAACGTGGATGCAACACTAAACGACTTTGAGGTCATGACACAGAACAAGAAACTTGAAAAATTGGCCCGGGACCTACGCATTTTCGATAGGAAGAACGTGTATCTGTATCTGCAGACCGATTATTACAAACAGGATACACAAGGCCGTTTTACCAATCGGCGTAGGGGTGGATTTAGAGGGCGACGGAATTATACTACATTCTCTGACTCATCCTACAGCTCAGGGAGCGACCAAGACCAGCCGGGCCCAAGTGCAGCCTACAATTATCAGGACTACTGGTACCCCCCTCAACAGCCTTTTTTAGGCAGAGGCCAAGGACAATGGAAACCACCGAGAGGGCGCAGCAACAATTGGTTCCGGGGCCAACCCTGAGGCCAGATGACCAACAATAAGGACTGGGACGCTGGGAGAGGACGGGCACAGAAGCAAGTAACCTTCCGGGCAGAGAACCATGGAGAGATCTCCACCAGACGAAAGGAGTACCGGTGGTAGCCGGGCAATTGAATACATCGACCACCCCAATGGTCAATATCTCAACCCTAGCTCTGAACGAATATGAGATTAAAGTGCTGAGTAAGGGTCTATCATATGTTCGCACGGCTATCACCAATAAATTTGCATTGAAAACGGCACTATACAGTTTTTTCCGCAAAATTAGACTGCGCTATTACTTCAGAAATTCCACCACACAGCAACGCACATCGATTACTGGCCTGAGAACACCATCCAACTTCTTTCCTCCCACTTATGCTATGACCAGCAAAATCTTAGCTTATGAAAATGTAGTATCTCGAGATGTGGAAAAATTACTGAATGGACACAAATACATCAAATGTAATCTTAGTAAGGCGGAAAGAACTGCCCTTAAAACCTTAAAAGACAAGAAGGAAGTGGTGATAAAACCAGCAGACAAGGGTGGGGCCATCGTAGTGCAAGATGTGTCCAAGTACAAGGAAGAGATATACAGACAATTGAATGATGGGGTCAGCTACATCAAGCTTTCCAGAGACCCGTCCAAGGAACTAGCACTTGCTATTCTTGAAGTGACACAAAGAGGAAGGGATGAAGGGTTCATCACAGAACAAGAATTCAAATGACCTAATCAGAGTCATCCACGCCTGCCTACCATTTATACACTTCCTAATGTGCATAAAAATATGTCCAACCCTCCCGGGAAACCAATAGTCTCCGGATGTGGTTCAATGTTGGAGACACTTTGTAAATACGTCGATCACTTCCTGAAACCAATTGCAGAGAATACTCGCACCTATTTACACGACACCATGCAGACCATTAATCTAGTTGATGAACGACAATTTGATCACACCAAACAACTACTGGTCATGTGCGATATAGTGTCATTGTACACTAGCATTCCGCAATTGGAGGCATTAGAGGTTATTGAAAGAGTACTTGACCAAAGGACAGCCCCCGTACCCGATCCAACTGAGTTTATCATAGATTTACTTAAACTGGCTATGATGAAGAATTTTTTCATTTTTCAAAATTAATTCTTTTTAATGACCAAAGGAGTTGCCATGGGGGCAACTTTTGCTCCGGATTTGGCCATAATATATATGGATGAATATGAAAAGAAGTACATTTGTGACAACACAAACACATACGGAGGAAATGTGGACCTATGGGTCCGCTATATTGATGATGTCCTGCTAATTTGGACAGGGAGTACGGAGGACGTATCTAAGTTCCATCTATGGTTGAACAAAAGGAGTTCAGATATCCAGTTCACCCTCCAGTCAAATAAGGAACGTATCGATTTCCTGGATATAACGATTTTCGTGGAGAACTACTCTTTGCCTACAACACTCTACAGGAATCGGCAGAACGCAACTCCCTTTTACAATATAACAGCCATCACCCATGAGGACTGCGAGATAATCTACCATTTGGGCAGTTTTTGCGTACCCGCAGAAACTGTTCTCTGAAGGCCGATTACATGCGTGAATCACAAGAGCTGCATGATCGCCTTTTGGAACGTGGCTACCCAGGGGGGTTGATTAAAAGAGCACGCAAGGGGGGGCGTAGCCAAGATGGCGGCGGAGTAGGACGCACGTCTCGTCCCTCCGGCGCCGCGCTACTAAAAAGCTTTGTATATCGCCCGGCTGGTGGCCCATCCACGCTCTTACCTGGTGTGCAGACGAGCGGGGTGCCGGCGAGCACAAGCGGGAGCCCTTCATTGCGGGTTTTGGCCATCCGGAGGCGGTGCTGCGAGGTCCGGCCTAGTGTAAGGCCTGCCAGAAACGCCGCGTGGCAGCTGCGGCGGAGGGATGGCAGGGCGCCCGGGAGGCCACGGCCAGAACAGAGGGGCAGCAGAGCCGGAGTCAGGCCCAGAGCCTCCCGTGGTGCAGCGGAGGAGGCCATAACTTTCAGGACTCCCCCTGCGGCGTGTGGCCTGACCGGTGGACGCGGCGGAGGATCCGATTGCGCCTGAGGGGACGTTGGAGGCGAGAGCGGGGCCCGGTGGAGCGGTGAGGGGGCTGGGAGGCCCCGGGAGATTCTTTGCCACTCCAGCGCAGCCTGCAGGGTGCGACTGAGGGGCTCTGCCTGCAGAGTCCCGACGGGTGGTGTGGGGACCGTGTGCCCTGAGATTAAGGAGGCGGCAGAGAGGATCGGCGGACTGTGTGGTTTGCCGCTGCCGGCCGGGCGGAAGCCCCCTGGGGTCGGCGTGGCCATCGCTGGGGCAGCATCCGGTGACTGGGGGGTGCAGGAGGGGCACCCCCGCTCTACAGTGTGTCGAGTGCCTGAGCTGGGCGGACTGGAGGGGCTCTCGGTGGAGAGATCCGAGGGAGCGGCCCGGCTGCACGGCCGCAGGCCTGGTGAGGCCTAGCTGTGGTGGCAGACGGCCTACGGTGGAGGGGGCCTTGCAGAGCCACGGAGGTGAGGAGCTGTCACCAGAAGTAGCGCCCCAAGATCTGGCCCTATGATGGTGAGGGCCTCGCGGTTCGGTCGCCTTTGAGGGGAGCAGCAAGGTGAGGCGGCCTTGTCGGAGAGGTGCGGTGTGGGGCCTGAGACACCAGGAGGAGCCGACATCTTAGCGAGCCAAGCCAAGGGGCCGCTGGGGGAGACGGTGGCCCTATACAGCATCTGGGGACAGCGGGGGTTTCCTGCCTTCCCCCCGCCTGAAGTCTCGCTGTGTGGGGACTGTGCTAGGAGCGGTGAGGCTGCATCTTTTAAGTGGTGGGACGTCTTTTGGGGTGCCCCTTGCCCTACCGGACCGGCTCCCCCATAAGCTCCCTGGGGGTCAAACATGGCAATGAACAGGGTCTGGAAAGACAAAGCGGGGAAGGAGAGACCCCCGAAAGTGTCAGCGGCGTCCTCACCCCCGGGAGAGACTCATTCTCCGCGGAAGGACAACTCGGAGGCCCCGGCGACCAAGGCCTTTATGGTCGAGCTCTTTTCCGCCATTAAGGAAGAAATCGCTGAGCTACGCTCGCATCTTGCGTCTGATCTCTGGGAGGTGAGGCGCGACGTGGATAATGTGGGGGAACGAGTCACTACACTGGAGGAACACGATTTGGGGACAGTGGAGGATATCCACCAGCTCCAGCAGTATGTAATCCGTCTGACTGAGCAGAACCTGGACCTCCAGGCCCAAGCAGAAGATCTTGAAAATAGGTCCCGCCGGAATAACATCAGGATACGGGCGGTACCGTGGAAAGGAGAGGGACTGGATTTGCGGGAGTATGTAGAGGTGCATTTTAGGCACGTCCTACAAGAGGAAGACCTGCCACCCATCCGAATGGACTGCGGTTGGTTTGGGGTTTGGGGCGGTGTTGGTATGAGGTTGGTATGGTGGCGGCTTTTCATTTTGGGGATTTTTTTTTTCTTTTACACAGAGATGTCTGAGTGTTTTAACAAGCGTTTCCCTCCCTTAGACGAGCTCTGGCTCAATGAGTCTCCTTCAGCCCTGATGTGTGGGCAGTTGCCCCTTAATGCCATGGCTCCTATTACGATAGATACCTGGAATGTTAAAGGCCTCAACTCCCCACAGACACTGCTCAAAATATGGAAATATATTGTAGACCGTCACCTAGATGTAGTCGCACTGCAGGAAACTCATTTAGCCCGGGCGTATGAACTGCACCTTAAACACAAACTGTACCCCCTTATTTATCGGTCTTCGGCCACCACCAAACACCGAGGGGTGGCCCTGCTCTTGCGCGCAGCGACTCAGTTTCAGCCGCTCGGGGTCCAGGGGGATAGGGAGGGCTGATGGATCATGGTCAAGGGCATCCTGATAGGTGGAGTCTGTACTTTTGTGGCACTTTATGCTTCCAATGCTGGCCAAACACCCTTTCTTACTAGCCTGTTAGGAAAAATAGCAGATTTTGTAGAGGGTCCTCTCCTTCTCCTAGGCGACTTCAATCTCATATGTCAAAAGGGGCTGGACAGCACACACTCACAGCGGTCGGACGCGGGGACTTTCACAGGGGAGACACAACAACAGTTTCAGGACGTGGGGCTCTTGGACACTTGGCGGGCGCTATTCCCACACATACAAGATTACACAATCTTTTCGCACGTCCACAGGACATACTCCCGCCTCGATTACATTTTCATCAGCCAATCTTTGCGGGGGGCCCTCCAGGACGCAAACATTTTCCCTCTCTCAGTCTCCGATCAAAGACTTTACTCGATATGCCTACGGTGGCAGGGTCCTAAGCCGGCTGCCCCTAGGTGGTATTTCCCGCCTTCCCTCGTCCGCGACAAGGAGTCATGTCTCAAGCTGCGCACGCCCATAACTGGCTTCTTTGAGTCTAACCCCCAGGAGGATACATCCGAATTTACTAACTGGGATGCCCTGAAGGCGGTAATCTGGGGCGAGTGCATCGCCCTCAACTCTGCCCTAAACATGCGCTGCACTCAGGAACGCGAAGCGCTTGAGGCTGAACTTGCTCAGGTTGAGCTCTCCCACAAGTCTGACCCCACTCGACAGAAGCAACGCCAACTTACTGCTCTCAAAGGCAAACTCCGAGCTATCTATTCCAATAGGGCGGTACACACTCTCCTTAAGCTGCGGCAGCTGTCGTACACACAGGGCAACAAGATAGGCAAACACTTGGCGCGTCAGTTGAGGGATAAAAGAGAAAAGGAATACATTGACGGGATTTTTGATTCGTCCGGCCAGATCACCCACAAAGACGAGGAGAAGGCTACTGTGTTTGGGGCCTTCTATGAGGGCCTTTACAAGGGAGAATCCTTGGATATCGATGCCCGACAAGCGTTCCTCGACGCCCTAGTGCTCCCGCAGGTCTCCGCCGACTGGAATGCCCAACTCACAGCCCCCATTACCCTGGCTGAGGTCACTTTGGCGATTTCCTCACTCAAAGCCATCAAGGCCCCAGGCCCTGTCGGCTATACAGCCCTTTTTTATAAGACATTTTCCCCTGAGCTTTCTTCGCACTTGGCTTCTCTTTTTAACGCAATGGCCACTGGGAGTAGAACGGCGAACACCATGGCAGAGGCAGTGATCACAGTCATTCCCAAGCCAGGGAAGGACCCACAATACTGCGCCTCCTACAGGCCGATAGCGCTGCTCAAATTAGATGCTAAGCTTTATGCTTCGATTATCGCTAAAAGACTGAACGACCTCATGCCGCTGCTCATCCACCCCGACAGGTCCGGTTTTATTAAAGGGAGACAGATGCATGATAACACCCGCCGCATTGCACATCTCATAGAAAAAGCCAATAAACTTCAGGTCCCGGCGGTCCTAGTGTGGCTCGATGCGGAGAAGGCCTACGACCGGGTCAACTGGTCGTTTCTGTTCCGGACGTTGGCCGACTTCGGATTCTCGTCCAAGTTCATCTACATGGTCCAGGCAAACTTCCACCCCCGTCTCCCGAGTGGTGGTCAATGGGGCCCATTCAGAATCCTTTGGTCACTCCCGGGGGACCCGGCAGGGCTGTCCCCTTTCCCCACACCTTTTTGCCCTGAGCATCGAACCACTAGCGCACGCTGTGAGGCAGAACCCGGACATAAAAGGTATTCCATTCACTTGCAAGCCTCACAAAATTTCCTTGTTTGCCGACGACATCCTTCTCTCCCTCACGGATCCAGAAAGCTCCCTGCCAAACCTTCACTCAGAACTACATCATTTTGAGCTGCTCTCCGGCTTCAAGGTGAACGCTGGGAACTCCTTTATTCTCAACATCTCCCTCCCGGCGGACCGAGCTGCCCGCCTCCGTTCCTCGACTACGCTCGCCTGGGCCTCTAAGTCACTCCAATACCTGGGGGTGTCCCTCACCCGACGCTTCAGGGGCTCTATCGTGCCAATTTTCCCTCTCTACTCGCCTGAGTTCAAGCAGACCTGGTGAAGTGGAAACCGCTCTTCCTCTCATGGCTCTGCCGTATCCATGCCATCAAAATGACGCTGCTGCCCAAACTCCTCTATCTCTTTCAAGCCTTGCTCATTAGCTTAGACTCTGATTTTTTTGAGAAACTCAAATCCATGATCTTACGCTTTATTTGGCGGGGAGGGCGTGCTCGCTTCTCCTTCTCCCACCTGCCCCGCCCGCGCTCGGAGGGGGGGGTGGGTTTGCCGGACATTCAACTATAATACAAAGCGGTCCAGCTGAGGGTTTTGGTCGAGTGGTCCCAGAGGGATGTTGAGAAACACTGGCTCCACATGGATCGCAGCGTGACAGGTCGGACTATTTGGGACTTTGTCTGGCGTCCTCGCAGAGATAGGCCTCCGAACACTTACCTATGCACACCTTCACATACTACACTGAAGGTGTGGGACGCTTTAACAGGCGACGATAGGTGGACTACCATCACACGTCCTCTTTTCCTCCTGCTCTCCATGAAGGCCCCTTTGACTCCTGGAAACAGGGCGGCTGTTTAGCATTAATCCACCTGTTCCGAGATGGCAAACCTCTCACTTTCAAAGACTGCCGAGAAGAGTTCCATTTACCAGAGACCGAGTCCTACCACTATACCCAACTCATGCACTGGGCACTCCACCCCACTGTCCGGGAGGCAGCAACTCACCCTTTGACCAAATTCAAAGCATTCCTTGCTAAATCTTCCTCAATGAAAGGCGTGATCTCCTTTATATACTCCCCATGAGGGGGTGGGGGTTTGTTTTCCTCCTTTGAATGCACAGCTTGCCTCTTGTTGAGGCCACCCGGCAATCGTCAGCTCCTTTAAGCCACCTACAGCTTCCCGGGGGGAGTTTCCCTATGGACGTTACAACTGGGAAGACGATATGCTTTTCTTTTCGATTGATCTATATATGGGGGGATTCCCCGCTGTCTAACGAGCCTGTCTACTGTCCTGAGCCGGGGAGTCCCCCACTTTGAATGGCTTGTACGTGCTACCTTTGATGGCCTTCCCTATTGTCTTTAATGTCTGTTGCCATGCATACTCCCCTGCGAGGGATTCTTGGCGTTCGCCATGACTGTCACCGCACTGTTTACTTGTATATACTTCAATAAAAACATTTTTGACAAAAAAGAGCACGCAAGCGTGCGTGATACAATCCACGTGAGAGTCTCCTACATCCCAAAGAACGTGTCGATCCTTTGATCAAACGGATGATCTGTGTAACGACTTTTTCCACACAGAGCAATGCCATCAAAAAAATCATAAACAGATACTGGGGATTGATATCTGATGATATTCAGCAAAACAATCCCCCCTTCATTCATTCAGGAGAGCCAAAAACATCAGGGATATGGTAGTCCACTCATTTTTGGATGTTGAACAACCATCTACAGTACTGTCTCTAAGGAAACTTCCACCGATCCTGGGGCACCATCGATGTGGATCATGTAAAGCGTGCAACACTACGATGCAAACAAAGGAGTTCATTCACAAAGAACGAACCGTGGTCCTTAAATCATATACGAACTGCAGTAGTTCTAATGTGATTTCCGTGATAAAATGCCCATGTGAACTGCTATATGTGGGTCAGACACAACAAAAAGTCAAGTCCAGGATACTCCAACACTGAAGCCGGATTCGCTGCGAAGTAGCAGGCGCGCCTCTAGTGGAACATTTCAAGAGGCGTGGACATGCACCTGAGAGCATGAAATGGATTGTGACTGTGGATATAGACATTGACGTGGGTAAACCAAGGGCACCTTGCATGAGGATTAGGTGGGAATCAAGGCAAGGGTTGGACTTTGTGTAAAGACCAGATCACGATTCATCGCATCAGAGTAGCTAACTGGGGATGGCTGCCCTCCACTTCATTGAGACCGTTATCAATGGAGTCAAAAAAGGCCATCCATTTAGACTTGTGGACATTCAGAATCGAGATATGTAGAAGCGCTGTGAGCACGTTGTCGTATTAAAATGTTATGAACAGTTGGTGTCTTCTTGAATAACTGGCTCACGTCTGAAGCCAGGGCAAATTATGTACTGTGTTAAAAACTATTAAGTTGTTATTGCACTTTAGATTGTACTAAGATCTGCTACTACTTATCCTCACGCTGCACTACCTTTCCTTTCCCTCCACCCCTTGAGGCACACATTTCTATGATGGTGATAAAATGCCTCTGATGTTTTGTAATTTTTGTACTCTTTGCTTCTTTCTCACACTGTGAGTAAAAACAAGTCTGTTAAGATTTTAGTTTAGTATTGTTTTCATTTTTCATATGTTTGCTTGACAGTTTGATGTACTGGAACCCCCTTGTATATGTACCGTTCTAGTACCCAGGTCCCAGCGACTACAATGGGTTAACCCGTTTTTCTGTACCATACTGGCTTAGCTAGTCTGACAGAACTCAATGGCTCACCTCATCACCGCAGTGGTTGACCCCATAGGCAATACAGGCCGTATGCAAGTAGATATACTGCAGACCTTCTGTGATCATTACTCGTCCATCTACAGGGCACTACCTGCCACTGTGATAGATTACTTCAACAGGTTTCTGCTGGGCATTACCCTTTCGCACATCTAGGCCACCAGTAAACTATCACTAGAAGCAGCAATCATGTCAACAGAATTGGCGCAGGTGATCCAAGACCTCACCCAGAACAAAACCCCATGATTAGACGGTCTACCCTCGGAATACTACAGTACCTTTTCATCACTCTTGGCACTCTATCTTGCAGAAGTTTACGAGGTGGCACTAGGGCATGCGTGAACTTCTGCACTTGGTTGAGAGCCCCTCTTGGTGTCCCTTCCTAAACCGGACAGGACCTCATTCAGCTGACCCATTATAGGCCCATAACTATCCACAGGATGACAATAAAATGTTGGGCAAAATTCTAGCTGACAGGTATGCCCAGATTCTCCCAGAACTTATATACGCAGACCAAAATGGCTTTGTACCTGGCCGTATCACCTCCCAGGCTATTTGTTGCCTTTTCCACATGCAAGTCCAGGTATGAGGATGGTTCCCATGGGTGGCCTGTCTTATTCCTGACGTAAAGATGGTGTTCGATACCCTCACGTGGTACCTCTTTAGAGTGCTCATCCGCATGGGGATCAGGCCCAGACTTCCAGCCTACACCAGATTACTGCATTCCAGGCCAACCTCCCGGATCCACCTGGGTCATCTGATTTCAAGCTTCTTCCCAGTTGACTGCAGTATGAGACATGGATGCCAACTCTCTCCCTTACTGTTTACACTTGCAAGCGAACCCCTGGCCATGCCGCTGCACAGGGAGAGTCAGGAGTGAGACATCCCACTCGTGGGCAGTAGATACACTGTGTAGGGTGGAAGTGAGTGTGCTTCCTGCAGTACGAATCTGAATGTTATTCTTCAGGTAATTCGCGGACTGCCTCTGAAACGCCGAGCGTAGTCACCGTGTTCCGGATAAGGACCATGGTGACTACGCTCGGCGTTTCAGAGGCAGTCCGCAAATTACCGGAAGAATAACATTCGGATTCGTACTGCAGGAAGCACACCCGCTTCCACCCTACACTGTCGCGGCTGCCTTCATTTCCCACATTTCAGATTCATCAGTTATTAGAACCCGTTTCATCCCATTTTTGAAACATACTCATTTCAATTGGTCTAGAGCCCAGCCAGGTTGGAATTGACACTGGCCAAGCGACCTTTTTCCTTTTGATTGAAATCTACAGCCCTGAGGAGTCGCACTATTATGTGACGAAACACGTGTCGGCTGGCTGCAAAGGATATTAAAGAAGATTCTTTACAGATTACGTTCAAGATTTTGTGTTTTCTCTGACAGCTATAATTGCTTAATTTAGCGTTAAAGTGTCCACTGAGACACATACTCATGAAATAGAGAAGGATTTACTCTCTTGTTGTGTGCGATAGGCATCATACTTTTATGTTCATACACGTTTGCTCTTTGAGCAGACGTCTTGAGGGGTTATAGGGCTAATACCCTCGTTTATCTGCACCAACACTTACTATTGACAATCTTACAAATCTAGCATCGACATTAGCTGTGCGCCCATCCCCTTCTTTCTAAAAACCCTTTCTCTTTGCTATAAGTACGTACACTGTGTCCTTATATGCAGAGGACCTGCTCCTCTACGTGTGAGACATAAATGCCTACCTTGCCCCACTTCGAGATACTCTATCAATTTATGTCTCCAGTATACCCACTTTGCCCTGATCAACAGCTTTGAGACAAATAAGTTGGCACCACCCGCCTCAACTGGTATGTTCAGGTGACCTGTTACCTAGGGGTCTTTCTTTATCATGACTCCAAAGACCTATATGTGGGGATCCTCTGCAAGGCCTTGGTAGAAATCTGAACCCAGGTACATTTCTGGCAATCCCTTCCACGAGCCCCCATAGGCAAAATTTCCTTAGCGAAGATGGTTATTTTGCCTTGCTTTCTATATTATTTCCTGAACCTCCCAGTTATTTTGCCATGTTCTTTCTTTAAGGAACTAGACTCTCTCCTCTGCACGCACATCTAGAGAGTCGGCGCAGACGAGTTGCTCTTGCCAAACTACAGCTACTGGTAGATCGGGGAGTCCTGGACACCAGCTTCTTTGAGGCATACTTGCTTGCAGCACAGCTCCAGTGGCAGGCCAGCTGAGCGGCTGGGCTATAAATGGGCAAAACTCATACCGAGCTTGAGTCCCTGCCAGTATCCACGATCTAAGGCTTACTCCTACCGAAAGTCCTGCCCACTTCCACAAGGCCGTTGTAGGTGGCAACCACAAAGACATGTATGACCAGGATACATCACCTCTGCCAGGGGGCTCCACTATACACCCTGAACTTACCTCTAGTTAGTTTACCTCACTACTCATGATTGTACATGGCTGGGACCTAGGGGCCTGGAGAGGTCACTAAAGATCACAACGTGCAACCTCTTTGAAGAAGGCAATCTCCTCCCCTTCGGCCAACTTGCAGAGGCAAATGACCTCACCAGGTCAGTTCCTCCTGTACAGACAGCTTAGCCACATGTGCCACACCCTCTGAGACCTCTCAGCTGGTGCCATGCACCCATACTGCAGACCATCCAGGAAAGCGGCCCTCAACTCATTACTTGCTTTTACAAGGTCATTTGCAAATAAATAACCACCCCTCTGACAGGGAGTGGAAACGAGCACTCAGGTTCTCTAAAGAAGTCTCTTGCAACTCTTGCCTTAAAAACATACAATTGTTTATACTTCTTAGGGCCATTTAACCCCAGCTCAGCTTCTCTGTTCCTTCCCTTACACACAGTTTGAATGCCTGCACTGCTGAACTCCTGACGCAGATCTCATGCAGTCGCTGTGGTCCTACCCTGACCTCCATAGTTATTGGCAATTGATCCACACCATCATGCTTTACATTAAGGAGCTACCAGACATTCACACATGAGAAACATGCTCCCTCGACATAAATAACTGCAAGAAACAACAGAAAGTATTTGCCCGCTTTGCGGCCCTGGCCCTTATATTAGCCAAACGCGCACTTACACTTCACTGGCGCTCCCCACAGCCTCCCAGTGTAGAAACTGCAGAGAGCAATGCGCAATCGGGGTGCTGCTGAGGAGGACACCCTCCACTATGGGGAGGTACGGCAGCTAAGCTGGCAACCTATATGCCCTTAGTGAGCCACCCTGTATACACTTCCAGCAGAAGGTGGGAAATGACGACCTACCCCCATGAGCATGCTATGCGACCCACACACACGCTATAAACCCCACCCCAAACGGGGGCACCCATGTCAGCACTGACCTGCAGTATTGCTTTGCTCACCACTGAATCACTGGATTGCTTCCACGTGCCCAATCGCCTGCCCTCACTAAACTGCCCACATTGCTCTTTAAATTTAGACAATAGAGCCGAGCCCACCCACCCCCACCCAAATCCCACTGTTTGCCCTAGTTACGCCATAATGACGATCTACGACAAATTAAGCACAGCATGCATCAGAGCGAGTGTGAGCTCCTAAACCCATACACACTTTGCGCAGATGGTTTGTATAATACACCTATGTATAATATGCCTATGCTTAAGTACATTGATCTTCTTGCTCAGTATTACTGCATTAATGTGTAAGACGTCATATGCAGCCATTGTTAATGTTTTAAAAATTAATTAATATATTTATTACAAAAAAAATGTATCCCACACCAGGTAAACTTCTAAATGTGACAAATCAATTGGTCTCCCCAGGTGAAGTGTAACAAGGAAAAACAACTGAAGTGATCAAGTCACTCCTGCTTTATATGTGTGCCACATTCTGTGGCACACATACATAGATGATCAGGCCCCTGAGCGTTCATCATGTGAAGGTAGGTGCCCCCTCCTGCTCAAAGACAATCCCACATGCAATGCAGTCACTCGACCACTATGTGCAAGTGGGTCTGTGTTTGTGCTAGGCAGCACACTGTGTGCCAGCTTAGGCTGAAACGTGAGGAGTGTGGTACGGCCTAACCATTGTGCAGTACTATCCTTTCTCAGTGACGCAAGTTAATGCAGACAAGTGACTTGCTGCAATAGTGCCACATTCCCAAATATCTGAGCCCCTGTGTCATGGTCGCATAGTGGAAACAATGCAGGTGGAGGAAAAGGCAAGAAGGCGCCCGCTGCTGCAGACGCATAGGCAGATCGTTCTTGCCAGCTCACGACTCTGCGGTTCGTCACAATATTGCAACAGTAAAAGATACAGAGTATCGGTGTTCCTTGAAGTACGAGCTCACGGTAAAGCTGGCTGATAATCCTACCTTCTGCCTTGAGGCTTCCTTGAGGCTGCTGGTACGGTGAGAAAATTGGCGGACCCGACAGAATCGGCAAACCGGGTGCGGCTCGGATATGGTTTCCCTGACGCGGTTGGGCGTGGGCACGGCCCTGACTCTCTAAAGCCCCGTAGAAAGTTCAGCGAAACCTTTTCCTCACTCGCAGTCCGGGTGTGGGTGAAAACTTGCCGGTGGGGCTGCCTGAAGCGTTAATCATGCTCCTAAAGGAAGATGAGGGAGACCATGCGTACAGGATAACGCACAGGATACCGCTCAAGATGCGGAGGCACTGGAAACACGGTGAACTTGGGCGCAACTGTGGGAGCAAACGCAGGAGCTGGGAACGCCGGGTCAGAGGTGAGGGTGTTATGTTTATTAATTTGTAGCATAAAAGTATCGGAAATGACTTCAGGAAATGTTTGGAATTTATCACCACCCTTACCTTTCATACCCTCTACAGGGGATGATGCCCTTAAATGGGAAGAGTGGAGAGAGTACTTTGAGAATTATTTATCCACTTTTGAGGGAGAGGAAGAATTAACCCCAGAAAAGAAAAAGAAAATTCTTCTTCATTGTTTGGGTGCAAAGGCTATGAAAATTTATAATCGAATCAACAAAAAAAACTAGGCCAGGTGATGTGTATACTATTGCATTAGAAGATTTGACAATGTATTTCAAACCTACCATTTCTATTTTTGTCAACAGATTCAAATTTTTTCAACGCAAGCAAGCACAGGAAGAGTCTATAGAAGATTACGTTGCTGCGTTGAAAAACTTGGCACTAACTTGTAGATTTGGGGCATTACATGACGAGCTGGTGCGTGACCAGGTCGTTATGAGATCCTCAAATAAACATGTCCAAGAGAAATTATGGGCTAAGGTTGAATTACCATTGGAAGAAGTAGTAGAAATAGTTAAGTGTACTGAATTAACTGGAAGGTGTGCCAAGGCAGTGTTACTAGAAGAAAAATCCTCCATTGAAGACAAGTCTATGGTGGCTAAAGTCATAAGTTCTAGGAAAAGTAATGTTAAACCTAATTCCGGATATGTACAGAAAAGGGTTTCTAGCCATAAAGCCAAGCTTTCAGATGACAGGAAATGTTATAGATGTGGCAGTAGATACCATTTAGCCAACGACAGATCGTGTCCAGCTGTGAGACAAAAATGTTCTAATTGTAGTATGGTAGGACATTTCAGTGACAAGTGTCAAAAGAAACAAAAAGGGGGTAATAATGTAAAAGCTGTAATTTCAGAAGAAGAAGAAAGATTTACATCTTCAGATGAGGATGATATGAACTTATTTGTGTTGAATGTGGAAGATGGTTTAAACAAAAAGAAGAAACCTATATGTGACATGAACATTGGCGGGGTAGACATGTCAATTGTGGCTGATTCAGGCTCGCCTTGGACTATAGTAAATGAGGAGGTATGGTTAGAGAAATTTGTTCCAGTCATTGGCAAAAAATTAAAAAACCCAGATATTTTTCCGAAATCATTCAATTATGAACCAATTGAAATGTTAGGTTACAGGGAACTTCAGTTCCAATTTAAATCCCGCCAAACAGTTGGTGAATTGTATATCTCCAAGGTTGGTCCATCTGTGTTAGGGTGGATTGATCAGGGAGAGTTAGGGATAATTCTGGATCCTAACAGTCCGGATCCTGTCCTCATCTTACAAACTGAGGAAGAATGTAACAACTTCTTTAAAAAAAGATATCCTCAGGTATTTTCAGAGAACATTGGGAAACTGAAAGGTTTCGTCCATGAAATTAAACTAAAAAGAGATGCTGTGCCTTGCATACACAAGTCAAGAAACATACCGTTTTCCATCATTGGTGAAGTGGAAGATGAACTAAAAAAGTTACAGAAGGAGGGCATCATTGAGCCGGTTGAATCAGCAGAGTGGGTTTGGCCTTTGGTTGTCGCGAAGAAGCCAAATGGCAAGCTTCGTCTATGTATTGATCTACGCGATCTTAATAAAAATATTCTGGTGGATCAATTCCCTTTGCCAAAAATAAGTGAGATGCTGTCCCTTATCAATGGTGCGAAATGGTTTTCAACCATTGATCTGAGCTCTGCCTATCACCAGGTAGCTTTACATCCCAAAAGCAGAAGCCTTACCACATTTGTAACCCCGCTGGGGTGTTTCAGGTTTAAGAGAGTACCTTTTGGACTGGCCTCTGCTGCGGCCATGTTTCAGAGGTTGATGAGTGAAATCTTCAAAAAAGAGAAAAATCTCTTAATTTTTCAAGATGACATCATGGTAACAGGCAAAAGCAGAGGTGAACATGATGCGAAACTCAACAGAGTCCTAGGGTTACTAGAACATCATGGGCTTACAGCGGATCTGCGCAAATGCAAGTTTGCTGCAAATAAAGTCACCTATTTGGGGCATGAAATTGATGGGAATGGTATAAAACCAAAAAAAGAGCTGTTGTCGGCTATTAGGGAAGCCCCCTCACCTAAAAATAAGCAAGAGGTCAGAGCATTCCTAGGCTTATCAGAATTGTATGCAAAATTCGTAAAGAACTTCTCTTCAAAAACCTTTAACTTAAGAGAACTCATAAAACAAAAGAATACATTTGAGTGGACTGCTACTTGTGAAGAAGCATTTAACAGAATAAAAGAGAAAATTTGCGATGCCCCACCCCTTCAAGGTTTCAACCCTTCTTTAAAAAGCATAGTGACCACTGATGCAAGCAACAAGGGGTTGGGAGCGGTACTCTCACAGATTAATGGGGAAGGAAAAGAGGTTACCATTGCTTTTGCATCACGATCAATCACGCCCACAGAAATAAGGTGTTCTGTGATTGAGAGGGAGGCACTTGCATGTGCATGGGCTTTGAACCATTTCAGACAATACATTTGTGGATACAAAATTACCCTTAGAAGCGATCACAAACCTTTAGTAAAAGTGCTTTCCACAAAGGGTCTTCAAGTTGCTTCCCCCTGATTGTCACGAATTTCAATGAAATTGTTAGAATATAACTATGAAGTTGAATATCTTCCTGGTGTAAAAAACAAGGTGGCGGACTGTCTAAGCCGATTACCTCTACCAAACAATGAAGAGCAGGTTTCAGACATCGACACTTTCTGCATAGCTAATGTCATAGAAGAGATGCCATGTATCTCTGGTGCAGAGTGGTCAGAAAATATGGAAATAGATGATGTCCTACAGGTGGTAAAGAAATACATAAGAGCAGGCTGGCCTGATAAAAAAAAGTTAGCTGCTCTATTACGTCCTTTTTGGGAACTTAGAGACGAATTGTCTATCGAAGGCGATTTGATTTTGAGGAATGGAAAGGTTGTTCCACCCACAGGTTTACGTTCCAAACTCCTCGATATTTGCCACGAGGGGCACCTTGGTATTGGTAAAACCAAGAGTAGAGTAAGGAATTCATACTGGTGGCCTGGATATGACCTAGGAATTGAAAGAAGTGTCAGGAATTGTACAGCCTGTGAAAACTCTGACAAGACAAAACACACATTAAGACCACCTCTTCAACCCCTGTCTTGTCCTAACATGCCTTGGGTGAGATTGGGTATTGACATTTGTGGGCCCATTCGTGAACAAGGAGAACTATTAAATCTTATTGAACTGGTAGACCATTTCTCAAAATGGCCAGAGGTTGAAGTGGTACAAGATGCTGATGCTAAAAGTGTTGTTAGTTTTTTGCGCAAACTATTCCTAAGGGAGGGCCTACCAAAATGCATTGTATCAGACAATGGCCCACAGTTCACGTCAAAATTGTTCAAAGATTTTCTAATAAAAAATGGGATAGAACACAAAACAATATCGGTTTACCATCCTGCAGGTAATGGTGCTGTTGAAAGGTTTAATCGGGTTGTCAAAGGAATAATCCAACTGGCAAATCAAAATGACATGTCATGGAGAAAGCAACTAATCAAAAATCTTTGGTCATTTCGGGTTACGCCATGTGTATCTACAGGTACCAGTCCCTTTGTAATCTTGAGAGGGAGGACTCCAATTACAAAAGATAATGTAGGTTGGGCTACCCCTGAAAGAGTGATGTGGTCTCCAGAGGAGATAAAAGAGAATGTATGTAGGTCACAAACCATAGGTAAGAAATACTATGACAATAGGCATGCATGTAAAATGGTTAACATCAAAGCAGGTGACTATGTAAGAGTGAAAAATGCAAGAAGCACCAGCAAAGGAAAAAATCACTACTCTCAACCAATGGAAGTAAAGAAAGTGTTTTGTAATTCTGCCCTGTTGAGTGATGGAAAAACTTGGCATTTTTCTGCTTTATCATATGCAAGGAGGGGAAAGGAATGTGTGATTCTCAATCCACTCCTAGAAATAATGAGGTTCCTTGTTCCCAGGACTATGATTGGATTCTGGACCGTGAGGGAATTGTGGAGTCTCGGCCAGATGGTACTAACATTGTATCTTTAGGTACTAATGAAGTATTTTCTGAGAGTGAGAGCACTTCAGTTACCTCACTGTTGGAAGACTGTGGTAGTGGTCTGAACAAGGGGACATCGGAAGAGTACAGCTATCAGACCAACAGCGATATGGATTCTGACTCTGATGATTCAGTTTATGAAGATGTTACGTCACAGGACGTCAGTTGTGAGGATGAACCTACCGTGAGCAGATATGGAAGAGTAGTCAAACCCCCAGCTAAGTTACAGGATTTCATTTGTGATTAACTGTGGTTTCCCCTCTTCATCTTTAAACTACAGTCAGATATCCAAGGTTCCCTTTGTTGTTTTGGGAAGGGAGATGTGTTATGTTTATTAACTCTGTGCTTTGACCTAATGTTGAGCATGCGCGCTAAGTTCTCTGCACGCACTACCTGCCAGTGCATTGTGACGTCAGGATGTTCTACCTGACCACTGGCAGGTTGACAGTTATTATTGACAGTTGCTGGTGAGTGGCGATTGCACGTAGACGTACTTTGGTGTCAGGTGTTTACTTGAATAAAGACTTTACTACTTACCTGCCTCCTGGTCATCTTTACAGAGGGCTGGCGATGTTTCAAATGTATTGGCGGCCACAGAGAAGTCGACAGTTAGGGATAAAAACATGGCTTTGGACTTCGTTGCTGCTAAGGGAAAGGAGGTCACAGAGGCAAAAAAAATCCCGGCAATATTCTCTGTTAATAAAGAAAAGAGAGGGGGGAAACAACAGTCCCCCTCCCAGCCTCCCTACCTATCAGGGAAGTTTCTGCATGTTTGTGTCAAACGGTTAAGCATGCCCCACGCTATTGTAAATATGAGCAAGGAGACATTGGCACAGAAAGAAGTACTTAACCCCGCTAACTGCTGAGATTCCGATAGAGGTCAAAGAAAATGGCGCAGACTGTCTTGTTAGTGATCCAATTGCTTCAGTACCTCGTGGTGACCTGGTGGTAGAAGAACAGAATGGGGTCCTAACTCCTATTGTCAATGTATAGGCTGTAGAGGCTGTGGAAGTTAGTGTAATGGGGGTCGCTAGGCCCTTAACAACTGGGGGTCAGTCACAGACATATGATGCGGAATGGGTGTATTATTATTCACTATCTGAATATTCAATGTGATCTTGTGAAGACCTTCTATGTCAGAATGCGGCACAAATGAGTGTTAATGGGGGCAGTGACCACAGCAGTCTAATGCTGGAGGAGCTAGGAGAGCAGAGCCAGGGAAAGTCGGACACGGTCCGCAAGAAGTTGGAGTTGGCACTGGTTGATGGGGGAGGCAACTCAGAATTCTCTGGGCAAATACAAATACAATCACATCAACTTGCAGAAGAAGATATCTCCCTTTCATTAATTTACCAGTCTATTATGTCTAACCGCACCGAAACGAGGGAAGAGAGCCAGAGAGTGCAAAACATTTGTAGAAAGTTATAGAATTCCGTCCGGAGGATGTAGAAATCACATGCAGACTTTATTTCTTGCTTCAATGAGGTTGAAGCCCGAATATCTAATTTGGAGGATGATTTAGCCCAACAAAAGACTGTAACTGCTTCTTTTCAATCAGTTAGGGATGATACAGCCTGGAAATTGGTGGATATCGGAAATCGGGCACGGAGGAATAATTTGCGCATCCTTCAGATTCCAGAGGAGAAGGAAGGACAGGATCCCTGAGGTTATATTGTGGAACTATTTAAAAAGGCCTTTCCGGATCTTTCTAAGTGGGACTGGGACCGTGAAATTGAAAGGGCTCATCGCTTCCCTTTTATCAGACGTAATCATTCTGGTACTGAGCCAATAAATGAAAAACCTAGAGCTTTTCTTATCTCTCTAATAGTTTTTTGGCACGTGAAGAGGTTTTTTCAGCTAGCACACCCTATAGAAAAAGATCTGGGGGCGATTTTGAGTTCTTTGTGCAACCTGTATTTTGTAGATTTACAGTTGAGCTCCGGTGGTAGTTGCGTGAATTGATTGCTCGGTTCCAGGCCAAAGGAGCTCAATCTTATTTGCTGAATCCAGCAAAATTGAAAGTGATCTTTAAAGA
This sequence comes from Lissotriton helveticus, assembly GCF_964261635.1. Classification (NCBI taxonomy): domain Eukaryota; kingdom Metazoa; phylum Chordata; class Amphibia; order Caudata; family Salamandridae; genus Lissotriton; species Lissotriton helveticus. The sequence goes on along the minus strand of NC_136072.1, from coordinate 147,557,552 downwards.
TCGTACGCATTTTTTTACTAATGAGGGGTCAGCTAAAGAGTTTTTGAACTCTATTTAATAGAGAGGGCCTAATGTAACATTATCGTTGCAGAGTATCTTGTTGTGTAACACAGGGTTATGTGTACATTGGTATATTTTGGCCTCTGGGTTTTATTTTTTGTCTGTGAAGTCTGAATAGGTACACATGAGAACGAACAAGGGCAGAGTCGTGGGGGTAGGCAAGGGGTTACATGCTCACCTGCATCTATAGGACTATGAGTCCTAAAGCCTTGTTTCGGGGGGCGGAGGGGGATTTTCTTGGGGTGTGGGGGGATGATGGGGTGGTTTACTAGGGTGGGGAAAAAAGGTTAGAAATTCCACAGTTATCCAAGAAATAAATAAATAGAATATTTGGCAAGCTCAGGAACACTGGAAAACGTATAGTGTTTCTTTGTATTATATGGCATTGTTGACAGAAAAGCTAATTGAGTATTATTATGGCAGCTAAGGGGTTGAGGATATGCACTTGGAATGTCTCTGGTTTAAATAATTGGAGTAAGAGAAATCGAGTCACAGCAGAATTACGTAACCTTCATAACAAGAATCTGGCAATAATGGAGTTACTTGCTTGGTCACACTAAACAGGCAGTCTACCAAAATATCTGTTGATTACGCTCAACTCCCTTCAGAGGTACCGCCAACCTCCCCACAAACAAGTTAAATTCACAAACTAGGAAGGCCCAACTGATCATGCATGCACAAGAAATATAACTGAAAATTTCACAATAATTCTTCTCCATAGAGACGTCTTCTCAATTTTTCATTAGTTTCTTTTATTCTTTTTAGAGAGTTTTTCAAAGTTCACAATACAATTTCAACAGCCAACAGCCAACGTGTTTCGTCCCGTGATGGGACGTCCTCAGGGCTGTGAAAAAATATATACAAACAATAATCACAAAATTGTTCTTGTTCTTTCCACAAATATACAAAGATGTGTCTTTAAATAAACTGATTAATTACAACATGTGTCCTCTGTACTCAGAGCAACATGAGCAAACTGTCCGTTGTACTTTACAAAGTGGCTATAACCATCACTACCTGCCTACTGAACAATCTAAACTACCCTAATGGGTTATACACAAATTTGTTATCCTGTAAGTCAAGTTAAGTTTCATTGTTCCAATTACTTGCATTTTAAACAAGCTGAATATTTCTGCATCGTTCACCTTTTAGAACTGAAATACACCCAATATAAGACCTGATGAGTCAGTATTTCTCCTCCTATTCACGGAGTTTCTGAAGGCGACCCAAAATCTGCTGTAATCCCCGATCAAGAAAAAATATTTGGATCTGAATGGAGAAGAAATAACTCTATCAACTAACAGAACCCACTATTTGCAGAATGGGGGTAGGAAATGTAGTCCCATGTGATTTTTAAAAACAAAATCACCATCCATATATTAACCAGGGGATATCCCCTAAGGGCAGTTCTTCACTTGTTCATAATCATTTTTTCGTGGTCCGCTCTATGTTATCTCAATCAGTCCTCTTTTAATATCTGCAAATCCCTGTATCCAGTGTATACTTTTAACTGTATAAAAAAGATAAACAAACCGCCAGATTACTATCATTGCCTCACTTCCTACTTAAAATTACCTGTAACCGTATTAAATAACTTACTTCATAGAATATCCTGCACTGAACCATAATCAGTTCCAAGAGTTTGTACATCCAAAGTTTCGCATATATATTCCTACATAAATTCGTCTTCCTGCAACAATCAATAGGCACCCAACATCATTATCAGAAGAAAAATACCTTAACTCCTTCCAACCCCCAACACTCAAATGTCTCTCCACCCAGGCCCCTGTACTATCCTAGTATTCCCTGGGTTTCTCACCTTCTTTTAATGTTCCAAAAAATGCACCCTTCTTATCTCTCAGTTCACCATTTTCGTTATCCAAGTGTCCAGGCTATACATAAAGTCTACTAGACAAAGAAAAAAGATCACTCCATTAACCCACTGGACACCACATTTATATACACTGTATACACTGGATACAGGGATTTGCAGATAATAAAAGAGGACTGATTGAGATAACATAAAGAGGACCAGGTAAAAATGATTATGAACAAGTGAAGAACTGCCCTTAGGGGATATCCCCTGGTTAATATATGGATGGTGATTTTTTTTTTAAATCACATGGGACTACATTTCCCACCCCATTCTGCAAATAATGGGTTCTGTTAGTTGATAGAGTTATTTCTTCTCCCTTCAGAACCAAATACTTTTTCTTGATCGGGGATTACTGCAGATTTTGGGTTGCCTTCAAAAACTTCGTGAATAAGAGGAGAAATACTGACTCATCAGGTCTTATATTGGGTGTATTTCAATTCTAAAAGGTGAGCGATGCAGACATATTCAGCTTGTTTAAAATGCAACTAATTGGAACAATGAAACTTAACTTGACTTACAGGATAAAAAAATTGTGTATAACCCATTAGGATAGTTTAGTTTGTTCATTAGGCAGGTAGTGATGGTCATAGCCACTTTGTAAAGTACAACGGACAGTTTGCTCATGTTGCTCTGAGTGGAGAAGACACATTTTGCAATTAATCAGTTTATTTAAAGACACATCTTTGTATATTTGTGGAACGAACAAGAACAATTTTGTGATTATTGTTTGTATATATTTTTTCACAGCCCTGAGGACGTCCCATCACGGGACGAAACGCGTCAGCTGTTGGCTGTTGAAATTGTATTGTGAACTTTGAAAGACTCTCTAAAAAGAATAAAAAAAACTAATGAAAAATTGAGAAGACGTGTCTATGGAGAAGAATTATTGTGAAATTTTCAGTTATATTTCTTGTGCATGTATGATCAGTTCGCTCCTTCCTAGTTTGTGAATTTTACGTAACATTCAGCCTGATGTGGCCTGTCTCCAAGAGACACACATACCTTGGTCACAACGGACAGTTCTAGAAACCTTGGGATATCCATTGGTAGTGGCTTCACAACAATCCTCTATGACCAGAGGAGTGGCAATATTAGTTAAGGATAATAGGGCTATAATGGGTCGCTGTTTAGCGGATAAAGGTGGTAGATGGGCCATTGCAGAATGTAGTATTAGCGGTATTAAATACACAGTTTGTGTCACATATTGATCCAATTTGGATGATGCTTCAATTTTTGAAGAGTTAAATATTGAATTAACTCTAAGGGGTTCACCGCTGATCTTATGTGGGGATATGAACATCAATTTAACAACTTCAGATTTGCAGAAAGGACCACGGGGGCATCAAGGGCGGAAACCAAGGGTGTTTAAATCTCTGTATAATCTTTTAAGCGACCATGGTTTGATTGATGTTTGAAGCAATTTAAATCCGGCCGACCCGGGGTTTACCTATTATTCTTATCCTCACAAAACGTTTGTACGCCTAGATTATTTTTTTCTATCTACTTTTTTAATAGGTGGCGTTGCAATCCAGATTTAACCGAGGATCACATCTGATCATTCTCCGATGACACTGACACTCGCTGTCATAACTCAGTATTACCCAGGAGGATATTCTCATTCGATCGGAAACTTTGTCTAGATGAGAATTTTAAATACCATATGTCTAGGTGGATCAGTGAGTTTTTCACTAATTAACGATACTCGGCCCATTATGCTATAGTCTGGGATTCATTTAAAGCCTGCATCACAGGCGAAGTACTGAGCTTTGTTTTTCGACAAAATCAGAGGAAAAAAAGCAGAGATACAGGAGTTATATGCAATGCTTAAGAATGCAGAGGGAAAATTAATGCAGGGGGCTAGATCAAAGGCGGCCAATATCTTAGAGTTCGAAGAGGCAACTGAACAGGTAAAGGCTAAAATACAAGTGATTTGGAATATGAAAAATGCCCGCAAATACTTGGCAAATAAAAGACACCTGCATGAATATGGGGAAGCTGTGGGTCGATGTTTAGCATGGGGGCTACGCAGGAAGGAATCCATGGGGTGGATTAAGGCTTTGAAAGACAAGGCTGGGTTAGTTTGTCAGGAGCCCAAGGGGATTTTATCAATTTTGCACCATTTCAATTCAGATCTATACACCCGAAAAGAATTGGATGATATTCAGTTGTCTAATTTACTGGATGGGGTTACATTACATCTTGACTCCAGCGATATTGCTATGTTGGAAGAGCCCATTTCAATAGAAGAAGTGAAAACTGTGGTCAATGGCTAAGCTATGGGAAAGGCTGCCGGGCCCAACAGACTACCTCCAGAGATTTATAAGCTTTTTTTTTACTTAATCAAAATTGACATGTTGAATACATTTCGGGATGAACAGGAGGAAGATGCACCTAAATCTTGGGCAGAAGCCACTATTGTTGTGTTCAGTAAAAAGGGTAGAGATCCTGAATTGGTTGGCTCTTATAGGCCAATTTCATTACTGAATGGTGATAGTAAAATGTATTCTAAGATATTGGCTAACAGTATGTCTAAGTTCATTAGCTCACTGGTATCACGGACTCAACATGGCTTTATTACAGGACGTAACACAACTATGCATATTAATAATGTGGTGACATTGTTTGACGTTGCCCATTTGGATTTAGGTTTAATCCTATTGGACGCTGAAAAGGCGTTTGACCGTGTGGAGTGGACATACCTGTGGGAACTAATATGGCACTTGGGTTTTGGTCAACGGTTTCTTACAGCCCTTCAGGTTTTGTACACTTCACCGGTCGCCAAAATTGCCTCTATGGGATTATTATCAGAGACAGTGAACATTACTAGGGGCAGTCGACAGGGGTGCCCCTGTTCACCATTATTGTTCGCATTATATATTAATCAATTTATTGAACAGCTAGGTAATAATATCCTGATTAGTTCCTTTGTGGTACATAATATCCCATATTCCGAGATAGAGCAGCTTGCCATAGTATTTGTCAAGTATCAGGCTACAAATTTAATGCAGCTAAAACGCAAGTGCTAATCTCGGAAACGGTTACTCTGGATGATGCTCGAATTGAAAGAGAAGTGACATACCTGGATATTAAAATCAGATCTTCTCTGCAGGAATTAGTTGATGTTAATTGGGTTACATTATTACATAATATTCAGGAATCATTAGATAGGTGGTCACGACTTCATCTCACATTAATTGGTAGAAGCAATGTCATTAAGATGAATGTATTAGCCAAGGTATTATATTTGTTCAGAGCGGTACCATTAGAATTTACTACATCTCAATTACAACATTTGCAGTCTATCTGTTCTAAATTTGTGTGGGCATCTGGTAAACCGAGAAAGGCTATGCGATTCCTGACTCTCCCAATTGAACATTTGGTTTAGCAATTACTGATTTTACGTTTTACTTTCATACATGTTTTTTGTTAAAAATGCGGGTCTTATTGACTGGAGAAGATATAGGTAATGATGCCGAGGCCCCATCAATTTTGCAGATGTTGCTAGGACCAGAGGCTCGACAATGCTTCTTTAAATAAATAGATGGTAGCTATTTCAAACAGACACGGTTTAAAGTGTTAATATTGGCTTTCAATGTTTGGAAAAAATTCGTAAACAATGTCAAATTGAGAAACTATCTTGGTATATGCCAACCAATGCTATAGGACTTCTTCCACCTATTTTCTGGGATGGTGTTGTCGTGGAGTGGCGGGTTAATGGCATTGTTCTTCTAGGATATTTTTCTGATATGGATGGTTCCTTAAATTCTTTAGTTGAAATGTCTAGGTTGTACCATTTACCTAAGTCACAATTTTTTAAATACTTGCAAATTCATGACTTCATTACCCAGAAAAGAATAACATTTATTCCCAATACAGTGGTTGCGGCTATTTGAAGACAAGTTAAAATTGGTGAGGTTTATCAGCTACTGTTATCGTATAGAAAAGAAGATCTAGAGAAATATGATGGTAAATGGGCTGCAGCTCTGGGGGTTGATAATTTATTATTATTATTATTATTAGGGATATTTGTAAAGCGCATGGTTACGCAGAAAGCGTGTCCCCGCGCTGGAACTGGGGCTTAGAAACAGAAGGAGGGGGAGGCCTAATTAATTTTGAAAGAGGTGCGTTTTCAGTTTCTTTCGGAAACTTGCTTCAGAGGGGTCCAAGCGAAGGTTGAGGGGTAAGTCATTCCAACTTTTCGCCGCCAGGTAGCGGAAGGACCTCCCTCCCATGCGAGTCCTGCTAACCCTAGGGACTTTTAACAGGCCTCCGTGAGAGGAGCGCAAGGCGCGTGGTGGTGTATACCTGGTGATAAGGCTATGGAGTGGGGCTGGCGCCTTTCCAGCCAGAATGCGATGACAAGTGCATAGGGCCTTGAATGCAATTCTGCTCTTTACTGGCAGCCAGTGGAGGGTCTGAAGGGCAGCTTTGGAGTTGGATCTTTTGGGGAGATTGAGTATAAGGCGGGCTGCCGCGTTCTGTATCACCTGAAGGCGGTTAGTTGCCTTACAGGTTGCTCCCAGATACAGTAGGTTTCCGTAGTCCAACCGTGATGTGACGAGCGCGTGCACCAGCGTTCTGCGGGCAGATGTCGGCAAGAGAACAAGGACCTTCCGCAGGCTTTTCAGAACACTGAAGCAGACACCCGCCACCCGGTCTATCTGGGGTCCAAAGGAAAGGTCCGCATCGAGCCAAATGCCTAGGTTTTTGACTTCCTGTCGGGGTGTTGGAGCTTCCCCCAGGCATGGTGGCCACCACGCCGATGACCAAGCAGACGGATTCTTCCCTACCACGAGCACCTCGGTCTTGCTGCCGTTAAGTTTGAGGCAATTGGTGGACATCCAGGTTGCTAGGTCTTGCATGCAACTTCTGAAGCTGTCCATAGCAAGGTCGGGTGCACGCGAGAGGGAGATCACCAGCTGCGTGTCATCGGCGTAGGACACAATTTGCAGCCCGTGCCCTGTGGCAATGGAGGCTAATGGGGAGACATAGAGATTAAAAAGGGTGGGGCTCAGGGATGATCCCTGGGGAACTCCCTGGCCCAAATCTATGTCCCTGGAGTAGTGGTCGCCCTGGCGGACCTGAAAACTCCTCCCAGTCAGGTAGGATTGGATCCATTGGAGTGCAGCTCCTGATATTCCTCCAATATTCAGACACTGTAGCAAGGTGGTGTGGGCTACAGTGTCGAATGCTGCACTCAAGTCCAATAGGATGAGGGCCATAGTGTGACCCTCATCCGCCCCCTGGCGTAGGGACTCCACCGCTGTCAGCAGCGCAGATTCTGTGGAGTGGCGGGGACGGAAACCAAATTGGGTTATCCTTGAAAGATGCTATTTTTATGTCAAGGGAATCTTTATTTTCTGCTAATTTGCGTGTGCAATGTTACAAAATGTTTTTTAATTTGTATTATATGCCGACACGTATGGCTAAATGGAGAACAGGACAAGATGGCAAATGTTTTCGATGTGGGGGGGATAACGCAGATATGTTACATATTTTTTTCAGCTGTGGCCACTTGACAAATTTTGTTGTTAGTATAGAATACTTCTTAAGTAGAATTATAGGGATACCGATTGTTATAACTTCCACAATTATGTTATTGGGTATGGGGCCTCAATTAGGGAAGGGTGCCCCTTTATTTAAACATCGATATTTGATTTTCATTGCCATGACTGTGGCTCGGTTGTGTATTGCGGCAGACTGGCTTCAACCTGACCCTCCATCTTTCGAACGTTGGAGGACAAAGATGTATAATTTATTTAATCTTGAGTTTAGTTTATATTCAGTTAAAGGGGTGAGGACACGTAACATTGGCATTGGAATTTGGGGATTGTTCGCAGAGCATATGCATGTTTGAAGTGATATAAATGGTTATATTAACTCTTTTTTTTTGTCAAGATACTGTGGAATAATAAAAGAAAAAAAAGGAAACAATGCAACATGTAGACAATGATGTCCCGCATTGACATACACTTACTAATCTTTCAATGAAAGTAGCAACAGAACGTCAGAGAGTAGCAATGTCTCATTTTACTCTGTGTGGATGGATGCATGGAACCACATAATCTGCACTGGGTAACAAATCACTAACGAAACTATGTGGCATGACAGACAAGTCAATATGAGTACAAAAGCAACACAAGAGATAAGTCTGAGAATATAGGCTCCTCGTTGACGTACCTACTCTTGGTATCAGTCAAAGGTCAACAAAGTCAGTGCTTTGAGAATAAGTACTGTGGAAATGAGTAAGTGCGTCACACATGGCAGTATTCTTGTATGTTGCCCAACATTTCTGGAGCAACACAGGAAGAATTTTGTGGAAAGGCCATGTGTGGCAGGCCATATCAGTGTAGACTCAAGACGTGTAAATGTCATTACTGGAATACATTGTGACACCAACAGTACTAAACACACATATGTCTCAGCAATACTGACAGTCTAGGTACATACATAAACCTAGATTGGTGACCCCATTGAATGATGTAGCCAATGTGATGGCGCATCTGTTCTGTGGAGTAAGAAGCCCAAATAAAAAGCATATGAAGTCAGCAATGTGAACCTCATGATGTCAAACACAATGCAGCCAAACATTTCACACATTAGTGATCAACATAGAATAAATTCCAACCTGAACAAGGCTCCACAGTGTACTCAGTATACCAATCTCAACATACATTTATACTTATACACATACATGTGAAAAACCAATGTATTGTGTATTGTGTCTACTTTTGGAGTAGACAGCTCCTTGTAAGACCATAAGTGGGTCCCACATAAAGATGGCTCATAGTGCAATACATATGTGTCAAAGTGCACCAGTAAAACGTCTCTGGCAAAAACAATAGTTGAAGGCTGACAATAAATAGCATAACAATCCATGTGACATGTTTGAACTGCACCAAATGTATGCACCAAAATCACATGGTAAAGTAGGTGAACCACGAAACAACTGTGTCATAGGGTGGACATTTTGTTTTTCTGTATGTTAGCCTACCATGAGGTGTGTCTCTTGTGATCCAGCCTCAGTGGTACTTGAGTCTCCCTCATAGTTATAGAGCAAGGGTCCATGTATCATATCAGATGCATTTTTAGGCCAGATGAGTAATCCAACAAGCAGACACACACCTGAGATGCTATGTTAATTTTATGTTGTATGGCTCTAAATGAAGCCTAGGGATGATGTGTGTCCATGTGCATGTTTGAGTATGACTCCTCATGATATTCCCTACAAGTCTGAAGTAGGAGATAATGGTTACATTTTCATACTATTGCCTGAGGGTAAATGTTATTAATGTTCTCCAATCATGTTCTACAAGAGGAACATGACAACCCCCTATCAATGTATTGACTGTCTGACACAGAGTGAGTAAAGCCATCAATTTGTGACACATTGTGATACTTCAGATGGGGTATGCAGAGCCAAGCCCCACATCCTGTTCTATATCACCTTATCCACTTGCACTTATGTTGATGATCGGCACATTTGCATGATGCAACTCTAAATCTCAAATTTGGGTAAGCTGGCTCATGTGTCAAATTGTTTATTAGAAAATGAATAAAAAATGATGTAGGCAATGCACTGCTTATTAAAGTGAAATTGTGCTCGTTTTTATAGTTTATGGTTTTTAGAGGTGCTCCAACTGGTGGCGTAACCGTCCGTTTGCGCCAACTATATAACTCTCAATGATGTGTGCACACGGCCTGTGTGCACATCCCAGTATTTGGGCACTCCCTCTGGTTCAACAAGTGAGTTGACTCCGTACTGTTTCAAAGTTTCTTTATTGTTTATTAGGACATCATCATGAGTGTGAACTTTTGTCCTGTACTATATGGTATCTATCTCATTGTTAGCACTGTTACATTTTTTGCAGCCACCCAGATCGTACTTGACTCAGTTTTCCATGTTCAAGTAGGAGATGTCTATGTAGTGACAAGGAGATGTCTATGTAGTGACAACTATTGTCCATATATCTATCTCTATTGCTTGTCTGATCAGGGATATATGACTGTGTTACAATGTCAGACTTTTTCTCACAGATTTCATATACATGTACTAATTTATTTCCAGTTTCACCCTAAACAACATGGCAGCTGATGAGACACATACTTACGATGCACCGGAATCATTTCCACCACCTGAGGAACATCACTAGGACATACAGAAAGATGCAGAAACTGTATGAGCGTGCTACAGTGGTGGGCTCCTGGAACATCCCTCAGCCAACCACACCTGCAATGACAATATTGATCACTGACCAGAACAGAGCAGGCCCAAGGCAGGAGAGAGAAAGCCCAAGTCAGGACAGAGCAGGGCCAAGCCAGGACAGAGCAGGCCAAAGGCAGCCACAGCCATCCCAAAGACAATTAACACAGCTACCCCTGCAGCCACAAACCATCTACACACATGGACCAGGAGGCAACACCAAAGGGAATCTGTGTTCCACTACGCCACAATGAGGGAAATCAAGAAGGTCAGTGCAAAACTTGAGATGATTCGTGTAGAGCAGGCCTAGCTCACATGCCAGAATGAGGAACATTGAGGAGGGCATGGAGCAGCTCTCCTAAAATATTTGAAATTTTAATGTATTTTATTCATGGTTTCATCATATTATAGGCATTTCGTAGTTAGTTCATAGTTAATTATAATTAGTTAATAGATTAATTGTAAGTTAATTAGGTTTTTGATTTTTTACTTTCTTTATCTTTTTTTCTGTTTCTATAGTTTTAGTGAGTAAGGGTGTTAATGTTTAGGCCTTTTTAAGAAAAATACATATATATGTTTTATTTTGGTGTGTAGTTCATTTATGCATACATGGCCCCCTAATCTCCCTTTACAAAGAATCCCTGGTTTGAAACTAAACTTTAAAAACTGTCTCACTGAAGTTATCCTGTGGATGCAAACCATCTAAAATGCAACACAGGTAAAAAAGAGATCCTGTTGTACGGCAAATCGAATTCTTTCTCCCCAACTCAATGGTTGCCGATTGCTGTGCCCCCACGTCCACCACTGTAGAAGTGGAAAGAAACTTAGAAGTAGAATTTAACACTTCCCTCTCCTTCCGTCCTCAAGCTCTTGCAGTGGAAGAAATGAGTTTCAACCTAAGTAAGTCTCTTGGAATGTTTTATGATCTTCTCCCACTAGCTTCTAGGAAAACAGTTGCTTCCATTCACCTCCAGACTTGGCTTCTGTAACAGTCTCTACTCAGAAGCCTCAAAACATACTCTTCATAAACTCCAGATGGTCTAAAACCCGGCAGCTAGACTTGTGTTAATAATCCCTAGACGTTGTTCTGCCTCTGCTGCTCTAAAAACCATTCACTGGTTACTGGTACACAAAAGGATTCTTTTTCAGATCCTTATACTGGTCTTTTGAGCATTCAGAGCCTCTGGACCAAAATAGCTGACTGTCAGTCACACACTGCACAACCACAAGAACTGTAAGATCCTCCCATGCGAATCTTCTGAAATCCACTCCATTTAGACTAAAAACCCAAGGTGAGAAATTCTTCTTGGTTCTAGGATCTAGGACATGGAACAAATTCCCCAGCACATCGTGTTTCACTAAATCAGAATCCCTATTTAAAAAGATTTTGTAGACCTGGCTCTTTCCAGCCTCTGATGCACTCTGCTACTTCCTTATTTAGCAATCTGTCCATCACTCCCTCTTTTTTCAGCTGAGTAGCAGATTTGATTCTTTAGTGCTGGGAGGCTCCACTGGGATGTCACAGCACACTTTATAAGTTTGAGATTCATTCATCCATATATAGATGAAGTTGATAATTGTATTGTGTCACTCTATGTTTATTAGGGTGGGTGGGGGTTGATGTTTAACATGTCATTTGTGTCAAATGTATAGCATAGTTATAGCTTAGTTTAGTTAGGTTAAGGTAGTGTTAAAATAAATGACTGTAGGATAGGTATGTTAAGTTAGTTTATTCTTAGTTTATATAGTGTAAGCTATTGTAGGATGGAAAGGGTAAGTTAGTTTAGATAGTGTAAGTTAATGTAGGGTAGGTAGATTTAGTGAGGATTACCTGTTTATATATAAATAGTTTTTTCTACTTTCACGACTGCTTAATCATTTTCTGCATTAGAGTTGTCATAATTGCTTAGGTTGAGGTGAGTACATGATGTAGCAATTCCATAAAGTGTACGTAGATATGTGAACTTTGTGACATGTCTATGGACAAGAGTCAGTTTTCTTTGCAATTGAGTCACTTAGGGAATCTTCAACATTCTTTGGGCACTGAGAGTGGTCCACTCTCTGTGAATTGACGCACAGCCAAACACAGATAGTCACCTACTGCAGCACCTTGTGTGTATGTTATGCTAAATGTATAGTAGGGATGGATCTGTCACCCCATAGTAACCATTCATGTCTGTGCTGGGGCACACACTGTTACCTGTCACTTATGCTCTCACCATTGCACCATTATTGTTGTTTTCTGTTTAGTAGCCACAAAAGTACCTCCCCCCAGCTGCCCGAAAATGTTAATCATCCTTGGCATTGAGTGCTTGCTAAGTGTAGCACTTACTGCATGTGAATTTGTGCAACTACTTGCTAAGTTAGAAAAACATTTGTTTCACATTTTCTTTTGGCTCAGGGATTTGTAGCTTTGTTCCTGTGTCTGTGCTCTAGCGCCCAATTATTGTTATGGATGTATATAGTACAATTGATGTCATGTGTGAGAGCTCTCAGGGGCAGGGGGACACATTACCCCTACATATCCCAGTGCACCATACTACACCATTCCTCATTTGACATAGGACCACAAATACTTAGTTGTTGCAATTCAGGCTTGATGGCATCTAGGGTGTAGCACTGAGCTTCTACATCTTTGAGTAGCATTGGTATGATGTTAATCAGAAGGAGACTTGCCATTAGTACCTGCATATTGTGGGTGCATGTATTATGATAGTACTTAAAGGATATCTTCAATGTAAACATTGAGGCTGACATATGTGCATGATGACATTGCCCTGATAACTGAGCAAGATATTGTTGTATGTGTGAACATGTGTTAGTGGTTCACAAGCCTCACAGGACCCAATTTGTGCAGGTATGCTACTGTGTGATTAGTTGGGATTTTCACTGTGTGCCACTCATGTTAATGGTGCTTACTGTCACAACATAATGGCCAGTAGATCAATGAGAATTTCCACATAACGGCATAGCAGTGGAGGTACATATTGCTTGGCCTTGTCCAACCAGAGGATTTGATAGGTACTGTAGCACAATTAACTTGAGATGCTAAGAAGTGTCTTTAGTATATACACATTCACCAAAGTCTAGTTAGTCCTATTTGCAACAGACATACACCACACTGCTTCCCAGTAGTGCATTTATTTACAGATGTGTACATAGGCAATTTCAAAGTAGCAGTTCTTGGGACAAAAACACCAACATTGTTCAAGTCCAAAGGATGTCCAGACAGAGTCCACAGAGGATACATGTCAAGTGACATGTTTAGGTGAGGATTATTCCAGTGAGGAGGAGGTCCAGATTGCCATTAGCGAAGATAGGCTTAACCAACAGTCCACACATTAATCAGATTAAAAGGTGGGCATAGTAAAAGGGGACAGTATCAGGTGAAAACGGTGGTGGCATGATGATAAACACATGTCCAATGAGAAACTGGGCAAGAGGCACAGACAAATGTTACTGGACACATTTCCACTGGAAATTGGTGAAGTCCACATCTTCCTCGTCTGATGTGTGTTGTGCCTCCCCTGTTTGTGGTGGTGTTTGTGTGGGAGACATCTGAAGCACACATATATCATTGGCAAACAATGTGGCTCCCCTGCTCCTACCAGCATTTGTCTGTGCCAACAAGGAAGGCAGCACAGAGCTGACAAGAGCATGATGACTTTTCAACAAGGCAACAATGTTGCTGTGGAAGGCACCCATGGTTGCGATGTGGGAGTCCTGCTTGGAGGAGTCCATAGGTTGAAGGATGGCACGGATTGCCCCCAGTTGGGTGACTACCTCTCTGGTGTCATATTGGCAGGGTTGTTGTTCTTGCCTCTGTCTTATGATGTCACCAGCAAGGTGAGCCACAGACTGTTCCATTCAATGGAGTAAGGACTAGGTGCCTTTCAATTGCCTCAGAGGTGTCCATATTGGGACTGATGCACCTAGGGACTCGCTCTAAAATGAAGAGAAATAAATATATTTCACCTTGTTGTGCCTCCCTTATGCCTTCCCTGGGGAGGAGTACGTTTTTGGCGCTGCCTCAGACTTATGATTTCTCATATATCTGGGGCAGTGTTAAAAAGCCACGGATGTTGCTGGGAACACTCCCAGTAAAACCTATGGAACACTCCTTTCACAAGGTTTTCTGTGTGAATGGTGCACATAGTTATAAGGTCATGAAAAGCCACGTAACGTGGCTTTATGTGGACTTATAAATATGCCAGTGGCACATTGGGCCACCAGAACATCAAAACGTGTCCTACTGGTGGCACACTGCCTTCATAATAAGGCCCTTGGTGAATATTGCATAAAGAGGAAACCCAAAATGGTAACATATTTGAATAAGCTAAAGAACTATGGCCCAGATGTAGGTAGCCAAATACCGGTCGGTAACGGCCGATTTCGGCCGTTACCGACCGGTATTTGGCTTTTGAGATGTAGGGGGATTGCAACAGGCCATTTCGGTAATTTTACCGATTCGGTAAATATACCGGTCGGTAAATTTACCGACCGGTATTTTTACAGAATCGGTAAAATTGAGATGTAGGTGGGACTCTTCTGAGTCCCACAAGCCCTACAAATTCGGTATTTTACCATCAAATTCAATTTGATGGTAAAATACCGATTCAGGTGTGCATGCACATGTGTGCATGCACACCTGTGCCATATGACAGGCAGACCTGCCCTTAGGGCAGGTATGCCTGCCACATGGCCCCGAACCTTTTTTGGGGGTGCTAGAGGGTGTCAAAGTGACATCCCCTGCACCCTTGTCAAAATCGGTATTTACCGATTCGGTAAATACCGACCGGTAATGCCCCATTCATTCCAATGGGCTTCAAAGCCCATAGGAATGAATGAAGCATTACCGGTCGGTATTTACCGAATCGGTAAATACAGATATTTACCGATTCGGTAAATGGAACATCTGGATGTTCCTACATACCCCCCTTCTTATTTACCGATTCTTAATTACCGAATCGGTAAAATTCGGTAATTAAGAATCGGTAAATAAGTTCTACCTACATCTGGCCCCTATGTGTGTTTTTTAGCAAATCCCAACTCGAGCAAGTAAACTTCTAAATATATATTGAGGTATATCTTCTCTAACATTATCTGGGATAATCA
This sequence comes from Lissotriton helveticus, assembly GCF_964261635.1. Classification (NCBI taxonomy): domain Eukaryota; kingdom Metazoa; phylum Chordata; class Amphibia; order Caudata; family Salamandridae; genus Lissotriton; species Lissotriton helveticus. The sequence continues at coordinate 147,542,298 of NC_136072.1, read as the reverse complement.
TTTCTGTTTTAGAGACCAAACCTATGTCTCTGCAGACTCTTTAATAAAGGGTTATAATGGCAAATGTGATACCCCAGGCACTTTTTTGTGTAGAAGTGGAAGCTTTTGATGTCTTTGTATGAGGCAGAGCGTAAAAAGCTATCCATTGGCACCTATTGGAATGGTGCAAGCTGTGAGAAAAGTGCTGAAAATAGCATTTTGAGGCCTGCTCTTACAGGTTTAGTGTCTGAAATGTATTTGTATCCTGTGCAACCCAAATTAAAATGTTAGTAATCTCCTGGGATTCTTAGTGGCAGCATTTATTTCTCTCCTCACTTGATTGATTCTAATAATAAAGATGTCATAGTGTCAAACGGTTTATTAATGAATAATTTTACTTAGGTAGTTGACATGCATGCCCCTTTCTGTTCTAGCTAGGCCACAGTGAGTTTTCTGCCTCGCAAAAGTATCTGCCTAATTGGGAAAAACTCATGAAGGCCTTATTATTCTGGAAAGGGGGTAATCCCAGTGTGGCAGATTAATGCTGATGTCGGCAATTGAGATCTGTTCAGGAATCTGTGTTTGCCAACTAGGTCTCAAATTAAATGCTTTAACTACCTTTTTTTAAACCGCGTATTGTTTTTATCACTATGTAAGAGAATGTTAAGAAGTATTTCAGAAGTATGGATTGCTGTTGGTTACTCCAACGTGCTTCATTGATTGAATAATTGAGATTACACGACTTTAAAAAAAAGTCTGACAAATATATTTTGGATTTAAGTGAGTGCTTTATGTATCCTTTTTTCTTTTGAATTTGTTTGATTGTTTAAGAACCGAAGGCTTTTTTTAAACCTCGACTTCATAAACTAATAATAACAAATTATTACTTTGCATTCGGTAATAGTATCATTTGTTATATGCCGTTATTATAAATGGTATGAATGCAGCATATAGGACTACATAAATAACAATTATTATTATTGGATTCTGTGCATCTCACCAATTTTAAGCATTGGATAGTCCTTGCTTTATGAGCTTAGTTGATGTCCAGTGTCAGAGTTGTAGAACTGTCTGGACCCAATTATTAAAGCTTTTTGCAACATTAGTGAAATATTGCCTGTCAGACATGCATATCAATTCAAGTGGAAATTAACAAAAACAATTCATAATCATAACTGTAGTTGACTAACATTAATTTTGTACAATAGTCCTAAATGTGTGCAGAATACTATGCAAACGAAAATATTCGACCATTGTGTAATTATGGGTGTAAATAAAAGAGTGTACACAGAAATAGGGACTATCTTTTTAAAAGCAAGAGCAGCAAGGAGAAGATCAAAAAGAGGCTAAGGGAAGGTAATGCAACTCCATTAAAACACGTACAAACGTGAAAGTCAGGGTACATTTATAAACGACGAACACTTTAGTGGTAAAGCGGCACTACTGGATAACCATACAAAACACTGCCCACACTAAAGAAAATAACACAACACAAACTGGTATCAAACAAGGCACTGCTTGGTGAGTACTTTGCACTTACATAGGACGTACATGTTAAGCGGGAACGATGATAACATGGTGACAGGCACATGTCTCTACACTCTTACCCAAAAATGCCCCGATGCAATTTGTGAAAGCATGCATGAGTAAAATGTTAAGAAATGTAAATAAATATCACCCGTAATTCACATATCCATACATTTATAGCAGGTGATGCTGACTATAGCTTTTCTTTAGATTTCGTCACCCCTTTTCCATATTTATGTATAGGTATGACAAAGCACACATAGGGGCCCATTAGGATGTTGGGCGGATTGCCCCAGCCAGGCTGGCGGTAGCCACCGCCAGCCTGTTGGGGGCAATCCGCCCAACATCCACACTCGTTTCCCCCCGCCATATTAGTATGGCGGGGGACCTTGGCGGACGGAAAGACCGTCCGCCGCTTTTCCACCCCGGTCGCCTTGCGGCCGGGCGGAAAAGGAATAATATGGTGGCGGTGTCTATCAGACACCGCCAGCCATATTATGTTGGCCATTTTTCAATGTCCCGCCACGGAAACTCTTTATTCCATTTTTCCAATTATTTCTGTGTATAAAAAGACAGCAAACTGCCAACACATTATGTTACTTCTATTGGAACCACTGCAGGGCTGTTAACCAAAATAATACACAAATTATAAAACAATTTTTGGATAAAATATTAGAGCTAGCCTTTTTAATCATTTTAGTAGTGCATACAGTTATTGTTCAAAAACACAAAAATGCCATAGATAATAGCAAATGGGCAACATGTTTCAGCATAATGAGGGCACTGCATGTTTAGGCTCAAATTCACATGACATATTGACCATGGCTAATATCTGCTTATTTTGTACAGAAAGGTAATGTAATAATTAATAAATACATGTAAATGTACATTATTTATTTAATGACACGGAGTGTTTACATATTGCACCCTATTAAAAACATTCAATCACATAAAAATAGGTCTTGCATCTGAGAGAGCTTTTGCTGTTGGCATTGTAAATAACAATGCTGTTTATTTATGTGCTTTGAAAACCACCAGCAAGCAGTGCCTAAAAAACTTATTTTGTACTTATAGTCGTTGTTTACCAGAAGCAAGGTTGGCAGTAACTACACCTCTATTACTGCCAGCCTTGCTTATCGTAAGCAAAGTGCATTTTTACACACTGCTTGAAAGTTTTTGAAACACATAAAGAAAACGCATTGTCATTTACAATGCCAATAGCTCAAACTCTTGCAAATAGGAAACATATTTGATTGCAAATGCTTGTTTTATTTGTTCTTAAATATCGCTGACTCGCCACCCTCAGACTTCATATTTGTGTGGAAATCCTAACTCACCGTAGTAAACAGGTCAACACAAACTGCCCCTTTCTACTATTTGAATAAGTTAGCAAAACATTTTTGGGATAATTTGGACAGTTATTCTTTGATTGTTGCACATGTCAGGTAAAATATTTACTACTCCTAAATGCCTTTTGTGAATACCGAAAGTCGTAAAGTTAGGATTTTGTCTCAGATTACTTTTGTGAATCGGGCCCCCTGTTTTTTCTCTCCTTTTCAGTCACAAACTTACAAAGGTTACTAATAAATCCTTGCTATCATTCCTGAATTCTACATAACCGTGTACCATTGATGGAGTTCATGGGTGTGTGAAATTGCATAATTTTTTTTCATGAAATTCCATGAAAGTGTTACATAATGCATCAAATGATGCTTTTAGCCTAAAATATGCTTTCCGGTATCTCATTCCTGTCCTTTCCTTGTGCTGGCGGACAGACTGCATTCGCACCAATGCAGGACATCCTTGTGCCATGGTGCAATGGTGCCTGCTTTGCAGAGAGGATTGTTTTTGTGCAGGAAGGGGAACCTGAACAAAAACAATCCTTTAAGGCATTTTCCTCTTTCTATGTGTGATGCATAATACAGGACACATAGAAAGAGGTGAAAACAAGGAGAAATAAAGATATTTCTCTTCATTACACCTCACCTGGGGAGGTGTAGCATTTTGACACATTCCCAGGTCTACCAGTAATAGTAAATCTGGGATTGCACCAAAATCCATGGGTAGATGCGTGGGAACACCCACGCTCCACCTATGGAATGCATCCCTGAGGCAGAGTCATGCAACATAGCAATTTGTGCTATGTTGCGCTACACTACATTGATCAAGCCATGCAGGGACACCCAAGGTGGCCTTGCTTGGCTTGATAAATCTAGCTTAGTATTCATTCATTCATTTATTCTTTATTCGATCAAGTTAAAAATGATCATACAAGTGTAAATAAATACATTATAAAATTGTACAGATTTTGTTTGTAAAAGTTACATATACTTCAACATGATTCTAGGATACAAAACATGGATACATTAAAAACTTTAAAACAACAGAAACTATTTCATATGCACGCAAACCTCTTCCTCTTCCTCATACAGGCCCATAGAATGACGCTACTGAATAGCAAACCAAAGGGTCAGGTAATGATTTTAGAAAGTAAAGAGCCACCTGACACTGCTTAAAATTCCCTTTCTTTCTTACATAGCCTGCAGAATAAAACTAAATGCAATTCAGTTTGGGATGACAAGTTATCGCAAGGGCATGGACTAAGCTGAGAGTGGGTATATTTTTTTTCCGGATACCCTAGAATAAGAGGGATCAAATTAGTGCGGAACCTAAGTAGTAAAAAACTGTGTTGGGTCCTACATTCACTAAGTAAGAGAACCCCCCTCCTATTAATGGTGAATTTAGGCTGTATATGCGCACGGTGTGTTTCTCTTTTTGTAGTTCTCTATGCTTTTACTCAGACATTAGCAGAAACATGTTGGCAACCTTCTGCTTGGAGACCTTCTTACAGGTCAATGGGTCTTTGAATAATTCATGGAGGCCAATCTCCCTTAGCGCAGTCTCAACATAGCTAAGCCACCTAGATCCTTTCCACTTATCCATGGATAAGCAGCTCCTTATTATCGATTGTGTACGTGGCACTGTATCTCTTCTCCATATTGAGTGCCAAAGGAGGAGTGGGGCTAGTTGGATGTAATCTGAGAAAAACCTAGTTCTGTGTGGAGGATACTATTTGCAATGGATGAAGGGAGGCCCACTATGGACTTAAAAAAATTATTTTCAATCGTTTGTAGTGGTGTTGTTGCCACCACGCCCCAAATGCCAGCTCCATACGTTGCTGCTGACTCTACCCCTCTCCATCACCATCTTTCTTCCTTCCATCAGTTTCGCCCATGTCAGATCTTTATCGAAAAGAGTCCCCAAATATGGGAAACAATCCACTACCACTATTTTTCCGCTTCTGCATGGAATTGCGGGATGTTATCTCTTTTTGTTGTCCCGGCTACTATTATAAAGGACTTTGTTTGATTCACTTTCAAATAAAGTGAGTCCATTAGTGTGACATACGCAGTTATCAACCTTTGTAACCCAAGGTCTGTTCTGGCAATTAGCACTACGTCGTCCACATAGGCCAGTAATGGTAGCATACGATTTTCAAAAATAGGGGCATCCCGCGTGGCCTTGGTAAGTGCTTTCTCCACTCCGTTTGTGCATATGGAGAAGAGAAATGGGGCCAATACGCACCCCTGCCTTACTCCTTTGGAGATTTTAAAAGAACGAGTACAGTCTCCATTTTTGGTGTAACGTACTGATGCAGTCGCATTAACGTACGACTGCCTGATAAAATATAATATAGCTGAATCTATCCCCATCATCTCCATTATGTTCCATAGCTTATCATGGACCACGCAATCGAACGCAGCGCTCAGGTCCATGAATGCCATGTAGACTTTCCCATCCTTCCTTCTAGTATACTTTTCTATGGTCAACCCTAAATTCAAGCATTGATCCACAGTGCTCCTTCCTTGCTGGAATCCATATTGGGCCTGAATTAAGATCTTATTCTCCTTTGCCCATCCCTCTAGTCTAGATAGGAGAAGGCGGCCCATAAGCTTTGATGTTGTATCCAGCAAGGAGATTGGTCTATAGTTCTTTGGGGATCCCCTATGGCCTTTTTTGTGAATGGGTACAATTACACCTGATGACCATGAGGGGAGCGGGCCTACCAGGGCTATACTGTTCAGGACGTTAGTCAGGAGTGGTATCCAAAGGTCTGGATTTTCGCAAAAAAAGTCAATTGGGATGCCGTCCAGTCCCGTAGACTTTCCCAGACTACCCGAGTCCAGCCCTGCTTTAACTTCTAAAAAAAGAACAATAAAGACACTGGGAGTATTTCAGGTGCTGCCACCTGTCAGGATGAAATATCTGAATTTGAGGAAAAGATATTCTCAAAATGGGAGACCCAAGCCTTCTCGCCAACATTTGTATCTATAGCTGGGTCACTAGTGGTTTAAAAAAAAAGTGCATTTACTAGCTTCCGGAATTCGCGGCTATTGCCCGAGGTAGCTGCCTTGTCTAGGTAGGCCCATAGATCCTCCCTGATTTCCTTTTCTCTACTTTTGCGTGCTAGTTTATATGAGGCCCACAATGTTCTTAACTGATGCTGACTTCCAGGACTAGCCTTTAGGGCATATAACAGAGCCTTTCATGCTTTTGTACATGGTGAATCAAACCAGCCTCTGCCTTTTTCTTTTCTTTGTGCATTTGTTCTGGTAAGGGCGGATTTTATGTTACCTAGGATATTACAGAAAGCTCTGACAACCTCCCCTGCATCCGCTTCTGGATCTAAACACAATTGTATGTTATCTTGTGTTTTTGATATGATTTCTGGAATCATCTTGATTTTGTCTATGTGTGCCCATTGTAACTGAACCCCGTTTTTCCCTGCCACAATTGGTGTTTCAACAGTAGTGCGCTTTTGTTTCTTCCATGTTGATATTATCAACTCTAGTGAGACTATAGCGTGATCGCTAAAAGTTGCGAAGGAGTTCCCTATCTTGGTAACCCTTACACTAAGAGGAGGGGTTAAAAAGTAAGTAATCAATCGTGGACTCTGCCCCATTTCGGTAAAAGGTGTTTGGCAGAGTATCTGTTACGGGGTCTGGGTCGCCAATTATTTCCATGTTTAGGGAGGCCATTCGTTTATTTGTAGTCATTGCCATACTTACTTTGTGTGAAATGATGTATTGAATTTCCCGCCATATCCTCAATTCCACAGACAGTCAGTATGTTATGTTTGCACTGGTGTATATAAAACTCACCTAGCCATATAAAGTTTATATTCTTAGTGATACGCACTGTGTCGGCAATTGCTTTATCGACCTCCCCCGCGATTGTATGCATATTTGGACCAAATCTATTATTGCTCAAAGATCTTTATATCGGTCATTTGGTACCATAAAAGATGCATCAAAAACATACATTAAAATTTCGTACATTTAGACATGATTAGATAAATTGATTAGAAATTACAATCGAGGTAAAAACAGATGACAAATGTTCCGGAAGACGGTTTCGTGGGCAATTATCATTACATTTAAATTTCTATAAATAAGTTAAGAGTTAAAAAGGAATATATACAGAATAAAAAATACGTAAAGTTTACCAATGAAACCACAGCGATCCAACATTACGTATTGATTTGAGCGGGTTTGTAGGTATTCTATCAATTCATTAACACCATGTTGCATGGAGCAAATTGTGATTTTTAAAACAGGTAATTTTTACTAAAGTTTTAGACCCATTTTAACTCTTATGAAATTTATGGCTAACAAAAATCTGCTAATGCCAAAGACAATAACCTGGCTGGTATCAGTTTTTAAGATCCTTCCTGCCTCTTTGTATGATCTTACGCCTATGTTTAGGCAAAGAGGTCTAATCAATTTTTTTCTAGGTGCCACATAGGCCGGGCAAAAAAACAAGGGGTCATATTATCAAGCCTTGGTGATAAAAGTATCGCCGCTTTATCGGCACAAAACTGCAGATAAAGCGGCGATAATGGGCTTGATAATATGCTCTATGGAATTCCAATCGAAGCCCATGTTAGATGTCTTCACATCTAACACGGGCTTCGATTGGAATTCCATAGAGCATATTATCAAGCCCATTATCGCCGCTTTATCAGCAGTTTTTTGCTGATAAAGCGGCGATAATTTTATCGCCCAGGCTTGATAATATGCCCCAAAATGTGGAGTTCATCTTCTTTAACTTCACCTTGGCATAGAGTGCATTGATCATTATTGTTGTTATTGAACCCTCTAGCTACACTTTCGTCATCCTCAAGATACCATATCTATATTTCATATAAAGTGTCTTGGCTAATGGTGGATATACCTCATCTAAGAAGCATTCATAATTTGCTGAGTCTTTAAACTTGAGGAAACTATTCGTTATTGATCCATACACTCTTCCATTCAACACATTATGATTTAAATATGTCCAAAAAGATAATTTTAAGATTTGTTTCGAGGTTACAGATAGTGTGGAAGGATCTTCCCAAAAATGAACTAAACCAATTTTTGTTAACCAAGTTCTGATATGTTTAAGCCATGGGATTTTGTGACAGCAATCAAAGTCCTTTATTTATTTCAGACCATCCTTCTAATTTGACAGCTCAGGGGTGGACCAAAGTCTAACCCATAGCATCAAGGGTCTCAAAATTGCATGGTGGTCAGTGCGTTTCAGATTAAGATCTAAAATAAGTGGTACTAAAGGTGTGCTGACCGGTAGTCTTAACAGAGATCGAAAAAATGAGTTTTCATCAGCTTCAAAAGATTTTTTAAACATGGGCCCCCATAGTTCAGCTCCATACAATGCAGCTGACTGCGCTTTAAACTTGAAAATCTCCAAAGCTGGCGAAACTGCTTTATTTTTGCTACGTCTATGTCTTTTCCTTATAAGTAGCATATTTTGCATAAATGTTACTTTACTTTTTTCTATCTGTGTTTTCCATAGTAAGTTGGAATCCAGGGAAACACCCAGATAGCTGAAATTGTGTACATGTTCAATTTTGTAACCATTTAGGGTCAAGTTTTCCTTAAGATTTTTTTGAGAGGGTTTATTGCCATGTATTTTGTCTTCTTAGCATTAATCTCAAGGCCCTTTATGCTGCAATATGTCTCAAATGTATTTAGTAGGTTCTGTAGGCCCCTGGGTGTTTGAGATATAAGTATAGTGTCATCAGTGAAAAGGAGGGCTGGGACCCTTTCGCCCCCTAATTTTGGAGAATCATTACTGCACTCCTCCATACAAGATGGAATGTCGTTGACGAACAAGGAAAACAAAGTGGGGGCCAACACACATCCTTGGCGGACCCCCCTCTTTATTGGTATTTGTCTTGTGAGCTCCCCGCCTGGGCCCCACCTAACCTTTGCATAATTGTTTTCATGCAGCTTTGTTATCTGCCCTAAAAGGTTGGCTGGTAGCCCTAGATGATTAAGTGTCTCCCATAGCAATTTGCGAGGATTTAAATCAAACGCAGCCCGAAGGTCTACGAAAGCTATATACAAATGACCCTTTCTCAAAGTGACATACTTCCAGTACAGACAACGAAACCTTAGGACCTGATCGATAGTGCTTATTTTGGCTTAAACCCTGCTTGGTACTTTGTAAGCACCAGTTTTTTCCTCCATCCAAATGTGCATGCGATTTAAAATATGCCTTGCATAGATCTTTGTAAGATATCTATTAAACTGATAGGGTGATAGTTTGCTGGATCGCTCCTGTTGCCCTTTTTAAAAATTGTAATAATTTCTGCTCCCCCCATGTCTCCGGGAGATCTGCACCTGCAACTGCGGCTACAGCATTGCATAGCCAATTAATATATGGGCGCCCCAAATACTAATCTCGTGTTTGTATAAGTCCCCTGGAATTTTGTCTAAACCAGGTGCCTTCCCATTTTTAACCAAATTAATAGCTAATTCGGTTTCCTTTAGTTCGAAATCTAGTTTATCCTCGTTTAAGGTCAACAATGTATCGGCCTCAGAGAAAGCCTGACCCTCCACAGGAGCTTCATATAACTTAGTAAAATGATCGATCCAGGTAGTCTCATCAAGAAAGACTTCCCTGGATCCTTTTTCCTTTTTATTTCCTTTAGCCACAATTTTCAAGAACAACATTTGGTCATTATTTTTAGCTGCAGTTAGCATGCTGGACCGGATCTCCTCATCCCAAGATGCTTTCGCCCTCTCTTGAGCTATTCTATATTTAGTCCTAGCTGCTTTGACTGCCACCATATTGTTGTTTTTTATTGCATGGACTAAGTCAGCCTTTGCGCTACGACATTCCTTATTTTACCATGATTTTGCCTACCATCTGGGAGTTACTAACTCCACCAGTCTTTTTTTTTGTTTTTTTTGTTATTAGTGGCATGAGTTCTTTTAAAAACATTGTATGTAAGTCTAGGAATGATTTTTCCCTGTTTTCCGAAGTAACGTAAGGGCTAAAAATATTAACAGAAATATTATAAATAGTAGTTTATTAATATCCATATGCCTTCCTGTTGTACCTCCAGCGTCATAATGTGAAAGTTTAAATTTAGTTCGGCATTTATCTTTACTTTTACAGGTAAGTTATTCTGGATCATTGTCAAGTTGCCCCGATTCGCCCTCCCCTCTGAAAATTGCTAAATATTTTGTAAGGGGAATGGGAAGGAAAGACAACATCTCTGTTGAAAAGTGGGAGAAAACCTTAATGTGCCAAAGCCTTATTATTATTATGTCCATTAACGTTGTGGAGGTTCACTCATATTATTATCTTTTGTTAATACCCCTATACTTGGCAAGCATTTCAGAAAATTGTAAAAGTTTTTTTAATGTACTTGTATGTAAAATATAGCATAATATTTCATGAATATTTAAGAAATGTATCAGTAAGCAGATGTAAAGTTTGGAATGAACGATTACTACAGTTGTTTATTGCTTGAAAGCACAAATAAAATTCACGAAACAAATGTCAAGAGAAAAGAAAATAAAGAAAATAAAGAAAACCCTAGATGGTACTTATATTTTGCAGGCCGAAACATTCATCCTTATAATGTTGCAATGTTGCCAATTGTTAGAGGCATATTTTATTAGAAACCGCTATGTTGTGCAGTCACCTCTGTAAACTGCTGCTTATAGTCGTATGTACATCGAGTCACCAGAACTTCAAGTGCCACAATACCCTGCAAAAACATGGGACCTCAGTTACAAGAGGCCTGTGCTACCAGATCTCACTTTTAATCACAATCTGGTGGTGCAGGCCTCACAATCTTATCAATGATGCAAAGCTATGCCACCCTGCATGGCTATCAATGGCCTCATAGTTTTGGTTTAACACAAAGCAGTGCAAAGTGCTGTCTTGCTTTACTCTATGTCCATGTAACCTAGTCTGGCCTCCCCGAGATGGGTCTGCACTATGAGCCTCTGGAATATTAAGACAATTGATGTTCTGGTGGTCACTGGGCTTGTAATAAACATCTGCATGGGGGGTGAGTGCAAGTGATGTACACCAAATGACCATGTGTTTTGAAACTAAAGATGGTGTGTGGACCTGGGGGAACTCTGGTAGTGCAGTGTAGTGCATTGCATGTGCAACTGCCAGTGTGTGTGGATTGGGATTCCTTGCATAGGAATGAGGTGAGAAGGTATATGTGTATAGTAAAGTAGCCTGAGAAATGCACATGCCCTGCTGTGTCTGACAGTGTCACACTTGTGTCGTAGCTGGAAAGGGATGAAAGAGAGAAGCTCATTGGGGCACTACATTCTACATATGATGTGGCCCTGGGTGAAGATGTAGCATGTGGCATTGGGCAGTCTGGAGGCAAAGTGTCTCACCATGCCACATATGTCAAAGTTGGAGGATGTGAAACAGGGATCAGTCAAGGTATAGGAAGAACTAGTTTGCCACCACAAAGCACTTGAGTCAGTGATGGTAGAAGGCTAAGGTGAGTGAGCCCAGGTGTGTGGCAAACCTGGGTAGGTACATATCACCAATTCCAGTACTACTACCATGTGAGGTTCAGGTCAACACAGAACCATTAGAAACAGTCTGGTATGTAAGTCTATTGGATATGTTCATGCATATTGTTAGTGTTCTAGGTACATGAGAGTCAATGTAGGAGCTGAGTTCCATCAGTGTGTGGCAGTAAGATGTGTCCCTGGTGCAAAATAAGAATTGCCAGTTGCCTGAGGAGATATGTACATGTACAAGTAAAGGGAGTCTGAGTCAAACATTGTGTGATACTCAAGATAAACTACTCTTGCAGTGATGAAATTGGGAAAGCATCTTTGCTAACAATCTGCATACTTTCACTGGGCCTATACCCCCTGTCCCCTTATATGGTGTCAAGTGTGTGCGTACTTAATCATGTCAGTATCCACCGCTCAGAAAACAATCCTAAGAACATGCTCTCAACATTCCTGCAGTGTTTCAATGTTAAGAGCTGTGTAGAGGATTAATGTCCCTAACAACATCACTTCAACAGGAGCGAAGGGCTGAGCACTGGTCAGAGGGAATGCAGGCTCCCTGGGGATTAGGTACAATGTGCATAGTAGTGGTGTCAATACGTCCAAACACATGGGGGCATATTTATGTCCCTCTGGAACTCCAGTTATAAAGATGTTGTGGGTACACACTGGCATAATCCATATTTACAAGGCCACGTAAAGCCACCGGTAAACATCCTTTACAATGCAACTTTTACCACGCAGTGCCTTTACGACACAACTTTTACAACGCAAACCATTACAACGCATTGCGCTGGGGGGCGCTCTAGGATAGGGAATAGGTTTAATGTACTATCCAACACCTTCCCTACTATCCACGGGGACTGGAGTTGGAATAGTAAATTAAACTATTCACTATCCAGCGCCCAAAAGCATTATGCGTTGTAAAGGTATTAGTTGTAAATACCACGTTGTAAAGGCATGCGATGTAAAAGCATGCGTTGTAATGTCATACATCCAAAGCCACCCTGCCTGGCTTTTCAAGACTTTGTAGATATGGAGAAGGCAATGTAGTGCATGGCATTTCAGACATTCCCAGATTTTAGAAAAGCTGGAAACTGGGAATGCGTAAATATCTGACAACTCCCCAGGGGAGGTGTAGGGGTAGCCCATCTATGAGAAATAACATAATTTGTCCACAAAATGTCCTCTTCCTATGTGAGCGGCATTCAGCAGTACAAACAGAAAGAGGAAATTGCCTCAATATCTTGTTTTTGATCAGGAAGGTGCCCCTTCCTGCTCAAAAAACATCCATCCCTACCATGCAGGAACCCTCACACCATGGTGCAAGGGTGCCTGCATTGGTGCATGGCAGTCATTTGTACCACAGCACTGTGGAAGAGAACATGAATGCACAGTATCTCATAGATACAGGGTATTTGTGTCCTTTTCTATTTGGTGTAGGGCAGCACATCATGAGGCTTGTAATGCTTCCGTATGCCATAAACGTGTAAATGAGGCCGTGAGTATTAACCTTTTGACTCATATGAGCAACTGATATGGATCTCCATCAACATAAATCTTTTCCATTCCAGAGAATGAAACACCAACATTGAGTCCTGAACAGCTGCATGTCCTGATAGTGGATCCTACGAAGATGACAGAGACTGCCAAGCCTTGACCAAAACACCATCTCCAGTCATGGGAAGGGCCAACAGCATTGTGAGGTCTCAAGATCATCCGCCACTCACCCACCAAACTTCACCTGCCAGTCCACCACCAGCCCAGGACTCAGAGGACTCTCAAAAAGTCTTCCAACGATGTGTGGTAGGAGTCCAGCAGGAACTGGTAGATGAGGTGATGGAGATCATGGTGGACACCCTAGAGGGAGTACGTAGTTGACTCAGCCCCAATAAGGACACCCCAGCGGCTGTGAGAGGCACCTACCCTCCGCTCTATGGCTTGGACCTGTCCTTGGCTGACATCGCTGGTTTACCGACTCATACTAGATACATGCCCTTAACAATAACTTAATTCAACACAAAAGAATATCTAGGAGTCTAAAAGTGAACTCAAATCACAGACACCTGTTGACGTGACAAACACAGGAGGGTGGCAGCTACATTCACCAATTGCACCACGTAATATAATGACACCACATTCACGTGAGGCACATACTCTAGGTGAGAATTTTCCCATCAGTTGTCTACCTGTTCCGCCACAATTGTGGACTTTCTTTCCCAATGGCAATTTGATCTTCCTCTTCACTGGAACACTGCTCTCCTCAACATGTCTCATAACATGTCATGTATTCCCCGTGGACTTTGTCTGGACATCCATTGGCTCACTAACTTTGTTGGGGTTGTTGCCACTTGCTCCTTGGTTGACGTGTGAATTAAAATGCTTTCCAGATTCACCATATTGTATTGCTAGTCATGATTGCAGTACGTAGACAATGGTCAATGTGCAGACCCTTAAGACACTGCATAACATCTAAAGGGAAACGTGTTTGTGCCACCCAGGGGTACATATGCACAGTGCGTGCTAAATAATTCATGTGATACCTATCTGCTAATAAACTAGCAAGTCCCACCAAAGGTCACATGCATGAAGTGAAACATTTGTCAATCAGTCAATGGAAAGACAGATCGTGTTTATCTGCACAGGTGGGTGATACTTCTGTGCATATAAGCTAGCAACCAACAGTGATGCAACTAATAAATGGTGCTAGACAGTGTGTGTGAGTGGCTGCCATCAGTTTGGCACCAAACACATTCTAGATTAGTTACAATAGTTTGACTCTATTGAATAAACAATACATCATCATGGACACACACACAGCGATACCTTCGACTAATACCTGTTTTGGGCTGTGTGTCCATTCACAGCAAGAGTGCCAGTGACAGTAAGCAATCAGGTTAGACAAACCCTTAAGTGACTCCATGGGTAACTTTAAATGTTCTACTCTTTAGGAGCTCCACCTAATAATACATATATATCAACACTGGTAGGAACTCCAACAGCATGTGTTTAACCCAACCTACTCAGATGTCACAAATGCCACATAGAAAATAGGTAAACAGTTGTGAAAGTACAAAACAGATTTTATTTAACACACACTACTAATTTTACAATCTAAAAGCTTACCTAAGTATACCTATCTAAACTATGCCTAAACTAACATAACTTATCTACACTAGCCTAACTTACACCTACCCTACCTAACCTTAACTTATCCTACTCTACACATATACCATAACAGACAGGTTAAACACCAGCCCCCACCCCCCCCTTAAAAGAAAATTGCTCATGAAATAAACTACTGCTACCTAAACATTAAAACTTTTTTTTAATTGTACTTTTTTCTTTTTTCTTTTTTATACACATTCTAAACATTAACTCCCATCCACTTAACAACGTATTCACAAATATCCACACCTGAAAACAGATAAATTGTAAAATCTATAAAAACACTAAAACAACTCTAATCAACCATGATGCTAACCCCTATCCCAATCTATGTTGACAGTCTTAGCTGCTGTGAGTGTGTGGCACCCGGCTGCGGTACCACTGCTGGTGGGACTGTGGAGAATCCTGGAAGTGGGGCTGTGGAGGGTCCTGCAACTGGGGTTGTGGAGGGTCCTGTAACAGTCCTGGAACACATCATGTAAGGGCTCCACTGGTCGGCTACTGCTTGCGCTTTTGGAAGCTTCCTGTCCCGAGGTGGCAACTTCCATCTACCTGCTGCCCTAGCATGATCATAATTGCCTCCCATGCGCCCGAAGGCCTTTGCAATTCGGCTGTTGTGCCTGTACCTCTCCAGGTGACTCTAATACGTCTTTTTCTCCTCTGGGGTAATGTTGGCTGATGAAAAGAAATGACACATGAATCAGACCAAGCAAAGTTGTCATAATTGACCACACTTAAATGCATAAATCACTATTAGCAGCACAAGTGGAATGACCTGCCAACAACAATTACATCGATGTAACATATAATGACCAACCATCATGAGAAACATGTACTTCCCTGAAGATAACAATGGTAAATAACCCAGGTTTTGTCCTTGTGGGTACAGGGGAGGGCAGAGACTTGCCTCATTACCATGTACCAATGAGCATATGGAGACAGAATGTGAAATGAATGATGTGTAGCAAGTCTACATATTGTGCCTCAGCATTGCTTCACTGTTATTGCATATACACAAGGCCACACACATAACAACACAGATTAACACAATGCCAGGTAGATGAAACATAGAGTGTGGAGATCTACCTCCCATTCAATAGGCTTGTTGGATAATTTTCAAAGACTGGCACATGGACACACCTGGAACCCTATACCATAGATCACCTACTGAACATCAGACAAGAACATGTGCTCCTTGATGTACTCAATAGTCTGTCGTAACCTTCCTGTATTAATTGTTACAGCGAAGCACATCAGCTCATATTTAGTTCATGTGGTGAGTGTGTACATTCATGCTGTACAGCGCAGATTTGTGAGTGCTTATAGCTGTATTTTTCTGGTAGATGGCAAGAAATTACTGAATGGAGAGAAATCATGAGGATACAATATGGGTAACTACAGCATTTGGAGGAATGTGGAAGGGCCTGTACGCTGGCAAGGCAGTGCATTCATGCCTGTAGTACTTTACACATTGACCTTATCTCTCACAAAACCCGACAAAGTTCTGCAAATATGTCTATTACAGGTCATTGGATCTAGGGGGCAGGAGTCAGGCATGTTACAGCCTTGCCACGTGTGGACTGTGACATCTCCCACATACACTCACACCTATTCAGTCTGCACTGATGTAGGATTCATCACACCCTGTGTGGATCTGCCACACAAAAGAATACCCTAATTTACCATGTGCACATGTACAATAGCAATGTGCAGCAGACAGGCAAACAGGATTCCTCCCAAATCCATGTCAAAATTGAGTTGAACCACAACCACCTTTGTACCTCCATGCCATATTGCCTATATCTCCCCTGTTGCCCCATCTGATGTGTCACCGATGTGCAGTACTCTGAGGGATGCTCTGGTACCCATGATGAGGGATGACAGTTGCAACATATCATAACCAATGTTTGCTGAGAGGGGCACCCAAATAAGTCGTTGGCATGGACAATGGACTTATGCACTCACTGAAACAAATTGGTATATCTGACTTGACCACTGGTTATGCTATCTGGATTAATATATGTTAACCATGCCACCTCACTTATACATAGGCAGCATCTATACTAGGATGAAATCATATTTTGACATGGGAAACCTGCTCACATGATCACCAAGTCCATTGGAGTCCACCACAAAAAATTAAATTTATTTCTGACTGGACTCAGATTTTGAGGTGGAGGCTCTCAGTGAAGACAGCCGGCATCTCTTGGCAATCTGTTCCTGGCGTTTCTCCTTGGCTTCCTCCATTCTCTTGGCCAGAAGTTTGGCAGTCCACCCTTTGCCCATATGCTATTCCCCAGGTAAATGTATGGAAGATCAAATAACATGCTGCTTGAGTGGCATTAATGTCTGACAAGCCTTCAATCTTTTAGCCTATACCAATTTTGGTATGGTAGATGAAAGTAACCGGCACGCATGCCTGGTATGATGTGAACATACAAAATGAGAACACATATATTGTTTAAATGACAATTGTTCACATGCCAACATCCAATGTGCTGTTGACTGTTGTAAGTCTGGTCTGGGATATGTGTTACATCCCAACCACACCTGTGTCCTGGCAAAAATATGACTTGGACAAAAATTCTGTTTCAGGGAGTTCACAGCCTATACCATGCAACAGTTGTGCCACATACTTGGGGTAACATTGTGACACTTTTGGTCCAAAGTATGGGTCATAGACATTATAATTAGTAGGTTTTGGGGCAGGTGATTGTACATGTGCCATAAGTATCCACACCATGGCAGAAACAACAATAGCACAGCATATTAGGAGGCATGCAACATGTGGGCCTGCATACTTTGGTAATCATTCCACATGACAATTTGGCCCTGTCAGTTGCACATGCAACTTTGTCCTACTTCTTTAAAAAATCTACATGTAAGGTGCAGCATTTTTCTGCAGACTGATGATGACCCTTGCACATCTCACTGCAACACATTTCAGCAAACACACACAATCCTTACACATCACAGAAACAATGAAGTGACACTAACCTGTAGCATTACGATCTTGGAAAGTCACCACCTCAGCAATGATGTAGGGGTTTGGTCCACCTACAAGACAAAAACATGGTACATATCTCTATGAATGCTAGTCATGTACACTGTGTACATATGAAGCACAGTACGTTGTCTTCACAAATGTCTGGTGTTGTCTGTACGTTGGGCTTGTAGCATGAGGCACAGTTGAAATGCCCTCATAGTTGCAGTGTATTCAGATGATAGCAGGCACATCATATATGAGGTGTACAGAGTGTGGACAAGGTACAACACCAGTCTAGCTACCAACATGGTGCAAGGGTGTCTGGCTTTTGATGCCTATGTGAACAGTCCAAAAAGACTACCCACACTCTGCATAGTATGACAGTGCCTGGGCCTTCTAAAGTTCATAGGTGTACTTTACCATGCTTCACACATTGGACAATGGCCAGGCCTCTTTATCTCCTTCAGTTAGCTCCTTACATGTCACCAGTGCGCTGTAAACGAACAATGATAAATCAAGGCCCATACAGGCTCACAACGGTATGAGGATGTTGTTATGTAACAGAGATGTATGTGCGACCAAGTGGGGGGGCACTGACACCCTGTCTAACCTGTGGCCTGATGGCATGTGAGTGCTCTCCCCTGCAACACATACGGGGGGTGGCCCTCACAATTTAGAGTCATTAATGACCTATCAGGCCAGGAAATCATACTCCCCGAACAGTAGTGGGGGATGGGTCACTCATCACCAATGGGCCTCTCCTGCACTGCATGGTCTGAATTTGGCTATTATAATGCCTCTTTGAACAGGCTCCTGTGTCATGTTCAATGTCAGTAAGTCAGTAAGCCCATATCATGCCATAGTAACCTATATACATACGTGGCCCTTTCAATTACAAAAACATTAATACTAAAAGTAGTTTGCTACAGCCAAACAGCTACAATCTCATGATATATAGTAACTTCTATCTAGTTGTGGTCACCCTGGTTTCCTAAATCTGTTTTTTTTTAAATTGTACTCCTTCTTGACCCTGGTCTTCCTGGACATGCTCCTGGCTCATCGTTTCTTTAGCCCTTCCTGATACTCCCGATCCTGGTACTACTGATCCTCATCCTAATTCTGCTGGTCAGCTGGGTCCTTAGTCACTTAGCAAGAGGTGTCTTGGTTCTCCTAGGGATGGCAATCCTAGTCATCCTGGTTTGGATCATCTTTGCCCCGATACTTGTCCTTGTTGTCAAGTCCTTCTTATTAGGTCCTCTTGGGCTTGGCATTGTGATTTTGATCCTGGACTGGTCCCATTTGTCCCCGTGGCTCAGGTTGTCCTGGTTCCCCTGATACTTGCCAGCCTGGTCCTAATACCTAAGTTCCTAGTTCTCCGGCATCACTTTTAACTTCAAGTCTTAGTTCCTTTCTTCTGACCTCTCTGGTCTTCCCAGTCATGTTCCTTTACTGCTTATTCCGGTCCTTCCAGTCCACCTAATCAATCCTCCCCCATCTGGTACCTTTTCTGAATGCCCCTAGTCCACCTACTCCTGGCCAGACTACTTCTCTGGGTCCAACTCCAACATATCATGATAATCTTGGTCATGGTCCTCCTGCTCATTGTCACGTTGGACTAACCTTTCCACTTTATCCTGATCCTCCTTGTTCAGGTCATCCTGTTCTTAGCCATTATTAGCCATCCAGCTTGATCATCATGTCTCCTGTCATCCTGGCCTTCCTTGTCCTGGTCCTACTTTTCCTCCACACCATGACCCTGCTTGTCCTGATATGTCAGGTCATGATACTCTAGGCCTCTATGAATTAAGCTTTCTTTCCTCCTTGGTTTTGGTTCCACTGGACATCATTGTCCTGGTTCTCTGAGCTCTTGTTTCATTGAGTCTGTTTGCCTGGCCATCTCCTCTAATTCTTCATTCCCTGTCCTCATAGTCTTCCTCACTCTCTGTCTGCTTGCTTAGCAGTGGTCCTTCTATTCCTGGTCCTCACAGTCTGTGTTTTCTTTCTGGTATTGGGCCCACTAGACCTGACCCTTTTGTTTCTGGTCCTTTTTGTTTGGATCTTTGTATGACTCATTTTCTTGGTTCTGCTCCTTCTGGCCATCCTAGTCCTTTCCCTTTCAGGCACCCTTATCCTTTCTTTTCTTTCTTCCTTCCTGGCCCTGTGACTTGTCCTCATTATCCTTCTGCACTGAACTCAATGGTCTGGCTTTCTTGGTCCTGCTTCTTTTTGTTTAAGTCCTTCTGATCCTCCTCATTTGGGTCCTCGTTCTCTTAGATATCCAGGTCCTGTACTTTTAGTCTTCCTGGTTGTGGCTGTTCTGGTCCTCTTGATCTTCCTCACCCCAGTTATGCTACTACCCCTCCGGTACTTGTCCTAATGCTTAGGTTGATACTCTGGGTCTTGGTCCTCTGGTTATAATCCCCCTGGCACTCCTTAGCCTGTTCCGGATCCTATTGCTGCTGATCCTTCTAATCTTCCCTGCTCTGGTCCTGGTCCTCTTTGCATTCTTGGCATTGACCCCCTTGTCCTCCTTGCTTGTTCAGATGCCAGGACTATTGGCCTGGATCTTGTCTTTCTGGATCTGGTCCTGAGACTCTTGGCCCTGACCATCCCTCTGCTTCGCCTCATGGGCCTGGCCTCCTGTTGCCCTTATTCTTGGCCATCCTCTTCCTAGCTCCGTGGCCTGATCCTCCAGACTTTGATCATAATTACTCTGATGTCTCTAGTCCTAGTCATCCTGATCCCCATTTTCCTCTTCACCATGGTCCTTCTCATTCTGATACTCAAGGTATGGGTCCCCTCTACCCAGTTTGTCCTGGTCCCCTTAGTCCTTTGTTTCCCAGTTCTCTTAGAACTTGACCTTCTGACTCCTGCTGCTTTATCCCAGCTACCTGGCACTCCAGGTCAAGGTCATGCTATTCTTGTCCTTCTTAAGATTCCGTACTCATTGTCCATGCGCCTCTAGGTCCTTCCTGTTCATCACAGGTTGGGTTGTGTCATGCCTAGTCCTCCTATACCTGACATCTCTGCCACCTTAGTCTTGGTTTCCTTAGTTCTGGTACTTCTTGTCCTATTGTGCTTGTTATCATAAACTTTGCCTTTTGATCATCATGGCCCTTCCTGGTTCCCATAGTCTTGGCCTATCTGGCCCTGTTCCTTTGTGGTCCTCTTGGTCGTAGTCAGCTTGTCCTTGTTGTCCTTATCGTCAACCATCTAGTCCTGCCACAGTAGGTCCCAGCTTATCTTGTTCCTCATTTCTTGGCAGTCTTAGTCTTTGCCCTCTGGTTTTGGTTGTCCTTGTTATCTTGGAAATGTCCCTTGTCCATTTGGTCCTACTGGTAAAGCAACATTTTTCCAGTTCCTCCTGATCCAGTTTCTCCTTGTTAGGGTCCTTCTGAGTCTGGTCATTTTGGTCCTGGTCCTCCTTCCCACTGCTGTTTATTCCACTTGGTCCTCCATATGCCGGTAGGCCTTCTTACCTCTGATTCTCCTCACACTTGTCCTGCTACTTGTAATGATTGTTTTTTCCCACTTGATAATCCAAGTTCTGCCCCCAGGTCCTGATCTTCATAGCCCTCTTAGCCCTGTTTCTGGTCCTCCTGGTTATGATCCTTTTAGTTTACCTAGTCCTCTTGCAATGTTCCTCTGGGTGCTCTTGCAACTGCCCTCAATTGTCTTCCTAATCTCTGTCTTCCTTATCCTTGTATCATAGGGAATGTGGGAGCTGCTCCTCCCTCCCACATCCTCTTATATGGAGGCCGCTGCGCGGTAGAGGGAGCGGAGCGACTCTTGACCCTGCTTGCAGGTTAGGCCGCCCCCCCACACCGCACAGCTCTGCCTGTGTGTGCCTGCCTCTCGAGCCAGGTGCTGCAATCTCGTGAGTTCGCCGCACCCCCCCTCCTGCTGGTAAACTGTACTGTGCTGTTTTTTTCTTGTTCTGCTGTTTTTACTCTGTTGACTGTAAACTGTACTGTGCCATTCTTCTGGTTCTGTTGTTCTGCGCTGATTGACTGTATTGCACCCCTGCCCCGTCCCATTTTGCCTTCTGTATCTCTCTGTCCCTTCCTGCCGCTGCTTCCCTGCGGCCCGCCCCTCCGCTCTCCCATTCGCCACCCGCTCCCACCTCCCAGCTGCGCCTCCCTCCCACATCCCCTTATATGGCAGCCGCGCCCCTGGTGCGCCTAAGGCAAGCCCGTCTGTGCCTGTCCCCGCCTGGACCGCGCCCAGCGCCAGAACACCTGGACCCCGAAGACACCATGACACCCGACTGCACTACGACGCCAGCACCCTCCATGCACTCAACCCCGGATGACAACACACCTGCTACCGGGCCACCCCGAAGTACACCCAAGGGCCCTTCACCTGCCGGATCTGCAGTTTCACCAGTATCCGACCCGCGAAACCACCAACCAACGAACCCAACCAACTGAGATGCATCCTTCTCAATACTCGCTCTGCCTGCAAACACGCCGTTGAAATCTGGAACCTCCTCGACTCAACTGCCCCAGACGTCGCCTTCCTGGCGGAGACCTGGCTGAACCCGGCCTCTGCACACGACATTGCCATAGCCATCCCGGAAAGCTACAAGATCTCCCGCAGAGACCGCACCAACGGAACAGAAGGTGGAATTGCCATCATCCACAAGAACACCCTCAGCGTCTCCATGAGCACCGACGACAACACCCTCAGTACCGCCGAACACCTGCACTTCCAGATCCACAAAGACCACAAGACCACCCACAGAGGAATCCTAATGTACAGACCCCCTGGAGCCAGACCACAGTTCAGCGACTCCATCGCCAACCTCATCAGCATCCACGCCCTCGCAGCCACAGACTACATCCTCCTCGGGGACTTGAACTTCCACCTCGAGAACAACAACATCGTCAACTCTACCACCCTGATCGACAACCTCGCCAACCACGGACTCAGAGAGCTTGTGACAAAACTCACCCACGCCGCCGGTCACATGCTAGACCCCATCTTCTCCGCAAGCCCCCACATCTCCTTCAACTACAGCACCGAATCCCACTGGACCAACCACCGCTGCATCCATTTCACCTTCAAGAATTTTACCACACACCGCCGCACCCAACAGATGCCTCGTCGCTGCTGGGGCAAAGTCACTGAAGAGCAGCTAGCTACCGCCCTCGGCCAGAGTCCCCAACCGAACCCGACACGCCGCCCTCAACCTCCGACAGCGGATCGACGACTTCACCAATACTCTCGCCCCGCTCAAGACACCCTCCAACAGCCACACCAGCCAGAAAGCCACCTGGTTCACTGAAGACCTCCAGGCCTCCAAGCAAACATGCCGGAAACTGGAGAAGAACTGGCTCCGCGAACAATCAGCAGACAACTACACGGCCCTCAAGAATGCCATCCGCAGACACCATCAACTTATCAGAACTGCCAAGAGGACCGCATTAAAGGACCGCCTGGATAACAACGCACACAACAGCAAAGAGCTATTCAGCATTGTGAAGGAACTCTCCAACCCCAGCTCCAACACCAAAGACATTCCCCCTTCGCAGGACCTGTGCGACTCACTGGCCACCTACTTCCACTGCAAAATCGCAGACATCCACGACAGCTTCAATGCCATGACAGCCCCGCCAACCACCAAGACCCTCACCGCCGCAATCACCAGCCTCTTGATCGCATGGTCCAACGTCAACAATGACGACACCATCAAAATCATAAACTCCGTCCACTCTGGATCCCCGTCTGACCCATGCCCACACGACGTCTTCAACAAAGCCAGCACAATTATCGCCCCCCATATCCGGAAAACTATCAACATCTTCTTCGAGACAGCAACCTTCCAGGAGAGCTGGAAGCACGCCCAGATCAACGCCTTGCACAAGAAGCCAAAGGCAGACCCCAAGGACCTCAAGAACTTCTGTCCCATCTTCCTGCTCCCGTTCCTGGCGAAGGCCACCAAGAAAATCGTCAACAAGCAACTGACCCGCTACCTCGAGAACAACAACATTTTGGACCCATCCCAGTCCGCTTTCTGCAGCAACCACAGCACTGAAACCTCATGGCCGCCACCGAAGACATCAGGACCCTGCTTGACAATGGAGAAACAGCAGCCCTCATACTCCTGGACCTGTCAGCCGCCTCCAACACAGTCTGCCACCGCACACTACGAACACGCCTACACGACGCCGGGATCCAAGAGAAGGCCCTGGACTGGACCACATCCTTCCTCTCCAGCAGAACTCAGAGCGTACGCCTCCCACCCTTCCGCTCCACCGCCACCGAGATCATCTGCGGCGTACCCCAGGGCTCTTCCCTCAGCCCAACGCTGTTCAACATCTACATGGCTCCCCTCACCTACGTCGCCCGACTGCACGACCTCAACATCATCTCCTACGCCGACGTCAATTAGCTGATCATCTCCCTCACCAAAGACCCTCACACTGCCAAAACCAATCTCCACAAAGGAATGAAGGCCGTCGCCGAATGG
Organism: Lissotriton helveticus; assembly: GCF_964261635.1. Taxonomy (NCBI): domain Eukaryota; kingdom Metazoa; phylum Chordata; class Amphibia; order Caudata; family Salamandridae; genus Lissotriton; species Lissotriton helveticus. The sequence goes on along the minus strand of NC_136072.1, from coordinate 147,518,318 downwards.
ATGAGGAACAGCTGACTGAAGCTGAACTCAGACAAGACGGAGGTCCTCATCCTCGGCTCCACTCCTTATTTATTTATTTGATTTATTTTGAAAGTTTTATATAGCGCGAACAAGATCTTTGCAGATATCAGAGCGCTTTACAAGGACACGGGGGTGATAGAGTAATACAAAGTAATATTTGATGTAGTTAGGTACAAGGTGCTTAGTTACATAGGTAGGTCAAAAACATGAGGTAGGTCACAGGTGAGGTAGTGTCGGTACACGGTGCATAGTCAAACAGTTGCGTCAATAATATAAAGTACAAAAATAAGGAGCATATACTTGCTTAAGCGTGTTTAAATTTTTTGGAGATAGCATAAAGGTGGGCATAGTTGAGGTGGGTGAGTGCTGGATGTATAGTCCCACAGGCGCGTCAGTAGTAAAAAAGTAGGGATCGTTGAGGTGGTGTGGGTAAAGTGTGCAAAGTCAAACAGGTGCGTCAACAATATAACAATATACAAAGTCAAACAGGTGCGTCAACAATATAACAATATACAAAGAGTGAACGTATACAATCAAGTAAGTCGATAATACAAGTAATACAATAGACCAGGGGGGGTCAGGCAGGTCTTACAGAGCAGATTCATGAGAAATACGGAATAGTAGATCATGTGTATTTAGCCATGAGGATCGCTTTTACTTCTTTCTTAAAAAGTTTGTTGGAGGAGATGAGCCGGGTTTCAGGTGGGAGTGAGTTCCAGATCCTGGGTGCCATTCCTGAAAAGGAGCGTTTATATGTTTTTTCCTTCCGAAATCTTCGAGGCTTCAGCAGTAGATTGTTTGTGCTTCTAGTAGTTCTAGAGCCACCCGAAATTGTCAGCTTTTGAGTGAGGTAGGCGGGTGAGTTCATGTGTACAGCCTTGTGTGTCATGCAGGCGATTTTCAGATGTATTCTGGCTTCAAAAGGTAGCCAGTTCAGGGATTTAAAGTCAGGGGAAATATGCGAGTGTTTTTTTGAGCCAGTGATGAGTCTCGCTGCGGCGTTAAGGGATGCTCTTAGGGGTGCCGTTGTAGTTAGGGGGAGCCCGCAGAGGGCGGTGCTACCGTATTCTATGTGCGGGATGACTATAGATTGTACTGCAGTTTGTAAGTCTTTGGCAGGAAGGAAGGGTTTAAGTTTTCTCAAGGTATTGATTTGGAAGTTCGCTCCTTTGGTTGCCTTGCTGATGTGCTGCTGCATGTTGAGATTGGCGTCAAGTGTTATGCCTAAAGATTTTGCTAAGTCTACGACGATAGGTTGTACATTTAGAGCCGTTAAGTGCTTAAGCCATGTTTGAGCCGTGGAGATTTTAGCGGGAGGTGAGATCAGGAGGAACTCAGTCTTCAGCGCATTGAGTTTGAGGTGATTCTCAGCAAGCCAGGATTGGGTGTTTCTGATCGTGGTGTTCAGAAGCATGATGTCCTTGGGAGTTTGTATTTTGATATAAAGTTGGGTGTCGTCGGCATACATGTGAAAGTGAACATTAGATGTCTGTAGCAAAGTAGTGAGAGGTTCCATAACTAGTTGAACAGTGTTGGGGAGAGGGAGGATCCTTGAGGGACGCCTAGCGATACAGGTACCGGAGAGGACAGCAGGTTGTTACTTTTGAATCTTTGTGACCGGTTGTGTAGAAAGGAGGTGAACCACTTGAGAACAGTCCCGGATATGCCCATTCTTGTGTTTAACAGTTCGAGTAAGTTCTCATGTTTAACTGTATCGAATGCTGAGGAGAGATCCAGAAGGATGAGGAGGCAGGTATCGTTTTGGTCTAGGATTTGGAGGGCGTCGTCCACTATGTGAGTCATGGCAGTTTCGGTACTGTGCCCTGCTCGGAAGCCTGACTGATGAGCGTTGAGGAGATCAAACTTATCTATGTGTTTAGTCAGTTGTAGCTGTACGCATTTTTCCAACAGTTTAGCGAGAGTGGGAATATTTGTAATAGGGCGGTAATTTTTTAGATCAGTGGGGTCTGCTGTTGTTTTTTTTAGTAGCGGTGTGACTTGCCCGACTTTGAAGGCGTTGGGGATGGATCCTTGTTGAAGAGAGCTATTGATAATCTTAGTCCAGAGTGGGAGAAGCAAAGGGGAAAAGTCTTTTACAGCGTTAGCAGGAAGGGGGTCAGAGAGGTGATTGGATGGTTTCAAGGTGCTGAGCAATCTGCCAATTTCTTCTTCGGAGTAGGTGCCAAAGGATGACCAAGTAGCATTGTTCTTTGGTTCAGGCACTGCTGTGTGTCGGGGGTTGGAGTACAGGATAGTGTCATTGAGGAGATCGCTTCTTATTTTCTCAGTTTTTTGGATAAAGAAGGCAGAGAAGTCTTCGCAGGAAGGTGTAACGCCCATGGTGCTGAGTGTCTGGGGTTGCTCTTTGGATTGTGTTCTGATTAACTCAAACAATTTTCTTGGGCGGTTTTTTGCTTGGGCGAGCTGGAGGCTGAAGAAATCTCTTTTTGAGCGTTTTATTTTCCTGAAGTAGGCGTTTCTCTGTTTGTTTAGACTTTTTAGGTTCACTGCAGAAGGGGCTGACCTCCAAGTGCGCTCTGCCATGCGCATGGCCCGTCTATCCTCATTGAGGCTCCTGTCATACCATGGGTTGGAAATCTTCTTGGACGAAACTCTTTTCAGTTGCATGGGCGCCGCCTCATTGATTATTGTGGACATAGTATTGAGATAGTGGTCAGTCAGAAGTTGAACGTCCGTAGCGCCGGCAGGGGGAAGTAGGAGATTGCAGCTGTTAGGCGGTAAGGAGTTTGGGTTGAGTTTCTTCAAGTCTCTTTTCCACGCTTTGTGCTTAGAGGGTTGAACTGGGTTAAATTTAATTTTTTCATTGATGAGGAAGGAGACAATATGATGATCTGACCAGTCACAAGGTTGGATTGACTCAAGTTGAATAGCGTCCTCTTTGGAGATGATAAGGTCAAGGATAGAACCTCTCTCATGGGTCGGGCTATTGCATATTTGGTTGAGATCAAGTGCGTTGAGGAAGCTTTTGAGGCTGTTTACCACTGTGTCACTGCTGTCATTCCAGTGGAGATTGTAGTCGCCAAGGAAAATTTGGGTGTGCTGCCGTCCTGAGTTGGCTGATATTGTATCCATGAGTTGTTGGACGAAGGAGAGCTTCAGCCTGGGACAACTCCTGGTGGCCGAAATCACTGGGAACAGCCCCGACACCCACTGACCACGCACGCAACCTGGGGGTTATCCTCGACTCCACCCTCTCCATTACTAAACAGGTCAACGCCGTCTCCTCATCCTACTTCAACACTCTATGAATGCTCCGCAGGATCTTCAAGTGGATCCCTACCGAAATGAGAAGAACAGTCACCCAGGCCCTCGTCTCCAGTAGGCTGGACTATGGAAACACCCTTTACGCAGGAACATCAAACAAGCTCCTGAGACAGCTGCAACGCATCCAGAACACCTCAGCACGACTGATCCTCGACATCCCCTGCCGCAGCCACATCCCCCCTCACCTGAGAGACCTACACTGGCTCCCCGTCAACAAGAGGATTACCTTCAAGTTTCTCATCCACGCACACAAGGCCCTCCACAATGCCGGCCCAGCGTACCTCAACAGACGACTCAGCTTCTACACCGCTACCCGCAAGCTCCGCTCTGCCGGCCTCGCCCTCGCCACAGTCCCACGCATCCGAAGAACAACCGCCAGCGGCATATCCTTCTCCCACCTCGCCTCCAAGACCTGGAACACCCTCCCCGCCAACTTACGGCAGACCCAAGACATCCTGGCCTTCAGAGGACTTCTCAAGACCTGGCTCTTCGATCAGTAGTAGCACCCCCCCCCCCCCCCCCAGCGCCTTGAGACCTTCACGGGAATGTAGCATGCTTAACAAATGTCCTGATTGATTGATTGATTGATAGACATACTCTTCCCTGCCCTTCAGATCCTGATATTCCCGGTCTTCTTCTTTCTGGCCCTGATCCTCTTGGCCCTCGTCCTCCTGCACCTTGCCTGCATAACATTGCTATACCTTGTCCTGCCACAGATCATCAAAGCCTTTCCTAGTTCTGATGTTCCTTGACCTCCGGTTCGTGCTAGTCTCAGAACTTCCAGGTCCTGTTCTTTCTGGTCCTAATTTGACTGGTCATCATTCCCATGAATTTCTGCCCCTAGTCGTTTGGATCCCGAATCTCATATTTCAAAGGCTCCTGGCCCTGGACCTTCTTATCCTCCTCACCCTAATTCTCATCCATCCTGCTCCCTTGGCTTATCTAGTTCCCTCTTTTGCCTGTACCTACTTCTTCTGACTCAGGGCACTTTTGTCCATATAGTCCTGGTCTCAGTTCTGGTATTCCTTTGTCTGGCCCTCGTGTATTGGGTTTTCTGGTGCTAGTTCCTCTAGTCTTGGTGTCTCTAGCCATCCTAGACCCTGATCCTCCTACTCCATCCTACTTCTACCAGTCTTCTGATTTACCTAATCTGTCTTGTTCTTGTCCATCTGACCATAGACCCCTGGATCACGGTGCTTATAGTAATGGTCCTATTGGGACTGGGTCTTCCTCATCCCTTTGGCATTGGTCTTCCTAGTTACTATGCTGTGGATCACCCTGGTTCGCATAGTTCTGATCTCCCTTTTTTAGAATCCCCCTGAGATTGACACTCCTAGAACTTCTGATTTTGGTTCCATTGGACTTAGACTTCATTTATAACCCCTGGTCATTCTAATCCAGGGTCTCCAGGCTCCTTCTAGCCCTGATTGTCCTGGTTCTTCTGTTTCTGGCCCCTTGGTCCTCTTTGATTTGATGCCTTTTGACTTGGACCTCCTGTCACTGGTCCTTCTCTCCTTTGGGTTCCTGGTACTATTCCTCTTTGGACTGTCTGCTTTGGTCTGCTACTCCTGGTCCTGGTTGTCTTCATTCCTCTGATCCTTGTTGGTGTGTACAGGACCTCATAGCCCTCCTTATTATTATGGTCCATGGCGTTCTGTTCCTTCTACCACTGGTCCTTCTGCTCCTTTAGGTCCTTATCCACTGAATCCAGATCCCCCTGTTTCACATCATAATGTACATCCTGATACTTCTAACCCTGGCCCCATATCTGTAGTGCTGTTTTTCATTGTCCTGTTGCTCATTGTCTATTTGTTTCTTGTCCCCTCTCACATTGATAGCCCTGGTCCTCATAGACTAGGTCTCCCTCATCCTGGTTCTTCTTGTCCTGGTCCTCATGGCTTTGGTCATCCTAGCTCTCCCAGTGGTTCATCCATGGCCCTTATTCTCCTACTTTTCATCCTCCTCTTCCTACTGTTCCCTTCCCCAGAACCCCCTCCACAAAGAATTTGTCATGTCACATAAATTCATTTTTTTGGCTTCCAGAATTCTTTTGCTGAGACAGCATAGTTAAGTGCAGAAATGAGGGCCCAGTACAGACAGGACCTTACACTACTACACTTTGTTAAAAATAAAAACTAGCATTCCCAAGATGCATTGTGCAGGTGACTAAATGTCAGTGTTGCTGTAGGGGGTACTGATGACATTGGGACCAATAAGCATCAATGCCCTAAACCTACTCTGTTTGCTGAAAAGTATGAAAACGTATGTTCACAGGGAGAAGAGTGAACATTTCCTGTGATTTACCCATATGCTTACCTGTCTTCTGCTTTCACTTCCCATTTCCAGAGTCTCACTCAATGTACCTCCTGCAAGTGTCCCAAAACACCAATTACCTACTGTATGTGTGCCTCCATCTGAGGACCAGATACCACCTATCTGTCTGCATTCGATGTTTGCTGCTCCTTGATGACTGCTGCTGTGCTGCCAGATTTGAAATACTAAGCAAGCACAATCCTCCTCAAACAGAAGCCTAAAGCTAGGACAAGGCACCCATAAGAATCCCAAAAGGAGCCCAGCCCTCACAAATCATCAAAAGGAACATCATGAATGCTAAACAAACAATTGACTCTCATGAGTGAATAAAACATTTATATAACATGCTTTAAGCCAAACTCAGTATTCTTTGCTACAGTCAAATACTTTCTGACTGAAGCATAAAATATCTGTGGTCCATATCCTGAAGCTTCTGTTTCATTTCTACATATCTTATTTGAATATTAAAATAGCATAAATGCTTTTAATCAAAATTGATTTGACACTTTTACATCTGTAAACAGCTTATCTGAATGTATTCACTTAACTTTCTACAAACTATTGTACATTTGAATATGCACTTTCTTTTAAATGCTTCATACATGTTGCATCCCCATTACAAGATGGCCACCACACTACCATTAACTGGAGTCACTCTTTTCTTTGTGGCCAACTAAATAAAGACCTCCTTCACACTCTTTATTGGGCTGCTGGTCAAATTCATATCATCTCTATGGCTGGCTAAATATCAGAGACAACAGTACTATTTTGCCGGTGGCTGGGTAAATAGCGGAGATTTTGTACTATTTGTCTGGTGGCAAGGTAAAAATACAATTCCCATTAAAAATGACTTTGAGTGGCAACCACTATCTACTTTTTTAAATAAAGTCCACTTCTGAGCAGCTGGTGTATGGGGTTCTGAGCTGGTTACAGGTACATACAGTGTACAAATGTAGGGGCTAGGAGATTGGGGCTACAGTTTTGCTCAGCTCAGTATTGGTTCCAAAGCTGCCTGCCACAGTTGGGATCGTAAATAAATTGATCATTGCCTGTGCAGGACTTATAATTTAGTTGCACTTCCAAAAGAAATTGCGCCATTTTCTAACTAAAGTGTGAGTCTATAGTGCTTCACTGTAAGTCTATTGCTTTCTAAGGTATTCACACTATAGATAAAAGCTGTGCTAAAATATCAACATCACATTGGCTTAACCTACAGAAAATGCAAAACTATAATTTCCAAGGTATATAAAGGTCCAAATTGCAAAGATAATAATGTGGCCATGTTTGAAAACCTTCACTTTGTGTGTTGCAGTATTTTCTTAAGTCAGCTCTTAAAGAGGTTACAGGATTTAAACTATCCTGTTGGGCCACACTGTGCCACCGGATACACCAACGTCTCCCTGCACACACTAGACAGATTGGTAGAGGATTAGCATGGTTCTGAGAGAGGAGGAGGAAGGAAAGAGATGAAACTTGCTGTGTAGAAGGATGATTTGGTATTTGTGAACTGGGCAGGGACCACACCCTTTTAGAACTCTCCAAGTCCTTTTTTAAGCTTCCAAACAAGGGGAACACTTTGAGAAAATAATGGAACTACAGAGGAACATAGACGGACAGAACCCCGGCTGAGAGGGGACTAAAAGCTTGTACTTCTAACTCAGTTGGACTATTTTTCTCCTGGGCCAGTGGTGCTGGACTCTCTACTCCATTTGAAGTAGAGTAGATGCTGGGCTTGCTGAGGAAAGGATTCCACTGGAACTTCTGCGTGTTAGTCTGGTGAGGTTACTGGTGCAGGAGGCATCCCTGTCTCATGCTGGACACATAAGGGCTGATTCACAGAACTAACTTAAGACAAAATCCTAAACTTACTACTTTTGGTATTCACAGAAGTTAGGATTGTGTTTTAAGACAGACTTAAGACAGACTTAAGACAGAATCCTAACTTAAGTCTGTCTTAAGTCTGTCTTAAGACAAAATCCTAACTTCTGTGAATACCAAAAGTAGTAAGTTTAGGATTTTGTCTTAAGTTATTTCTGTGAATCGGGCCCATAGATGTGTTGCAGGTGACTCAGAGGCAGTGAGACATAAAGAGTGCCACACAACTCTGCTGAAGGAAGGCTCAAGGACACAAAGGAGCCTAGACATAGATCAGTTCATATATATTGTGCAGCACTCTGCACAGTGCTGGAGAGGCCAAAGAGCCTTAAAGATTAGACTGAGGGCAGGAAGACAGTCCCTGAGCTCGCCCTCTTCAGATGGAGAGAAGTTATAAAGCTAAGCTGCCAAAACATTTAGAGACCCGGAGTCCTGAAAAACAACTCTGCTCGATGCTGGAGCATGCCACCAGGAGCACAACAGCAAAATGCTTATCCCCTTTTGTGTAATGTAGCCTACGATATGTACCTTTATTTTAGCTACTAATGCATGGCATTCCTAAGGGCTTTCAGCCAAAGAACATCAACATCGTGTAGCGTTTATTATTTTTTTAAATGCAGATTTTATATAGCTCGAACTCGACCCGAAGGTATTGGAGCGCTTTACATGAGCACCGGTTACTGTTACACAAGGACACATTCAGGCACAGGAAAATTAAGTGATTTGCCCAGAATCACAGGATGTGGACGCGACCCCGAGACTTGAACCTGGGTTTCCAGCACCAAAGGCGGCAGTCTAGCAGACGGACCAGATCCTCTCCCACTTCCGCTGGGAGAGCCATGGCCCCAGAGGATTTTCTATACATGAGTGAGCCATACTGCATCTCAACTTCTCTCTTAAGTGGTAGTGCCATGATACCCTCCAGTGAGATTTCCATGATCATTACCTTTACCTGGGAGGGACTGTACATGGAGGTGGACACATAATCAACAGTGAACAGTCTCCACTTCTCTGCTCTCTGCTACTGGGAAAGTGGCAGCGCGAAACTGTCAGCCTCCCCTACCCACATCCCTACCAGAGCATGGGAGAGAAACAGTGATTTGTTGGTTCCTTCATAGGCACTTTGAGTAAGTCAAGCGGAGAGTAGAACCGGCTTGTGTGGGCTTGTGCTCCCACGCAGCCTCTGTCAAGGCAGGGTCAGGGGCACCTGCAATAGAAAAAAGGCAAGCAACCTTTGGGGTTACTCTGATTCGTGTGGGGGGGGGGGCAAAAGGGAACGTGGAGCTGCTGCGCCACATCACAAAAAATGATGCAATCAGCCTAGATGAGAGTTTTGCCCCATAAGCCCTAACAAAGGGCTAACAAAATGTCCTTGTTTTGATGTGCAGCACCCCCATAAGATGGGAGCACCACAAAATAGTGCAGCTTTGGTTGGGGCCAGACAGGAGCAGAAATTGTCCCCCAAAGACCCTTTGGAGCCCTAAATTGAATGTGCATTTTATGCCACCCTATGCCTTTCACACTGAAGGAGAGAATGTCTTGTCTTGGTCTAGCACTCTGGAGTTCGGTTTTACTTAAAGGATCTTCACTTCAATGATCCTGGTTAGAAGGCCTCCTGGTTGCTTTGCAGGTGGGTTAAAGAACAATTTTCAAGCTTTGAAGACATGTACATTGTTGACAGTAAATCGTTGCATGCGTTGTTTTATGTCATGGAAAGATGGTACCACCCACAAGTGTTTTAGTATTGGTTTGCACTGTGACTTTACATTTTGACTTTATTTGTTGTAGCAAAGCACAGACAATGCCAGCTGGCCTTACTTTTAATTATTGCAACCCTCAATGGTTTTATATTGTGATTTAGGCTTCAGGACCTGCTGAACTTCAGGCTGTTAGAGGTGTCTCTATTAACCCTGGGCAACGCACTACGCTACGCTCGCATAGTTTGCGAAGTTTGCGCTACTTTGTGAATTGAAACGTAGCACAGTGCAAAGACGCGCAGCGGTCATTTTTAGCTTGCTCGCGGTCCTCAACATCAAGTTGGCGACCGCGAGCAAGCAAAATTACATCCTGGCGAGACTTTTTCCTCGTTCGCGATCAGCAACATCAAGTTGCCGATCGCGAGCGTGGAAAATAAACCTCCCGGCGATATTTTCAATGGGAGGAGGTCAGGTTTCTCATTGCGAGTGGTCGGGTCTGCTCACTACCGCTCGCGATGAGAAATTCCAGTCCGCGTTGAGAAAGCTGCTGCTCGAGTAGAAGTCTACTCGAGCGGCTGAAAAGGACCGCTTGCACTGTGTAAGATGCAGTTTGCACTGTTTGCACAGTGTGGACAAGCATCCGGCACTGTGCAATCAGTGCGAACAGCATTTTGCACAGTGCACTATGCAATTCGCGTAGCTCGCAAAGTGCACTTCGCATAGCTATGAGTAGCGCTACTTCGCGAACTACCCCCAGGGTTAAATTTCCATATCAAGATTTCAGGGAGCATTTATGTACTTTTGGTGCTTTCTTTAGTGTGCACCCATTCTCAGTTGTCAGGTCATTTAGACGGCGTCACCACAGATATTTCCGTTTGCCATTCTCTATATATATATTTGAATTTCTAAACCTCACAAGTCAAAGCACTTTGCACTTTATTTTATGTTGCACTTTATATAAAACAGCAAGGAGTAGATTCATAAGTCCATTGTTAAAGAAATCTCGCCCTTGTACATATGTTGATGGTTTTAAATATTTGCAATCATTGGCCACCCCCAACATTGGTAGTGCTATAGCCAGTTACTTAAAAGTATCTTTGGACATTAGGAAAAGATATGAATAAGAACACATTGAGTTGTCCCAGTGAAACTGTTGTATGTAAAGAGTTGTATGACCCCGGTCTTTTAGGATTTGTTTATAATGTATTGTCTAGACGTCTTATATATACTGTGATAATGTCTTTGTAAATTTGAATTGGTGTTATGATTTGTCACAAGATGCTGAATTTCATGAATTGTGCTCATTTGAAGGCGATGGTTTTTATTTAATCCGGAAACTATGGAGGTCTATTTAGTTGCTGTAAAGCCCACTAGAAATGCACTTTATCCTATGTATTGACAAGACTCATGGATCCCTTATGTGATGTTTTTAATGTGCTGAATGTTTTTCCTATTTGTATTCGTTTATGGCTGCTTAAGGAATAAAAATGTATTGATGATGATAATGATGAATTTCTAGGTAGTTTTCCTTTAAGTTTGAAGTTTATTAAAGTATAAGGAAGCAAAGACAGAAAATTAAGAAACAATCATAAGTTACAAAAACAAGAAATCTCTCTTACAAAAAAAGTAGAATTGATAAATAAATCTATACATAAAATATGGCAAACGATAATATTCATGAACATAAGGTAATTGAGGTATAGCCTGTAGAATAAAACACATAAGTGATAAGAAAAATTAAATGCAAGGAAGAAATGCAATCACGGTGGTTTTTGGACTTCAACAGTACGAACTTGAGTGGGAGGTGGGATCTGGGCAACTCTGGATAAATACTCAGTGAGGGGAATCCATAAAAGATCCCGTTTGATTGCAAGGGAAATGGGGGAAACAAAATTAGTGTCCAGACGGTGATTAAAACAAACTGCGTTCCACCAGGCATTGAAGGAGACATCATTAGCCTGTTTCCAATGAGATGTAATATGATGTAAAGCAACGGCTATCAGAAGGTCAAGTAATTTATGTTTATGGGACGAAGTGGCAAAAATAGGAGAAAGAGAACCTAGAAAAATGTTAACAATGGAAAAGGAGAAACAAAATTTGAAAATCTTTTGAAACTGAGACCACACTTGTTGCCAAAAACAAAAAATGGGAGGACAATCGAACAACATGTGCTTCAAATCAGCTGAAGAGCAGGGACAGGACCAACAAGTGGATGGAGTGTCTGAGGAAAACGATGACAGAAGTAGTGGAGTGAATAATGTGCGATTATAAACGAAAAATAAGGTTTGGGTAGTGTTTGCAGCTCTGGAAGTACTATGAATTTTTGACCAAATTTTGTCCCACAAAGTGAAGGACCAAACTTGAGATAAATCTTTTTCCCAAGCCAACTCAACCTTGGATTTGAGACGATCAGTAGAAGACTGAATAGATTTATAGAGAAAAGAGGCAGAAAGGGAGTGATCAATTGCATTGGAAATGGGAAGATATGCTGTAGGAATAGAATTTGTAGCGGGAAGTGAAGAGAGGTATTGGATGAGAGAGGGAATCAGTGACATATATCGTGCACGAGAAGAGGAAGGTAACGAGAACTGTTTTTGGAGGTCTTGAAAAGAAAGAGGTTGATTATCCACAAGAAGTTGAGAGATCCATTTTAGACCAAGAGAGTGCCAGGTCTTCCAATATAATGAGCGATTGCGAATTTGGAGGATTTTATTATGCCAGATAGGCTGAATATGGGTGGAGGAAGCAGAAGGATAAGAGGATGACAGGTACGGTAAAAGAAGAGTACGAGAACAAGAGATAATGGGGGAGCGAAGAGACGTTACATTAGAAGTGAAGGAAAGAATCTCATCAAAATCAAAAGCATGAAGGAAAGAAGATTCTAGCTTCAGCCAAAGAGGAGGATAATAGGGAAGGTCCGAAGAGAGCCAACGCAAAGCTTGCTTTAATGAAAAGGCGGTATGGTAAGATTTGAAATTTGGAAATTTAACCCCTCCTAATGTTTTATCTTTCTTCAAGGCAGAAAGGGCTATTCGAGATTTCTTACCTTTCCACAAAAATTTTTGCAAAATAGAATCTATCGACTTGAAGTAATAGTCCGGAATATGAATGGGAATCATGGAGATAGAGTAAAGTACTAGAGGTGCCAACATCATTTTAATGGAGTCAAGACGTCCCCACCAAGAAAGGAAAAGAGGGTTCCAGCGAGTAATAGCCGCATTAAGTTTAACAGAAAGTGAATGGAAATTAAACTTAAGAGTATCTAAGAGACGAGGAGCAAACCAAACACCCAAGTATTTAATCTTGGAAGGCTGCCATGAAAAGCCAGAATTGTGAAAGAGATGTTTTTGACAGAGAGGGTTTAAGGGTAAGATTTCACATTTATCAATATTAAGACGGTAGCCAGAAACTTTAGAAAAGGAGGAAACTTGATTCAAAAAGAACGGTAAAGAGGGTTGTGGGTCCGAACAATATAACAAAATATCATCCGCGTAGACTGATAGTTTAACTTGCTGTTGGGGGCCGTAACGAAATCCAGAAATATTCTCATCAAGTCTGATCTTAGTCAAAAAAGGTTCTAAAGCTAAAACAAACAAAAGAGGGGACAAGGGGCAACCTTGACGCACACCTCGTTGAAGAGGAAAATAATCAGAAGTCATACCGTTTGCAAAAATTGAAGCATGGGGGCTAGAATAAAGTAATGAAATAAGAGAAATGAATTTAGGAGAGAAACCGATCCAACAAAGAGCTTGAAACATAAAGTCCCATCCTATTCTATCGAAAGCCTTTTCGGCGTCAAGAGAGATGGCAACCAAAGGATAAGAAAGGGAGGGAGCTTTACTCAAAATATTAAAGAAAACTCGGGAGTTATCTGATGATAAACGACCTTTAACAAAGCCTGATTGCTCAGGGCCAATAATATTTGGTAAAAGGGGGTCCAATCGAAGAGCTAATATTTTGGCGAAAATGTTATAATCGGTATTTACAAGAAAGATGGGGCGATAGTTTTTACATAAGGTATGATCTTTATCTGGTTTGGGAATTAGACAAATGAGCGGTTCCCCGGGAAGAATCAGAATCAACAAAAGATTGAAATAATAGAAGTCGTTTAGGGAGGAGAAGGGAGGAAAAATGATTATAGAATTCAATGGTGAAACCGTCAGGCCCAGGTGCCTTACCGCGACGAAGGACAGAAACAGCATGAGAAATTTCAGAGAGGGAGATATCCGAATCAAGTGAATGAAAATCAACATGAGTGGAGGGAGGGGGAGGAATGTCTTGAAAATACGTAAGGAGATCAGCGGGATCTAGGACTGGATTCAGGAGTGTATAAAGTTTGATAGAACGAAACAAACTGATTTAATATGTCTTTATCTTTAAACAAAGAAGTACCCGACGGTCCTTGTAGAGACTCAATCTTTGTTTTCTCCCTTCTTATCTTAAGATAATTAGCTAGTAATTTACCCATTTTGTTTTGACCTCCATAATAACGAGAGTTGCATTTAAGGAGAGAATTAGAGGCTGAATTTGTGGTAAATTTGTTAAAATCGATTTTGGTTGAAATGAGCTCTCGAAGGTAGGAGTCAGAGCTAGAGTTATAATAAGTATATTCTAGTTTCTTAATTTTATCCAGAAGTTGAGTTGTCTTAGAAATCGACTTCTTTTTCTTTTGTGATACGAAATTAATAACAAATCCCCTAACAGCTGCTTTAAACGAGTCCCACACCATGACAATGGAAGATTCAGGGAGATGATTAAGTGTGAAAAATTCAGTGGCAAAAACTGTGAATTGAGTACAAAAATCAGAATCAAGGAGTAAGGAATTATTAAATCTCCAGCGTCCTGAATGAGGGGAGAAAGGGACAAGGTCAATATCAACAAAAACGGGAGCATGGTCTGAAATTAAGATAGAACCAATGTCTGAGTGAAGGGCAAGTTGAGCTAGGGATTTGCTAAGGAACAGGTAATCAATACGGGATTGGGAATGATGATTGGGAGAGTAAAATGTGTATTCTCTAAGGTCGGGATTGCATAGCCTCCAAATGTCAACTAGAGCGTTATTTTGAATAGATGCAGTAAATTGGGAGTGCATTTTGGAGGAAACAAATTTAACTTTGGAGTTTCTGTCTAAAATGGGGTCATGAACTTGATTGCAATCACCACCTAAAATAACATATTGTTCATCAAGCATAACAAGTTTTTCAGAAATAGCAGGCCAAAACAATGTGTCAACCCCTGTAGGAGCATAAACATTAAAAATAACAATTGGTATCTTGTTTATAAGAAGATTTACAAGAACCCAACGACCATTAACGTCACATTCTTGAGATACAATAGAAATGGTTAACTTTTTGTGACACAATATAACTGAACCATTTTTCTTACCTAAAGCAGGAGAATGGAAAACATGTCCCACCCAACAACGTTTGAGTTTTACGGCCTCCTTTTCCGAAAGATGGGATTCTTGGAGGAGGGCTACATCAGCGTTAAGCCTAGCCAAATGTGTCAGAACTCGTTGACGTTTAATAGGGTTATTTAACCCCTTAACGTTCCAAGTGACTACTCGGAATATGAATCAAAAGTAGAATGATATGGAAAAGAAGATAGAACAGAAAAGGTACATTGGAGAGACAAGAAAATGGTTGTAGGAATGTAGAGATAGAGTAAGTAAGAGAAGGAGATCAAGAGAGTAGATAGAGAATACAGTGAGAAAAAGGGAGAGAAAAGAGTAAAGAGAGGAGATATGAAAAGAGAGTAGTAAAGAGGACAGAGCAATATAAGAAGAACATAGAAACATACCAACGGATACAGAACGAAGACGAGTGGGGGGTGACGACGCCAGAAGATGACGACAACGACAACGGAACACACGCCACCGAACACCGGAGGAACCAGCAGGGGACTGAATTGAAGGGATGCACGAATACACCGGGATGAAGAAAGGGGTAGATCATCTATAGGAATACAAAAACAAAATAAGAAGAATATTAGAGAAACATACGAGATATAAAATACAGAATACAAAATACCGAAAACAAAAATACTAAAATAAGATATGAATCAGCAGGGAATATAGGAAAAAAATACGACACAGTAGGAGAACGGAAAAGTAAAAAGATTATTCATGCGTGACTAAACAGCTCTAGCAGTGTCCATGACGTCGGTCTACTGCTGACGAAGAAACTCCTGAAGGACCTGCGGATCATCGAAAGTTGTCGTCTTATCCTTATAGGTCACTTTGAAGAGACAAGGATGAAGCAGTCCATATCTTGCATTCAGAGCTCTTAGTTGTGGTCTCAAATCAAGGAATTGTTTTCGACGATCAGCTGTCACTTTAGCTACATCTTGAGATAGATAAAGACGATGACCTTCCCACATAACTTGTTTTTTAGTTTTAGCTGCTGAAAGAACCTGCAGGAGATCAGTATATTGTAAGAACAGCATGATGACTCCTCGGGGTTTGTTGGAAACTTTAGGACCAAGTCCATGAGCACGTTGTATATTAAGTGAAGAGGAAGGAGGAAGATCCAGAATTTTCGGCAGAAAGGTTTGAAAAAATGCAGTTGGGTTGGATCCCTCTGTAAGTTCCGGAAGACCATAAAGGCGTAGGTTATTTCTGCGATTACGATTTTCCAACTCCTCTGTCTGCCTCCTCAGGAGAGAAACATCTTTTTCCAAAACTGAAATCCTAGGGCTTGAAGTTTGAAGGGCCTCCGTGGCCTGTTCTACTAGAAGAACACGCGATTCAAGAGTGGACCATTTATCGTGGAGAAACTGCAAAGTCTTAGTAGTCTCAGCCATGAAGGGTTTTAGCGCACGAATTTCCTCAAGAATAAGATCCATAGATGCAGAATGTGAAGATGAGCCTGGGGAGGGTGGGTCTTTTTTGAGGCGCTTTGTGGAAGCAGGTTGCAAAAGTTTACTGGAGGAGATATTTTTTGGAATTGCCCCTTGAGTTAAGTCCGGCTTTCGAGAAGCAGGATCATCCATGGTTGGAGTCGTGGAGTCAGAGTCTGAAGAATGATGCGGTTTGGGCGTTGAAGCAGTAATCTTGAGAGTACGCAATTTCCCCATAAGAAAATAGGAGGAAAAATATTAGTGCCACCACAGACCACAAGACAAAGTCAATAGGAATAGTATTTAAGGAAGAAACACTGTGGCACGGCACTGTTTAAAGCGTACAAGAAGCGCGCCAAACAGAAATAATGAAGCTGAAGAGAAGTCGGATTAATCACTATATCGGCTGTGAAAAATAGATTTCCTCATCAAGAAAAACCTTCAAATAGTAGTTGCAAAAAGAGAACACTGGAGCAAATCAACAGACATTGCATGTGAGCATAAGCGCAAGGCAGCAGCGTTGATGACCCGCAGGTTATGCAATATGGTAAAGAACCAATGTCCAGTATAAAGGTTGCTGTAGTATTCCTGCACAAAGAAATATTTCAGGGATCCAGGAAGCATAGCGCATATTAAAAATGCGGTTGAAAAAAGCGCCAACCAGGATTTGTTAAATAAAGAGACCAACAAGCGCAGCGCACATCAATATGCGGGCGAGAGAGGCGCCAACCAGGAAGATAAGGCATGAAGTGATGAGGCAGAGTTAGTGAAAACAGGCAGAATTAGTGAGAACAGCGCCTGCACGTCAAAACATGTGGAGAGGAAAACTGCATCTGTATAGGCATTTTGTATTATGCTCAAGCTGTTGAGGACGGGAGCAGACAGTAAAGGTTCTGTAGAACGGAGAGTGAGGCGTACATTCGGGAAATACCGCTCATGAAGGGATCGCGGTAAAAAGAAAATGGCGGCCGCCGAGATAGCGGACCGCGTCACTGCAAAAATGAGCGCATGTCGCTGGTTTTGAAGAACAAGGTACGGAGCCTCCTGCTCACCTCACATTCCGACAGCAGATTCTGGGGTTAGTGATCGTGGTATTCCGGTGTAAGCGGAGAAAAACTGCCGGCCCCGGGCTCGGTCAGCGGAGCTCCGATATCAAGCCGCCATCTTGTGCGGCGCTCAAGCCACGCCCCCGGTAGTTTTCCTTTAAAGAAGAAAAAAAAACACTGCCTAGACAGAAAATTGTTGTGTTGTTTGCAGTTCATTATTTTTGTTGGTAGGCACGGTGAGATGAAGTGATTTGTCCAGACTCACAGGAAGTGGAGTCGACCCCAAGACTCGAACCTTGGTTTCCCAGCTCCAAAGTTGGCAGCCTTACCTGAACAGTCAGTCATAAAAAGGGGTACTTGGCTCCCAAGAAAGGCATTTGCAGCATGGGACCCCCAACACAGCAGTGGGGACAGATGCTGGTTGATTGCAATTTCCCTGTCTGCCCATGGACCCGCATGGGCCAGGTTTCTTAAAAGATCACTCATTTATTAACTGCTACCTTTTGCTAATGAAGGATTTTCATCTTACAATACAATCTGATGTGAGGCATTACACATACGTTTTTTCAAGGAACTTGTCCTTATATTCATAATTGGAATCTAGGTAATATTAATTGGCATGTAATTTAAATAAGAACATCTTTAAACAATGGACAAGCGATCCTTTCATGAATTCAGAATTTAGAGACTTTGGAAACTTAAGATCTTATGGTTAATTCACTTCACGTTTCTAAAGTAAATGCAGGCATGCACGTGTTGCACGTGTACGTACAGGTGATCAGTGATTTAGCAAATAGCTCCATTATTTAACTGTGACACTATGCAGATAAATTGTTATTTTTCACACACTCTCCTTTGTACAAGGTCAAAAGTCGAGGCCTCGACTTTAAAAATAACTTGTCAATTGCAGGTGCTTTCAGGGTCGAGAATATCTTCTGCGCCCTGACTCATTTACATTAACTCTCACTTCAAAATGGCTCTTTATCTCAAACCTTCCAGGCAGAAGCAGACATCACATTCCATGTGCAGGTACTCCATAGCAGAGGCACCCTCTGATCCATATTCTCCACCCCATCACTCCTTACGTCTGCTGGCCACAATAGTCCCCAAGAAATATTGTTATATAAATAGTAATGGTTTGACAGAATTTTGGCAGGATTGGGAGCATCACTTTCAAATGAGCCTTACCTTTGCTTTCATCTGATCTCATACGAAAAAGATTCTCCATGGAATGCTGTTCTACTTGCACATTCCAGGAACCACTAAGGGGCTGCTTTGCATTTCATTTTTAGGGATTCTGTACAGCATCTCCTCTACCAATCTGTGATGAAGTTGCGGATGAATTGGGAATTGATGAGAGCATGAAATAATCTACTCTGCAAAATAGTGCAGCCTCTACCTTTCTCGCTTTGTTCTTGGATCCAGCCAGAGGTGGTCATGGCCACCTCAGGGCAAATATATGACTTTACAACGCCAAAAATTGCAATGCATGCTTTTACAATGTGGTTTTTACATCACAACTACCATTACATCGCATGATTTTACTACGCATGCTATTACCACGATTTGTTAAAAACTACCATTACAATGCATTCCATTACTTCGCATACCATTACAACACATACCATTACAATGCAATACTTTAAGGGCAACAGTAGGGGAAGTGTTGGATAGTGTAGGAGTAAAAATTACTATTCCCACTCCAGTGAGTGCAACAGTAGGATGAGTGTTGAATAGTTTAGGGGTAAAAAATGACTATCCCACTCCAGTGAGTGCAACAGTAGGGAAAGTGCTGGATAGCGTAGGGGTAAAACTTACTATTCTCATTGACCGCAAAACCCATTCCCACCCTAAAATAAAAAAATTACCATTACTTACTTTCTAATGTGTTGTAGTGACATGAGTTGTAATGGCATGCGTTGTAATGGCATTCAATGTAAAGGCAGTTGCATTGTAACAGTTGCGTTGTAAAAGCCCTGTGATGTAATGACTGCGTTGTAGTGGATGTTTTTCCCCTCAGGACTAGAGAGAACGGTTATGAGAGAGTTGCTGGGTTGACATGCTAATCTGCATATGACCCCATGATACGCTTTCCCATTTCTGCCTACTTGGAGTTTCCCCTGTGCCCAGGAGCATGTTTGTGATTGCTTCCAGAATTACATCAACAATGTGAAAAGTACCTTTAGTGAAAAGATTTGAATGTAAACATAGATTGACAAAGTGCAATGTGTGAAGGGATATTGATCAATAGTCCCAGACTCTATGCTTTCAGAGGTTGGAGTATAGGTGACCCCTGATGAAGCAGCAGATCACCTAAACTCCCCTTTTATCAAAGATCTTACCCACAGCAAGGACTGATTTTAATATCTGCTTGAAATCACTCCTACAAAACAAAATGGATTTTTAACAGTTGCACCAAACTTCTGCTCTGAGCATGGATGATGGTTCTGGTTATTTTTATTTCCTGTTTTTATTTTGTGACATTCCCTCAAGAGGATCATTGCATGTAGTTTCCAAACATAATTGAAGTCATCCTTCTACAGTGTGTTGCTCTCGCCCATACATATACTACTTTACCCTTTCATGAACAGTCTTGACTATTCACTAGGAGTACCACCAGGAAAAAAGAACCAAACCTTGAGCAAAGTATACATTTCAAGCCTTGAATGGAAATAGCTGACACTAATGCTTTGAGTCCTGCAAATCTCTTCACAACTTCATGAATTATCTTTTCTGAAAGACATTCCAAACTGCATGTTACTAAGCCCTATTTCAATGTCATAACAAATCCTGCCTTTCAGCTTGTCCAAAATCTTCAATGTAATTTGAGTAATTTCCGTTTTTGAACTGGATGCAGCCAAAACCAATAACATCCCAGTGTCAAGCATTCCAAACAGATGCGGGAGGTCAGCTGATAGGGTCATACCAATAACACTGTGAGAAGTATTAATAACTGCATTCTGTTCTTTATGAAACAGTTAAACAATGTCTCCATGTCTGCCCATCCAAAATCGGCGGCCGTACGTGGAGCCATTTAGCAGACAACCCTTACTCCCCAGGGCAGTCGGAAAGGATTGGACATGGTGGAGACAGAGTAGTCTCCGCCCTGGCCATATAAAAGTTTCACCCACATTTAAATTGGCAGATGGACCTTCATATTGTTGGTACGTTTACTCCGTCGCCATTGCGATGAAGTATACTTTCCGCAAATATATAAATCGGACACTCAACCTCTTGTTGACAATGATCCTCAGAGATTTGGATAATTCAATTATGGTTTGCAGTTCAGAAAATTGAGAGACTTCATTCTGACCTGTACTAGGAACAGGCTGGGATGTAGGGGTATAAGGAGAAATTGTCTTCAGTGGGTTCATCTTCAGGTAGTTAATAAACAACCAGGCTTCAATATCTTTTATAGTTTGATTCTGGATGAGTGTGTCTTCTTGGGAATAGAGTTTCAGGTATGACTGTGCATCATCAGCACATAAGTGGGAGGAGAGGTTAAACTGTTTAAGAATTATTTTAGGTGGGTTTCCGTGTACACGATGAAAAGGAGTAGTGATAATTTAGAATCTTGGAGGACCCTTGCATCATTTGAGCTGCATTTGAGGGAGATCTTTTGAGATCTCCCTCCTAATAGCTAACTGAGAATGGTCACCCAAATAGAAGTAAAACCAGCTTAGGGCTGATCAATTTATCTCTATGCTGTTTTTGAGGGTGTAGAGAAGGATGTTGGGATTGATCATGTTGAAGACTGTTGATAATTTAAGAGGCATGACGAGGCAGGAATCTTCCTTGTCGAGGAGACGTGTGTCATCATCCACGAAATATAGTATGGCTGCTTCTGTGCTATAGCAAGATCTGAACCCACACTGAAAATCATCAAGTAGGCTGTGCCTTCAGATACATTGCTTGTGTGGAGATACTGATTTCAAGAACTTTTGCGAGAAACTTGAGATTAGTGACTGAGCAGAAGCTATATTGGTCTTCATGTTTAACATCAGGTGGTTTTCAAGAGAAGGGCAACATGTCCAGTCTTCAGGCAATTTGCAACTTTGCCTTCTGCCAATGAGGAGTTGTGAAGCCGGTCGAGTAAGAAATGATATGGGTGCTAGTTTTTTTGATTACTACGAAAGAGACTGGACCAGTGATGTGCCAGGCTGGTCCTGTGTTTAATATTATCTTGATGAGTCTGCATTTCACTTACCTTCCTGCACTCACTACAAATTGGCATTGGTCTTTGGGTAGGAAAGGGTGAAAACACTCTGTTGGTTTTATTGCAAGCAACAGTTCCATTTTTTAATATCATTGAAGAATTCTGATAGCTTGTCAAATCTTTGTGCAGAGATATTGAAAATGGCTTTTGTTGTCTGTGCTGAGCAATAATGTCATACAGGGTGAACATATTGTAGACAACTAGAAGTAGTAAACATCATCTGTTGCCAAAGTTAAAATAGATGACCCAGCAACTGTACTCTGTGTGTTATGCTTGGAACTCAGAGGCCATTTTCACTTTTGTTTCTTTGCTAATGAGGAGAAGGGTCAAATGGTTCATAAATAATAAGGTCTTGTAAGAGATTCTTGGTATTCAGTTTTCCAAAAGGAGCCGTATGACATCTTCTATCATAAAATGATATACAATGGGTGAAAAATTAATAATTGTCTTGGGCTTTGATCCTACTGCACACTACTTAATCTGGATCCCAGTTTGTGGAGACATATCCTTTAACCACTGGCTATGTATGTGGTATGACCATACTGGGGATATACATGCCTTTGGACCATGCATCTGTAGTTCTGACTGATTAAGGAAAAATAGAAAAAGGAGCTAAATGCAGCCTTCAAAATGTAATAAATGAGCGCTCTCCATATGCACATTATTCTAGTAATGTGCCACATTTTTCATTTAACCATACAGTTTTTAAAAATGCCTTATTTCACAAGCACTTCATGTTATATTCAGAGTTTTGTAAAGCACAACACCAGTAAACAAACAGTAAGGAGAATTCCAGGGAATATTCTAATATTTACAAACCTGCCAAGTACTCAGGAGCATTACTTTCTCCTAATCAACAAATACTCTCTGTAGTAGTTACATTCAAATATATGTTGAACCATTATGGCGATTTTCAAGGCAGGGTGGATTGTTATACTCTGGGCCCATATAACACTGAAACAAACTTGTTGAAATCTGCCATAGGGGACTATGCGTAACATTTGGCCGGTTTATGCCTGAAGGCAGCTTAAACTATTAAACCCATATCCCAGAATGCTTAAATGGGAGTGACATGCATCCACTGCTCCCTCATTTTCTGCCCATTCAGGGTAAAGATTTGGCAATAATAGCTAAGGACATGGTCCTCGAATATGGTTGTATAGGGTCTTAAATTGTCTCTGATTCAGTATTAAATATTGGGCAAGAACGTAAATACTGAATCTACACTAAAATTCTCCTAAATTTCCAACCGAATTAATCTTGCTTAACATGTGGAAAAATAAAGAAGGGATTTTAGGTTACACTGGAAAAGCAGATGTTTTTGCAATCTGTTATTCTGGCTTTCATACTTTTTTGACCCTTCATGCAATTTCTCCTGCTGCAAAAGTAACAAACTTTAACAATGTGTTTTGCAGATGTATGCCACCTTCACACAGTTCAGGAAAGTGGCAACATTTACAAATTTTTGGGGGATGAAATCATAAACCAACCTCCAGAGGAATGTTACACACTTAACTTTAATTTCACTACCGATAAATAATAGATAGGTAATATATAAAAGTATTACATACTCTGAGCCATATTCACAAAGGCAAACTTAGGCCTGGTGTCTTAGTTCACCTTTGTGAATCGAGCCCTTAGTTTAGACCTGAAGTCTAAGTGCATGGTTACAAGTATGGCAAACCATAGGACCACCATACTTGTGGTGGAGTAGCTGGAACCACCACACCGGTAATCCGACCACTGCATTTTGAGTGCAGCTAACCCACCTCCACAAGACCACCGCAACTGCAAGGGAGCCGCGATCACTGCCGGTGGCGCATCTGTCAGAGACTCCAATATGCTTGGAGATACTGCTGCGGCACCACCAAGCATATTTGGAGTTTCCTCACCTCCACAGTTGTCATGGCGGTGAGGCCCCCATGAAAACTGTGGCAGTGAGGAAACAAACAAGGCCCTATAAAGCCCTCTGTTGCCTCACGGCCATGGGGTGCAGCAGGGAGACAAATGTTGTGCCCCCGTGTGCATTAACCCCCTGTTCCAGCAAGGCATGGACTTTACAGTCCATGCCGTACTGGAATGTGCTTTGGCGTTCCCATTGAGGTGGGAACACCAAACGACCGCCCTCCAGACAAGGAGAAAACTCCTAATCTGGTAGGTGATCTGACCAGGGGCTTGGCGGTCCAGGGCCGCCAAGCTTGTATTCATAACGTAAAACTGTGTTAGATTGCAAGTGAAATCCCTTGTAGACACTTTTACTTTGATTAAACTTGTATTCAGGCCCTAAGTTTAAACCTGAAGTCAAAGGACCCAATTCTCAAAGGTCTGAAGTCTACCTTTGTGAATCAGGCCCAAATACAACATTTCACATGTCTAAATGCCCAGTCACAAAGTAGATAGTTCATATTCTAGACAACCACTCGTCTATGTTGTAATCTGACTTCCTCCTGTAGCACAGCATGACTGTGACAGCACCTGTGTCCTTCATTTCACCCTACTCCTCCTTTGACAACTTAAAATACACAATGGCCTGAATGTTTTTGAAATACCTTTTCCTTGTGAAAGTCAGCATTCGCACAGGTTGCCAGAGCTGTCTATTGCAACACTCATGTCAATATCATTTAGCCTAATTGTTTAGTAATGATGAAGATGACTAGATGCATTATCAAAGTACATTGCTATGTCGAACGGTAAGCCACTAATGCAATTTTATTCCCAACGGTGCCTATTCATAATGCAATTTTAGTCAGTATACAATCTGTCAAGAGACTGTGATTTGAATAAATGTGACACAAATAAAGTGTCACGTCGTGTTAAAGGCGTTACACTTCATTTTGAGGGAACTCATTGGGTTTGAACTTGGTTTATTAGCATATTTCTCCCGCATTGCCACCGTATTGTGCCAGACATCTGTGTCTTTAAGTTTGTCCTTTCCTAACTTTGTCTTGAAATTACTGCATACCCAGTTTTGGTTTAGTCTGTTTATTTGTGCTTTACTGTGCAACATGTGGGTGCCCAAAACACACAGGGTTGATTTCCAAAGCTTATTTGAGACGTAAAATGATGTGAGAACATGAAAAGTCATGTTGCATGATTGACAGAGGTTTTGCTACGAGTAGGGATGCCTTACTGTTGTAGAACTCCTGGCTTACTCATGAACTCCAGGAGTATGCCAGGAGTACTACAAGAGTAAATTGCTGAATAATTTTTGCACATTAAGCCCATAAGAATTATTTCATGCAGTTATTTGTACATTCTTATAAAGCATGCTTCACCACAGCGTATCAGTGTAGTGTACTGTACATTTTGAAGAATAAAGGACCATATTATCAAGCCTGGGCGATAAAATTATCACCACTTTATCGGCAGGAAACTGCCGCTAAAGTGGCGATAATGGGCTTGATAATATGCTCTATGGAATTCCAATCGAAGCTCATGTTAGATGTGAAGGACATCTAACATGAGCTTCGATTGGAATTCCATAGAGCATATTATCAAGCCCATTATCGCCTTAGCGTCAGTTTCCTGCCGATAAAGTGGCGATAATTTTATCGCCCAGGCTTGATAATATGCCCCAAAATGTTTTAGCGGCATTAGGCAGAGCAAGAATGTTGTAAGCAGTGCTTGATGTAAGCCGGTGGGGGGCCACCGGAACTCATTTTTTGGGACCTGGCACTCATTTTTCTTTATCAGATATTTACCGAGAGCAAGACAGAGAAAACACACAACCGGGAAAGAAGGAAAAAGAGAAATTGGAAAAACCGCCTCCAAGGGAGAAAGAAGGAACCTGCAACAGGGAGATAAAGGGGAAATGTGTGTCTGGTAGTGGATTAAAGAGATATGCGATGGATTCAAGCCAAGTGACCTTGGGGAATACTTTTCAAGGGCATTGCGCCACTAGTGCGTCACTTTTTTTGATGCACCGGCAGCGCAGTGTTCCTGCCCATACTTACAAGGCCACGTGAAGTCACCCAGCATGACTTTTAATGACCTTGTAAATATGGGACCCTTTCACACATTGCTCTGCATTAAAGGAGCGTTCCATGGGGGTGGCTGTGGGTGTTTCCACGCAATAGCCATGAAACCTGACACGTTCCCAGATTTACAAGGTTTTGGAAAGGTGTGAATGCGTCAGAATCCTGGGGAGGCATAGGAGTGGCACAGCGAGGAAAAATATATTTTTTTCTCACAGTTGTTTTCCTTTTTTTATGTATGCTGCATTCTGGAGCATGCATACAAAGAGGAAAATTCCATCATTAATTGTTTTAGTGCTGGTTGGTGTCCTTTCCTGCACAAAAGCAATCATCCCCCCAACACAGGCATCCTTGCAACATGACACAAGGGTACCTGTGTAGGCGCATGGCAGGCAATTGTGCAGTGGCGGCTCCTTGAGGGAGTGCTGCGGGGCGGTGAGTTGGGGCAGGTGGGGGAGGGGTAGGTTGGAGGTTAGTAAACTTCGGCATACGGCCCAACGGAGTTAAGAAAATAAAGAAAGAAAGAAAACAAATTACATTGCGGGCGCTGCATCGCCATTTGGTGATTTACGCACTTTCTCCAATGTTCCCGTTCAGGAGTTAGATTAGTAAATCTGTACCCCCTCCTCAAATATATGCATTTTTTAAAGTGTTTTTTGGGACTGATGTTACAATATTAAACATCACACCCCAATCATATGCGTTTTATCTAATGTCAGTTGTATTGGAGTTAGAATATTGAATCTGCCGGCTCAAAAAATATAATACATAAGCTTTTCTCAATTATTGTGGGACTGGATTTAGAATATCAATTCTTATCCTGCCCCCCCCCCCCCCCCCCCACCCCTAAGTATATGCACTTTCTCCAAAGTTAGTGGTACTGGAGATGGAATTGTAATTGTGACCCTTGCAAATATGTGCACGTTCCCAATTGTTAGTAGGATTGGCATTAAAATAGTAAACAAGAATACCAATACTCCCCCTGATTGTATTCATTGATAGGACTGGAGAGGGAGTAGTAAATCGGACCCTGCTATCCCCATTATATGCACTTTCACAAATGTTAGTGAGACTGGAGTTAGAATAATACAACTGACTTTCACCAATTATATGCGCTTTCTCCAGTGTTCAAGGGACTGGATAAAAATAGCATATCCCATCCGCCAATATAATATAATATTTATAGGATTGGAATAAAAAGTCTATAAGTTACATATTTTTATTTTTTATGATACATTTTATAATTATTTTTAAATGTAAGAAAGCATTTAAAAATGTTTATATTCATTCAAATATTATTTATATTTAAAATAGTTAATTGTATTTAAAATATTTGTTTTGAGATATGTATTCAATTTCAATTTTGTATGCATTAAATGTTTCTATATTTATCCTTATGTTGTACATTTTTATAAAAAATGTAATTGTCTATAATATCGTAAAATCATTTAATGTTATTCATATGGTATGATAAAAAAAGTTGTATTACAGTTGAATGCAATTGTTTTCAAATTATAAACTTATTTATATTTTATATTCAATAAATATGAAACAATTTGATCAAATATATATATATATATATATATATATTTTTTGCTCCAAAGTGATCCTCAAGCCTACCGAGAGCTCTCGACAGTGTGTGCTCAGCCCAGGGGTCGGATCCAGACCCAGGGAAATTTTTACAAACAAGTGGCCTTGCTCACGGGAGCAAGGCCAGTGTTGGCTGAAACGCGTTGGTGGGGTGAAGTCTTGATTAAAAAGACTTAAAACAATTCCTGATGTGCTGCCTCCTTTGTTTGTAAAAATATATATATATATATATATATATTTTTTTTTTTTGGGGGGGAAAGTTTTTTACCTATTAAGTATTGTTAAAATAGTTACTTTGTAATTACTTCGATTAATATTACTACCATGTAACATAAATTATTTTACCAATATTTGATAATGATGTTTTCATTAATCCTGTTACTTTTAAAATAGTCTATTATTGTAGTAGATATTTCAGTAGGAGATAGATATATGCTGTAATTATTACTTACAGTTGGCTTTTTATACTAGTTAGTTTGGTAATTTTAATATCAAGTAAAGAATGTAAAAATGTGGTTGCTAGACACTTTGGCATTCATATTTTAGTACATACTACATCGACATACTACATCGAAATTGTTATATAAATATTTTATACAACAAGTGGTTTAATTTGTTTATTCCGAGTATACATTTATTGAGACATCTACTATCTTTACCTAATAAGACATGAATCTACAATGCTCATGCCTAGCATTTGTTCACTCAAGTTAGGTTAAACCATCCTTTTTCCTATCTGCGACTCTACTATTCCTCCTTACAAATGGTATGTTAGTTGTTACATAGGTTTATTGAGCGAACAACTCCTCCCCGAGGGATCTCTCAGTGCTCACAAACCCTTCACATTCATAACCCCAGCTACCTAGATTCCAAACTTTCAAAAGCAGTCTTGTAGATACATATTCCTGGGAAGCCAATTGAGGTTCTTGAGGGTGGGTGAGAGGTGCTCAAATTGTTTGCAACCTGTTAGTAGCCGGGCAGCCATGTTGAGAACTGTTCTTAGGGGAGAAATGTGAGTTTTCTGAGTTTCTGTGGCAATGGCATTGCCATAATCCAGTTTTTAGAGGACTAGATATTGGACTACCATCTTGAAATCACCAGGTGGAATAAATGGTTTGATTTTATAGAGGTGTTTAAGAGTGTAGAGCTCTCCTTTGTCCGAGTTGTTGATGTGGTCCTTCAGTGACAAGTTTTTGTCCAGAGTGATGCCCAATGACTTTAGAGCGTCCAAGTTTGTAATCCAGTCTTGGATTGGTAGAGGGATGTATTTAGGGAGAAAAGTAGTAGTTCAGTTTTATTGGGGTTCAACTTTAGGTGGTTTGCATAATGGCAAGTTTGTATCTTGATTAGTGTTTAGTTCAGATGTATGATGGGTGTCATTGGCATATAGGTGATATTTGACCCCTGCTTGGTTCAGGATAACGGCAAGGGGTTGCATGAAGAGATTGAGAAGAGATGGGGATTGAATTAATCCTTGGGGTACACAGTGGGAAACTAGTGTTGGTTTAGAGAGACAGTTGTTGATTTTTATTTGTTGCGAGCGATGTTGCAGGTAGGGTGTGAACCATCTAAGGACTGTGCTATTAATACCAGTGAGGTTCTTGAGAGTCTCAAGTAATGTTGGGTGATTTACAGCATCTAAAGCTGCAGATAAGGCAAGTAGGATTAGGAGGCATGCATCACTTTCATCCAAGGATTTGTGAATGTCATCCAACATAATGAGCATTTCAGTTTCTGTGCTACAGCCTTTCCTGAATCCTGACAGGAAGGTGTCATGGAGCTCAACTTCATTTATATGTTGGTTGAGTTGTAGATGGATGGATTTATACATTGGTTTGGCTAGGAACAGGAGGTTGGAGATAGATCTGAAGTTTTGGAGGTCATTAGGGTCAGCCCCTGGTTTTTAAGTATTGGTGTGATTTGGCCTAGTTGGAGCAAGTCTGGAACACATCCTGAGGAGAGAGATGTGTTGATTTTTTACCACAATGGAGCGATTATATGGTTGAGGTTTTGTTCAACTTTGGATGTGAGGGTATTAGTGGTGTGGGATGTGAGCTTCAAATGAGCAATTATATTGAAGACTTCACTTCCTGTCATAGGTTTGAAGTCAGGCCAATTAGCATCATTTTTCAGTTGAAGAAGATCATAGTTGACATCAGTTTTTCTTGGGGCCATTCGGTCATTAGTTAAATATGATGTGGGTGCAACACCGGAGGGATATGAGTCAGTGGGGTGGGTTGGTATGGATGAAGGATTTGAAACTTTGATGATGGATTGCTCAATTTTTGCTTCTTGATCAGTGAAGAAGTTGGCAATTCCATCACAGCGTTCACTGGTGGCTGTTTTTTGATGCGGAGAGGTAAGGGTAGTTTGTCGTTTAATGATATTGAAGAGCTCCCTGGGTCTGTTCTTAGTGCAGCCAAATTAATTGCAAAAGAAGTTGGCTTTTTCTCTAAAGATGTGTTTCTTATATGAAAGCCGTGTACATTTTAGGAGTGAGAGGTGCACTGGTGAGGGGTACTGTCTCCATATCGTTTCTGCCTGTCTGAGTTGTCTCCTCGTGTTGCTCAGATATGAGTTGAACTATGATTTGGATTGTATTCTTCTAGATTGTTTTAATTTGAGCAGTACCACTTGGTCAAGGACATCCCTCTTCGTGGTGTTATAGTGGTCGTGAGGTCCTCAACAGTGAGAGCGAGATGTTGATACTGGAGTTGGGCCCAGACCCCGGATTCCATTTCCATTATTGGGATTTGTTTAAGGTTCCTAGCCCAGTGCATAGGTTTGTTGGATGGGGCTGTGTGAGGTCTGTGGTAAGTTTTATTATTAAATAGTATGAGATGGTGATCTGACCAGTCGATAGGTGTGATGGATCGAAGTGGGACAAGCTCCTTTTTGCTGATTATCGCATCTAGAGTGGAGCCTTTACAATGAGTTGGTTCATTGCAGAGTCACAGATCTGGGTTGAATCCATCATCACCTCAGTTGAGACGAAGCTATATGCAAATCAGCCTTGACTCTGTGCCTCATGAGAACAGTCCAGCCCGTACAGCTAAGCCAGGTCTTCCCTCAACCGGATACAAGCATCCTGGGACCGGTTTCTGGGTAACCCTCTTCATCAGCCAGGCAAGCTTGAGTCCAGTGGCAAAGTGAGCAAGGGACCCACGTCTGGGCATACCCTGCCAACTTAGGGCAAACAAAAAGTTAGCAAACAGTAAAACCTTTAAAGAAAAGACGCCTCAATTAGATTCTAGAGCTAACGAATACGTCCCACTTAGACTTCCAGAGGAACTTGATCATAGCAACAACAGAAATACTAGTGAAGTCTTAAATAACTACAATCAAAGGGAGGAAGAGTCTCCCTCCAAAATTCTGCAATTTGAGGAACTTTTTCCCACTGATTTAGCTCCACTTAATAGAGGAAGGATAATTCATCTATTACGTCATCTAAGGTCTTTACAAACACTGACTAGTAATGATCTTGATCTAGTAATCTTCCCTAACAAAGATAATATCAAATTGGCAAGGGTATCATTCTGGTCGTCTGTTCTCCCAGGAATTATACTTAAGGAAAAGGAGACACTACATAAGTACGGATACGATGTAGTTGAAAAATTGGAGCTAACGTCCAGTAAAATTCCAATTTGGTATAATGCTCAAATACGTGCACTTTCAAATTCACATGTGAAAGAATACCAGAGAAATCATGACGCGATAGAACATCATGAAAACACGGACTTTGATATACATTCTGTAGGGCAAGAAAAACTAAAAATTTTGGTGGATAAAGGACAAAGGGCAGTCTGGTACCATGCACCTAAAAAACCCGACAATAGTAACAACATAAAATCCTGGGCTTGGGTTTCTGAGACTTTGAATAGAAACAAAATCAAGAGTACTCAACAACAATCTGTTTAGCCCAGGCTTAAAAATTACATCTTGGAATATTGCAGGCAGAATTAAGAACAAACTGCCTACGGCCTTGAGAAATTTGCAAGATATTCTGATCATACAAGAAACGTGGGCAACTGAGTCTATCAATCTCAAAAATTATTATGTATATGAAATACCAGCAACACCTACTAAACGAGGTCATGCTAAAGGTGGTTTGGCCATTTTTCTGAGTGAAGATTATCAGTGGGCTCAGGAAATAGTAGATACTAATCTAGAAAATCTACAGTGTATTAAAATCTTTGTAAAAACACATAACACGGCCCCCCTAAAGGCAATTCTCCTCTTTAACGTATATGCCCCCCCAGGTACAAAGCACGATACAGTATTCTTAGAAATCATGGAAAAAATCGTGAATATAATAGAAAACCATCCTTATTCATCATTCTTAATCACGGGTGATTTCAATAGTAAAATCTCTAATTCAGAAATCAATAAGTGGGCAAAATCATACTTGGAAGAAGTTATGGAAACTAAAATCCCGCAATTTCCTGAAGGCATATTAACCGACAAAAGAGGTAAACTGCTATTATCAACACTGACTAATATGAATGGAGTAATAGTGAATGGTAACATGGAAGGGGATATTCCAGCAAATTTTACCAGGCATGGCAACGGGACTCGATCCATTATTGACTACATCATCTGCAGTATGGATCTGTTAGACACAGTCACGTATTTGCATAACCAGTTTCACCAAGAAAGTGATCACGCATTAATGAACTTAAATACAGATTGGATACCTAAATCCTCTCCAGCCTGTCATATCATCTACTATAAAAGTAAAATAGTGATAAACAGCGATCAGAGACGCATCTTCTGGAATTCTTCGACTCTCAATAAAATTATTTCACTGATCGATCATTCTCAATTTTTATCAAAAATATTTTCTGAAAATCCTATTGAAAATTTCGAATTTATTATAAAGGAATTCAAAAATGTAATCCTAAATATGACAACAAAGGATGCAGTAGGTAACAATAAGAAGAAGGATAAAAATATGCGTACTATTAAGAACTCTGAAGTAAAGAAAATGTTAAACAAATGCATACGCTCCCAATATATCAACCCCACACCATATGTGAAGAAGGAAATAAACAAATTGAAAAATCAATTGAGACGAGAGAATCAAAGAAATAAATAAGCTTTTCAAGACCGCAATTGGGTCGATATGCAGATAGCAGCGAAAAAGTATAATCAGCGCAAATACTGGTATCTAATCGCAAAACTAACTGGTTTTAAAAAGAAACTACAAACAATACCGGTCCCTCCGAACGACTGGGAAATTTTCTTGACAGATCTTTACAAAACAAACTTAATAACACC
Source organism: Lissotriton helveticus (assembly GCF_964261635.1). Classification (NCBI taxonomy): domain Eukaryota; kingdom Metazoa; phylum Chordata; class Amphibia; order Caudata; family Salamandridae; genus Lissotriton; species Lissotriton helveticus. Next base: position 147,486,187 of record NC_136072.1, on the reverse strand, counting down.
ATCTGAAAGCAGGGAGATTAACACCAAAGGTAAAGACGAACGTCCAATAAATAAAATAACAGCTATATCAGTCGAACTGAATATTCGTAATGCAAGAACAACTGGTGCTTCTGGCCCGGACCAAATCCCGATCAAAGCATTACAAGTTGCCCCGAAGGAATGGAGTCAGCTGCTATGTCCACTATTCAATTATATTTTTGATACCGGCCAAGTACCAAAATCATGGCAGGGAAGCATTATTATCCCCATTCACAAAAAGGGAAGCAAAACCCAAGCAAGCAATTGCCGCCAAATAGCGCTCATGGACGCTGTGGGAAAAGTATTTGCAGCAGAATTATTATATTGTCTGAAAGAATGGGCTTTTACGACAGGTCAGATACCTATGTTTCAAGCAGGTTTCAGACCTAAACATTCGGTCACAGACAATATCGCTGTTATCCAGGTCATCCTTGACAAATATGTAACCCGAAAAACTCAGGTCGTGTACGCGGCATTTATAGATTACACTACGGCATTTGATCGGGTAGACCGACCAACACTATGGAGCAAATTGAGGAGGCTTGGAATACACGAACAACTGTTACAATCTATAGTAAGTCTACATACCAATACTTGGTGTCAAGTTCAAATGGGGGGAGAAAAAGGTCATACGAAAAGAATTAAAACCGAAAATGGATTAAAACAAGGGTGCCTTCTAGCCCCGATCCTATTCTCCCTATACTTAAGTGACTTGTGTAATCAACTACAATTAGGCTCCAGCTTACCTCCTAAAATTGCCAATCAATCCATACATGCATTACTTTATGCGGACGACATAGTGTTATTGGATCTCACTCCTTTCGGATTACAAATATCATTGGATATCCTGCACAAATACTCCGAAGAAAACTACCTAGTTCCAAACATTAAAAAAACAAAAGTAATAGCTTTCTCGGGGAGGAAACAAAGCGCCAAATATACTTGGAGTATAGGAGGAGAAAGGATAGAAGAAGTTAATGATTATCCCTACCTTGGCAGGATCCTTTCTAAAAATTTAACAAATACAATACAGTTGAAAAACTTACAAAGGAAATCTGACATACATGCCGTAGCCCTCCAGAGACTCTATACCGCAACAGGGAACAGACATTTCTCCTCATTGATAAACATCTACAGAGTAAAAATACCACCTGTATTATCTTATGCGACGGAGTACATCCCGATAAAACAATGGGCCTTCATGGACCGTAAAGAGGGAAAAATTTTAAGAAAAATCATGAAAGTGTCAGACGCTGTACCTGTTCAAGCATTGAGACTGGAACTATCAGTTACAAGTTCCTATGCTGTAGCAATTGCAAATGTAATTAGGTGGGCCTACAACTTATTACATGCAAAAGAGAATACTTTAAGGTCATTGCTAAAAAAAGAGACTTTTGGGTCTGATGCAAAAAAGCAAATTTTCCTTGACAACATGGTTGAAGCATTTCGTATAGCAAATATCAGTACTAAATTGCTGCTTACTTGGACACCAGCTCAAGTAAAACTGTTCTTAAAATGCTTCACCCCAAAGTTGAGCTATGAAATGGATTCTCGACATTGTAACAAACTACCTACTTATATACCCTTTGCCGAATCCATAGAATACAAACAAAACCGGCCCTATATTAGGTTTACTTTGTCACATGGTGCGAGGAGGGCAATCGCCATGCTTCGATTAGGAATTCTACCCGTTCTATCATATACTTCAGGATGGCGCCAGGGAGGATCTCCTCTATGTACATTGTGCGCAGGGGGCGATCAGACTTTGGAGCATGTTTTATTTGTATGTCCGAACCATAAAGTAATTTTAGCTCGTACTTGATTTCTAGAACCCATCTATCGCTTCTGTAGAATCACAACAGTGAGAGAACTTATATCTCTGTGTAAATATCCCCCGAATGAATTTGTCTGTTATAACCTGTACACATTTTTAAAATCTTTTTTACCTTTGTACTGATAAAACTGAATCTTTTATATATGTAAAATGTGAAAAAAATGTTGTGGTCCTCAGTTGAGTACCAACACAAATAAAACTTTTTGACTTGACTTTGAGGGCAAACAAAGCAAATACAATGAGATGATGGACGGAATTCTAAAACTTTTCAGACACTCACCCCCCAGTCACAGATATGGGTTGAATCCATCATCATTCTTTAGCTCACTTTGTCACCTTAGTTCAGACCCAGCTATATGCAATTCAGTCTTGACCCTGTCCCTCATGGGAACAGTTCAGCCCGAACTGCCAAGCCATGTCTTCCCTGAACTAGATACAAGCATCCTGGGACCGGTTTCTGGGTAACACCCTTCATCAGCCAAGCTAGCTCGAATCCAGTGGCAAACTGAGCAACAGACCCACGTCTGGGCATACCCTGCAAACACTGCTGATAGATCGCAGGAGAACCAGAATAGCTGAGTTCCCCTGGTCTAAAGGCAAGCCTGATTGTGTCAGTGTCCTCCACCAAGGTTGTCATTGTGCTATATGATGCAATGAAGAATGTTGCAATGTATTGTGTTTCTCAAGACCCTGTGCCAAAGTTGTGCCATCAAAATCGAAATCTAGACATTTTATGTAAGTTGGTATAGGAACCCTTAGTAGTGATCTACGTTTTATTGTGGCGCAAACGTGGTAATTGAAAGGCACTTCAATATGTGGTCTAAGCCAATGACATATTTGAGATATGATCACTGTCATTTCTGTAAATTCCACTAATTGCCCTTAAATATTTAAATATGTGAATTGATACCAAAATATAACTGCCAATAAACTTAAACCCACGCATGAAGATGTGATGAGGTGGTCTGTCACTAGTCAGAAACCAGAGGAAGCCATACTAATTGGTTGTGGACATACAAATACTATTGAAAGCAACTTTTATGTGTGTATCATGACTTTTGCTGACCCACCCTTCTGAACGTACCTTATATTACCTAGGTCACAGACCACCAGCATATTATCCACCCAACTGCCCATTTTTGTGTTGAAATAATCATATTTATAATTAAGGAAGAACTCGATTTTGCTGTAACCATAGTCTTATCTAGAGCACCAAGAACCTCTGAAAAGTGAATGAAATGTGTTGGAAAAACTGTCCATCACAACTATAATAATTATTCAAAGGCGTGAAGGTGCCAGAATGCCAACCTAAAAGCATGTCCGTAAAGTTAGTAGAGTGTGCGTGCGAAGAAGCAATATTGCATTTCAAAGTAACGCTTTTTCGGGTGTGGGGTGACTGCCCCCTTTTGCCAGAAAAGGAGCATGAAAAGTCTGATAATTATGGGCCTGAGTAGTGGCCCAGGTTCCAAAAAAATCAACCAATGCTTAGTGGCAAATGCTTGCATTTCATGAGAAGATAAGCTAGAGGCTAATGCAGCCATATTCCAAGGTGGCATGGACAGAGCTTGAGAGGGAAGAGTCTGCCACAGCATATTGTAGGAGTATAGCTCTTAATCCAGACAGAAGAAGGGAATAACCCTGGGATACACTGGGTTACAAGCACTCAAAAAAACTCATCTTTGTGCAAGTAGTCAGTCATTCATTTTTAAAGCAGACAGAGGTCGAAACCTATTGCACAACTGTAAATCAATAGCACACCTCTGGTCAACAACAGTGTTTGAGAGAGCCTCATTCAGAATTGTCCTGTTTATACAGGCCAGCTGCCCTGCAGACTGCAAGTGTCTATAACTATCACAGCCCTCTTAGGTCAATTGCTAGCAGATGAAACATCCCAAAAGTTCCTACTATCTTGTCAATTACAGGCAAGAAGAGAAAAAGGGGCAGACAAAAGAAAAACAAGCGGCTGGAGACTGAATTTGTACCGAGCCCCTACATGAACTACTGGCAAAAACATCCTCAAAATGATAGAACTCAAATCATAGAGATAGGAGATTTAAAGGACAATACAACTCAGTTGCCTAGCTAGCTTTTCAATGAGTTCTCCACCCATGAAACACAACTTTCCTTTAATATATCTGACAGTCTCAAGTTGTTTGCTGGCAAATTATTGCTTAACCAAATCAAGCATTCATGATAACAATATACATTTCTGCCTCCTTCTCACTGCAGTTTGCCTTTCAATAGAGCTGGATGGACTGCATATCCAGTGGCCTTCTGGCTCTGTTTCCAAAGTGCCGACTGAGGGATGAATCAGGCTATGGGAGTTGACTGCAGTTAAGTGTGTTATGGGTTTTCCAGTTTCCTTTGAATGTAGCTTTTGCCCACTGGTCCTCCTTGTACCTTTCAGATCTCTCAAAAGCATAGGATCTGCCTGTGTAATAACCTGAGCGGGGAGAGTGTGCTCTTTTAATAATTCTAAATCCGTCCCCTTGGTGCTAGAGACGTCGGGTGGGGGGTTTAGTTTTTCATTCCGAGTAGTCTCTGTTAGGGGATCTAGGGTGTTGGTTTGAAGAGCAACAAGCCTTTTTCCCAGTCAATCCACCTGGTCGAGACATTCAAACCTATTCCTCGTGGGCGCTCCTTCCCACCAGTTGTTGGTTGGTTGCCAGCCATCCCCATATCCTTTCCCTCTACGGTTGTGGACTAATGTCCATGTCCCAAATGGATCAATGGTCTGTTTTGGGGGGTAGAAAAAGGTTAAGGGTCTGGTGACGATGGAATGGTCAGTTTCCTGGTTTTCCCATCTAGTGATATATTGGGCTGTATGGGGGTCTGCAAATGAGATCACTATGCAGTCTCCAGGAATAGACTTATTGGTACGACCCACCCATGGTACTCTCCTGGCCATTAGAACCCCTGTCCTGCCGGGGTTGGGAGGACGCCTATTCGTATTGAGCCAGTGAATCACCTTATTCTTTAGAGACCATTGGGTCTCCACAGAATGCGGATCAAGTGGTGGAACACCAGCCAAAATGGCCACATAGGGGCCCGCTTCAGGAGGGAGATCAATATATCCCCCCCGGAAATTCTGACGACCATAGTGCTGGTTAGCTATGTGGTCAGTAGAGGGGACAGTGGTCTTGGTGGACTTAAAGGCAGCATTAGTGGTAGGCTTGGGTGAAGTCTGGGTTACTGGACGTTTTGGCATTGGTATGGAGAGCCTTGGTGTTATTGCAGGAGGGACATTTAACTTAGACCGTGGTTTGGGTATTGGATTTGGTTTTGGTAGTGGTAAAGGTGGAGGCAGGACCGAAGGTATTGTTTGTAGGGGGGGGGGACTCACATTGGGTAGAGGGGCCGGAAGAATTCCATCGTCCTCAACCTGATTACTTCCCTCGACGATGTTAGGATAAGTTGATTCCAGATGTTTTAGAGTGAGGGTAGCCAGGGAGACTAGAGTCTTATCCATATCGAGTAAGTTATTCTCGATACGCGAAAGTCTCAGTTCTAGAGGTGACAATAGCTGTTTTAATGTGGCCCAGACTTTTTTAAGGAAATCTTCGTCTTCATCCCCCTTGCTATTGCCCTTTCCAGTCTCAGATTGTACGCTCTCCATTTGGCTCTCGCTATGTGTGGGGGAAAGCCCATGGGTGGGGACAGGGAGCACATCTAATGCAATGTGCGCCTCGGCCCCCCCAGTTGGGTTAATATCCTGATTGGGCGTTTGTGTAGTGTCCCCCAAGATTGGTAGTATTCGCCTTTTATTGAAAAACTGGAGCCTTGCACTTTTAGCTTTTTTACGGGCATAAGCATTTCTTTTACGGGCATAGGCAGATCTGATACTATTTTTCTTTTGTGAAGTTGTACCGGCAAAATTTTTAACATGACCAAAACAGTTGGGAAGTTTAACAGTGTCCGAGGGGTTACTCGCCATTCTTACTCCAAGCCCACTGCCAGTTCCAGTGAGGGCTGTTCCCTCAAAGATGTTAGGGGATATAATGACCGGGGTGGGTATTGGCTCTAGGGGGAGAGGGGCCAGTAGGGGAACAGAATGAATGTCAGCATGTATTAACAATAGAGGAGGACAAGGCGGATGTTGTGGGGATACAGCTGACGCGATTTTCCCTGGGGAAGATTTTTTAGAATTTGCAAAGGTCTGAGAAAGCCTGCGTGCGGCATCAAGCTCAAGTGACACCCTGGTCTGCAGTTTGGTAATCTCATTGTCGATTGCTAAATTTGTCTTTACAAGGAAATCATCTAATGTCCCGCTAGGCTTGCTGAGCCCCATCGCAGTTTTACTACGACTCCCCCGGGTATTCATTTTGTGTTTAAGTGTCAATCCCGGCAATGTACTTACTACTACAAAGAGGAGCTAGTCAGGGCGCACGGTCCAGGGGGAGTGGGCCAGTCCAGTCCTCGGCCGTCCTCGAACGGCCTCAAACGGCCCAGTCTTTGCCCTGTCTTAGCCCGGGCTGCGTCCCGCGCTGCGGGAGTGATGTGTTGTTTTGAAGCCTCAGGAGGGCGGGGGGCGGGCCAGCAGGGAGAGCGGACCGGAAGTTCACACTCGGTCTAGCAGGGACTTCTGGGAATTGAAGTCCCCGCACGCTCGCAGCCCCGCTGCAGCCACACGCCCGGTTCCGCTCCCTCCTTACCGCTTCTGTGCTCCTCTCAACGGCAGGTGTATTTCCCTCCTGGTGCAGGCGATGGGGCACCCGCGAAGCGGGTGCGCCGAGAAGTGAAGTTGCGCTTGGCTGAAGACAGGTGAGCCGCTAGGGCAATGCGTTCCTCCGTTCGCTGTGCAAATAAGATTAAAAAGGTCCCACTTGCTTTGGCCTGTAGGTGTGGTTTTGAAGCCTCAGGAGGGCGGGGGGCGGGCCAGCAGGGAGAGCGGACCGGAAGTTCACACTCGGTCTAGCAGGGACTTCTGGGAATTGAAGTCCCCGCACGCTCGCAGCCCCGCTGCAGCCACACGCCCGGTTCCGCTCCCTCCTTACCGCTTCTGTGCTCCTCTCAACGGCAGGTGTATTTCCCTCCTGGTGCAGGCGATGGGGCACCCGCGAAGCGGGTGCGCCGAGAAGTGAAGTTGCGCTTGGCTGAAGACAGGTGAGCCGCTAGGGCAATGCGTTCCTCCGTTCGCTGTGCAAATAAGATTAAAAAGGTCCCACTTGCTTTGGCCTGTAGGTGTGGTTTTGAAGCCTCAGGAGGGCGGGGGGCGGGCCAGCAGGGAGAGCGGACCGGAAGTTCACACTCGGTCTAGCAGGGACTTCTGGGAATTGAAGTCCCCGCACGCTCGCAGCCCCGCTGCAGCCACACGCCCGGTTCCGCTCCCTCCTTACCGCTTCTGTGCTCCTCTCAACGGCAGGTGTATTTCCCTCCTGGTGCAGGCGATGGGGCACCCGCGAAGCGGGTGCGCCGAGAAGTGAAGTTGCGCTTGGCTGAAGACAGGTGAGCCGCTAGGGCAATGCGTTCCTCCGTTCGCTGTGCAAATAAGATTAAAAAGGTCCCACTTGCTTTGGCCTGTAGGTGTGGTTTTGAAGCCTCAGGAGGGCGGGGGGCGGGCCAGCAGGGAGAGCGGACCGGAAGTTCACACTCGGTCTAGCAGGGACTTCTGGGAATTGAAGTCCCCGCACGCTCGCAGCCCCGCTGCAGCCACACGCCCGGTTCCGCTCCCTCCTTACCGCTTCTGTGCTCCTCTCAACGGCAGGTGTATTTCCCTCCTGGTGCAGGCGATGGGGCACCCGCGAAGCGGGTGCGCCGAGAAGTGAAGTTGCGCTTGGCTGAAGACAGGTGAGCCGCTAGGGCAATGCGTTCCTCCGTTCGCTGTGCAAATAAGATTAAAAAGGTCCCACTTGCTTTGGCCTGTAGGTGTGGTTTTGAAGCCTCAGGAGGGCGGGGGGCGGGCCAGCAGGGAGAGCGGACCGGAAGTTCACACTCGGTCTAGCAGGGACTTCTGGGAATTGAAGTCCCCGCACGCTCGCAGCCCCGCTGCAGCCACACGCCCGGTTCCGCTCCCTCCTTACCGCTTCTGTGCTCCTCTCAACGGCAGGTGTATTTCCCTCCTGGTGCAGGCGATGGGGCACCCGCGAAGCGGGTGCGCCGAGAAGTGAAGTTGCGCTTGGCTGAAGACAGGTGAGCCGCTAGGGCAATGCGTTCCTCCGTTCGCTGTGCAAATAAGATTAAAAAGGTCCCACTTGCTTTGGCCTGTAGGTGTGGTTTTGAAGCCTCAGGAGGGCGGGGGGCGGGCCAGCAGGGAGAGCGGACCGGAAGTTCACACTCGGTCTAGCAGGGACTTCTGGGAATTGAAGTCCCCGCACGCTCGCAGCCCCGCTGCAGCCACACGCCCGGTTCCGCTCCCTCCTTACCGCTTCTGTGCTCCTCTCAACGGCAGGTGTATTTCCCTCCTGGTGCAGGCGATGGGGCACCCGCGAAGCGGGTGCGCCGAGAAGTGAAGTTGCGCTTGGCTGAAGACAGGTGAGCCGCTAGGGCAATGCGTTCCTCCGTTCGCTGTGCAAATAAGATTAAAAAGGTCCCACTTGCTTTGGCCTGTAGGTGTGGTTTTGAAGCCTCAGGAGGGCGGGGGGCGGGCCAGCAGGGAGAGCGGACCGGAAGTTCACACTCGGTCTAGCAGGGACTTCTGGGAATTGAAGTCCCCGCACGCTCGCAGCCCCGCTGCAGCCACACGCCCGGTTCCGCTCCCTCCTTCCCGCTTCTGTGCTCCTCTCAACGGCAGGTGTATTTCCCTCCTGGTGCAGGCGATGGGGCACCCGCGAAGCGGGTGCGCCGAGAAGTGAAGTTGCGCTTGGCTGAAGACAGGTGAGCCGCTAGGGCAATGCGTTCCTCCGTTCGCTGTGCAAATAAGATTAAAAAGGTGTTATACTTTTATTGTTTCTTGGGCCCATATTAAAAATAAGGTGCAACAGTGTATCTTTAAAAAATGCATGGGTGCAAACAGGGAAAGTGTGCACTATTATGACGAATTCACCGCTTTCAGGGCAGCCGTGAACTTGTCCCGCCCTGGGAACAGCACATCCAGTGCAATAGAGAGCAGCAACTTCCAAGCCCTCCATGGTTTTCTGTGTAGGCAGCAACCCACTTGAACTTTAAAAAGGGGAGATAGATCCCCTAGGGGGTAGGTGCAGTGAGTGTCTGCACATGGCTGGTGGGGGTATCTGGTAGGTCCAGGGTAACCCTAACCCCCTCCACCCCCACCACCCCTTCAAGGAGCTAACATCAGGGGACACACAGACACTGCACTGTCACATCTCCACTCACCTGGAACATGTAAATTGCTGGAGGGAAGATAGTCCTCACAATACCCCCTTGGAGCAGTCCCACAAGGGAAAGGTGTATGACGAATATACGCAAGGGTAACAACGGGTAATGAAAGGAGAGGGTAGGGAGGAAGAGACTGGATTAGTATGCCTTGTAGTCCTGATTCCCAATTTGATGACCCACTCTCATTGGCAGTGTGATTCATATGAAATTACAAATAAAAAGTCATCAGAATCATGATTGAAATATATATATCCAAAATGTAAGAATACACTTTTGTGTGATTTTTCCCTCTAAGTAATGACTTAACCATTACATGACTGTATACTGACTGGAAGTCCTTTTGCCCCGTCAAGGGAATGCTCTGGCCCAGGGGTATTAATGTGCAGGGAATCCTGCCTGCATTGAGCAAATGAATAGAAACACACATTTGTTATGTCCATATATATAGGTCTCTTATAGATTTTGCCATTTGTCCACTAACATTTGTTGGAGCCGCAGTCTCAGTTCACTGACCTGTTTTGTGATGAGTTGGTTGCTTTTCCTTTTTTCTCTATAGACACTGCCCAAATCCCAAGTAAGGATGCTAGCGACAGAAAGATCCCACAGATACAGGTAAAGGAATGACACAAACCAGTAGCTGTGAAAGGAAGGACTCCACTATCAGATCGAGCGAGGCCAGGAAAAGAGGTAAGGAATGCGGAACCCATAGGAGGACCAGCAAATCAGGGTAAATGCATGCAGTAAGCAGAGGAAAACAAGAACTAGCTGGCAGGATAAAGGGGTGAGGTGAACTCTTCAATACCAAGACATAAATCCAAGGACAGCTTTAAATTCGGATGCAGCTTTTGTAAATGCCCCATTCATGATCGTCGCCAATTCACACATGTGTATGGGATCACACATTACCTGCTTGTGTGCTCAGCCACCACCTAGAAAAACGACTCAGGTAGTTCTTCCTTCAGGACTCTGCCCCAGCCCACTCACAACACATGTGCAGGTCGGATGAGTCCTGGCATGCACCACCGTTCTGTGGCAAACTTTTAGTGCATCTCCTGATGGCATGTTTGCCTTTATGACCGCTTCTGTGCATGGCACATGCGCCGAATCAAAGTGACGTCTTCATTTGCATGAGGCTATGCCCCCATGCAAATGAGATAATTCCCTCTCTTGATAGAGCTGGCACTACATGTGTGCCTGCGCCATCAGTATTACAGAAGGGGCTGCACAATTGTCTGTTATATCAAATTGTCCTGGAGCGCAGAAAGAGGCATCACACACCTTTTGCACACTGGGGCAGTTTCCTTAATGTAGCCTTGGTGTGTTTGATTTTGAGTAGATGTGGGTAGTTTCAAATTCTTCGCACTCATTGCAGTTTATTTTTCCACTGCGTAATATCCTACGTATGCCAAGCACACTAAGAGCTAATGGCCTCATTTATGAGGCTGTGCGTCACTTTTACGCCGCCGGTGCATCACTTTTTGTGACGCACCAGTGGCGTAAACAATGCGCCTTGTTGCCCCATATTTACAAAGTAACGCATCTAGGTAGATGCGTCACTTTGTAAACCCCTGCGCCACATTATACTTGCGCCAGGTATAATGTATGCAAGGGGGGCGTATTGACGCAAGGAAGGGTCGTAGAAGTGACGCAGTGAAATCTATGAGATTTCACTGCGTCACTTTTAGGACACCGTTGCGTCAAAATCTTGCGCCAGCCTCACAGCAGGCATAAGACTGACGCATGCCCTTCCACATGGGGCTTGCCCCATGTGAAAGGGCGCATTGCTGTAGTTGCGTCACTTTTGTGACACACTCCAGCAATGCGTCACTTTTGCGCTTACAGATACGTCAGAAATACTGACGTATCTGTAACTCCTTGCGACATGATGCGTCATACATTAAATATGACGCATCAGGAATGTCGCAAGGAGTGCGCACTGAGAAGTGACGCATCGCTGCTTTCAGGCAGCGATGCGTCATTTCTCATAAATGAGGCCCTAGGTACATTTGCTGGGAATGTTATGGAAGTAGTATTAGGAATCATAATATTCTGTTCATAGCTTGAGGTTAAAGCCAATCAATATTTAAGCTGCATATAGAAATGGAAGAAGACCAGCACATATGCATGTGCATAAAGCTTTACAATTTTGTTATGAATCGCAGCAAGTCGAAATGTTGCACGCAACAATATACGTACAAACGTTAGACTTTATTTTTCTCTGTATTTCCAAAGAATGTGTTTCTAAGCAACACAAGTGAGTGATTTCAGAAGAGTTTGGGTGGACATTCAATTTCTGATAGAAATGAATCCTGTTACAGTAGCCAAAAATCGTGAAACCCAATATTTTCACAGTGTGGCATATTCTGTGTCAACCATCTGTATGTAGAAGGCCAAATTCTGCTATTTGGCTTCATGGACCAGAATGAAAATGTGGTCAATGTCTTTTTGCAAAACTTGAAGTGTATCTAAATCCTATTTCATAGGAATATATATGGAGAAAAACATGACCCCACATATATTTCTGTATTTTTACGAAAAATAGGAAATCAACGCCCATAGATGTTTCAGTATATGCTGGAATCTCTGTGTGGTCATTCTAGCTCAGAGTAATACATTTATCAGGTTAAATGGGGTGCATCGCCTATTTACATGTTTGCTTGCATTTCTATGGTACACTATTGTGTGTAATATGTCAAGGCCTTTGTGTGCCAGTTTACCTTTGTGTGTGCGTAATCTGTTGATTTATGGAGGCATTCTTGAATGCTTGTGTACTTCTACATTATGGTATTCTGAGTGATAATATTACTCCAGTTTGTTAGGCCAGTATAATAAGCACTTTCTTTCTCTTAAGTGGAGAATGCTTGCTTTTTCGAAAATTAATAGCCTTATTTAGAGTTTGGGAGATGGTAAACGCTATCACAATATAATCCTGTCTGCATATTACAAGTGCATTACAGTCTATCACACTATTACACAGTGGACGGGATATCCGTAATGTTTTGACAGAGTATCCTGTCTGCCACACTCTAAATAGGTCATAAGATATTGTTCATGGCTTTAAACATATCACTTCCAAATTCTTTTCCCCTTTTAAATGTCACACAAAAATTCATAGTCAAAATCTATATTCTCTGAATGTACATATATTCTACTATAGAGTCTACACAGAGAGGCATATTTACAAGGAGCTTGTGCCGCCAATGCGTCAAATTCTTTGATGGATTGGTGGCATTCAGTACTCTATATTTACAAGGTGACGTTACTCGGAAGATGCGTCACTTTTTGGAGTCCTGCATAATAGCTACGTGAAATAGCTACGTGAAATAAATCCCAATGTATGCAGGCCCACATGATCCTTGGCTCAGAATCTGCTGGGCAAATGTTGTGCATGTTATGGAGTGGATGCTTATGGGACATTTACCATCACCTGCCCAAACCCAAATGATGATCATTAGTTCAAATGTCCCTCTCATGTACAATATGGTCAGAAAGTGCCAACATGTTACCACGTATATGTGAAAGAAATGTTGCAAGGGATTGGCTGTGATTTTCCTGACACAGTAAGTTTTCCCAAATCTAAGTTTGAGCAGTACACAGGTGTGGTTGGGGTGTAACACATATCCCAGACAAACCTACCAATTGTCACCAGCACATCTAATGTTGGTGCGCTGCGAACATCTGTTCTAAATTATTTGTCCTCCTATTGTGTGTTCACATCATACCATGGACAGGCCTGCAGAATACATTCCTTCATTCTACCAAAATTTGTATCGTCTATATGTTTGAAGGAATGTCATACACTAATGCCACTCAAGCTGCAAATTGTTCTGTGATCCATACATGTAACTGTTGTTCAGCATCTAGCCAAAGTTTTGACTCCAATGGACTTGGGTGAGCATGTGAGCAGGTTTGGCATTCCAAAACATGATTCCTTACTAGTATAAATGCTGCACACATATTTGTGATGTGCCATAGTTAAAATATATTATCCATGCTAACAAAACTAGTGGGTAAGTTACATATAACCCATTTGCTTCAGTGAGCGTGTTAGTCCATTGTCCATACCAATGGCTTACTTGGGTTCACCTTTTAGCCCATATGTATCATGATATGTAGGATCTGTCACCCAGCAGTACTGAATATGGGTGACATGTTAGATGGGGTGACAGAGGAGCAATTGCCAAAATGGCATGCTGGTACAAAGGATGTTGTCACAAAGCTCAATGCACAGATAGAATTGGAGGGATGAACTTCAATCTGGCTGCATAATGCACAATGCTAGTGTATGCGTGCATATGGCAATGTATGGTCGATTTTGTGTGGCTGGTCCACACACGCTGTGATGATTCCTACATCAGTGCAGACTGAATAGGTATGAGTCAATGTCGGACATGTCAACAGTCCACACATGCCAATGTTTGTACATGCCTGAATCATACCCTCATATACCCAGTGCCCTGTAATAGACACATTCTCATACCTTTGTAGTATTTTTTGAAGAATAAGGCCAATCAGTTAAGTACCACAGGCATGTATGCACTTTGTTGCCAGCATGCAGGACATTTCACATTCCACAAACGGCTCTATCCCCAGGATTTCTCACCATTGAACATTTTTGGGCAATTACCCATAAGATACAGCACACTATACTCAGACATCTGAGATCTACAGCATGCATGCACACACTCATCACATGGAGTAAGCATGAGTTGATGTGCATCTAGGTAACAATCTGTACAGAAATGTATGGAGAGACTTTTGGTATGTAAGGGGCCAATGCTCCACTTTTATTTTCACTGCAGGATCTATGTTAAAGCATTCCAGTTTTAGGGTTATTATAGCTTTTAACATTTATCTGTGTTTAGGTGGGATACAGGTGGGTAGGTTATTATGTGGGTGGGGATTCATGTTTAGTATGTGTTTAGAAAAAACAATTAAACAAAAAATAGAAAACTTTAAGAAAAAAATATATACATATTTGTTTAGCTTTTAATGTTTAGGCAGTTTGTGTATCAATCTTGGTCATGGTTGTCTCATGTGCAAATGTGTATTAAGGAGGGGGTTTGGTTTTTAAACAGTCAGTTGTGGTTTATCTGTAGAGTAGGATAAGTTAAGGTTAGGTAGGTAACATTAGGTTGAAGTTAGGATAGTGTAGGTAAGTTAGCGTAGGTTAGTTTAGGCATAGTTTAGATAGGAATAGTTAGTTTAGGTTATAGATTTTTTGATTTTAAGGATTTTATATTGTGTTAAATAAATATTCTTTTTCACTTTCACAACTGCTTACTTATTAACTGTGTGGCAAATTTTCGCATCTGCTTAGGTTGGGTTACGCACAGGATGTCGGATTTCCTGCCAGTGTGTGAATACATGTGTTATTAGGTAGAGAACCTAAGGAGTAGATCATGTAAAGTTTGCAATGAAGTCACTTAAGGGATCTTCAAATGTGAATGAACACACTGTCCTAAAAAGGTATTAACATGCTGTTGCACTGTGTGTACGTGATGCTGCATGTTTTGTATGGATGATCAAGTCAAACCATTGTGACTAATGTACATGGGCGTCCGCAGGGGGGGGCAAGGGGGGGCACTTGCCCCCCCCTGGATCACCCGGCCAATGTCTGGTGCTGAGTCGAGTCAGTGGCATTTTTATTTTCCTCTTTAATTCCCCAGCATTGTTTGTTATATATATATTAAAGAATGGATGATGATCGTCGAACGGAACTTTTAATTTTGAGAGCAGGCAGGCCTCTTTTTTGTATAATCGGCAGCAGCACCATGGAAATCCCTATGACATCATTACGGCAGATGGAGAGTGCTGCGCCACCTATCTTACGCTGCATGCGCAGCTCCTACGCTGCCAAGTACCGCGCCCGCGCCCACGCGTAAGGTCACACAGCTCCCCCCCCCCCCAGTGGTGTTTGTTTCCAGGCCAGGGCCGCCCGTGACACCATAGGAGCGGGAATTCGGGAAAACGGCCGGCAAGATTACAGCGCGAATGAAGGCCCGGGCGTGCCTGCTCCCACTCACAGCTTGAAGTTGAAAGTAAGTGAGTCATCCTCCTGTTAATTTTTGAAAATGTCTTCAGTATCCCTGTGCGCCTTTGCTACCAGGGTCGATTTGAAACAATGACCTTCAATCAAACACGGTAGAGCTAGCCTATTCACAAACTACATTTTTTAGTAAATATCGTATCGTAGCACTCCAGTAGTACTATTCTTGTACGTGTATTGTACCACAAAATAACATTCACAAACCTATCACTGGAGACCTCCGCCTCTCTTTTCTGTGTGAAGAGATCTGCATATATGTAGGATTATACTTTTTGTCGCCTATGTAGGCGGGACAAGGGGGAGTAAATGGAAAATGGGGAACACTTACTCAGGCCCGGTTCTAGAGGGTGGGCCCGGTGGGCCAGGCCCACCCAAACATGAGCCTGCCCTTGGCCCTCGTGGTGAATCTACCACCGATGTACAGCAACAATAGAAAATGTTCAGACAACTGCGGTGCAGTACTCTGTGTGGTAGATTCTCCATTCTTACAGTGGCAGCAAGCAGCCAAGCACACTGATGAAAGGCGGTTCTTATTCTTAGAGCCCAGGCGCTCTCGTGCGCTCATGGTTGTACTAAATTAAAGTAAAAGCCAAATATCTGACTGCTATAGTATTGACTCGCGTTTTGATGCTTTTCATTCCGTACTTTCACTCTCTCTGACACCTCTTTGTATGCCTCTGGGCCCGAGGTACAGCGTCACGGGCTACTCTCTTTCACAGACATGCATCAAAGAGTTGTTATTGCCCTAGGGCGACGTGGTGGTCTTGTTTGCCAAATAAACGCATCCGTTTTTGCACCGCTATCAGAGGGTCCCTGCTCCAGGTCCAAGGTGCGGATTCTTTTGGGCAGTTCTCAGATGTTTTTTCCAAAACTATTATTATTATGGGTTCTGGAGGACTTTCTGCGTGCTGGTTGTTCCCTGCTAAGGCAACGTGCACGACAATAAATAGGGGGGGAATTTCAAATATTTCAGTGTGAAGGCACTCTTGGAATTTTGCCGTAGACTGGGCTCATTTTTAATTACATATAGAGGATGCAAACACGTTTTAACAATTATGATTTAAAGCTGTTTTTGTCTTTTCTTCAGACTGTAATGTAATACAAACTGTCTTTGAACAAGTAAGCTATTTTGGAAACTCAACCTTCCCTAACTTGCAGAACCTCCTCTCTCTCTCTCTCTCTCTCCATCTCTCAAATCTACACACACCTCTATATACACTCACACCCACAAATCTTAGTCACACGCACTGACTCTTCTTTACACACATAGATAAAACGTCTCTTTTTCTTACCTACCACATACACTTTACTCTACACACCCTCTCTCTAACGCAAACACAGCACATTGTCTTGTGTTAATTACACGCTCTCACACACACAGGCGTACTCTTTCGCACTCTCCCATAGTCATGGGCGTCCGCAGAATTTTTTCCAGGGGGGGGCAAAATGTTAACATCATTACCATCCTCGGACATGATGTGTGCCAGGTGGGGCACAAGAAAAACTGGGGAGCAGGAAGCAGGCCGCATATGATCTCATACACCATAGGGTTATTGTGCCACAGCCATCTCTTTCTATTGTGGCCTTTGGTAGATATCATTCACACCTTCTAGAAGCTGGCAAAGAAAAAAGCAGAGCTCAGCTACAGCAGGAGAGGCTCTTGGCCAAAAGTGAAAAAGCACAGGCATTCAAACTGAGCTACCTTTGGAACATGCATATGGAAATGAGGGCGTGGATAGCTCCACGCGGCTTGCACAAGGATATCTCTTGTGCAGTTTATAGGACATGCTATCGTTTAACTGTAGCGCTGGATGAAACAAATTTTCTTTATCTGTAACACTAGGGTCCTCGGTACGAGTGCTCTGGAGCCACACGTTATAAGTTAGCACACCAAACGTTAAGGTTACTGGTGGTCGTATTAATTGTGGGAGTGCTGACGTAATGGCTATTCTCAGTGGAACTCAGGGGTTCCAATGAAAAATGGGTCTGCCCAGGTGAATCAGTAATTTTGAGTTTAATTCACCTAGTAACGCTCTGTTCTTGCCTGCATATTCCCCTGAAATATTTGATATACTTAACATCCGAAAACTCAGTGGGAAACAAGACAGATCTGCTGTGTTTACGCAGACCTCATAATTTTGATGGCCCGGTAACTCATGCTAGTTTGTCCATCAGAATAAACTGTCTTCTGGTACTCAGGACCTAGGTGCAACATTTCCTTGGAAGATTTCAGTAAATAACATTTCAGGCTAGTTTCCTGAGAAGCTCAGGGTGCTAAACTCAGTCTTGGTTCTGGTTAGGTGTTTGGGTCGAAGGGAAGAATCCTGGCTTCGGAATCTACCCATGTGGTCAACATTTTCTGAGGAGTCTGGAGCTTAGTGCACACTCAGTAGGAATTGGTGGAGCTGGATAATAAGAACAAGCTACATTAAAATTTTACAGATTCTAGCAAGGCTTTTCTGATTTCACAGGGTTGCCCAGAGCCTGTACTACCTCTAAGATGGACGCTGTGGACTTTTTGTAGATGTGTTTGTATTAGCATGCCCGTTCCTAAATTCCTCATTAAATTGCCCTAAAGCCCTCTCATTTAGGAGTAAGTCCAGGCCCGGCTCCAGGAAACTTTATTTGGGTGGGCCAAGGGTGCATTTGGGTGGGCCACTGCAAGCCCGATTTGGCGCTTATATGTCTACCCAGGCCTGCTTCAGGACCCTCCTTTATCAGTTCTAAGTCTTACAAGGCCCAGTAAGACACACTGTTTTCCCAATCTCTTTCTAAATGTCATCACTCTCTCAGTAAAGTGTTTTTTTCCATGTAATTGTGGGAAGAGGGGGTTTCTGAGGTGGGAGTATAAGCCAAGTTACACTACTCGGGCTCCCTCTGTGCAAGCCTTCAGAGAAAATCCCTCATTACTACCTCCACCTGACCCTGCAGCGCACTCTCTTTCAGACCAGATTATCCACTTCTCTACCACCCCTCTCAAGTGCAACTTATCTCGCAGCTGACCTTGGTCCCAAGCCCCATATCAGCCACCATCCGGCTCCACTTTCATTAGTCCTGGTAAAAAAACGTTGTAAAATCCCCTTTAAACTTGAAACATTGAATATAGCAGTACATTTTAATTATCATGCACTTTAATGTATGCTCCACAGTTGTCCCAATCACCAGACTTATAATTAAATAAACAAAAATAGAAAGGCCATGACAGGGCCGGATTTAGTGCTGCTGCAAAATACTTTTTTAGGGCCCCACCAATGACCTCTTTCTCCATAGATATCTTTACTTACTCCCTCCAACAGTGCCCTTCATATCTCTGCAGCCACTCCCCCTCATGACCTCCTCCTCAGAGTCCTTCCCTACCCCCCTCCACCAGTGCCCCTCATCCCTCTGTTGCCGTTGTCTCATATGCATTTCACTTGTTGTATAGTGCTACTCATATCAGTGTAGCGTGCCACAGTACTTTTCTTCATGCACACATTACACAGAGACAATAAATCAGTCTACAGGGAATGTCACATAAGCCAATTAGGATTACAAGGTGTAGAATTCACATCATCCATACTGGTGGGCAGTATATTTTATGAGGGTTTGTTCTGGAGAAGCACAAACTCAGGATTTAAAGAGTACTCCAGTGGTTGGGGGTTGGCATTACTGATAAAAATGTATAACTGCCCAAACACACTCTTTTTAGAAACATTAGAAAACATTAGAATAATGAAAGACTGAGGAAGTTCTAACTATATCACAAAACAAAAAAGCAAAGTTTGTATGCAGCTCTTGGATTACAGTTCACAGGTCACTGTCCTATGTTAGAATAATAATTTCTGAACAGCAAGTAACACAAGGATCTCTGTGACAAAGGCAGTAACCTACTGAGCTATCCACACAAAATTCAGTTTATCTGCATTTTAAAACTACCAACAGACAAATGATTGGTCTCCAGCAGGATCATATATAAAATTACCAGTTATCTGAACGTTTTTAGGTCGAGTCTAAACAGCACTTTGTGCTGTAGGTGATCTGTTATCTTTACTTTGTGGGGGATGACTCCTCCCACGCTCTGGATTGGCTTTTCCGGTTGTCCTTTAAAAATCATAGCCTGCAAATGGCTAATGGTGGCTGCCTGTCCCACCTTTACTCATGAGTTCACTCCCCTGGAGTATTGCCTCGGGAGCAAGCAGTGACACGAACGTTCCTTGCATGCCTTTTTCATGTTTTCTCCAAATTAGTCCCAACGCCATTTTTGGAGGACCAGAAATTATATGATTCAAAACGGAACACATTGTTTGTCAGCTACATTTAGAAAATATATTGGAGCAATTATAGAATTAAAAGGCTCCTGTATTTCCATTCAACCACAAACTGAACTGTGTGCAGCTTTGTTTGTACTTTTAAAAGAAGACACTTAGATCACCAGGTACTCCATTTAAGTGGTAAAGATGCCCCTGTCTGACCAGAAAGAGATTCTTGCTGTGGCGTTATTGCCAAAAGCTGGTTCGACTCTGTAGTCATTATTTCGGATGCCAGTAATCATATACACTATAACGTTGATCAAAGCTAAAACAAGACAACTGCATTGTGTAACTAAATGTAACGGTCAGCATTAAAACTGGAAGCAAAGAGTCATATAAATCATTAGTGTATAGATGCCAGAGCAGGCGCGCAACACCCATTGGGCTCAAAGGGCTTCAGCCCCCCCGTCGTGTGGGTCAGCCCCGGCTGAGACAGCTTCTCGGGCACACACACAGCCGCACCTAAGTACTTCACAGGTCTTTAAAAGACCATTCACTTGCTAACGAGGCTTTGTTGTGTTTTCACCCCTTTTTAGAGCCTTTGCAGCTCCACTCTGCATATTGGAGGAAGAGTCAGCCCCCCCAACCCCTGAAATGTTTAGTAGCCCCCCCAAAAAAATTGGCTCTAGTTGCGCCTCTGTGCCAGAGCGCTGCTCCGAAAAGCGAATTCTCCCAGGTACAGTCGACTTAGTACTTTTTTGGTAAATAACTATGTAACAGTACAGTTTGCTGAGAATTACATCTGGTTTGGGCGATGGTGCCATCTGCGGAGAGGACAGAGGGCACGTAAATCTAAAGTCAGAAAGAGATGCCCATGCCGATACAACACAATGCCAGAAGTTCAGATGTTTGCAAAATGTTCAGGGACAGCATCTTCCCTTCATGATTTCTAGCCAGCTCAGTAGCTTATATATTTTTTATATCATGGTATGATTGCTATAGTGACTGCTGCATTTTGTCATTTCAGTACATTTTGCATGCAGTGATGTGTGGGACAAATTCCACGCTAATTAAAAAAAAGGTTCAAAAGTAATGTGCAGAGAAACTTGCTGAGGATTGAAATGGGATTCTGCAACTGTTTACAAAACAATTTGCAGGATAAGACTACATGTGATCATGTGGATGAGTTTTTGCATGGTGTTTTTGTACACACGCACAAAAGAGTAGGAGATTGTTAATTTGAAAGACAGTGAACATTGTATGCGCTTGTTAGAGGGGGAGTAAAGTGAGAATGCGTGTGCATCTAAGCAAGAGATAGAGAATAACTATGGGAGAGTGCGAAAGAGTACGCCTGTGTGTGTGAGAGCGTGTAATTAACACAAGACAATGTGCTGTGTTTGCGTTAGAGAGAGGGTGTGTAGAGTAAAGTGTATGTGGTAGGTAAGAAAAAGAGACGTTTTATCTATGTGTGTAAAGAAGAGTCAGTGCGTGTGACTAAGATTTGTGGGTGTGAGTGTATATAGAGGTGTGTGTAGATTTGAGAGATGGAGAGAGAGAGAGAGAGAGAGGAGGTTCTGCAAGTTAGGGAAGGTTGAGTTTCCAAAATAGCTTACTTGTTCAAAGACAGTTTGTATTACATTACAGTCTGAAGAAAAGACAAAAACAGCTTTAAATCATAATTGTTAAAACGTGTTTGCATCCTCTATATGTAATTAAAAATGAGCCCAGTCTACGGCAAAATTCCAAGAGTGCCTTCACACTGAAATATTTGAAATTCCCCCCCTATTTATTGTCGTGCACGTTGCCTTAGCAGGGAACAACCAGCACGCAGAAAGTCCTCCAGAACCCATAATAATAATAGTTTTGGAAAAAACATCTGAGAACTGCCCAAAAGAATCCGCACCTTGGACCTGGAGCAGGGACCCTCTGATAGCGGTGCAAAAACGGATGCGTTTATTTGGCAAACAAGACCACCACGTCGCCCTAGGGCAATAACAACTCTTTGATGCATGTCTGTGAAAGAGAGTAGCCCGTGACGCTGTACCTCGGGCCCAGAGGCATACAAAGAGGTGTCAGAGAGAGTGAAAGTACGGAATGAAAAGCATCAAAACGCGAGTCAATACTATAGCAGTCAGATATTTGGCTTTTACTTTAATTTAGTACAACCATGAGCGCACGAGAGCGCCTGGGCTCTAAGAATAAGAACCGCCTTTCATCAGTGTGCTTGGCTGCTTGCTGCCACTGTAAGAATGGAGAATCTACCACACAGAGTACTGCACCGCAGTTGTCTGAACATTTTCTATTGTTGCTGTACATCGGTGGTAGATTCACCACGAGGGCCAAGGGCAGGCTCATGTTTGGGTGGGCCTGGCCCACCGGGCCCACCCTCTAGAACCGGGCCTGAGTAAGTGTTCCCCATTTTCCATTTACTCCCCCTTGTCCCGCCTACATAGGCGACAAAAAGTATAATCCTACATATATGCAGATCTCTTCACACAGAAAAGAGAGGCGGAGGTCTCCAGTGATAGGTTTGTGAATGTTATTTTGTGGTACAATACACGTACAAGAATAGTACTACTGGAGTGCTACGATACGATATTTACTAAAAAATGTAGTTTGTGAATAGGCTAGCTCTACCGTGTTTGATTGAAGGTCATTGTTTCAAATCGACCCTGGTAGCAAAGGCGCACAGGGATACTGAAGACATTTTCAAAAATTAACAGGAGGATGACTCACTTACTTTCAACTTCAAGCTGTGAGTGGGAGCAGGCACGCCCGGGCCTTCATTCGCGCTGTAATCTTGCCGGCCGTTTTCCCGAATTCCCGCTCCTATGGTGTCACGGGCGGCCCTGGCCTGGAAACAAACACCACTGGGGGGGGGGGGAGCTGTGTGACCTTACGCGTGGGCGCGGGCGCGGTACTTGGCAGCGTAGGAGCTGCGCATGCAGCGTAAGATAGGTGGCGCAGCACTCTCCATCTGCCGTAATGATGTCATAGGGATTTCCATGGTGCTGCTGCCGATTATACAAAAAAGAGGCCTGCCTGCTCTCAAAATTAAAAGTTCCGTTCGACGATCATCATCCATTCTTTAATATATATATAACAAACAATGCTGGGGAATTAAAGAGGAAAATAAAAATGCCACTGACTCGACTCAGCACCAGACATTGGCCGGGTGATCCAGGGGGGGGCAAGTGCCCCCCCTTGCCCCCCCCTGCGGACGCCCATGCCCATAGTTATTCTCTATCTCTTGCTTAGATGCACACGCATTCTCACTTTACTCCCCCTCTAACAAGCGCATACAATGTTCACTGTCTTTCAAATTAACAATCTCCTACTCTTTTGTGCGTGTGTACAAAAACACCATGCAAAAACTCATCCACATGATCACATGTAGTCTTATCCTGCAAATTGTTTTGTAAACAGTTGCAGAATCCCATTTCAATCCTCAGCAAGTTTCTCTGCACATTACTTTTGAACCTTTTTTTTAATTAGCGTGGAATTTGTCCCACACATCACTGCATGCAAAATGTACTGAAATGACAAAATGCAGCAGTCACTATAGCAATCATACCATGATATAAAAAATATATAAGCTACTGAGCTGGCTAGAAATCATGAAGGGAAGATGCTGTCCCTGAACATTTTGCAAACATCTGAACTTCTGGCATTGTGTTGTATCGGCATGGGCATCTCTTTCTGACTTTAGATTTACGTGCCCTCTGTCCTCTCCGCAGATGGCACCATCGCCCAAACCAGATGTAATTCTCAGCAAACTGTACTGTTACATAGTTATTTACCAAAAAAGTACTAAGTCGACTGTACCTGGGAGAATTCGCTTTTCGGAGCAGCGCTCTGGCACAGAGGCGCAACTAGAGCCAATTTTTTTGGGGGGGCTACTAAACATTTCAGGGGTTGGGGGGGCTGACTCTTCCTCCAATATGCAGAGTGGAGCTGCAAAGGCTCTAAAAAGGGGTGAAAACACAACAAAGCCTCGTTAGCAAGTGAATGGTCTTTTAAAGACCTGTGAAGTACTTAGGTGCGGCTGTGTGTGTGCCCGAGAAGCTGTCTCAGCCGGGGCTGACCCACACGACGGGGGGGCTGAAGCCCTTTGAGCCCAATGGGTGTTGCGCGCCTGCTCTGGCATCTATACACTAATGATTTATATGACTCTTTGCTTCCAGTTTTAATGCTGACCGTTACATTTAGTTACACAATGCAGTTGTCTTGTTTTAGCTTTGATCAACGTTATAGTGTACATGATTACTGGCATCCGAAATAATGACTACAGAGTCGAACCAGCTTTTGGCAATAACGCCACAGCAAGAATCTCTTTCTGGTCAGACAGGGGCATCTTTACCACTTAAATGGAGTACCTGGTGATCTAAGTGTCTTCTTTTAAAAGTACAAACAAAGCTGCACACAGTTCAGTTTGTGGTTGAATGGAAATACAGGAGCCTTTTAATTCTATAATTGCTCCAATATATTTTCTAAATGTAGCTGACAAACAATGTGTTCCGTTTTGAATCATATAATTTCTGGTCCTCCAAAAATGGCGTTGGGACTAATTTGGAGAAAACATGAAAAAGGCATGCAAGGAACGTTCGTGTCACTGCTTGCTCCCGAGGCAATACTCCAGGGGAGTGAACTCATGAGTAAAGGTGGGACAGGCAGCCACCATTAGCCATTTGCAGGCTATGATTTTTAAAGGACAACCGGAAAAGCCAATCCAGAGCGTGGGAGGAGTCATCCCCCACAAAGTAAAGATAACAGATCACCTACAGCACAAAGTGCTGTTTAGACTCGACCTAAAAACGTTCAGATAACTGGTAATTTTATATATGATCCTGCTGGAGACCAATCATTTGTCTGTTGGTAGTTTTAAAATGCAGATAAACTGAATTTTGTGTGGATAGCTCAGTAGGTTACTGCCTTTGTCACAGAGATCCTTGTGTTACTTGCTGTTCAGAAATTATTATTCTAACATAGGACAGTGACCTGTGAACTGTAATCCAAGAGCTGCATACAAACTTTGCTTTTTTGTTTTGTGATATAGTTAGAACTTCCTCAGTCTTTCATTATTCTAATGTTTTCTAATGTTTCTAAAAAGAGTGTGTTTGGGCAGTTATACATTTTTATCAGTAATGCCAACCCCCAACCACTGGAGTACTCTTTAAATCCTGAGTTTGTGCTTCTCCAGAACAAACCCTCATAAAATATACTGCCCACCAGTATGGATGATGTGAATTCTACACCTTGTAATCCTAATTGGCTTATGTGACATTCCCTGTAGACTGATTTATTGTCTCTGTGTAATGTGTGCATGAAGAAAAGTACTGTGGCACGCTACACTGATATGAGTAGCACTATACAACAAGTGAAATGCATATGAGACAACGGCAACAGAGGGATGAGGGGCACTGGTGGAGGGGGGTAGGGAAGGACTCTGAGGAGGAGGTCATGAGGGGGAGTGGCTGCAGAGATATGAAGGGCACTGTTGGAGGGAGTAAGTAAAGATATCTATGGAGAAAGAGGTCATTGGTGGGGCCCTAAAAAAGTATTTTGCAGCAGCACTAAATCCGGCCCTGTCATGGCCTTTCTATTTTTGTTTATTTAATTATAAGTCTGGTGATTGGGACAACTGTGGAGCATACATTAAAGTGCATGATAATTAAAATGTACTGCTATATTCAATGTTTCAAGTTTAAAGGGGATTTTACAACGTTTTTTTACCAGGACTAATGAAAGTGGAGCCGGATGGTGGCTGATATGGGGCTTGGGACCAAGGTCAGCTGCGAGATAAGTTGCACTTGAGAGGGGTGGTAGAGAAGTGGATAATCTGGTCTGAAAGAGAGTGCGCTGCAGGGTCAGGTGGAGGTAGTAATGAGGGATTTTCTCTGAAGGCTTGCACAGAGGGAGCCCGAGTAGTGTAACTTGGCTTATACTCCCACCTCAGAAACCCCCTCTTCCCACAATTACATGGAAAAAAACACTTTACTGAGAGAGTGATGACATTTAGAAAGAGATTGGGAAAACAGTGTGTCTTACTGGGCCTTGTAAGACTTAGAACTGATAAAGGAGGGTCCTGAAGCAGGCCTGGGTAGACATATAAGCGCCAAATCGGGCTTGCAGTGGCCCACCCAAATGCACCCTTGGCCCACCCAAATAAAGTTTCCTGGAGCCGGGCCTGGACTTACTCCTAAATGAGAGGGCTTTAGGGCAATTTAATGAGGAATTTAGGAACGGGCATGCTAATACAAACACATCTACAAAAAGTCCACAGCGTCCATCTTAGAGGTAGTACAGGCTCTGGGCAACCCTGTGAAATCAGAAAAGCCTTGCTAGAATCTGTAAAATTTTAATGTAGCTTGTTCTTATTATCCAGCTCCACCAATTCCTACTGAGTGTGCACTAAGCTCCAGACTCCTCAGAAAATGTTGACCACATGGGTAGATTCCGAAGCCAGGATTCTTCCCTTCGACCCAAACACCTAACCAGAACCAAGACTGAGTTTAGCACCCTGAGCTTCTCAGGAAACTAGCCTGAAATGTTATTTACTGAAATCTTCCAAGGAAATGTTGCACCTAGGTCCTGAGTACCAGAAGACAGTTTATTCTGATGGACAAACTAGCATGAGTTACCGGGCCATCAAAATTATGAGGTCTGCGTAAACACAGCAGATCTGTCTTGTTTCCCACTGAGTTTTCGGATGTTAAGTATATCAAATATTTCAGGGGAATATGCAGGCAAGAACAGAGCGTTACTAGGTGAATTAAACTCAAAATTACTGATTCACCTGGGCAGACCCATTTTTCATTGGAACCCCTGAGTTCCACTGAGAATAGCCATTACGTCAGCACTCCCACAATTAATACGACCACCAGTAACCTTAACGTTTGGTGTGCTAACTTATAACGTGTGGCTCCAGAGCACTCGTACCGAGGACCCTAGTGTTACAGATAAAGAAAATTTGTTTCATCCAGCGCTACAGTTAAACGATAGCATGTCCTATAAACTGCACAAGAGATATCCTTGTGCAAGCCGCGTGGAGCTATCCACGCCCTCATTTCCATATGCATGTTCCAAAGGTAGCTCAGTTTGAATGCCTGTGCTTTTTCACTTTTGGCCAAGAGCCTCTCCTGCTGTAGCTGAGCTCTGCTTTTTTCTTTGCCAGCTTCTAGAAGGTGTGAATGATATCTACCAAAGGCCACAATAGAAAGAGATGGCTGTGGCACAATAACCCTATGGTGTATGAGATCATATGCGGCCTGCTTCCTGCTCCCCAGTTTTTCTTGTGCCCCACCTGGCACACATCATGTCCGAGGATGGTAATGATGTTAACATTTTGCCCCCCCCTGGAAAAAATTCTGCGGACGCCCATGCTAATGTAGGATGTGGTTAGTGCCACAATGATGGCAGCCACTTACGCACTCTCCCTAGCACCATTTTGTAAGCACATCACCGTTATTTGTTGGCTAGTATGCATGAAAGTATCCCCCACTTTGGCAGAAATTACATTCTGTTTTACCATTGACTGATTGCTAATTGTAGCACTTCATGCATGTGACCTTGGGTAAGAACTTGCTTGTGCAGATGTACATAGGGATCACATCAATTATTTCTCATGGACTGTGCAGATTTACCCCAGGGTCGATGAAACACAATTACCTTTAGATACTAGGCAGTTTCTTTAGGGTCAGTACATCCACCGTCGCCTACTTAGTCTGATTATGACCAGAAATACAACACACTGGTTCTGTAAAGTGGTTTTATTGATAAGTGAACAAAGGTACAAGGAGTATTTATTTATTTATTTATTTAGAGAGTTTTATATAGCGCGAACTTGACCCTTGGGTATCAGAATGCTTCACAGACAAGTATACATTCTGTAGAGATAT
This sequence comes from Lissotriton helveticus, assembly GCF_964261635.1. Classification (NCBI taxonomy): domain Eukaryota; kingdom Metazoa; phylum Chordata; class Amphibia; order Caudata; family Salamandridae; genus Lissotriton; species Lissotriton helveticus. The sequence goes on along the minus strand of NC_136072.1, from coordinate 147,458,884 downwards.
AATTCCATTACAATAAGATCAACATATAGTAGAATGAGTGAGGTAGATAAGTGTCAAGTTGCTTAACTCAAATAACATAGCATTACCACTATTATATTGAGTGAGGTAGATAATTGTCTAGCTAAATAGTAGGAATTTCCTCCTGTTATAGGGTAGGTTGAGGTAGATAAGTGTCTAGGGCTTAGTTCATAAAACATAACCATACCAGATTAATATATTAGGTGAGGTAGCTAAGTGTCTACTATAAGACCAGAGTGAGGTAGCTAAATGTCTAACTATATAATCGATATTTCCCTCCGCATTGCGGTAGGATCGGTATCAGTCTAAAGAAAATATTCTGGCATACGTACAGAGATTATTATGGGATATTCTCTATTCCTGTATAAATGTTCCTCCTTGTCCTTTATTTGTTTATTCTTCCTCCTGGTTCCAGGGAATCAATCGCCTCCAGTTTTCGTGATGATGGTGCGTTCCTGTCTTTATTATGTCAGGAATTTCCTCATTAGGAAGATCTTCATTTCCCTTTTGAAGGTTGTCGAGTTTGTAATTTTTCTGATAGTTGGGGGGAGCGAGTTCCATATTCTGGGGGCTGCCCCTGTGAAAGCTCTGTCGTATGTTTTCTTTTTCCTGAAGATGGGTGGTTTCAGCATCAGCAGATTGGCGCTCCTTACTGGTCTGCCTCCACCAGACAACTCAATCTTCTGGGCCAGGTATCTGGGTGTTTTGTGGTGAAGAGCTTTGTGGGTGACACATGCTATTTTGAAGTGGATTCTTGCTTCGTATGGTAGTCAATTTAATGCTTTTAGATGCGGGGAGATGTGGTCGAATTTCCTCGATCCAGTAATGAGTCTTGCTGCTGCATTGAGGCAAGCTTTCAGCGGCGCAATGGAGATTTTTGGTAGGCCTGTTAAGGTTGTACAACCTTATTCAATCCTTGAGATTACTAGTGATTGTAATGCTAGCTTGAGGTCTGCCAATGAAATGAATGGTTTCACTTTCCGTAGATAGTTCAAGTGAAAGCGAGCATTCTTTGCCATTGAGTTGATGTGAGCTTTCATGTCTAGGTTCTTGTCTAAAGTGATTCCTAATGATTTCACTGAGTCCACTAACGTAGGGGTGCAGTTTAAAGCTGTGATCAATCTAGTCCATTCTTCCGCCTCTGCGTACTTCTTTGGGGGAGAGATTAATAGGAATTCCGTTTTTTGTGCATTTAGCTTCAGGTGATTACTTGTTAGCCAACCTACTGTCATTTTTAATGCCTCATTCATTAACTTCATGTCTTCCTTGGATTCTATCTTGATGTACACTTGCGTGTCGTCCGCGTACATGTGATAGGATATGTTCGCGTTTCGGAGGATATCTGTCACAGATTTGACATACAAGTTAAACAGTGAAGGTGATAGAGTCGATCCTTGTGGGACTCCGATTGAATTCGGACAAGATGTGGATAGTGTCTGGTTGACCCAAAATCTTTGTGATCTGTTTTGGAGGAATGATTCAAACCATTTCAACACCGTTCCCGTCATTCCCATCCTGTTGTGAAGTCTTTCAAGCAATTTTTCATGGTTTACCGTGTCAAATGCCGATGACAGATCTAGAAGGACTAGTAGACATGTCTTATTAAGGTCCAGGGCTTGTATTGCATCGTCAACTATGTGTAAGATCGCTGTTTCCGTGCTGTGTCCTGTTCTGAATCCTGATTGACAGTCGTCCAGCAGCCTGAATTTTGCGATGTGTTGGCTCAGTTGATGTTGTGCGCATTTCTCGATTAGTTTGGCCAATAGTGGAATATTGGTAACAGGGCGGAAGTTGTTAGGATCTGCTGGGTCCGCTCTTGGCTTCTTGATGATCGGGACCACTTGGCCCGTTTTTAAGCAGTCTGGAAGGTTCCCTTGTGATAGGGAGGCGTTTATTATTTTTGTCCATATTGGGATTATGATGTGGGTTATTTTTTTAAGACATTTGGCTGGGAGTGGATCATTATAGTGGTTGTTCGGTTTGATATCTGCTAGTGTTTTGGCGATGATGTTCTCGTCATATAGCTCGAAAGTATCCCAATGTGCATTGTTTTTTGCTTCATTGTGGTTGAATGTCGGTGTGGCAATGGTCAGACTCTGTGGGTATTTGTGCAGGTGGTCTGCTGCTGTCTTGAGCTCTATTTCCAGCTTGTTGGCCTTCTCAGAGAAGAACTTTGAGAATTCTTCGCAGCTTAGTTGGGTTTTGGTGGTTTCTTGGGCCGATTTTGCTAGTTTGTTCGATTGCTGCTTTAGGATTTCAAATAGTTTCTGTGGCCTGTTTTTGGCGTTGTCTAATTCTGATCTAATATATTCTATTTTGATCTAAGGATCTTTTTGTTATATTCGCTTCTGATTTTTCTGAGTGATTTCAGTTCTGGTGTTGCCGGGTGTACTCTCCATTTTCTTTCGGCCATTCTTAATTTCCTTCTATCGTCATTCAGAGCCTCATTAAACCATGGGTTCTGTCCTTTTCCGAGACTCTTTTTAGTTTTAGTGGCATCGTAGTGTGAACTATGTTTGCTACTGTTGTAGTGTAGTGCTCCGTTAGATCATTCACCTTCCTCAGGCTGTTAGGTGGCTTCAGCTCTATCTCACAATTTTCCACTAGTCGATCCATGTACAGGTCTTTCGTATCCCGTGTCCACTTATTGATTTTAACTGGCTGTGAATTCTTTTTCCTTTCTAGTGTTGGAATTAGGAAGATAATGGCATGGTGATTGGACCAGTCGCTTGGTACAACTGACTGGACCCTTATGTTCATGTTCCTTGATAATATCCAGTCTAGCGTTGCTCCTTTTGAATGCGTTGATTGAGTGCATGCTTGTGAAAAATTTAGCTCAATCAGGAAGTCTTTTAGGGCGGTCACCTGTTTGTCTGTCTTGTCTTCCGAGTGCAAGTTGAAGTCGCCCAGGAATATGTCGTTAGAGTGCGTGTTATTGTTATCTGTTATAATCTCCATTAGCTGGTCTATGAAGGATTCATTATTTCCCGGAGGGTGGTACAAGGCGTGTAGGGTGCATCTTTCATTGTCATTTGATTTTATATTAAGACCTAGATATTCCCATGGTTCCGGAGGATCTGATTGTATTTGTTTGATTTTTATGTCCAATCGGTGGATGCAGGCTATTCCACCACCTTAAGTAAGATTAAGTGGCAGTACTTGGGGCCACAACCCCAGCATAGTTTGTGAGCCATTGGATGTCCAGACAGAGTGCATGGGGGATACATGTCCTGGGAATTGTGGAGAAGAGGAGTGTTCCAGTGAGGAGAAGGACCAGATTGTCATTAGGGAAAATAGGCCATATAGACAGTCCACAAATGGGTGAGATCAACAGGTGGGAAAGCAAAGGGAGGACAACACCAGTTGCAAAGTACACTGGCATGGACAGAAGCACAGCTAAAAAGGGAAACTGGCCATATGACTGAGAGAATTACTATTAGTCCTTTTTTTAGGTGGAAAATGGGGAAATCCACATCTTTGACCCCTGATGTGGGTGCTGCCCCTCCCAGTGGGCGTGCTGTCAGTGCCGGTGTCGGTATCAGTACAAGGGATGGCATGCGTCACACTGGGCTTCTGTCTGTCCAGCTGTGTCTGCTTCGAATAAGCCACCAGACTTGTGATGACTCAGGGTGTGAAACATCAGTGCGGGGGGGAGACGCCTTGCACTGAGCTAGCGTTGGTGTTGAGCTGTTCCGTGCTGCATCAAGATGCATGGTGTTGTGTCAGTGTCGAAGGAGAATGCTATGTCCCTGTGGCTTGAAAAGGGAGCCATCTGACTGCCTCTAGGAGAGTTCCAGGAGCTCTGGGCCCACACAGGCAGGATTGATTCGGCAGGCCAGCTCACGTCAGCAGAAGAGTCCTCAGTCAGCAAGGCAGGGCTTGGGCAGCAGGCAGGCTTCACTGCTAGGTAGTCCTTCTTCCTTTGCAGAGTTCACAGGTACCAAAGTAATCTGAAGGGGTGGGTCTGCGGGTCCACTATTTATACCTGGTACTCACTTTGAAGTGAGAGAAGTTTCTAGAACCCTGTCCGTACAAAGGTGTCTGGAATTGTCTACCTCTCTGCCCTGGAACCAGCTTGCCTGGGAACATAAAAGACTAGTGTGAAACCCGTTTGTGAGCGTGCTGAAGCAGAGTCTTTGAGATGTGCAAATGTGATAGGTGATATCTCCTCCACGTTATCCTGACAACACCTGTTGCTTGCTGGGCAGCTGAGAACAATAACAGGGCCTAAACTCTGCAGCTGGCACTAAATGCTGCGCAACTGTGGAAGGCCTGGCACCTCTGTGCCACTTCTGTCCCTCCCAGGGACTCTCACTCAAATAGCGACTAAACGGTGCAGCTGCCCACTACTTGCTGGGCAGCTGTAAATAGTCAGAATGCGACATGGGCTCTCACTGGCCCCTGGTAATAAATTGCGCCAAACGTTGGAGCCATCTAGGCTCTAAAAACAGCTTAGGGGCGTTGGAGCCATTCGGCTCTAAAATCAACTGTGCCAAGGAATTGAGACATTCAGGAGCCCTCTCAGCCATAAGAGAACTGCCCTTAAAACAAATTGTGCCAGATGTGGGAGCCACAGGGCTCTAACAATAATCAGGTGCAATGGAGCACACTGGCTCCTCAAATAATAAGCACAGACCCCTCTGAGCCCAAGTAAACAAGTATGACCAGACGTTGGAGCCCGCAGGCTCAAACAAAACATGCCCCACGCTGGAGCCTCCGGGAGCTCTGGAAATAACTATGCCCCGGCTCGTGAAATAATGAGGCCCATAAAGCATAAGATATCGCCCCCAACATTGGAGAGGCCCGCTGCAAGCCGGGGCCGCTCGAAATGCGTCCTGTGGCACTGTGCCTTTATCAGGCACCACCAACATCAGCCCATATGGAGCCCCCCAGCCCTTCTCTACTCACCGGGCTGTTCTCTGGGGACTCCGCTCCGTCTGCTGTGATCTTCCGTGGGCCTGCCTCCCCTTCTGGCAGGTGGGGGCAGGCTGGACAGCAGCGGAGGGCGCCCACGAGGCTCAGTAGCCTCTTGCTTCACCCGAGCATCGCGTAGGGCTCCCACCGGCATACGGGAGCCCGGCGGGCAGGCTTGATCTCTCCAGCAGTGCGGGCGGGGCTCTCTCCCCTCATGGGAGCCCCGCTCTTCCAACCGCCATGGTTCCCCTGGACTTCCTTCCCCTGTACCGGTGGCGTGCGCAGGACTTCCCTCATGGAAACCGGAAGTCCCGCCTGCCGCCAGGCAAAACTTTGCCTGACTTCCTCTCGGCCGCAGGTTTCAAATCGGGCTGTGGCGGTGACCTTCTAGCAGCGGCAAAATGCGGGGTTGGCACCCGTAATTCACAAAAATAAAGGTAAAGTCGCGGGGTGGGCACCTGCGCACTAATTAAAATGAAGGTGAAGACGCAGGGTGGGCACCTGCTCTCTAAAACACAGCCATAAACGGCCATATAGGGTGGGCACCCATAATTAAATAAAACTAAGCGGGGTGGGCACCCACCAGGCAGATAGCACGGGGAAATCCCTAGGAGAGGGGTTCCCTCACCAGGGGCTGCAGCACCACGCTGCACGGCCCCCAGGCTCTCCCTCGTTGGGGTGAAAATCCAGGATAGAAAGCAAATCGCTCACAGGGCGCTAGGTCAGCGTCAAGTCCATATGGCTAGCAAACAGGAGGCAAACAGGATTCAAGGAGTCCTCCAGGCATCCAGGGGCAGGGTAGGGCCCAGGGAGGCAAGCCTTCCCCTGGGCCCCAGCAGCAGCACGCCCCTGGTAGTTTCAAGTTAAAAATAAAAGAACATTTTCATGGGGTCACAGCCCCTCTTTTATACACACATTTCCTTTGTTTCCAAAGGTGCAGGCAAGGGGCGAACCAGATGCAACTGGTTCTTGAGCACTTTGCTTTGCTCAGCCCCTCTGCCTATTCACAGGACAGGCCAGGGACATCAGACGCACCCCAGGGTGTGGAGCCAGCACTGTGGAGGGAACGCCCAGCCCTATTCAGGTCCCAGGTGCAACTCCGCCCTGCCATCAAGATGCATATCTCCCCATTCACCACCGGGCACACCCATCCTGACTCCTGGAGCCAGGCACACCAGCCAGCTCCAGCCAATCACAAGCCAGACAGTCAATTCACATTTACTGCACAGACATGCCAACTTCTAAAAGTGGCACTTCTACACTAGACACATTAAATCTCCACACATCATCGCGCAGCATTTAATCTCACGAGTTCGTACATACCAAACTCACCCCTGCACTCCCCACACATCAGGAACTACCATGGACACATCTATTCCCCGTGCATTCCTATGGGAGGGCAGGCCACTGTCAACACACATACACAGAGAGCGCCCGCACTTTGCACTGGACCACAGTGAAAAGTGCGCAGAGGCCTAAAATCACCAACACCAGGTTACAGAGACAGGCTAGGAAAATGCAAAAAGTTTTGGGGTGAACCTGCCAAAAGGGCCAAGTCCAACACACATACATTTATTCAACTGAGACATAGGACCTTCAATAGAGTGTGATGGATGGGATACTCCTTCAAAACGTGGTGGATATCCCATTGGCCATATTGCAGGTCACATTGGCTTTAAAGCGCCTGCGGTACCGTGGATGGAACATTGGCCATGTTTGTGACAGGGTATCTTATTCGCCAAATTCTAAATAAGAACAATAGGGTCAAAAACAAAAAGTACTTGAGCCCCAATATAGCAGAAAGGTGAAAGGATAACATGCATCTTATCTTCAAAATATATTTGTACATTGTTATCTGTCATTCTCAATTCTCTTCTGTTGTTTGCATATTTTAAAGGTAAACTTTTGTGTTCTGCATAGTTCATCTAAATTAAATGGTCACTTACATATGTTCGCCGAGCATAGCAAGATGCTTGCAAATATAATTATCTATACTATGCACACTTGATCTGAAAAAAAGAAAGCTCCGTTCTCACAAACTTTATTATATTCATGAAAGTGACAACAGCAACACGGTGCCCTTCAGTTTCGAAGGACACTGGCATGATTTAGTGTACAGTGCAACTTCTATAAATGAATATAATAATAAATTACCCTGTAGAATCCATCTATAATGTCTACTGTCCAGATCTGTCCTTGCCAAGGTCAACAGACTTTATATATCGGCAACGGTAAACAAAGTCATTATACTTTGTAAAACAAGTGGCTTACATGTCAGGGTGCATTTGCTAGGATTAATTTTCTAATTGCAAACATGTTTTCCTTAAGAAAAATGAATATTTAAATAGAGGCGGATCACGAGCTTTTGCACTTCTTAGTGGATTTTCTATGATTTTGATGCAAATGCATTTCAAGAAGACGCAACGTGAAATAACATGTACAGTTGATTAGAGTTCTATATTTTCTGTCCAGAATGACCTACATGGTTGTAGAGGGCAAGAGGAAAGAATGCAGGTTAAATGTAATGTGTAGTTCTGAATACAATATGTTTTCATCGCGCGTTCAAACTATTCATCTCAGCTAGCCCCTATTCAGCTTATTCATATTTCTCCACGTCTTTTGTTTTTTAATACTGCGAGATGACTTATTGACTACTTACGTATAGCTTCCGAAAAATATAAAGTAATTTCTAGCTAAAGCATTCAAGGTGTATTTAGTTTTATGAAAATAATTCTACTTTAAAAATTATGCAATTTTATTTTTATTAATTTACCTATGAACTTTCCTCTAGGGTATATTAATGCATTTTGGAATACATTTACAATAGGTCATTGACAATATTCGTGAAAATACAGCTGCCGCGCACAACTGCCAGAGCCAGCAGCCAGAATGAAAGGCAGGTCGCCGACCATGATTAGAGTTGCTCTTCAAACCAGCAAAACGGGAAATGGCTTTTCATTCTGATCTGTTTACCTATAAGAAAAAAAGTGATCAGCAGGAAGGAAATATTTGTAGCAAAATGTTATTTTTTTAATGCTATAAGTCCTCCCAGGAAACAAAAAATCTATGTATGATTCTATATAACCTGAGCTTCAAAGTTTCATGGCATTATAAAAGAACTTTTCCTTCAGCCTCATTCCTCTATATTGTCACATAACACCTCGATGGTTTTCAGTATTGATATAATGTACATGTTAGACATGTACATTATTTTGACTGGGTGTTTCAAGATAGCCTGGCTGATGATGGTTATGAACCCGAAACCGGTCCCAGGATGCTTGATTCTGGTCCAGGGAAGACAGGGCTTGGCAGTTCGGGCTGGACTGTTCCGATGAGGCACAGGGTCAGACTGATTTGCATATGGCCATGTCTGAACTGGGGTCGTGGAGTGAGCTAAAGAATGATGATGGATTAAACCCAGATCAGTTGACTGGGGGTGAGTGTTTGATTTGCTCAAGCGCTCCGTCCATCATCCCCTTTCGTATCGCTTGTTCGCCATAAGTTGGCAGGGTATGCCCACATGTGGGTCCCTTGCTCACTCTGCCACTGGATTCAAGATAGCCTGGCTGATTAGGGTTATGAACTGAAACCGGTCCCAGGATGCTTGTTTCTGGTCCAGGGAAGACATGGCTTGGCAGTTCGGGCTGGACTGTTCCCATGAGGCACAGGGTCAGACTCATTTGCATATGGTCATGTCTGAACTGGGGTGGTGGAGTGAGCTAAAGAATGATGATGGATTAAACCGGGATCAGTTGACTGGGGGTGAGTGTTTGATTGGCTCAAGTGCTCCGTCCATCATCCCCTTTGTTATCGCTTTGCTCGCCCTAAGTGGGCAGGGTATGCCCAGACGTGGGTCCCTTGCTCACTCTGCCATTGGATTCAGGATAGCCTGGCTGATGAGGGTTATGAACCCGAAACCGTTCCCAGGATGCTTGTTTCCTGTCCAGGGAAGACTGGCTTGGCAATTTGGGCTCGACTGTTCCCATGAGGCACAGGGTCAGACTGATTTGCATATGGCCATGTCTGAACTGGGGTGGTGGAGTGAGCTAAAGAATGATTATGGATTAAACCCAGATCAGTTGACTGGGGTGAGTGTTTGATTTGCTCAAGTGCCCCGTCCATCATCCCCTTTGGTATCGCTTTGTTCGCCCTAAGTTCGCAGGGTATGCCCAGATTGTGGGTCCCTTGATCACTCTGCCATTGGATTCAAGATAGCCTGGCTGATGAGGGTTATGAACCCAAAACCGGTCCCAGGATGCTTGTTTCCGGTCCAGGGAAGATATGGCTTGGCAGTTCGGGCGGGACTATTCCCATGAGGCACAGGGTTAGACTGATTTGCCTATGGCCATGTTTGAGCTGGGGTGGTGGAGTGATCTAAAGAATGATGAGGGATTAAACCCAGATCAGTTGACTGGGGGTGAGTGTTTGATTTGCTCAAGCGCTCCATCCATCATCCCCATTGGTATCGCAGGCCCTCTAGTAGCATTTTATTTACAGGCCATAGGTATATGGTGGAGCACTCTCCAAAAGACTCACAAGTAAATGAGATATGCCAATTGGGTTTAAGCCAATATAACCATGTTTGAGGGGAGTGAGAACAAGCAATGTAGCACTGATTAGCAGTGGTAAAGGGCACAGAGTCCTAAGGCCAACAAAAACAAATTCAGCAGAAAAGTTGAGGGTTAATGCAAAGGATTTGAGAGTTACCCTGCAGAGAGATCCTGGTCCAACACAGATGTATATCCAACTAGCCCTTGGAGTCAACCTGGAGGGCTTGGATATAAGATGCAGTTCCAGTCCTTCTCACTCAGGCAGAAAAGCAGCAGAGTAGCGGGCAGCAGAGTAGCAGTCCTCCTTGCAGAGGAGCAGCACAGTAGTACTTCTGAGCCTTCCACAGGTCCAGATGTGTATTGAAGAGTTGGGTTGAGGGTTTCATATCTATACTTGTTGCCAGATTTGAAGTAGGAGAAGTTTCTAAAGGTTTCCACCCTCAAAGGTGTTTGGAATTTCCTGCCTCCCTGCCCTGGCCACAACTTGTTTGAGGACACAAAAGACTAGTGGCAAACCCTTTGTGAGTGTGCCGTGGGAGAGGCTTTGTGATGTTCAAATGTGGTAGGTGACAGCTCCCCTCAATTCAGAGATGCACCATTCTACCAACACCCATGGCCCTTTTCTTTTTCTGTCTGGGAGCAATACATAAAGAACAACTACTAGCTACCCCAAATCAGGTGCCCCAGGATAAAGGCTGCAGGCACCAAATGGTTGGGAAAATAAATTGCCAACTTTCTTAAATTAGCATGTTCCGAAATGTGACTTAAAATCTGTTTTTACCGTTAAAGAGGGTGTTTAATTGCAATTCTTCAGACACCAACAAGGGCATTCCTACCTGCTCCCAGTTGAAAGTTAGCACTTATTAAATGTCATAAGGTAATTCAATATTCTCCTATGGGAGAGAAAGGCCTTTCAGTAGGGAAAAATTAATGTAAGTGTTTTCACTACCAGAACATGTGCAACCTAAAAGTACTTGTCCAGTTTTTGAAATAAACTGCACCCTGCCCTCTCGGCTGTATAAGACCTTCCAAAGAGGTGACTTACATGTATAAAAAGACAGATTTAGGTCAGGCAAAAAATATATTTTCCAGGATGAAATGGCAGTTTATACTATACACACAGGCTTCAATGGCATGCTTGGACCTGTTTAAAAAGCTACTTAAGTGGATGGCACAAAAAGAGCTGCACGCCCACCAGTAGCATTTGATATACAGGCCTTGGGTACATGTAGTACCACTGTACTAGTGGCTTGTAAGTACATTAAATGTACCAATTGGGTGCATTCCAATGTTACCATCTTCTAGGGAGTGAGCACATACACTTTTGCACTGGTTAGCAGTGGTAAAGAGTTCTAAGGCCTATGAAAACAGGATCAGCAAAAATGGAGAAGTAAGGCAAAAATGTTTGGGGAAAGATCATCCCAAGGCTGATAGGTCCTCAACTGGGTCACATGCCAGGGTGTAATTGGCAGTTGGGTTATGTATATACCTCCCAGACAGCCACACAATCAAAGGATTAGGTGTGCCTGGATTTGCCATCACAGGCAAGATGTGGGAGCTAGGCATAGCCCCACTTGCAAGTCAATAGGTTGTGGGCTGCATTCAGACGCAAAAAAATTCACATTAGTCCATTATGCGTACAGACAGGCTGGAGCCAGGGAAGGGGAGGCTGGAACTTGAAAGCACTTCAAAGGGAATCTATAGAAACTTCTCCGTACTTCAATCAATGCACCAGGTTCACAAATATGACCCCAATACCTACTCTTCAGTTCACTTTCTGGACCTGTGGAAGGATGCTAAGAGTTGTGGCCTGCTGTGTTCTTCAGAAAATTGTTGCACCTGGAAGGATTTCTCTGCTGCCTACCTTGAACCCTCAGAGGAGTGCCCTACAGTATGAACCCTGTTCCACCTGCTTGAATGAAGGACTACCAGAGTGACTCCAAGGGCTAGTTAGCTGTCATCCAGTTCACAGCCGCAGAGACAGATACCTCGCCAACCATCCTAAAACCTGCACCTGGATCCAAGGTGCCCAGATGGCCAAAATCTAAAACTTGGGACTTGGAAAATATTTTGCAAAAAAGTGCTTGGAGAACCAAGAAGCGGGAAGGCAAGATGGGGTCCACGCTGGACTCGTGAGCAAGCCGCTCCTGTCGGACCTCCCGGGGTATGTGCCGACCGTGGTGAAGGACTGGAGCAGTTAGATGACTACGAGCTGCTATTTAGTTTACCTCTCTTTTTTGGCTGGAGGCACTGAATTACTCGGGCTGAGTCGAGTCGAGGGAGAGCTGTGGGAGAGAAGGAGAAGGAGTAAGGAAAACGCCAGCAGCGGAAGGTGCCTTTTTTTTTTTCGGACTCGCATGATTACTATTCGAACGGCTGCGGCGCTGGGAGCCTGGAGCACGCTGAGGGCGTCTCTTTGGAAGCGGCTCATTCGAAACACCTGGTGCGCGGTATCCCGTGCTGTGCTGAGTCGAATGGCAGCGCGAGACGCTCCACCGCGGCAGGACACGCAGCGAGTGCTTACAGCTGTTTGGAGGATGGGGCCAAAGGGGCGAAGAGGCCAGGCACAGGGAGCTGTTACCGAAGTGATGGAAGAAGCAGAGGGTACACGTGAGACACCCCCAACAAGTAAGGCAATTGAGCGTGGGACAGTAACGGCTGCAGCACGAGCCAAAGAGGGGGAGGTTGCTAGCTCGAGGAAAAAAATACCTGAGACGTTTTCTGCTTCCAAACCTAAGGGTGCCAAGAAATTGCAGCATGGTAAAGAAACTGAGCCAATGACTTCTGGAGACCAGGGGGTGGGCGCAGAAGGTATACAGGAGGTTGCCTCTATTCAAGCCGCTGTTGTTGTAACACCCCCTGTATCTGCACTTGAGACTAACTCCGAAAGAGTGAACGCCAAGGAGAATATGAGTACATTTTGCAATGCCCTCTCCCAGAACGCTGCAGCTTTGACACCCTCTATGGAAGATTCCAATGTCTCTTTGATAGTTACTGAGGAAATCGAAGGCAACTTGGCTACTACATCAAATTTATTAAACAGCGATGTGACAACGTTAGCCGTTAGTGGTGAAACAGACTCTGCTGATTTTTACTCCTTGTCTGATCAATCTATGTCATCTTCAGAGGATTTAGCTGAATTGTACGCTACTGGTATGAGTATGGAGGAAGGCAGATTTGACGAGGCTAGTGATCATAGCAGCATGAACAATGGAAAACCAAGAAGAGGGAGGGGCCTTCCAGCTCGTCGATCTGCCCGAGGTGTATCTCTGGTCGCCCTGACTTCTTGGCCATCACCATCAAATAAGCTTTATTCAACAATCTATACTAATATAATAAAGAAAGAGCCCAAACCTTTGAGGCGGGTAATCTCGGGAACCACAACACCAATCACAACACCCAAAACAGCGTTGGAAAGGGCAGTTGCAGCAGAAGGACATAGGCTATGCAGACGCCCACCATATACATTTAAAAGGTAAAAGAACCGTGCCAGCAAAGTAGTCCCTTGTGGGCGTGTCTGCGTTGTGCTGTGGGTGTGTGCTGGGGGCGTGACAAACGCTGGGGGCGTGTGGTACGTTCCGCCCTTCATGCCATGTCTCATATCGTGTGCTGTGGGCATGTGCTGGGGGCGTGGGTGTGTGCGGGGCGCGGGATTACGGAAAAAAGCGAGCGTTGTGCCCAATATTTCATTGTTTTTCTTCCCAGGTTCTGTACATTCCAGCTCCGGGTGTCCACCCTGCTCCCTTTAAATACCCCTGCACCACATAATCATAACCCACCCTTACTCCTTAAAATACCCCAACACCCTTAAACACTAACCCATCTTAACCCTATAAATATACCCTTTACCCCAAACCTATCCCTAAACCCTAAAAATACCCCTGTACCCCAAAACCCAAACCTACCCCTGAACCCTATAAATACCCCTGTACCTCAAAACCCAAACCTAGCCCTGAACCCTAAAAATACCCCTGTACCCCAAAACCCAAACCTACCCCTGAACCCGAAAATACCTCTGTACCCCAAAACCCAAACCTAGCCCTGCCCCCCTTAAAATACCCCTGTACCCCAAAACCCAAACCTACCCCTGAACCCTAAAAATACCACTATACCCCAAAACCCAAACCTAGCCCTGAACCCTAAAAATACCCCTGTACTTCAAAACCCATACCTATCCCTAAACCAAAAAACTACCCCTCTACCCCATAACCCAAAACTATATCTGAACCCTTAAAATACCCAAACACCCCAAAACATATACCTCAGTACCCCAAAACATATACCCCTATACCCATACTTACCTTATCCAAACATTTTAAAAAAACATGCTTTTCCCATTCATGCATTTACAACGAATTTCGTTGTAAATGTATGCATGGTAAAAGCATATAAAATGTAATGCCATGCGTTATAATGGCATTGTGGAGTCATGGTACTTTCGTAATGAAAGTATGCGGAGTGATGGTATGCGGAAAGAAAGTTGCGGAATAATGGGTGTTTACCCTCCCCGGTAAGTACATTGGTGGCACGGCGGCCCACATCTCCAGCAACATACTCATATTTTTTCACCACCGATTTGAAAAATGCACAGGTCTCTCTCATTGATGGCCAGCATCGACATAAACTTTTAGACACTCCTCCCTCCACAGGTTCTAGAATTGCGAACTTTAGAGCTGGGGAGCTACGTTCAAATCTCGGCATCAGCTCAACATCCTGTGATTCCAGGCAAAACGCTTTGTCTCCCCGTGCCTACCACAAATGAATGTGTTCTTCTGTAATGTAAATTGTGCTCATGCCATGTTGACGAGTTCGCGCTATATAATATTGCAAGGAAAAATAAAGTAGGGAAACTCGAGTTCACACACTACTGAACGCGCACTCTTAAGTGCATCAGCAGTGCACTGTGAATCGGAGCGTTTTACAGGCCTGTCACAGATAAGAAATGCTATCAAAACGAAATCCTACAAAACAATATACTACTGGCCGGCAGCAATTTATACCCGGACAACGTCGGGACGGACTGCTAGTTTGTCATAAAAGCGGAATGCAAAACATATAGCTAAAAAGATATTTCGATATCATGATACAGAGTAATTAAGCATGATTGAGAGACTTCCTTAAAATACAAACTAATCTTCATGACATTATCTTAAAAACCATAAAACAATAAAAAAAATAGCATTTATAGCTTACATAAAGGACAATCATTGTGAACGAGCACCATTAAAAATCTCAGGTGAAAAGTGATAACAAATTTCTCCTAACATGTGGAGCCAGCATTAGAGGACTAATACATTGTAATCAAAGTTTAATTATGGAACTTCATATACAGGTGCAAAAAGGGCATTTGTTAGAAGGAAATAAAGCGTGACCTTATGGCCCATGACCAAGTTGAGAATTGTGCTACAGCTATAATGATTGGAATAGAAGTGTTTGTACATAAAATTATTTCTGCTTCTTCACTCCTTCTTGTTCCAAGTAGTTTGCAAATTGGCACAAGACATACCCGACGAGGAGCGGCATAGGCTGGGCAAACAAACAGCAAGTGTGCCACCGACTCCTCTATGGTCTAGCATAGAGGACACATATTGTCATAAGATTTGGACCATCTGGCTGTAAGGGCTTTAGTGGGCAATGAGCCCACGCTAAACTGGAAATATAATTTCCTATTGTGTGGTTTAGCTATTATGTCCCCCAAAACCTCAAAGCTCGGTGACAATTTGGCTTCCAGAAAGTTTCCTGTTAAAGTAGATGACACACTATTACTAAATGGTTTATGTGTGAACTTCTCCCAGTATTTTTCTTTCAGGATCTATTTTGGAGGGAAGCTAGCTCTGTCTGGTTCTTCCCATAGTGTTCTCATACCTATACTTACTAGGTTATCTCTAATTTCTCTCAACCATCTTATTTTGTGAAATGTATCAACCCTGATTATGTCCAGAAAGCCTGCGGCATAATGATTTAGTTCTGGTGTGGTTCAAAGCCTACGCCAGTATAGTAAGGGGCGCAGTTTGGCCACCTCAGCCAGGGGCCTTCTTCATAGGTCATGTAGTAAAGGACACACCAGTGTACTTTGGGGGAGCAATGTGATGTTACGCATAAACCTATTTTTGGCAGTCGTAAGATTGGCAAGGTTTTCGTACCCCCAGAGCTCTGCTTCATAAAGTGCGAAATTAACCACCTTCATATTGTAAACCCAGAGCACAGGGCTGATTGGTTTGGTCAAGGAGGTGTTAAACTCCCTATTTAACACTCCAGACAGTTGTCGGTGCTTGAGCGTTGCTATGTCAATTTGCTGTTTCCATTTTAGATCACTTTGGATAATGACCCCCAAGTAAGTGAATGCTTTTACTTGCTCCAATGGGTGATTGTTCATTACAATTTTACTTTTAAAAGTTCTGTGGTGATTAAAAGACATGAATTTTGTTTTCGACACGTTGACTTCCAGACCGCGAGTGGTGCAGAACTTTTCAAAAATGTTCAGGGCCCTCTGCAATCCACTCGGGGTCTTTGAGATGATCAACGTGTCGTCCGCCAACATTAAAATTGGGATTTTATTACCAGCTAATACCGGAGCATCGGTGGGCTCAGCTTCCATGTAATCTACAATACCATTAATGAATAGGGAGAATACGTCGAGCCAGCACACAACCCTGGTGTACCCCTCTCTCTACTGGAAATGGGCCGTTAACCATGCCCTGGGAACCCCAGCAAATGTTGGCATAGTTTTCTTCATGCAATCTCACAAGTAATGTGAGTAAATTAGGAAGAATCCCCATTTCATGCAAAATTACCCATAGTTTGTGGCGTGGAACAAGATCAAATCTGATTTTAAATCAACAAAGGCGGCTTACAAGCTACCATTGACCAGGTACACCGATTTCCAATACAGCAAAGTGAAGTGGAATACTTGGTCAATGGTATTGGTGTATGCTCTAAAGCCTGCCTGCGGGGGGGATAAAATGCACTTCTCATCAATGCACTCCTGGATCTTGTTAAGAATTAGCCTGCCTTAAATTTACATATAAACCTGACTACGCAGCCTCTAACTTCACATGGAAATCCTCTACCATTAAATACCTTGGGATGTACATCACCCCCACCATTCCAGAAACTATCTCCCTCTGTATGTCCAAATGCCTTCAAAAATTGACAGATCTCACATCCAAGTGGCACCCTCTTTACTTATCCTGGTGGGGTCGCCTTGATACCATTAAAATGATGCTGTCTTCCATTGTCCTGTACACCCTCTCTAACATTCCAGTCTCCATCCCTTCTAAATTTTTCAAGAAAATCAATTCAACTCTAACGTCCTTCCTGTGGAATAAAAAGAAACCCCGAATGTCTCTACTCCGTTTTATTCGTCCTAAATCAGAAGGAGGGGTTAATTTTCCGGATTTTCCTGCTTACCATAAAGCATTCCAACTGCGACAAGCCTCTTTTTGGTTACAGGACCCTGACGCCCCCTGTCCTTTATGGACTAAACTTGAACGGCTTCATCTCTCCCCTTTTTCCTTTGCCGAATATCTTTCCTTCTCCCGCAAACCCGCTTCTATCTCTACTCCTATCCATAAATTCACTGCCAAATTACTTCTATCCTCTTCTCATTCTCCACCCACAACCATCGCTGCCTTTCTTTCCTCCCCCATCTGGCATAACACTACCTTACTCATTCGAAATAGACCCTTTTTTTGGAAAACATGGCATAACAAAGATTTACAGTGGATTTCTCAACTCTTCTCTGGCTCCTCTTTCTTACCTTTCCATACTCTCCGCTCCCGGTATAACTTACCCGCCTCCTCTGCTCGCAATTACCGAGTGCTTAAGGATACAGTCCTAATACAATACAATAGCCTCTCTCAGCTATGTCCTCCCCCTACTTCCTCCACTCTCCCTTCCTCACTTCACTCCTTTCTGCGCTCTGCCCCAAAAGCTGCTGCTATCTACAAGTACCTTCATACCGGTGAGTCTCCCAGACTTAAATCCAAAGTGGAAGAATGTTGGGAGCATGATTTGTCTGTAGCTTGGTCAGTCTCCTTTTGGGATAAAATTTGGACCAAGATTCGCAAATCCTCGAGAGCAGCGACCCTTACACAGACTCTCTTTTTTATTTACAATAGACTTCTCCTCACACCCCATGATCTCCACAAACGCTTCCCTACCACTCCCCACACATGCTGGTCCTGTTCATCCCTGCAAGCTACTTTATTTCACATGTTATTCTTATGTACTCATGTCCACAATTTTTGGTTACAGGTTTGGGCTCAAATTAACTTGATTTTCCATACTTGTATCCCCTTTTCTCACACACACATTTTCATGGGCAGCCTTTCCCCTTGTTGGGATCACGTTGACCTAAAACCTCAGATTGTCGACTTGCTACTAGCTGCTGCCTTTCAACAAATAACGGTCAACTGGAAGGACTTCTCCAACATCTCCTTCAAGGCGTGGTGGTTCAATGTCTGCCATAATCATAGACTTGACACTGCTTTTGTTTTTCCAGCATGTATGGCTACAAAACGCATGGAATTATGGCTACCTGTTACTCTTTATTTGGACTCATGTACTAAACGCTCGTTTTGCCCCTCACCTTCGCAGCAAGAAGTTCTCAAACCCCCTTAATTGCCCGATGCATTCCGCTTCTTCTTATTTTTCTTCATTGTATCACTTTCTTTTTTCTTTTCTTTTATTTATTTATCTAGTACCCAGATTTACCCTCTTACAATATTTGCTATGTATGATTGTTTTATTCTGCTAATAGTCTTCACATTATTACTCCAATGTACTTTGTTTTGACACCTGGATTTTCTTTTGTCATTATTAAATAAAAACTTTCTTGAACTTAAAAAGAATTAGCCTGCCCCTTATTTTTTGTAGCGAGTCTATCAGGCTGATTGGCCTGTAGTTGCCTGGTTGTGTTTTGTCACCTTTCTTATAAATGGGAATTATTTCTGCCCCTTTCCACGAGTCTGGTATGGGGGCACCTTTTGCAACCGAGTTGGCCAGCAACAAAATGTACCTACTCCATCTTGGTTTATTGTGTAAAAACATGTCTGCAGGGACGCCATCAGGGCCAGGAGCCCTCCCTCCTACTTCTGAACCCAATGCTACACTAACATTGGTACTATTAAAAGCAACATCTTCGTACAGTACAAAGATGGGGTCCTTCAAATTTGTCTCACTGTCAGAGCTGGTGTACTGTGGTTTGAAAAATTTTACCCAATCATCCTGTGCGACATGATTGTGTGGGTGTTCCGGCTCACCTCCTCTATCCCACTTAACTATGCTCCAAAACGTTTTGCTATCCTTCTGAGAGCACGCCTCCCTAAGATCCTCCCATCTTGCCTCGTCCCATGATTTTTTGGCCGTTTTCTGAGTGCTCTTGTGAACCTTCCTAGCTACTTGGACTGTAGCGGGCTCCCCCTTCTTTATTGCCTCCCCAAGTAATTCTCTAGCATTTCTACATTCCTTATCGAACCAAGAATTGGCTTTCTTTCTTCTGACTTTTTTTGAATTTCAGAGCTTCATAAAATGTTTGCGCAATTGGATAAAAAAAACATTATGGATCAATGGTAAGCTCTAAGGCTGCATTCATTACTATGGTGGATTCTAGCTCTGCCACAGCCTTATCCAATTCCTCAGTAATGTTGGCTACTAACCTTACCCACTTTAAGCGCCTCATATCTTTAGTAGGAACTACATCGCAAGGGTAGCAATCACACCTACTCTGTGTGGATGTCCGCTGACGCCACAGGCCTAAGGTTGCACACAAGGGGTGGTGGTTGCTTTCCAGCCAATCCCTGACTTCCATATCACCAAGTGAGTGCCATAGATTCAAGCTAATCAGTATGTAATCAATATGACTGGCCACTATTCCATTGCAAAAGGTGTTTGCCCCCAGTCTATCTGATGGATTATAGCGTGAAAGCCCTTTCCTAAGCAAATAGAATTAATCTGTATAGCCACGTCTGACCATTTTTTGATTGGTGCGAGGTCCAAATTTGGTATGGCCCACTGCGCATATTCTTTATCTAGGAGGGTACTTTCCCCGCTGTCAAGGGGCTCCAAAGTGGTGTTGAAATCACCAGCAATAATGACATTGGGATCTGCTGAGTATTTATTGAGGAGGTCATCGAGCACCGCTATACCTTCCGACTTCCTCCCTCTGGTGCCTCTCGCATATACATTATAAATATCTACATGCTCCATAAGATCAAGTTTCAGACGTAAAGCCTGGATGTCATTGTTCATAGTCTAGAGCTCCTTAGGTGTGATGCCTAAATTCTGTTGCACCCAAATTGTTAGACCCCCTGATGGACGGCCTTTATTCCCTCTCATGGCTGGGATATGATAGTTTAGGTATCCTACACGGAACTGAGGAGCCATGAGCCATGGTTTCTTGAAAAAGGCAAATGTCATAGCCTTCAAGAAAGGCAAGCCACTCCAGGGAGGATAATTTTGAGCCCAGCCCTGCTATATTCCATGACAGAAGTGTGCCCCATTTGTCACTAGTGCAAGACAGCAGTGGGCCTGCTGGGACCACAGCGTGTATACATCCGAGTTCCCTGTAGCTCTCCAATAGGAATGGAGATATGTAGTTCCTTCTTAAAAAAACAGCGTGCCCTTCGCTGTCATTGCCTAGAGGGTAAATGAATTGCGGACTTCCTCTTATGGTTGGGGGATCTCCCGTATCACCTAGGTTTGTTAAAGGCATGTCTCCTAGTCAGTCGATGTTCTCTAGTGAGGAGCTTGCCGCAGGCATTGTTGGCAACTGACCCATAGGGTCTCTCAGCTGGGTATCCACGGGAGCCTCTCTAAACTGAATAGTTGAGGGGTGGGGGGCATGTAGGGAACTCTAAGGCAAAGAGGTTGGCAACTAAATCTTTCCTAGCAAAGGTCAGCTCAATACAGTCTGTCAGCTGGTTAGGGAAGGAAAGTCTTTGCACCCTGATGATATCGTCCCTGACATGCCTAATCCAATGTATGTCTTTATTAGTTTGAGAGTCCGCATGTTCCCTGCTTCTGCTGATATCTATCTTAGGAACATTTACCATGTAGATTTTATGTGTACTATGATCTAGGTCAACGTTCTGTCCCCCCCATCACGTGTCGATGTTTCCCTGCTGTGTTCTAGGTTTCAGGGAGGTGGTCCCTCTACCATCCAGAGGATGGTTTTTAAGCTCTCCAATAATGTTTGGATTTGCAAAATGATGTACAGTGGTACTCATATTGTTATTATGCGCCTGCCTAGTGATGGGTAATGGTGGTAATGGCTTTTTTGACTTCGCCACCACAGAATACAGCAGTTCACCTGGTTTCGCTCCACCGTTTTGGGGCTTAATGGTTTCTCCCTCTACGGCAGTTATTTGGCTAGTTGGTGGAGAATTTTTAGGTTGATTATGGGTGCAATTGGGGCAGCAAGGGTTCCTTTTTGTTAGATGTCTAACCATTAGGGATAGATCCTCAATTGCCACATTCATGACCCCTATTTCAGCCATTAGCAACTGCACCAGAATGATTACTTCCTGGTTGTCTACAGTGGGAGTCTCTACCAGTCTTGCTGGATTTGCTAAGGGTATCTCAGTTTCCCGGGTTGTCACTTCCTCTAGGTTGTTGTATAGCGCTGTATACCTATTTATACATATAATTTTAGGATCAATTTGTTAGAGGTTACTGTCTTCTGTCACAATGGGATGGTTGGGGAGAATAGCATCTACAGCTAAAGTTAAGGGGCTAGGTAGAATTTGCAGGTAAAGGATTCGCCCAACTGCCCACGGTTTTCTTCCAGGTCTCCTTTTTTTGTAGTGGGCCTTTTTTTGTGTGATTTAAGGAACATGTCCGGGATAGCAACATGTTGGTTTGGGTGTTCACTAATGGTTTGCATAGGTCTAGGTGTGGTTTTATTCCTACCTGCTCTCACGTTTGTTTCAGCTGCTAGTATATCTTAACACTTCTCAATGAGCGTGTCGATTCTGTCCATAACACAGGGGTTTCCAACTTGTTTGGATGCCTTTCTAGCTTTTTTCCCCTTACGCGGTCTACCGCTATTACCCTCTTCGCCTCCACCCTCACTACCTTCCACGGCCTTTCTTTTACCTATAAATTTAAAGGGGAGAAAGCAGTAGATAGGTGGACAGATATACAATTATAAACAAACACCAAGGCTGGAACAACATCTTTCACTAGGTAATTAAGAGATGTACAATGCATTAACCCATACACTGGAGTAAACTATGTAGCAGACTGTAGTGAAGAGGTTCAGTTTTAGACAAACATGATCCTGCTCAGTTACAGGAGCAAACAAGGGGGGTATAGCAAAAGATACACAATCCCTCTGCGACAGAATGATTGCCACCGATGTGGACCAGAACCGGGGGGCAGGTGACAGAGGGGTGGGCCGGACCCGCCTCTTCCGGGCGCTGACGGGCAAGGCCTGGCCTGCCCTTGGCCCAGCCTTGGCCCAGGCGCTACCCGTGCGCATCCCGTGCTGTGGGAGCCAATTGGCGATTTTAATAAACCGTCTCCTGGCACTTGAGAGTGACGAGGATGTTGCGGTGCGTGCTGGGGCAGTAATTCCAGCCCCCCTCTGGTCGAGTGAGAACAGCAACTGTTAGGCATCCCGCGTAGTGGGAGCCGACTGGTGATATTTAAGCAAGGGCCTCTTGGCGCTTGAGAGTAACGAAGGTGTTGCGGTGTGCCCTGGGGCAGTCAGTCCAGCCCCCCTCCGGTCGAGTGAGAACAGCAACTGTTGGGAGACTTCTTGGCAGCTTCTGCTACGTTCTTCCCACAGCAGCAAATACTGTTCAGCAGTCCTTTGCAGAATGGGTATTGGGACGCGAAGACTTCTTGTTGGCTACAGCTTGCAGCTTTGTACCACTGGAATTTTTTTACTTCCAAAAAAGAGAGTAAGTCTGAACGTTGAAATCTTCCCAGCGACTTGATCCAGTGGCTACCCAATGAGGACATCTCCTCTGCAGACACTGCCTGTAGCCTTGCCTCACAAACTTTATCTACTCAGACATTTTTCCCAAATTTGTCTTCTAAGTTTGAAGGTAAGTGCCAACTGAGCTCAATCCACCTCTTGCATTTGACCTGCACTTCATCGTGGAACGCCATATTTCTCGACTTTGACCCTGTGTTGTGATACTAGAAGTCCACAGTTTAGGCACTAGCATTTACCTTAAACTTTAACAAAGTCTGGATCTACTAATTTGATTTCAATCATCAAATAAGTCAAATAAGCTGTCAAATAAGTTATTAAAATGTACTCCATTTTTCTGAATTGTTGTGGGATTTGTCCTGTGATGTGTTTTCACTTTAATACTGTTGTGTGCTGCATAAATACTTTATTGCCTCCAAGTTAAGCCGAACCACCAGAGGTTTTAGCACGGGTGCCTATCAGGGTTCTGTGGTTCACCCTGATAGGGATTATGGCTGCTGCTTGAGTACGCTTTCCACCCCATTCGACCAACAACCCATTTTCTCACAATACAGCAGAGGGCACTTTAAACCAGATGGTTAGGTATTGTACGTGCTAGTCAAGTGGATAAGAGCATCTGTTAAATATTTTATTCTTAGACTTTATAGGGAGCAATGGTGCTGAAGCCCATGGAGCTATGCCGTGACACTTGCAAGAGGGTACAACTGAAGATGCATTCCTCACAGTTCCAAGCAGAGTCCCTCTCCTAAGTTAATTGCACCATGCTTCCTATAATCCTTTAAGCAAGCACTGAAAGTTCGTACAATATAAGCTTTCACTGCACTGTGCACTGCATCACCGAATGCGATGCAGTGCGCGCAACGAAATTCGTTTTATTTATTTATATGTTTACTTACCTGTTAAAGTCAGTAATCCATACATTACTACCCCCCAACCCTGCCCCTCCCCCTCCCCACGTCACCGCCCGGCCGGTACTCGCACTACCGGCCGTGGCTGTTGTGGATGCACAACCCACTGCCTATACCTCAAGGTAGCTAACTTCAAGTGAAAATATTAAGGTGAGAAGCCTTCACCACAAAACCTAACAATGAACAATTCAGTAATATTACACAACCCTTGACACCAATGTTTATGATTTTTTTATTGATTACAACATACATATCAATATATAAACCTCTAAGACTGTGAAAGCAAGGGGCATTTTGCATTGTTTACCTATCAGGTACAGAAGATATGTTACATAATGTGTATGTTATGTGTGGTCCAAAAAGTGTCACTAAATGTTTATGAAATAAAATAATTTAATTGATTGACAGACTACAAATAGTTTAATAAGTAAAAGTGACCCCATGTCTAACAGGGACAAAACTAGCAATGTATTCTAAAGGATAACAAATGACATTCAAATTGGTATCATATACTTTGCTCATCTCTTTGATTATTTGAAACACTTGCAATACTAGCTGAGCTACTCCTTCCAAGAGAAAAATAATTCTCTGTCTTTTAGTGTCAATCTCGTCTTTCTCCCTCTGTCTGTTCGTGCACACTATTCTGAGGAGTGTCCCCATCCCAAAAGAAACTTGGTAATGTAGGTGCTAGTGACATTGATATGGGCCTGGACAGCTGGGCCAGATTTCCTCCCTTTTCCTGTCTCCATTGTGGGTTAATGCCTTTGAAACTGGCAATGGTTGGATCTTTAAAGGTTATATTCTCTTATTTCTTCAGATTATGACAATTCAGAATTCTACCATTTGGCATGCATATAGATAACATCTCATTAGCAGAGGATCCCAATATCAGCCAAAAGAACAAATCAAATGTCAATGTTTGTCTCCTAGTGCTCAGCATGAAATCTACAGTTGGCTGATTAACAATTCTTTAAAAAATGTAGACTCCAATCCTATTACCCAAACTAATTCTAAATATTCATATTGTAGATTCATTACATAACAATGATTAAAGTATTACCTCAATGCAATTTGGTGGGAACCCTTCGATTGGAGGGTCTTCACCATACACATGTTACATTAATATCACTATGAAGGTAGTTGTACAACTTGATCAAGCATGATGTTATTTCTAACTGCTCCTAATGAAGAGCTGCATAGTGAAGGGGTTCTCTTCAAAAGGCAAAAGCCCTTTCTTTTCAAGAGAAGAGCATATGCACTTGAAGCCTGGATCTGTGATAATTGCTTAGCTCATGACAGTTTTCAAGGTGTTTTACAGTAGTAACCTCATTGGTCTGCCTGATTTACATTGTTTTTTATTTTAAAATTTGTTTTAATTAAATACTAATAACTTAGGGCCTTATTATCAAGAAAGGGCGATACATTATCGCCGCTTTTATCGGCAGGTAACTGCTGCCAAAGTGGCGATAATGGGCTTGATAATAGGCCCTTGTGAATTCCCATAGAAGCCCAGGGTAACACCAGTTGTATGTCATTACAACGCATACTTTTACAACGCATGCCATTACAACGCATTTTTTACAACGCAACATCCATTACACCGCATTCCATTACTACGCATGCCATTACAACGAATATCCAGAAACTACCATTACAACACATTCCATTACAATGCATAGTGCCTTTACAACGCATACCATTACAACGCATACCTTTACAATGCATAATTGGTAAGTATTGGATAGTATAGGGGTAAAAATTACTATTCTAACTCCAGAGGGTGCAACAGTAGGGTAGGTGTTGGATAGTGTAGGGGTAAAAATTACTATTCTAACTCCAGGGGGTGCAACAGTAGGGTAGGTGTTGGATAGTGTAGGGGTAAAAAATTACTATTCTAACTCCAGGGGGTGCAACAGTAGGTTAAGTGTTGGATAGTGTAGGGGTACTATGCGTTGTAATGGTATGCGTTGTAGTGTCATGCGTTGTAATGGTTGCGTTGTAATGACATGCGTTGTAATGGATGTTGCATTGTAAAAGTTTTGTTGTAATGGAAGTGCGTTGTAAAAGTTGCGTTGTAAACGTTGTTACCCGTTAACACCAGGACCTGGGCTTCTATGGGAATTCACAAGGGCATATTATCAATCCCATTATCGCCGTTTTAGCTGCAGTTTCCTGCCGATAAAAGCGGCGATAATGTATCACCCTTTCTTGATAATATGGCCCTTAGTCCTTTATTAGGTATGCAGAGCAACATTTTTAATGGGCAATAATTCTATAATTTTTCATTTCCTTATATTTAATTCACGATAAAGAGGATGCTGAAGCCGGTGCTTATTCAAACAGGCATATGTAATTACTGACAAGAGGAAATGCGAAACAGCTCAAAGAAAAAATCAAAATATCAAAACAGCCATACATTCAGAAGGTCTAGCTACCTACGTTGGGCATAGATCTATTTCTTTTCAATATTAGACCCACGAGATAAAATATCTTCCTGCAACCCTAAAACATCTACTCCCATACTTTAAGTGAAAGATGAAAAAAGGTCCATGTCTAACAAAATGTCACTATATTAAAATTAATGTGCTATCAAGCAAATGAAAGGATAGCGAGCCTGAGAAAACTTATGTTGAAAGGGAGAGCTGGACTTAGGTTGATGTCTCTCTCATTCACAGTTGTTATATCCTTTCAAAGTATATTTTACCACGAATGGCTAAAAAAAACTCATACTCCTGCTCATAGTGTCTAAAGTAGCTAGTTTCAAATCTGTATTAACACCTCAAAGGTAATGTACTTCACCCTGCTCCATGGAAAAGGCATTGTATTCTAAAATGGCATTCTGGCTGTTCATTAAAACTCTGGTGAAGCTGCAGTAGAGCAGTGGGGTTCAACTGACAGACTGCAGTTGGTGATGGAAGTTCTTGTTTCACACAGCATTCCAGACATTTTTTAAGACCAAGAGGAGAAAGCTATTTGAGAATTTATCGAAAATTGATCTTCCTTTTACCTTTCAAGTGACTAACCATAGCATCTATGATTAAATGAATCCCCTCACTCTGTTAACATACTGCAATCTTCTCTGTACAAAACAATTATTATTTCAGTTCTACAGCTTCTATTCCAGCAACATGGCGTTCAGGAGTGCCTCACTGTGGAGAAGCTGCAGTAAAACACTGGGCAATCCACTTACAGACTGCTGCTGCTGAAAAGTATATGGTTTACTCAGCATGGCAGGCTTTTTTCCCTAAATGGCTGAGGAACGTATTTGTCAATTTATGGACAACATGTCCTTATTTTAGGACGTTCCATAAATTCCATGAGAAAATCACACGAGAAAACAGTTTTCTCACAAAGATGATTTCTCAGATCCCAGCAGATTATCGGAAGTTTCACAATCACGCAGTGCTTAATT
The DNA here is from genome assembly GCF_964261635.1 of Lissotriton helveticus. Taxonomy (NCBI): domain Eukaryota; kingdom Metazoa; phylum Chordata; class Amphibia; order Caudata; family Salamandridae; genus Lissotriton; species Lissotriton helveticus. The sequence goes on along the minus strand of NC_136072.1, from coordinate 147,432,142 downwards.
TGTAAAAAAGAAAGTAAGTGCCAGGGATCTAGTCAGGAGGCCTCTGCAGATTGCACCACTCAATGCCACTGCCAGCGATGCCAGTGACAGTACCTACACAACTACTAACCAGCAAACTGCTACAAGTGTGATGATTCAGACAATTCCAGACCCCCAACGCTATGCATATAGCTAGGGAGGGAGGTATTAGTAATTTCAATGCACACTGAATTAATAAACACTTGCTGTTCTGCTCAATTATAAATTATACAAACAGCACTATCATGTGGCAGCTGTCAGTGCTGACAATTTAGTGCCAGTGCCGAGCACCAGAAAACACCGGCTCAAACTAAGCACTGCAGTCCAGTAAATGTAAATGTCCAATATTTGTAAAGCTTGAACAAGTACACAAGGATGTCAAGGCGCTGGGGGCCGTCAGGAAGATTAAGCAAACTATTGCTCAGAGTCACACGGTGCTTGGCTGATCTGCCACCTGCGATCGAACCTTGAGACCCTGGGTTCCAGAGTCAGCTGCCCTGGCCGCTGCGCCACACCTCTTCACTCACCTTCTAATCTAGTCACCTTCCAATTCACCACAACTTCTAAAATTAGCATGATACCACCAACAAATCATTTATATTGTGGCATTAATCCTTTTCACACTTTTGTTTGACCCTCAACACCAGGCAGCTACTACATTTACTTTAAATAGCACAAATATTGGAGAGCAGTAGCCCACAAAACAAAAAAACAAACATATATGCTACTGTAACTGTCCACCTTGAAAGTTCTATATAAAACACAGTATCTAACAAGCAAATATTTGAATTTCATCCCACATATTACAGATATGATTTACAATATTATCCAAGAGGGAGTTATTGACCAAGGTGGTTTAGCTCTGACTCTGCATTTGTCCTAAACTATCTAGGTGGGGTGGGCCCAATCAGGGTGGGCTTGGCCCTATCTGGGTGGGTGAGCCCTCCCTCCCACTCAGTTTTTAAAACTATTCACATGGAGACACACATGTTTGAACTGTTTGGAGGAGAGGTGGGGAAGTGCTGTAACCTAGAGAAAGTGTTTCTGATGGCTAGAGGGAGCACCATGGATCTAGGTTTAGCCATGAAATGATTAAAAAGGCATTCAATTACTTTCAGCTATCATAAAGTGATTCATCACACTGGCAGATTTCTGCTTTAATAGTCAAAGTCTGTATGTGTACAATGCAATGGCAGCAGGCTACATTTACCTGCATGTAATGTGTACATGAGAAGACACCGTCACAACCACATTAACGAATTTGAAGTTGGATCAGTGGGACACAATGAAGAGGTCTAGTAATACACACAATAAATGAATCCCATGTGTGGATTACTAGGCCTCTTCCTTTTGTCAGATTTATTTTGTAAAGAACGGTGTTAGTCGCCTTGGCTTGGAAACTGCACTCTGATCCGTAACCACAAAACGCAAGTGTATGTGGCAGTTAAATATTTGTCTAAGACTGTGACCAATATAAGACTGGCAGCCGTGGTCCGTGCAGGTAACAGCGGTGGGGCAGTGTGGCCGTGTTAAGGGGCAATTCGAGAGACGATGCTGAGGGAAAATTAATTATCTATTTAATTTTCCCTCTGCATCGTCCCTCAAAATCCCTCCTTACATGGCCCCAACGCTTCACCGCTTTTACCTGCACAGACCGCGGCTGAAGAATGGTGACCCTAAGAGATGGAGCCTATAAGTAGCTTGATCGTTCATTAGAAATATTAGTTGTGAGAAGTTTAGCACACGTAAGTCGCTGTTCTTCAGTTTGACGATGAGTAGGTTACGAGAACTGCATTTCAGCCCAAATATTACTTATCCAAATTAATAACACAAAAAATAATGTTTTAGTAGGTCACGGCCAGTTAGTACTTAAGCTTGGACACCGATAGGCTAGGAGTATCCCTTGATTCCTTTGCTTGCCCTTCCATGCTCTGGGCACTGCCCTTGCTCCCTCTCATCTTAGGGTTCCAGAAGGCATCTTCAGGAGCAGGTTGCAAACAGACTCATAGGGCTGTGATTATATTCTACAGTTTCCACTTGCCACAAATCCATCACAACAAGCAAGCTGTTAATGAGCCAAGGGAAGGGCTAGGTATCTCTCTGATGTGTTTGGGGTCAGTGGCACATAGTGGAATTTTTGATAGCCTTGGTTTTAAAGTGATTTATTGTCCCTGCGGTTCTCCATTGAGACTAAGACAAATGTACCACCAGATGTTCTCCAGCTGGGTCCATGAGCATCAAAGCTTTTACTTCCATTTAATAATGCCCTCGCAAATTGAAAGTTGGATACCTGATAAATAGCATGTTCATGTCTGCCTAGTTGACAAGTAGCTAGGCAACAGATACTTGCAATAGGTCTCGTACTAGATAAAGTTAGAGCTGTTGGGGTTGTACATGACAATGGTTTTAACTTAGTTTTTCTATTTGCAGTGGAGTAGTTATATTTTCAAATGGTCTCGTATTTGTTGGAGTTGCAGTTATTGGCATTACAAATGCCAATGTGTTTTACCTAACTATGTTGCTGGGTGCAGTACCATATGTGGCCAAAAGAGGTCCCATGGGACCTCTTTTTGCAACATTTGGTACTGCACCCAGCAAACTTGAAGTTATCCATACTAATATTATAAAGAGAGAGCCCAAACTGTTGAGGCGGGTGATCTCAGTAACCACAGCACCAATCACAACACCCATTACAGCGTTGGAAAGGGCAGTTGCTGCAGAAGGACATAGGCTATGCAGACGGCCACCATTTTTTTTTTTTGCAGAGTTTTATATAGCACGAACTTGACCCAAACTGAATCAGGTATCAGAGCGCTTTACATAGCACCAGTTACGTTACATGAGGACGCACATTCATTTTTGTTAGGCACAGGGAGATTAAGTGATTCGCCCAGAATCACAGGATGTTTGACGTCCTTACCAAGACTCGAACCCAGATCCCCAGGTCCGAGGTCGAGCGCCTTAGCCGTTAGGCCAACTCCTCGTGCCAGCAAAGTAGTCCCTTGTGGACGTGTCTACGTTCTGCTGTGGGCTGGGGGTGTGACTAACGCTGGGGGCGTGTGGTATCGCCATCACATTGTGGGCTGTGGGCGTGTGCTGGGGGCGTGACAAACGCTGGGGGCATGCGTCCGCCCTTCATGCCATGTGGGTCGTACATACAAGCGCCAATTACGTTGCTGCGCAGCATCAAGGAGCACGCTGGGGGCATGACATGCTGGGGGCATGAGAAACACTGGGGGCGTGTGTCCGACCTTCATGCCATGTGAACGCAATTGCGCCGCATCAAGGGGCGCCCTGGGGGCGTGAGAAACACTGGGGGTGTGTGCTACGTTCCGCCCTTCATGCCATGTGGGTCGTACATTAATCAGAAGATCGTGTGCTGTGGCCGTGTGCTGGGGGCGTGACAAACGTGTTCACCTGGAGGCCTGCTAAGTAACATTACTGCAGCCCCTCCTGCGCGCTGTTACTGAACTCTCTCATTCAATAAAATTACACGCGCCTGCTACCATCAACCAGGGCTCTAGCCGGGCTCAGGCGGCGGATCAGTACACTAATTACACGCGCCTGATAACATCAATCAGGGCTGCAGCTGGGCCTCAAGCGGGGGAACAAGCGCCTGCTAACATCAAACAGGCCTGCATCTGGGCCTCAAGCGGGGGAACACGCAAATGAGCGTGTCTGCGGGGAAAATTACTGCAACCTCTCTGACTCACTGTCACTCAACTCTCTCATTAAACGTATTTACCCGCGGCTGATAACTCTCTCATTCAACAACATTACACGCGCCTGCTAACATCAACCAGGGCTGTAGCTGGGCTCAGAGGCGGATCACTACACCAATTACACGCGCCTGCTAACATCAACCAGGGCTGCAGCTGGGACTTCTCCGTCCCTTTTCTAATGAAACAAAAAATGTTGTCTACCGCGAGATTTTAAAATAAATTGCCCTTGCCAAATACACACATTACACACATTCTATTTCATACCCGGGCAACGTCGGGACGGGCTGTTGGTTGGTATTATAAATACCAATGTTTTTTACCCAGCCATGTTGCAGGGTGCTGTTCCATATGTGGCCAAAAGAGCTCCCATGAGACTTCTTTTGGCCACATATGGTACTGCACCCTGCAACATGGGTAGGTAATGCCAATAACTCCAACTCCATCAAATGCAAGGCCTATTGTATTTCTTATGCTTGTTAATTTTGCTCACCCTGAATTGATGAATCTAAACACAATTTAAAATATAGAAAGATGGTATACATGCTGTGTACCAAAATGTTGTGCATACTGAAATGGTACTAATTCTGTAAGCAATATGACATCTTGTGTAAATTGTCACTTAAGCACAACATGTGGATACCTTTTGCATATTAGAATATGCACATTATGGGGAAATTTGTGAATTTGGCATAAAAAACACTCAGTTGCCTCAGTAAATAAGGAATGTTTCCACCCTTCCTGGACATGCCCTCTCTATCTTTGAACTTCATTGATATTTACCTCACTTTTTTCATAACTCATGTTTCTGAATTCAGTATTGCAGAACATAATATAAAATAATGAATTACAAAGCAGAAGTTCCCATGGAAATAAAATAGAAATCAATCTATGCTGCCCTCGAAACAACCCTCTTATGTATATAGCTTTTGCATAGCACTGAACCAGTTGCAAATTTGTACAAAGTAGTAGCAGTGTTTTAAGGCATGGGCAAAGTGGACTCTGGCCCAGGGCCCCCGCCTTACAGGGGACCCCCTGATACAGACAGCTTTGTTCTGCAGAAAGTCTTGATGACCTTGAGTAATTCATAAACAGATTGTTTTAAATACTGTTACCCTTTAATTTATTTTTAATGTGAGTGATATGTGAGAGTCTATTACAAACATTTTGCAGAAAAATGTGTTTGTTTCACACAAAATCCATAAAAAACTTTATTTTAGATCAAAACAGGCTCTCACATAAATCAAAGAGAAATGGGAGGGTGTCACAGAGATTATTTGCAGTAATATTCGTGAGCTGCTGCTGTGTTACAATATTGAAAAAACATGTCACTATCCCTGAATATTAGATGTAACAACTTTAGAAATTTGACCTCACCAAAATGCCAATAAAGAGCAAAAATTAGATCATGAATTCAAAGGTGTTCAAATCATGGGCCCCCAAAATACAGCTGGCCCTGGGCACCCAATTTCCTTAAGATATCCCTGCACACTAGTTTAGTCAGTCTCTATTACTCACATTAACACCTATAATTCTGTAAATAAATCAAACTGTTTAAGTCAATAACTGCAAATGAATGTATGGTTGTGCAAATCCAAAGTCAACAAGAAGATAAAAGCAATTGATGATACTTCACAGATAAACTCAATATTATTAAAGATGACAGTGAACTATAGTGCTTTGAGTAAATGTTTAAACAAAGTGACAATGAATACAAATGATTACAGTTGTGATGTGTTTGCATTAGAATTCTCTTGGTTTGTAGTGGGTAGTCGATTTGATTCAATAAACGTTATTCAGCAGATTAAACAAATAGCCATAAAAGTACATACAATATATATTCAGCATAAAAACAGGTACTTAAAACAAATGCGGAAATGGTAGCCTTGTCTCCACCCATATTCAATCTAATATACAATATATTTCCTGTGGTGAATTGCCCCCTTATCAAAAAGTGACATTAGAACATACAAAAGGATCTCCCAGTGCAAAAAAGTAACTCAGGGCATTTGATAGTGTGATGTATTCCTATAGGTTCTGTATCGATCCCCCTATTCCTGACCCTATCCTGGTTAACAAGTTAACTAGCAGCCATCCCATGATGCAGAAACCGTTATCTGATTACGCCAGACCACGGCACAGGAGCGCGTTATCTGATTAGGTCATAACGCTTGCCATCTAATTAGGCAAAGCAATATTCCTCCAGCCCCTGATAAGGCATACGGAGTTCTCAAAACAAATCAAACCTATGACAACCTGGGAAAAACCCTGCGGCCATTGTTTTGATTTCACCGAGAACTTCAGTAAAAGAATGTGCTAACGACCAGCTCGTATGACATCCTTATTGACGTATCTATGTCCATCCTTACGTCAATCTCGGCACCTTACAGGTATAAATATTACCGATATTGCCTTAAGCAAACACACGCGGTGGTGACGAGATCGGAGCAGCGAGACTTGCCGAAGCCCACTGACGCTGCCCCGCCTTCCTGACGCGCTGAGAACGAGACGCTGCCTTTCTCCTGCCGAGAAATCCAGCTCCGGCGCTTCCGAGCAGCCCCTGCAGGCAGCCTGGAATATCGAGACCAAAGATGAGAGATACCATCCCTCAATCATCCTAGATTCAAGGTACGGAACTGAATAACCCCTTGCAGAGAATTCTTGAATCAGTCACTTGGCAAAACAAACTTAACTTAGACTGCTACTTTCTATCCCCGCCCACGTATTAGGCTTAGGTCAGGTACACTGGGGTAGGCGTAGTTAGAAGCACCAGTTGAGTACGATTAGTCAAATGTTTATATGTATGTATCTATTTTATCCATTTTAAACCACCATATGGCTTAGAAACCATATAAATGTTTTTACAGTATTATTTTATACTTCTGCTTTTATTGTATGCACTTTACTTAACCATAAGTATTGCAATAATATCGATTCATTTCTCTTGTACGAGAAAAGAGACTGATCAATAAATAACATCTTTTATTGAACACGCCCGTCTCTTCCTTTTCTCTACAATCTGGTGAAACTAAGAATGCACGTACTGACTGAGTAAAATAAGTTGTCTTTTGTTTTCACACGACTCTAGAGATACACTCTTGATTAGGGGAGAGCAAAGTTGTCATGTTCTATGGTTGCATCCTCCAGCATCAGAGTAGGGTTAGATGTGAGGTATTCGGTGCCCCGCTAGTAGACCATTACAGGAGGTTGGGCCATACAGTGGATGAAATGGAATGGGTGATATTGGAAAAGGTGTGTGTGGGACCACAGGGAGGGAGTGTAACATCCATCCTAAATGTCAGAGAAAGTAAATGGATGGATCGATTGGACACTGTACTCCATGGATTAAATGAACAGGACAATAATTATGCGCAGTTAGCATGCCTATAGCGCTAGTGTTGTATGTGATTTATTCTGCTCCTTGGTACAGGTTTTTCTCCTAGTACAAATGTATCTCATGTCCCCCAATGTTATGTGTAATATATATTTTTGACAACAGTGCGCTAATGTTATGAAAGTATATATATACGCGAACTGACATATGTTTCCTCTACTGCTTTATCCATTTGTCTGTATGTCCTAATGAATTCACTGATGCAGGCTACTAAAATAATCCGTATTAAGAGGCAGACAGTCATTTCTAATAATTAATTATCTAGAATATATTCTGATTGCCTTGCACTAAACCTTTCATTGCCTGTGCTGCACTTCAGTAACAACGTTTTCACTCGATTATGTCTTTAACGTATAGTGCTCGGTTGCAATTGAGAATCCCTTTAGCTTAATTTGCCCCGGAGTCTTTCTGCCGTTTCCATCACATGCGCCCATTGGCTGCTACAAAGATACCAGCATTTAGCTGCTGCATGACCTAGATGCTCGATGCTTCGCGCAGAGACGCCCGCGTGTTAGCACAGACATGCCGTTTTGTTCGGCCAGCGAGGACTAATCCCGCTTTCTTCGTTCCCATTGCGGTGAGTTAAATGAGTCTTCGTGCCCTCAATTCTTTTATAAGTAGGGGTGATATAGTGAGTAAATGACTCATTTTTGTACACTGTAGGAAAACCCCGTGCAGAACATAAAGCGTGCTACGCTTCCTTTTGGGATGCCGTAAGAATCGAGTGAATGGATTGATAAAGATTTGGCAGCGTGAATAGGTGAGCTTTTTGAGCCCAACGTGATTATTTTGTTTGTTCTGGATTGAGGAACGTCCTCGATGACTTTATGATTATGGCTGGTCCAGACATTGGCTGGTTTTTCGTGTGCCCTCCCATGTGTGACTTTGTAAATATGTTTTAACCCGGCTGGGTTGGTTATGATGCTTATTTTTTTAAGCACGTGTGTTTGGAATAGTATTGTTTTATTGTGGACTGTAGCAACACGCTGTCCACATCTTCATAGCAGCCTAATTTGTTTTTAGGTAAATCGCTCTCCTGGTATCCGGAGCCTCTGGCCCAACTATACCGTCTGCAGACGGAGCCACGTGAATCTTCGTGCTTCATGTAGGTAATTTGAGGTGGCAGGTGTAGCACCCTTGCTCCCCTTTGTTATAGGAAGCCATTACTAATTAGTCTCTCCCTCCTAGGTGCCCATCCACCATTCCCCACACCCCACCACAGCCTGTCCTGATGAAGACCCCGCTGTAGGGCGATAGCGTCGCCTGCATAACTGGGGTCGAAACATCGACAACCTTTGTCCATCCCTACCTGGTTGCAACAGATTATTTATGACTGTGCATATTTGTAACAAGGATAGGTCTCTCTTTTTTAGGATACAAAAGGAATATATATGATAATGTTCATATGTCAAATGTGGGACTCAATGTTGAATATGTATGAGACCGCATAATCTATATTTCTCTATGATTAACTGAATCTGTCACACTATTTCCCCCTCTTCACCCTTCCTTCCTTCCACTTCCCACTATTTTGGGCTTTAATGTTTTGAAATGTTTTGAAATGTTTGATTGTGAAGAACATGGTAATGAAATTTCAAATGAGGAGATGTGTATTAAATAACATTCCTCTCAGTCAATTCTCATGAAAAAAAATTCAGTTTATGAAGTATGATGTTTTGTTATTGATGCAGTATTTACTGGGACCCCTTTCTATATACTAATGTTCTATGGTTGTCAGAAACTAAATCCCTTCTTGTCTATCCAGGGAGGTTCAACTCCTCCTTGCCTATTCGAGAAAGTTTCTAGTGAACTCTGAGCTAGCTGGCAAACCCAAAACTTTAAGTCTAATATCGACAGTAGAAGACCTAGTTAACGTCTGGTCTAGGTCTATACTATTGGAGGTATTATTCCAATGCGCAGAGCCTATTGGGATAATAGGAACTACACTACATGGCGCCCAACGTGTTTGGATAGGCGATAAAACTAACGCAAGACTTTAGAGTAACTCAGTCGTGCTCTTTCACTCAGACCCCTTTTTCCCCATAATACTCCAAAGACGTCTGGAGTGGGTGAGAGGTAAAATCCGCCAAACCTCGCAGGAGGGAACTCCTATGTATGGTTCTTGGTTCAATCAACGTTGAAGGATACACTGTTCCAAAATATTGTGCATCTTATCTTTGTTTCCATAAGAAACCTGATCTGCAAACAAACAGAATACCCTTCCTGACAGTAAAATGCCAGAAAGTGATGATGAAAGAGAGAGAGCTAGATTAGCAGCTGAAGTAATAGAAGCTGATAATACTATGCAAGAAGCAGACCCGGATATAAAACTCATCCCGGTCAACATAAGAAGATCTATGACGTTAAAACTTATAGACAATGGACTGACACCAAGAGGTGGTACAGTCATATTCGTAATTGAGGCACACGAATATCGGCAGACAGAGGTATTCTATTCATGGATAAACTTTCCAGCAGCAAATGCTGTAACAAAGGAGTTCCACTATTATAAAATAGAGGAACCTCCTAATGAGTACACTCCTTTCGAGGAAGTAGAAGTACCACTTAAATTCCAAGAGCACCTGCTCTTGTTTAATGGCGCCCTAAAACATAATAATCACATCACCAGGCTCGGTCCACTAGGTAGACCAGGAGCAACGTGGCCAGTCCTAGCCGGATACACACCACATCCAGACATCGAAAGAATGTCTGCAGCAGATGTTTTAGTACAACTAAAACAATTAATTAAAATATATAGACAACTAGTCCAATATGTAATGCGGACTTCAACCATCCAACCTGTAGTTAAAATCCCACAGCTGACCCCACATCAGGGGAACACAAATAAAATTACACCACAGAACATACAGTCCTGCCTAGGTAAAGTACCAGCTAAACGGGAACAAATACCATTCTGGTTAGCACAAAAAATCACCCAACCTACTGCACAAAGGCAGTATCCAATCAAGCAAGAAGCTAAAAAACAGGTAAAAGAAATTCTAGATCAACTAGAATACCAGGGGGTGATTGAAACTTGCACCTCACAAATTAACAACCCTTTGTTTCCTGTCACCAAACTAGACAATTCATATCGTCTAGTTTTGGATTACAGACACCTTAACTCATGTTGCAAAACTTTTGCAGTACAAAACTCGCATAGTGCTGCACTAATGAATAACATAGTGCGCAAAAAATATAAAACAACATTAGACATCTCTAATGGATTCTTTTGTCAAAATATAGCACCAGAGAGCAGATACTTATCAGCGTTCTCAATAAATGGCGCTCAAAAAGAATTCTGTCGGTTACCCCAGGGGTACAAGAACAGCCCAGGATTATTCTCAGCGAGAGTAACAGAGTTACTACAAACATATGATGACGAAGCATTATCTTATGTCGATGACATATACCTAACAGATGATGACTTGGATACTCACTTGAAGAGAGTGAACACCATAATACTTGGGTTCGCGGCAGAGGGTTACAAATTCAACTTTAAAAAATCTAGAATTGCCCATCTAACAGTCCTGTTCTTAGGATATGAATTATCAAGTGAAGGCAAAAGCCTGGCTGACAATTTCCTAGAGAAATGTGCCGTACTCCAAGCACCTAGAACACTAAAAAACCTACAGTCAATTCTAGGCTTCCTAAATTTCGGAAGAACATACATTGCAAATTACGCAGAAAGGATCAAACCCCTTTATGATCTAATAAAACCAGATTTTTAAAAAACCAATTGGACTCAAAAACACACAGATATTCTGAGATCCTTACAAACAGATATGTTAATTAAAACAAAATTAGAAACACGTGATAACACACGCAATCTTGTGATTCGAGTCATCCCAGGAAGATGCGGATTCACATACCTGACCTCTAACGAGGGAGAAAACGTACCAATTGCATTCAAATCACACTTGTACACAGAAGCTGAAAAGAAATTCAGCATTAAAGAAAACATTGTTCATGCAGTTCAAACCGCAATAGCTAGAGAAAAAGATAAAGCTGACAGTAGACACATCACAGTCAGAACAGCAGAATCAGCCTTTGAGGCATTAACAACCCCGTGTAATTTACCAACAACAGCATTGAATCCGGAATGGATACAATGGGTGAATTCCATTACAATGGACAAAGTAAAATACTACTTTGATCCAGAACTAGAGGAACTAAAATATCTAGAATATGAAAGAATATTCCCTCTGCCAATCGACATTCTGCCATTACGACAGTACGCTTGTGTAATCTATACAGACGGACATGCTCAACCATCCGTTTGGGGGGAACAAGCATACAACCCCACATGTGAGATTACAAAAGAAGTGTGGCGCGGAGGTATACTAAGACCTCTATTAACAAAAACACACTCAGTAGAAACTAATTCAGAACAACAGACTGAAATAATAGCATTGAAAATGGCGCTAGATAATGCAGATCGCGAATTCCCGACACTCATAGTGTTTGATTCGTATTACTGCGTCAAATCATATAACAGCGATTTACAGAAATGGATTCAAAACGGTTACAAAGATGACACAGGTGCAACAATAAAGCAAAAACTGCTTTGGGAACAAATAGTTCTGTTAATAAAAGAACTACCAAAGACTCACGTGATACACTCACTGAGTCATCAGCGTGATGGCGTTCACATTGCAGGGAATTCATTGGCTGAGACAGCCACAGCGGTAGCAACTAAATCGGCTTCCGTAGCTAGGAAAAAGCGTGCAGTGAAATACATTGACGGTGAAACAATGCTGGCGGTGAAAACGTCATCAAAAGGCGACTGCTCAGCGTTACCGATCAGTTACCCACTCAAATATACATACATAATCGATGCGAACTCTGTTCCTTTTGCTCGAATTCCTGGAGTGGGGGATAGAGTAATTCCAAACAAGGACAGGAGAACTTTGTTAATAGCAAACGCACATATGGGCGAGGGTCTCAGACACCTCAAACTAAAAGATTCTCTGGAAGAACTACAATCAGTGTACTGGTGGCCAGGCATGAGCCTGCATCATCACATCTTTGTAAAAAAATGCCCGCGCTGCAACAGAGATCGCAGCGGCGAGAGGAACGGGGTAATACCATGGCGTTTCACTCAATAAGGGCTAAACAATATTCAGTGAAACAAGTGTAAATAATGCGTCCCATTAACAAATAAAGGCTAGTTTCCACTTATAATGTAGACCCCAGCACTCGGCTGACGTCGGGACTGTTATACAAAGATTAGCGAGTCTTTATCGGCACATACGCAATTGGCGTGCTGCATTCTGACCAGGGTCCTGCTTTTAGCTCTAGAGCTTATAAGGAGGCCATGGCCAGCATGGGCATTGCATTGCGGTATTCTTGTCCATTTCATCTCGAGGGAAACGGAATTGTTGAAAGAAAAAACCGTGACATAAAGCAATCTATAACAGCAAAGGTATTAGGTTCGGGAGCTGGGTGGGTCAAACATCTAATAAGTGTCCAATGTAGTCTAAAAAACTTGCCAAGAAATTCTCTGAAGGGATTCAGTCCGTACGAATTGTTGTTTGGAACTAGGATGTTAGTCTTAGATCTTGACAGTCAGACTTCAGTGGTGAAAGAAAAAGGCTTTGATATCAAAGACCGTTTGGCTATTTTGCAGGACTTAAACGAAACAAGAAAAGACCTGAGCAACATAAAGTTGAAACAGCAGCCAACAACCACTGAAGAACCACCACCTGTCCCAGCAAGACCTGTCTGGATTCCAAAAGTCGGGGATCTAGTCAGAGAAAAGATCGCGGTAAAGAAGGAATTTGGGCCTTCTTACAGAAAAGCAGTTCCTGTCTTGTCCATCAACGGGACAAGATCAGTTGTACTACCGCCGCTTGCTGGTAAAAAGGAGAACCGAGTTGTATCCATCGACCTGGTAAAACCACAATCATGTGGCCGATAACAAACAGTAGGCCAAGTTGACTCCCGATAAGTAGTAGAACACCGAGGTTTGCTACAAGTACAGAGGTGCTAACTAAAAGGCTAATCACATTCGAAACGCCTACAGAACAACAACAAGGACTATGCAACAATGCAATGGAACTCACACCTCTGAAAACCTAAATAAAAACATTTAGTAGAGACACACCAACCTACAATGAAGTAACAAATGAATATGCTGAAGCTGCAAGAAACAGTAATCCTGAAGCAATTGGAACAATAGACAGAACGGTAAGCATGGGCGGATTTTGCGGATCCACGATTCACGAATTTGCGTATTCACGGATCGTGGATCCGCAAAATCCGCGGATTTTGCGGATCGGCGGATTTGGGGGCGTGGCTTCCATGCCAGGACCATCGTGCCAGATTGAACCCTGCCCTTCATATTTATTCAAGAAGACGCCACCGTTTTGTGCCATACCTCTACTCAACTGGAGTACTTTCTACTGGATAATCAGTAAGTGCTACCTCGTTGGGTAAATGTATAGTGCTTTTACTACACTACAGCTACCTAAAGTGCCAGAGAGTTGTCAACAGCGACCAGGTGTGTGTTACTATGCAATCGCGCCGAAGGGCGCAGGGGTCCCTTGAGTGACCTATCATAGTGGGCAAATGGCTGGAAGACGGTGCACACCTCGAGTGTGTGGGCGGGGCCAAACGGACGGGGCTTCCATGCGAGTGCACATGCCTCTTGTGTGTATAAAAGGTCAGCGACCGATCAGAGCAGCAGATACAGATACAGATACAGAAGCTCCTGGCCACAGGAACAGCACGAGGATTGCGCTCGTGAAAGTCAAGGATGCAAAGGCCTATGTCCAGCATCACAGCTGATTTTCGATGGTATATCTGGGAAGAAGGCACATCTGCCCAGCCTTGACAACGCTCACGATTGTTTTTGGGGCCGATGAATGAGTCACTGAATTTAAGCTTCAACTAGGGCACATGCTTAACTGATATCTGTAAGTGCTTGCGGAAGAGGTTTAATTTTTGTGCCAGGACCGTCGTGCCAGAATGAACCCTGCCCTTTATATTTATTCAAGAAGACACCACCGCTTTGTGCCTGTTGTAACTAATTTACGATGGCGCCGGCAAGCTGCCAGCGCCATCCTAAAATAGTTACTAAATTAGCTTCAACAGGAAGCTCTAATTGGTAAAATAAAGCAGGCGCTCGAGCCCCTGCTTTATCTTATCTATTAGAGCTTCCTGCTGAAGCTAATTAAGTAACTTTAGGATGGCGCTGGCAGCTTGCCGGCGCCATCGTAAATTAGTTACAGACCAGCAAGGCTTGAACTTTTGACCGAGGCATCCGCCGCTCGCGGATTGCGAATTTTCTGTAAATTCGCGAGAGTTCGCAGATCGCGGATTTACCGAAAATCCGCAAAATCCGCGATCGGAGCGGATTTTTCGCTCATGCTTACAGAACGGCATCCGGCTACTTCATCAACTTTGAAGATTCTTCTGAAGATCTAAGTGAATCAAAGACACAGCCATCAACAAAAACTTTTAAAGATAAAGCTAAGGAACTTTTGAAACAGCTGAAAGAAACCTATCTGATTTCTCCATGGATTGAATTTTGGGTGTCCTTTGGTGTATTTATCCTGATACTTTGGCTCATCATGATACTATGTTTGGGACGCTTCATTGAGGGAAAATATGCAAAAATGGACACAGCAAGCCAGAAAATCAACTTGATGCTCAAGCCACACACGTCTTCACACGTCCAGAAAAGAGAACTTTCTTCAGTCAACTTCACAGCCAATCCAATACCAGGTGGGGTAGCATGGGACAATACTGACTATGAAATTTATGGTCCGGTTGAAATCCTCAAATATCCACACCAAATCAAGATCTCGTTGAGTGACTTTGTAAAACCAAACTCATTTGCTGATGATTGGGACTTTGAAAGTATTAATGACATGATGTCTGACCTAGTGATGTCTGCTAAATATACCAAACATGATTATTTGCAGGGTTCATCTAATTATGACAGTATGTACTGCTACAACCACTATGGTAACCATTTTTTACATAAATCAGCACAACCTAGAAATGTTTTAAATTATAATCAATGGGAACATTGTGCAACCCCTCCAAAAGGAAGCTCAAGAACCTTTTATGACAAATATTCATACTTTTCAGGGTTCAACACAAGTAATGCTGAAACATTTTATTTTAAATTGTCGAATAAGACAGGAACAAAAACCATGCTTACAAACACGAAATTGATATATTCGGACTCATTTTTTGAACAAATGAATACATTTGGTTTTGATTATTGGGACAAAAATGTGGAAGTAAAAAGTGTTTGGGGTACAAAAGAATGGCAAGTAGAAGGTATAGAATAATTGTTTAGAGCCTGCATGATCCCAGAACAAATTATATTCTTGAATGAAACTATTCAACAAACTACCTGTCTTGGATTAGCCAAAATCAAAGACTTAAATAAACCGTCTATTCCAAAACCAACAATGAACAGCAATAACTCTGCGGATGAAGAGATAGACGTAAACTATGTATTAAACCAAAACAGAACAAATCCTGATTGGAAACAATGGTTAATCTGGCCCACAGATACTAATAACTGTCAAGACAGATTCCTGAACAAAACACAGGGGATCACATTGACCAGGCCAGACCCTAGATATTCCCAAAGACAACACACAGGGATAATCACCACCTACAGTGTGGGCAAACTCTGCCTTCAATGGCTAAAAACTTCCACACTGACAGCAATTTAGCAACACCTAACTTTACTTACTGATGGTGCTGACTTGCGTGATTTCATTATGGGACCGCGCAAACAGCGTCAAAAACGCTTCATAGCAGCCTCTATATATGCAGCTTACAACGAGGCCTGGAAGATAACTCAAATTGAGACAGCAGAAAGTATACGGGAAATTGACCGTATTAATTTGGAAAAATCGCTTTCTGTAGTGGACAATGGGTTAATGACTCTGTCCTCCAGAATCTTTTCACTGGACAGCATTGTGTCTTCAGCAATCGACATAATATCGCAAGACTTACTGTTGTTACAACACGGTCAGTCTCAATTGCGTTCTATTGTACAGCTTGGCTGGACGTTACAAAATCTGCGTTCAGGCTATGTGCCTTGGCGTTTAATCAACACAACGTCACTATTCAATATCTTTAACCTTACTGATAAACAAATCAGTATGGCACAAAAGGGTGCTGATTATACAATCCTGAGCATTGAGAAACTCGAGAGATTACCATTGACAATGTCAGAACGACCTGTCATTGAATGGATAATACATGGGATAATTAATATTCCGATATCTACTTTCAGGTTTCAATACTTCCAAAAATATATACAGGCTGGCATGTACGAAAAATTGGGAAAAGGGTACATTAAGACAACATGGAACTTTCCCTATTCACATGCATGTGTCAGTAATAAAGGACAGAAAGTGTTTCTTAGTGGCAATAATTGTGCGATGTCACTAAGCGGTACACTTCTGTGTAATGGAATTAGTTTGCATGGAGCCTGTGAAGGGAACTCAAATAACCTTTCATGTCACCAGCTAGGCACACCTGCAACAGAGATAGAACCATTCTTTAAAAGACTCTATAACGGGAGTTACATTCTAATTGTGGATCGCAGATGTTGTAGTCTACTGCCCGGGGTTCCTTATCTCGTTAGTACGACTGCGAAGGTCATGTGCTGTGGACGCTTATTGTTCCCCAGCTCCTTTCCAGACAGGGAGGCAAGGGCATGGCCTAACTTGAAAATTACTTCTATTCGAGTTGATACTTTAAGCAGAATGAAAACAGTGCTTCTTCAGACGCCGACCAGGCTCACGTCATCAAAAGAAACGTATGATCTCCTAGTCGCAAGGACGACTGCAGAGATTCACTCATTGTTATCAACTAATTCCCCCATACATTTCGCAGAAATCCTGAATGAAATCTTAAATATTTCTGATACCAGTGGAGTCTCAAATGTATTTAAGACAGTATTTTCGATGGCATTAACACCATTCAAAGCCATACTGGGTATTTTGCCAGACTTCGTCCATTCGATTTTTGGAGGAGTTCCCCTCATTTTGGGACTAATTGCAGGAATCCTATTCTTAGTCCTTATATTTCGTTATGGCAAACCATGTCACAGACAAAACACCCGCGACAAGGGAAGAAACAATCCGAGCCATTGGATACCGGGACCGGATATCAAAAATCCTGGGACTAACCCGGCTTAGAGACCTGAACATGACTTGGTTTCTTTCATTTCGGCCGATATGGCAAAGATGTGTTTTACCTGTATTAAGGTGCATGCTGTGCGGAGAAGAATGCGTGTTGGACACCTGTCTGACGCTACAATCGGATGCGCCAATGGATGCAGAAACATTGTTGGGTCCGGTAAAGGCTCATGCATTGTGCTGCCCTCAACGGCTGCCAATCCTGATGACGGCATTTGTGGAAACTTCACCACTACGATTAAGGGGTAGTGAAGATCAAGATGAAAGCAGCATCGATCAGGTACGACCTTCTGTCAGCAATACTACTCAAAACGCCAATGGAGACAATCATGCACATGAATGCATGGTTACATCTTTTTCCGAGTTAGTGGAACTCTCACAGGAAGCTGTTGACAGCTTTTTCAGCAGTCTCAATGATATGATGTTCTCACCAGAGCAGAAATAATGACTCTTGAACAAGCTAGCACACGGCGTTCCCGACACCTTGAATTTGGCCTTCAACTTTAATAATAAAGTAGCAAGATCAACTTTTCCTCCAGTCCACGGACAGCAATTTTTTTTAGCAGCCCCAAACTATTTTTTTATATTTTACGGGACACTTTTCTTCTGCTTAAAGTAGGAACTATTCTTAGAGAACTAATTTCTGTTTTTAGAAACTTCATAGACATTAGCTGCCCGCTGGTATGCTCATAAATATTTTTGAACTGTGATGAAGTGGTCTCGAACTTTTTCTTCTGTATTAAGAGCCATTTCATGCGTAATTCTCATATTCAATTACTAATAATGTATATATATGCGTGATTAATTTAGCATTATTCTACTGCTTGAATGCATATAGTACATGTGACTATTTTTTTCCCGTATATTACATAATATCGAAATGCATTATGTGTATTTTGGGGTGGTAAGGTATACACGATACTCTACAGTATGTTTTACTATGCCTAGATTCGTAAATATGGCCATAGTTAGCGTGGAGTGGGTGTGATGTATTCCTATAGGTTCTGTATCGATCCCCCTATTCCTGACTCTATCCTGGTTAACAAGTTAACTAGCAGCCATCCCATGATGCAGAAACCGTTATCTGATTACGCCAGACCACGGCACAGGAGCGCGTTATCTGATTAGGTCATAACGCTTGCCATCTAATTAGGCAATGAAGGAAGAGGGGTCCCAGACAGCCAGACACTTATTCATACGTTGATTATAATATTCAAGAAGGAAAATTTCAACATAGAAGTCAGTGGTTACGTTGAATTTATTTCACAATGTAACCCAAAGAATCAATAAATGGTTCAAGCAAATAGTGAAAAATTCATTTGCAATTCATAAGCATTTGCGTGCCCACATAGAAAAAGGGGGGTAGGAAGTGAGGTGAGGGATGAAAGTGAAAATAGTGACAAAATACATCAATACTCAATTATACATCATTGAATAAAGATTCTTTAACATATATATATACACCGGTCTCCTAAATTCGGAGCCACGTACAAAGGAGCGTATCACAATCCAAAGTCAAAAAAGACAGTATCTCCTATATAGGGCTGTATGAATCATATATAACCAAAGGAGTACATATCAAGAAAAAACGTCTACGTTTCGACCCTGAGCGGTAGGTTGAATAGCCCTTACAGGCGGGTCTTCATCAGGACATTGGAGAGGTGGGCAGACCTCCTAGGGTGAAAAGAGAATAAAAATACTACTTAATAGGGTAGTGATTCCCCGAGTACCTCTGCGTGTGTGGTCCGCAGGGCAATACATTAGAAAATACAGTGATCTTAGGAGGACTATCATATGTACAAGAGCTATTACCTTAGGAAGGGGAGGTGCGAAGCAGTGGCCTTCACCATAGGTCGTTACCACAGCCAGGTATTCTAAACGAAAAAAGGCGAACCCCAGGATTTAATACCAGGCATTACAAGAAAAATTAATCAAGGCAAGTTGTGCTACAAAGAGCGGGAGGGAGATCGTACCTTCAGTCCCTTGTAAATCGTCACGTGCGATGTCAAATAGAATTAATCTGCATCACTAGAGAAAATAAGTACAAAAACTAAGTAAGAGACCGGTGGCCTCAGTAGGCATTCACAAAGATTAGTGCACATGGCATTGAGTTTTGAAATACCCAAGGTGGAGGCGATCGTTTACCTTGTCAATATAAATTACAGGCGTGGTCTCTAGGCAGTCAATTGCGAAGGACTCGTGTAACCAAACTTATTCTGCGTCGCTGGAAAAAATAAATGAGAGCGTGGCCTCAGTGGGCATTCACACAGATTGGAAAAATTCCAAATTACATTTAATAACGAAGGGCCCAGGTTAGAGGGGTTCGTTTACCTGGTCGGACAAAATACTGGCGTGGTCTCGAGGCACTCAATGCAAACGACTCGCGTAACCAGGAAGTGGCTGCGAGGGGGCGTGGTTACGTTTATAACGTCGAGTGCAGACACAGTGAACGGACTGTGTAGTTGCTAGGCAATGAAGGACGCTTAGGAAAAAGTTCCGCGATGACTCGGTCGCGGAATATTTAACCCAGTACTGATTAAGAGCAAAAAAGACTTGAAAAAGAATGAACAAATTAATGAAAAAATTGATGAAAACAGTTAAAAAAGCCCGGGCTAGCAGGAAGCTTCTAAAATGGGGGGCGCTCATCAGAAAGTATACATGAACTTATCCCAGACACGGGGCTTCTCACATATAATTGCACATTATTACATTGGTGTGTCTGTACCTGCCCCACGGCGGTAAAAGTCACTCCATTCATGTGTACATATGATACCATTTAGGAAAAAGCATATGATACTATTCAAGAGAAATTAGCAGGGTGAGAATCACTCGGTCGCTCTCAGAGTGTATGCATACGGGAGCTGATACCATATGATTTCATCTTATTACAATTACAATTGAGTGCCTATGTCTACCCGCTATGTATGCTGAAGGCACAGTCCACAATTATGCATGGATATGGTACAATTCAGGGAAAGATGAATGAAAACATGCAAGATGCGTGCATGTACCTACCACGCAGGGTGGTAAAATGCAATTGCGTTTAGATAATAAGACTGTACTAGCGTTTAGATAATAAGACTGTACTAAAATACATATGAGGGGCATTGTTCAAGGGGTATTAACAGGCTACTCATAGGATCGCTAGTTGCGCGAAACTGCTATCAGATTCGTTCAGGCCATTCCGTACTGAATCAAAAATGTGCATCCATTTTAGTTCTCTCAGGTTTAGTATTGGAGCAATATTACCACCCCTAGGTCCCAATTTCACCTGTTCCAAAATAACCCATCTCAGGCTTTCCGGTACGTGATTGTTTTTGAGACAGTGTTCCACAAGGGGAGCCCCTTCCACCGCACATCGTATTCTACTGCAATGTTGCAAGAAGCGCGATTTCATGCGCTGTTGTGTTTGGCCCACATATATTAAATTACATGGACAAATGATGCAGTATATTACATCCTCCGTGTTGCAATTCGTGTGTGATTTGAGTTTCACACGATGGTGTTTGAAGGTGAACTCCTTGGTTTGGATAGCTGATGGGCAGGCCTTGCAATTGCCACACTTGAAATGTCCCAAGATTGGAGGAAGGTTCCAGAGGGACGTGATGGTCGGATTGGGGGTGGTACCCAAAAGTGAACATACCACATGGTCACGTATATTCTTGCCTTTCCTGAAGGAGTGTAGGGGTAGATCTTGGCACCCCAGGTCATTCGATATCATTGGCCAATGACTGTTGACCACTTTTTTAATCTCATTGCTCTTCGTGGAAAAAGTTGTAACGCAAATGAGTTTTTGATCATTGTTATTCGTACGTTCATTGGATTGGAGTAGCATCTCTCGTGGGTTGAACCATGCTCTCTTACGAGCCTTTTTAGTAAGTCTTTTAGGGTAGCCTCGTTCGATTAAACGATCCATCAATTTCTGTGACTCCTCCATATAATTTTCCTTCCTGCTACAGTTGCGTCGAATTCTGAGAAACTGCCCAAAGGGTAAGTTGTCCCTCAGGCTCCTCGGGTGGTGGCTAGTGTATTGCAGCAAAGAGTTTCGTTCTGTTGGTTTTCGAAACAGATTGGTATGTAGTGCCCCATCTTCTGCAATTATTACCAGGTCGAGAAAATTGACCTTGTATTTGTCGAATTCGATCGTGAATTGTATGTCACATGATCTGTTGTTGAGCCAGCTGAAGAAATGGTTTAAGTCGTCATCATTACCAGACCAAATCAGGAGGATGTCGTCTATATATCTCATCCATAATTTAATTCCTGACCGGAAGGGATTGATATCATTCAAGACGAAAGCAGTTTCAAATGCGGACATGAAGATAATCGCAAGGTCCGGAGCATAGGCCGCCCCCATCGCCACACCCTTGGTCTGTAAGTAGAACGAATTTTGGAAAATAAAGAAGTTGCGCATCATCGCTATCTTGAGTAATAGGACAATGAATCTAGTGGGAACCTGTACAGGAGCTGCCCGTTTATCCAATGCTAGAGCAGCCACAGCAAGTGCTTCGTCCTGCGGGATACTCGTGTACAAGGACACGATATCACACGTGGCCAATAGTTCCTTACTGTGGTCAAAAGGGCGTCCGTCAACAATGTTAATAGTGTGTGTGGTGTCCCGCAGGTAAGTTTCCGTCTGTTCAGCCAGTGGTTTTAAAAAGAAGTCTATGTACCGGCACAGTGGTTCTAATATTGATCCACACCCCGACACTATAGGTCGGCCTGGCGGATTTTGTAGGTCTTTGTGGACTTTGGGCAAAGTGTAGATAGTTGGTATCCTAGGGTTGCTTTGATTGAGATACTGGTACTCTTGTTCTGACAGGAAACCCTCATCTCTCCCTTCCTTGGTAACTCTTTGTGTTTCAGCAGCCAAATCCTTTGAAGGATCACCCGGTAGTTTCCTGTAGCTGACCCCGTCTGATAGTTGTCTCATGATTTCATCTCTGTAGTTACTTACATTCTGGACAATGATGGCCCCGCCCTTGTCTGCTGGTTTAACTATGATGTCCGTATTGTCCCTGATAGATGATAAAGCCATGCGTTCAGCTTTGCTGATATTAAATTTGATATACCTGGGCTCTTTCAGGATTCGATTAACATCCCGGAGGACCAGGCTCTCATATGCCAAGATAGTGCTGGTCATTGCATAGGTAGGAGGCACAAAAGTGGATGGTATTCGAAGGCCAGTTGTTGTTCCTGTGATCATATGCGGTTTGTCCTTAAAGAAATATCTCAGTCGGATTTTTCTGAAGAAATTATGGAGTTCCCTGATGGTATTGAACTCATTGGGTAGAGGGAACTCCATAATTTCTTCAGAAAAATCCGACTGAGATATTTCTTTAAGGACAAACCGCATATGATCACAGGAACAACAACTGGCCTTCGAATACCATCCACTTTTGTGCCTCCTACCTATGCAATGACCAGCACTATCTTGGCATATGAGAGCCTGGTCCTCCGGGATGTTAATCGAATCCTGAAAGAGCCCAGGTATATCAAATTTAATATCAGCAAAGCT
The DNA here is from genome assembly GCF_964261635.1 of Lissotriton helveticus. Lineage (NCBI taxonomy): Eukaryota > Metazoa > Chordata > Amphibia > Caudata > Salamandridae > Lissotriton > Lissotriton helveticus. The sequence continues at coordinate 147,409,321 of NC_136072.1, read as the reverse complement.
GAACGCATGGCTTTATCATCTATCAGGGACAATACGGACATCATAGTTAAACCAGCAGACAAGGGCGGGGCCATCATTGTCCAGAATGTAAGTAACTACAGAGATGAAATCATGAGACAACTATCAGACGGGGTCAGCTACAGGAAACTACCGGGTGATCCTTCAAAGGATTTGGCTGCTGAAATACAAGAGTTACCAAGGAAGGGAGAGATGAGGGTTTCCTGTCAGAACAAGAGTACCAGTATCTCAATCAAAGCAACCCTAGGATACCAACTATCTACACTTTGCCCAAAGTCCACAAAGACCTACAAAATCCGCCAGGCCGACCTATAGTGTCGGGGTGTGGATCAATATTGGAACCACTGTGCCGGTACATAGACTTCTTTTTAAAACCACTGGCTGAACAGACGGAAACTTACCTGCGGGACACCACACACACTATTAACATTGTTGACGGACGCCCTTTTGACCACAGTAAGGAACTATTGGCCACGTGTGATATCGTGTCCTTGTACACGAGTATCCCGCAGGACGAAGCACTTGCTGTGGCTGCTCTAGCATTGGATAAACGGGCAGCTCCTGTACAGGTTCCCACTAGATTCATTGTCCTATTACTCAAGATAGCGATGATGCGCAACTTCTTTATTTTCCAAAATTCGTTCTACTTACAGACCAAGGGTGTGGCGATGGGGGCGGCCTATGCTCCGGACCTTGCGATTATCTTCATGTCCGCATTTGAAACTGCTTTCGTCTTGAATGATATCAATCCCTTCCGGTCAGGAATTAAATTATGGATGAGATATATAGACGACATCCTCCTGATTTGGTCTGGTAATGATGACGACTTAAACCATTTCTTCAGCTGGCTCAACAACAGATCATGTGACATACAATTCACGATCGAATTCGACAAATACAAGGTCAATTTTCTCGACCTGGTAATAATTGCAGAAGATGGGGCACTACATACCAATCTGTTTCGAAAACCAACAGAACGAAACTCTTTGCTGCAATACACTAGCCACCACCCGAGGAGCCTGAGGGGCAACTTACCCTTTGGGCAGTTTCTCAGAATTCGACGCAACTGTAGCAGGAAGGAAAATTATATGGAGGAGTCACAGAAATTGATGGATCGTTTAATCGAACGAGGCTACCCTAAAAGACTTACTAAAAAGGCTCGTAAGAGAGCATGGTTCAACCCACGAGAGATGCTACTCCAATCCAATGAACGCACGAATAACAATGATCAAAAACTCATTTGCGTTACAACTTTTTCCACGAAGAGCAATGAGATTAAAAAAGTGGTCAACAGTCATTGGCCAATGATATCGAATGACCTGGGGTGCCAAGATCTACCCCTACACTCCTTCAGGAAAGGCAAGAATATACGTGACCATGTGGTATGTTCACTTTTGGGTACCACCCCCAATCCGACCATCACGTCCCTCTGGAACCTTCCTCCAATCTTGGGACATTTCAAGTGTGGCAATTGCAAGGCCTGCCCATCAACTATCCAAACCAAGGAGTTCACCTTCAAACACCATCGTGTGAAACTCAAATCACACACGAATTGCAACACGGAGGATGTAATATACTGCATCATTTGTCCATGTAATTTAATATATGTGGGCCAAACACAACAGCGCATGAAATCGCGCTTCTTGCAACATTGCAGTAGAATACGATGTGCGGTGGAAGGGGCTCCCCTTGTGGAACACTGTCTCAAAAACAATCACGTACCGGAAAGCCTGAGATGGGTTATTTTGGAACAGGTGAAATTGGGACCTAGGGGTGGTAATATTGCTCCAATACTAAACCTGAGAGAACTAAAATGGATGCACATTTTTGATTCAGTACGGAATGGCCTGAACGAATCTGATAGCAGTTTCGCGCAACTAGCGATCCTATGAGTAGCCTGTTAATACCCCTTGAACAATGCCCCTCATATGTATTTTAGTACAGTCTTATTATCTAAACGCTAGTACAGTCTTATTATCTAAACGCAATTGCATTTTACCACCCTGCGTGGTAGGTACATGCACGCATCTTGCATGTTTTCATTCATCTTTCCCTGAATTGTACCATATCCATGCATAATTGTGGACTGTGCCTTCAGCATACATAGCGGGTAGACATAGGCACTCAATTGTAATTGTAATAAGATGAAATCATATGGTATCAGCTCCCGTATGCATACACTCTGAGAGCGACCGAGTGATTCTCACCCTGCTAATTTCTCTTGAATAGTATCATATGCTTTTTCCTAAATGGTATCATATGTACACATGAATGGAGTGTCTTTTACCGCCGTGGGGCAGGTACAGACACACCAATGTATTAATGTGCAATTATATGTGAGAAGCCCCGTGTCTGGGATAAGTTCATGTATACTTTCTGATGAGCGCCCCCCATTTTAGAAGCTTCCTGCTAGCCCGGGCTTTTTTAACTTTTTTCATCAATTTTTTCATTAATTTGTTCATTCTTTTTCAAGTCTTTTTTGCTCTTAATCAGTACTGGGTTAAATATTCCGCGACCGAGTCATCGCGGAACTTTTTCCTAAGCGTCCTTCATTGCCTAGCAACTACACAGTCCGTTCACTGTGTCTGCACTCGACGTTATAAACGTAACCACGCCCCCTCGCAGCCACTTCCTGGTTACGCGAGTCGTTTGCATTGAGTGCCTCGAGACCACGCCAGTATTTTGTCCGACCAGGTAAACGAACCCCTCTAACCTGGGCCCTTCGTTATTTAATGTAATTTGGAATTTTTCCAATCTGTGTGAATGCCCACTGAGGCCACGCTCTCATTTATTTTTTCCAGCGACGCAGAATAAGTTTGGTTACACGAGTCCTTCGCAATTGACTGCCTAGAGACCACGCCTGTAATTTATATTGACAAGGTAAACGATCGCCTCCACCTTGGGTATTTCAAAACTCAATGCCATTTGCACTAATCTTTGTGAATGCCTACTGAGGCCACCGGTCTCTTACTTAGTTTTTGTACTTATTTTCTCTAGTGATGCAGATTAATTCTATTTGACATCGCACGTGACGATTTACAAGGGACTGAAGGTACGATCTCCCTCCCGCTCTTTGTAGCACAACTTGCCTTGATTAATTTTTCTTGTAATGCCTGGTATTAAATCCTGGGGTTCGCCTTTTTTCGTTTAGAATACCTGGCTGTGGTAACGACCTATGGTGAAGGCCACTGCTTCGCACCTCCCCTTCCTAAGGTAATAGCTCTTGTACATATGATAGTCCTCCTAAGATCACTGTATTTTCTAATGTATTGCCCTGCGGACCACACACGCAGAGGTACTCGGGGAATCACTACCCTATTAAGTAGTATTTTTATTCTCTTTTCACCCTAGGAGGTCTGCCCACCTCTCCAATGTCCTGATGAAGACCCGCCTGTAAGGGCTATTCAACCTACCGCTCAGGGTCGAAACGTAGACGTTTTTTCTTGATATGTACTCCTTTGGTTATATATGATTCATACAGCCCTATATAGGAGATACTGTCTTTTTTGACTTTGGATTGTGATACGCTCCTTTGTACGTGGCTCCGAATTTAGGAGACCGGTGTATATATATATGTTAAAGAATCTTTATTCAATGATGTATAATTGAGTATTGATGTATTTTGTCACTATTTTCACTTTCATCCCTCACCTCACTTCCTACCCCCCTTTTTCTATGTGGGCACGCAAATGCTTATGAATTGCAAATGAATTTTTCACTATTTGCTTGAACCATTTATTGATTCTTTGGGTTACATTGTGAAATAAATTCAACGTAACCACTGACTTATATGTTGAAATTTTCCTTCTTGAATATTATAATCAACGTATGAATAAGTGTCTGGCTGTCTGGGACCCCTCTTCCTTCATTATAACGTACTACCCAGGTCCCGAAGACTATATGGGTTTGACCCTGTTTTTTGCTAACATCTAATTAGGCAAAGCAATATTCCTCCAGCCCCTGATAAGGCATACGGAGTTCTCAAACAAATCAAACCTATGACAACCTGGGAAAAACCCTGCGGCCATTGTTTTGATTTCACCGAGAACTTCAGTAAAAGAATGTGCTAACGACCAGCTCGTATGACATCCTTATTGACGTATCTATGTCCATCCTTACGTCAATCTCGGCACCTTACAGGTATAAATATTACCGATATTGCCTTAAGCAAACACACGCGGTGGTGACGAGATCGGAGCAGCGAGACTTGCCGAAGCCCACTGACGCTGCCCCGCCTTCCTGACGCGCTGAGAACGAGACGCTGCCTTTCTCCTGCCGAGAAATCCAGCTCCGGCGCTTCCGAGCAGCCCCTGCAGGCAGCCTGGAATATCGAGACCAAAGATGAGAGATACCATCCCTCAATCATCCTAGATTCAAGGTACGGAACTGAATAACCCCTTGCAGAGAATTCTTGAATCAGTCACTTGGCAAAACAAACTTAACTTAGACTGCTACTTTCTATCCCCGCCCACGTATTAGGCTTAGGTCAGGTACACTGGGGTAGGCGTAGTTAGAAGCACCAGTTGAGTACGATTAGTCAAATGTTTATATGTATGTATCTATTTTATCCATTTTAAACCACCATATGGCTTAGAAACCATATAAATGTTTTTACAGTATTATTTTATACTTCTGCTTTTATTGTATGCACTTTACTTAACCATAAGTATTGCAATAATATCGATTCATTTCTCTTGTACGAGAAAAGAGACTGATCAATAAATAACATCTTTTATTGAACACGCCCGTCTCTTCCTTTTCTCTACAATCTGGTGAAACTAAGAATGCACGTACTGACTGAGTAAAATAAGTTGTCTTTTGTTTTCACACGACTCTAGAGATACACTCTTGATTAGGGGAGAGCAAAGTTGTCATGTTCTATGGTTGTCAGAAACTAAATCCCTTCTTGTCTATCCAGGGAGGTTCAACTCCTCCTTGCCTATTCGAGAAAGTTTCTAGTGAACTCTGAGCTAGCTGGCAAACCCAAAACTTTAAGTCTAATATCGACAGTAGAAGACCTAGTTAACGTCTGGTCTAGGTCTATACTATTGGAGGTATTATTCCAATGCGCAGAGCCTATTGGGATAATAGGAACTACACTACAATAGTTTCTAATGGTCTGTGCATTAGACAGGCCATCATAGGGACAGGGGGTCTTGTCTGGTGGGCAATTATCTTTGAAAGAAAAGCAACCAACTGATTGACTGTGCCCACTCGTAACCTAGTCAGGACATAACGCCGTATAATATTTACACAAGACAGATAATATTGGCAACTCTCCAGGCAACAATAGATTTCTTCAACTCTTCACACATCTGGCGATTATATCTGTGTTAAAATATTTAAGAAAGGATAACTTAGAGGAAATATTATTAAGAGATAAAACCGCAAGTGGATTTTGCAAAACAGACATATTAAATAAAGTGCTAAAAGTTGCATCCTTATTTGAGAATAAAATATCCAAGTAACAGAAATAATTTGCTTTAGTTATCGAGGTGTCCCCAATGAAAAAAGGGTCTGTATTTTTGTGCTTTTTTCCACATGCCATTGTATGAGTTTTGGTTTAATTAATCACCTTTTTCTTGGTTTTCTTAAATGAGATACAACGTAAATCAGGACTCGTGGCATTTACGTTGTATTCTTGTAACCAATTACCACAGGTGGACACGAAATACGGTCAGTCCACACAGCACAAGCTTGCACAACTTAGCGTGTGTGCTGCTTAAAATGCATATACATGTGGCGTAATTACTTTTTGCCACTCACTTTCACTTTTTTCACCTACACCACAATTTTAATTCACTTTGAGGAAGGTCCTGAAGAAAGCCCTGCACAGTTTTATATGGGCTGAAACATGTCGACCTAATAGATAACTGAGACTCAACTAAAAAAAGTCTCTTGTAGTTATCCACTTGTTTTTATCTTATTCTGGGCCACTAGGAATAAAAATCTTTTAATCAGTCAGAGTCCCAGAGATATTTTTAATACACCACTTCATCACACTTTCACAAAAATCCAGCTCCACTGTAATCAGGTGTCGCAGCACAGCTGAGTAGCATTCGGCTGGGAACCCGATGATGAAGCATGACACCAACTAGGTTGGTGTGTGAGGGTTCTTCTAACAAACCCCTGTGGTGCCAGAAACAGCAGTGTCAGACATTCTGCTAGACAGGTACGTCCAACTCATTTAATATGTAAACCATTAGGTATAACTGAGGCGATAGTGACTATGGGTATGGAGTCTATGGTCTTATTAACCCAATAGAGGAAGGGTAATATTACTAGATTGTGGTCACTCATAGCCGTAGGAATAATGATAGGGGTACAACCGAATCAGAAACATGGGTGAAAATCAAGACATGATCAAAAATACTATCAGTGTTGCTGCCAATAAAAGAGGGATTATGTTTCCCATCGGCTCAACGTTTACAATCTAGCAGGAGGAGGTTGTATATAGAAATTAAGTAGTTCAATGCATACCGTTATTCGGGATGGGGAAAATGTGAGAGGCCACACCCCTTGAGCTGTAAATACCACATATCTGCTTTGCTGAGAGGGGGCATGCCTGGATATTAAAATAACTTGCCCATAAACAGAACGAAGTTAGAATGAATAGGACCCAGAAAGGCTTCCAACCCCACATCAGGGGCATGAACCACCATACTACAAAAGGTGTCTAATACATTATTGTAGAAATTGACTACCACTAGATCTAGGCCACCCTTCATTGATAGCCCCAGAAGTTGGGAGAGGGGCACAGCTGCTGAAAGCCTGTTAACAGTAACAGGTAATTTATTAGTTATTAACATTTGTAGCCGCCCTTTGGCAGGTCCTGCTGGAGATGATAGAGCATCCAGGAAATGAAAGATGAAGCCCTTGACATGGATTGAGGCCACACGCCTAGTTTCTTGTACACAAATAATATCAGAAACAGATGTAATAAGTAGCCAATCAGGAGTACCCAACTTATTCTGTGGCCTGCACACACTCCGGGTAATAAATGTATGTACACCTTCATGACCCAATCAGCTGGTTTTCAAAGGGAGCTCTACAGGGAGAAGTTCAGCAGGGCCACCAATTTCTGCATTAACATTTACAATTTGGCTGGTCAGTTTTAGACCTGGCATCTTTGGCTTGGTTTCCCCTGTCTTTTTGCCTCTGCCTCCTGTATTTTTGACGCTGTGCTGGATTTCGTTTTTGCTGGTTTGGATGCTTTGGGCACTTTGCCACTGCTGATCTGTGTCAAAGTGCAAGTGTTTCCTGTGTAAATTGTTATTGTGATTGGTTATCCATGATTGGCATATTTGCATCACCAAGAAGTCCCTAGTAAAGTTCACTGAGTGTGCCAGGGCTGGTAACATAAATGCTACTAGTGGGCTTGCAGCACTGATTGTGCCACCCACATGAGTAGCCCTAAAATGGTGTCTCCGGCCTGCCACAGCAGTGCCTGTGTGCAGTCTGTGAACTGCCATGTCCTCCTGGTCAGTGTCCCCACTGACCAGGCCTAACCCTTCCCTTTCGGTAACCATTGGTCACCCCTATGAAAGGCCCAAGGTACCCCCTTGGGCAGGGTGCAGTGTATGTGAAAGGTAGAGCATGTACTAGTGCAGGTGACATGCTCTGGTAGTGAATGACAGCCATTTTCGTTTTTCACTATTGTAAGGCTACCTTGCCCATAGGCTATCATGGGGAATGCTGGCTACAGTGGCTACTAGCATATCTTCCCATAGGAGCAAGGTAGGACATAAAAGTCTGGTATCCTTAATTAACATCTTTTAGGAAAGTTTTTTTTTAAATCCTGTGTTTGAGAACAGCACTTTTAGAAAGTTGCTGTTCTCTTGTCTGACCTTTCTGTGTGCTTTGGAGTGTTTGTGAATTAACTGTCTGGTTTGAGAGTGACAATGGCTGGGGAGCCCTCAGGAGGCTGGCTGAGTCAGCCCTAGGCTGAATGACTGCATCACGTCGCTGCGAGAGTCGTCACAGAGACATCGCATCGAGGGGCTGCGAGAGTAGAAGATCGACGCTGCGCATCGTCGCCGCACCATAGATCGTCGCCGCCCCGAGGATCGTCGCATCGTACCTTTTGCGAGCCGCTTCCAACGAAACCTGTGCACCGGAATCCACGCACGGTATCGCATCCCTCCCTGTACAGACTGGAGTCACCGCAACACGCCCGCTACATCGAACAGGGTTGTCGCATTGCCTCCCCAGGGTCTCAGGAGTGAAGCATCGCTTGCTTTTCACCGTTACAGCTTTTCACATGGAACTTTTGTCTCAACTAAAGGTACTATTGGTTAAAGCGTGACACAACTGTGGATTATTTTAACGCAACCTTAAGAACTCTTTTGAAACCATATTCTTGAACTGTGTATGTTGGATTTTTGTCGTTTTGGTCTTGTATAGTTTAGATTAAATACCTTTATTTTTCTAAACTGTTGTGGAGTCAAGTCTTGGTATTTTCACTGTGTTACTGTGAGTGTTGGTACAAATACTTTGCACATTGCCTTCAATAAGCCTGACTGCCCGTGCCAAACTACCAAGGGGGTGAGCAGGGGCTATCTGAAGAGTGTTTCCTCCTTACCCTTACTAGAAGCAAGGGTCCCTATTTGGACAGTGGTACCTACCTCTGCCAACTAGAGACCCCCAGTTCTAACAGTCAGTAATATATATGGCACAAACCTTTGATTCAGATACACATAATAAATTAGGTTTAGGTAATACTACTTCTAGGTGCAATAATTTGTCCCCATAACCCTCCCCACGACATGGAGTAAAATAGAAGAGGCCCCATTGTGATAGAGTCAATCATTATCTTGAATCAAACTCAAAGCCTGAAATCTGCTGGACAAGTCTATAGGGGAATATGTGGGAAATTGCTCTCCGTCAACAAATTAATACTAAGTTACCACTAGAGAGAGGTACAGTGCCTGTTAGATGGTGAAAGAAAAAGCCCAATGGGAGTAAAGCAAATGGAGCAATTGGTGTTGACCTTGAAAAGGACTCATTTGCAAATCTAGGTTGTTTGATTTTGATACTAATACAATACCCTTTGAAGACACTCCTAAGTGGGCCAATCGATCCAACTTACCAAGTCATCAGAAATTTGATCAACCAAGATATATGCTTCCAGTGGAGCCAGTGTATAACTTTGCTCTTTAACAGTCTGGTGGTTCATTAGTGCTGGGAGTCTAAGGGGGGACATTAATCAAAACTGCCACATAGGGGAAATAGGTTAGTGGAAAATTAATAGTTACTGGTTTGCAAAAATCATTAGTTTCATAACTCTCAGGAAAGTCAAGTGGCAGGACAGACATCTGGTTCAAAGAAGTGAATGGGCAAGGCTGGCGCGAGTTATCCGTACATGATGTCTTAACTGGTGGTAAAGCACCAACCATAAAGTTCCGTTTGGAGGCATGATGAGTACAGTTAGAAGATAGTAACCTGAGGGTGCCACTTACGGTATTGCTGCTAGTAGCATCATCTGTGAGAGGGTTTGGGCCGTTATCTTGGGCAGAAGTGATAAGCTGTGCAAATCGGGGAACAGACAGTGGCTGAGGTAAATGGGCAACAGGGATATCGATACGTGAGTCCCCTAGACTGAGCAAGAGTCCTTAAATTGTTCCAAATCGCTTTCTAATAGGCAGTAACAGGCTGTGCAACATCCCCTTAACACTTTCATGAAATTTCTCTTGAAAGGTAGCTAAGACATCAGAAGAGAAAAAATTTGTATATGTCGAATAAGTAGTATCCTCAAAGGCAGATTGTGAAACACGTAAAGGGAGCCCCATTTTTACCCCCTGTTGTCTTTTCCTTTTAGCTGCAGCACTAGCTATCAGTGGCTCTGTCAGAGGACGATGCAGTTAGTAGATTAATGTCTTTCACAATGTCAGCGGTCCTATGAGGGACCTCTGGTAAAGCTTACGGAAGATCAAAGTTTGAGAATGTGGCCAGATTTGAGGGATGGTCAATTGTTCAGGAGGATGCAGGGTACCAGGTGCTGAGGCTTGCTGCTTTGCATATGGCCATGTCTGAACTGGGGTGGCAGAGTGGGCTAAAGAACGGTGATGGATTAAACCCAGATCTGTTGACTGGGTGTGAGTGTTTGATTGGTTCAAATGCTCCGTCCATCACCACCCCCTTTTGTACCGCTTTGAGGCTTTGTGAGCAGTCACTGTGACAAACTAAATCTAAGGGGGCGGGGTTCATTTAACCATGATGCTGTGGTATAGAGGCACCCATTTGCAGGCAGGTTAAAATAGTACAGTACATTGTTCGAAATGGAATGGGACAAAGGGGGCAGGTCCAGCCTCGTCTGGCCGCATGGGTGTGCAGACAGGCCCACTCCTGACCCAGTTTTTGCCCAGGCACACACCTGGGTGTGTCCCGTGCACGTCACGTGCTGTGAGAGCACTGGGCCTCCTTTTAAAGAAGAACCTCTGGGCGCGGACATGCTGTCAGCTCCCTCCCTGCTGCAATAGTGTCTGGGGCGTGTAGTGTGTGGTCCCCTCGGTAGCATTCTCCTTGAAGTCTATAGTAGTCCTTATGTGGGTTTTGAGGCAACTGATATCATAGGGATGTTTATCATTAGAGAAGTGCAAAGCTTTTATTAGACAAGCAAAATCATGCATAGATACCGATCATTTTCCTATCTTGCAGAGTTTCCGACTTTTAATTGTTTCTTGGAATTGGCAATATTTTCTCACGAGTGCTAGTTAGCAATGAAAATAGAGGTGCCATGTAACAATGTAACTGTATGCTCATCCCCTCCTAAACTTTGAAAGTGGATAGATGCTGGTGATCTTTTTATATCTAAATAGATTAAAATGGGTTTGAAATGTCCAATTTTTATGTTGAGCTCCATCTACGATACAACACGATGGGACCAAGCATTGTGAGAGTACTGAAAAGTTTCAGAGAAAGAATCTCCGTCACGTTTCATATAAAGAAAGACACTGGGTAACAACAGATATCCTCAGGATAGCGAAACAGCTGCCCAATCTTTCAATTTTGGTCAATATGTATACAGTAACAGTCATAAAGCAAAATCAAACATTACTCTTAAGTGTGATATCAGTGACCGAAATGTGGTTTATCAGAAGGTTTCCGATTGGTTGCCTACCTTGCATTGCTTGATCCACTGGTGAAATTACTGTATTTTGTTTGGTGTTCCCCCCTGGACCAATGAGGCTTAACTTCACACTGGACTACCAAAACATGGGGCAACATTTTGAATTCGTGGTACATCCCTAAAAAGTTGAAATTTCAATACAATGTAAGACAACGGACAGCAAAACTCACTTCTGATTTCCATCATAGTTCATGAAATGACTGGCAAGGTGGTAGACTGCCATTACCAGAGTGCTCTCGAGGTGAGTGAGAAAACAGTGCATGGATTCTCAATTGAGAGACTGTTTTAATACAGTGACAGTTCAGGTGCAACCCTTTTCTCCCTCTACTCCTGTGAAAAGTTCCAGCTGCAAGACCTAGTTTGAAATGTTTGCAAATGAGGAGTCACATTACCCCTTTTCTTCAAACTATCAAAGTTCTAATAACCTGTCATTGAATCTGAAATACTACTAGGGCCAGATTGGGTGCAGCGGGCACCAGGTGTTTCCCCAATGGGCCAGAAGGATGGGGTCTTGTTTTTGAGCAGTGGGTGCCATTTTTGTTACTTTAGGCCCAGTTTACAGCAGTGCTGCAATATCGGACCCCTGTACCAAAAGAAGCAGCAATGCACCCTCCAACCCCCCGCCTGCGGTCCCGTGCGGCGAATTAGGATGCACCCGCCACAGCGGCGGGTGCATCCCGCATTTTTAACATTGCAGCGGGCGGTGCTGAGAGCACCATCCACCGCAATGCTAAAAATGCATGTTGTGCATTTCAAAGCACAACATGACTGGCACCACGCAGTGCCTACCATGTTGTGCTTTGAAACGCAGGGGGGTACCATAGTTACCCCCCATGTGCCCCCCTCACCCCCTCGCCTTCACCCGGGGCGCCCACAACGGGCCCCCAAAGCAAAGAACGTATGCGAAGGCGAGCGGCGGAAAATCGGCGGACGGTCTTGCCATCCACCGCGGACTCCCCCGCATCCTAATGTGGCGGGGGGGTCATTTATGTCAGGATGGCGGACGGATTGCCCCAGCCTGGCCGGCGGTGACTACCGCCAGCCTGGCGGGGGCAATCCGTCCGCCATCCTAATCGGCCCCTTAGTTCGGCTGTAATACTACTACATAAAGAAAAAGTGTGAAGTAAAATCAGTTGCACTTCCATAAAGTGACTGGCTCTGAGGATTATTCACTATGTTATACTTACTCTTCCTCTAAAAAGTATCTTTACACGTGAAAGGACAGAGAGAAAAGAAATTTAAATTTCATAAACCTACTCTGTCTTTCTGTACCATCTTCCACGTTTTACACTGCTCTTCTCCTAGACTGCATTGTCCAACTGCCTTACCATTTTAACAGTCAGCATACATTTTAACCTATGGTCAAATTTCTCTTGTAAAACTGTGCATATCCATTTGAATCTGGGATTTCTTTTTGTAGATGCATTTACATGGGAGTGCCAGCCAAAGCATTATTTGGACATACCGCAAAAAGAGAAGTCTCTTGACCATGCTCAGAAATTACTAACTTGCTGCATTCCTCTCCAGAATACATGCATTCATACCAAAATCTAGGTTGGCATATTTTTCAAGGTGATACTGCCACCAGATTGTCACTTTTAGCGAAGTTCTGTTGGAGAAAGGCCCTGCTTCATATTTACAAAGCAGCGTTTGTGGCTTAACGCCGACCCATAAATAAGGTTCCTTTACATGCATCACTTAGCATGAAAGGGGTGTGCAATCGGTGTTGCCGTGGGCGAGTTACATAGCAACACCCATTGCTGTTGCCGCTGCCCCAGATTACAAGGAGGTGCAAATCTGTGGCAGCGCCAAAAACTAACACCGTGCAAGATCAGACATTAGAATGGTGAATTAAGGAGAAATTCTTTAATTTCTACTAGTATTTGCTTTTTCTATGTGTGCTGGAAGAGTAACATAACATTAATGATTGTTTATGTGCAGGAAGGTGCCCCTTCCTGCACATAAACAATCATTAAATAATGGCGATTTGCTGCTTCTATGTGGTCTGAATTCCGCAGCACACATAGAAATAAAAAATCACCATTAGTGAATATATGCAGGAAAGGACACCTTCCTATACATAAATAATCATTCTCTGCAATGAAGGTACCCTTGCACCATGGTGCAAGGGCACCTGTGTTGGCGCTAGGCAGCTAAATTTAGCGCCAGCACCAGGTAACACACGGGGGGCTCCGTATTCTTGTGAATATGGTGCATCCCAGTGTTTTGAAAATGTCCTAGAACGGTGCTGCTAAATTTGGTGCAGCTCCGTACTTCACCATTTTCTCGTAAATATGCCCCTTACTCTTCTATGTCAGTTTCGATGCCCGTACATTATACCCATGTAACTACACAGCTGTAAGAAAAAGTAAATAAGGCACGTATACCTGTGTGCCAGGCATGTGTAGGACGCCATTGAAAACATTCTAGACCAGGGGACCTTCAAATGTCAAAGTTAACAAACAACCCTTTGATTCGTAGATAACCAAAATTAAAAATAAGATCTCAATAAAGCATCCCTTTGTTAGAAGAAAAATACGTCACGGAGAACTCTTAGAGTATGAAAACGCTGTCTATATGCAAAGCAGCCAATTATTGAAACTTATATTATTTTATTTTATTTTATTAGTACTAAAATGATCTATTATCAGTTGAATGTACATCCTGGGTGGTTCTGTAATGACACATTTCTAGTACAACTTAGTTCGAATTAATATCTAAACTATTTCCTTCAAATACGTATTTTTAAAAGTTGAATTGTCTCGCATAAATATACATGCATGTTAAATAATACAGAAGCAAAAATGTGTGACTACTCAGTCAGTGAAATGAGCTCTGTAACATTTTCTCAATGTGGCATGTTGAACATGGAAATAGGCTCATTTTACTGATGTTAAGTTCGATCTCTGTGTAATTCACTCTAATTTCCTGGAAAAAGCTATAGGGCAATTTCAAGGCATTGTATCTTGGAAAAAAATATGCAGAGAGGAATGCCCTTTAATTAACGTAAAATCAGGCAGAATATCTCCATTTAAAAGGAAGATGTACTAACGCAAAGGCCACTCGTTTGATATAAAAGTAGAAAATAATCATCTGTCTTACTTTCAGAACATCATCAGTTCCTTGCTGGCTCTGTGCTGCCTTGTTCAACAAAGGACAAATTGTTTTTGGACCAAAAATTCAACAGGTTTAAAAAAGGTATAACAAAATAGTTTTATTTGTCATTGGTGATCTACATTAGAAAAATGTAGACTCTGTCTCATCATTCCCTTTATCAAAAATAGGCGATGCCATTTCTAGACAGCAATGACCTCCAAAGCCTATTTTAGAGGTCATAAAGTACAGCTGTCCTTTCAGAGCATAAAATCACTACACCATAAATTTAAACCCATTGTGGAATAGACACAGTAATATAGTCAAACAATCAAAAGAAGCAAGATACCGCCTGCTAATCAGTACGAGAGTCAAACCTAACAATTGTGCATTGTCGTTAATCCGCCTCTGAGGGACCAATCCTTGTGACTTCTGATGATCTGATAAGGAACAATCGCATCAGATACACTTCGCAACTAATTATGGGACATATTATCAAGAACTGCGATAAAATTATCGCCGTTTTAGCGGCAGGAAACTGCCGCTAAAACGGCGATAATGGGCTTGATAATATGCCCTTGTGAATTCCTATAGCAGCCCAGGTTAACACCAGTACCTGGGCTGCTATGGGAATTCACAAGGACATATTATCAAGCCCATTATCGCCATTCCTAAAGCGGCGATAATTGTATCGCCGTTCTTGATAATACGCCCCGCTATTTCCAATGGAGTGCTGAATTGTCTTTAGCTCAGTTTGAGTTCCATACATCTTTATTCAGAAGTTGTCATAAAACCAAATCAAAGATTCCATGTGCAGTAATAAAATTTGCTATGTACATTCAACTTACATTAAAACAACACGCACATCTATAAGAATACATAAAAGTTGATGAAATAGTCATTAGTTATTGCATCGACTGTAAACAGTGTCTACGATGTCTTTCTAAAATCTGTTCTCAGACATATTTAAAAAAGTTTTTTTTATCCGTAAATGCATAAGATTTATTTTAATACAGTCACTGCACATTAATTAATTCATAACATTTTCTAATTTCTAGTGCACTCCTGATTAAATTTAAACCTTCATAGCATATTTCTATCAAGGATAATTTTTGTAAGTACTCCATCACTATCAGATATTGCCTGATCTCTACCATGCGCAACACAGATGCCAAGAAGAAGGATCTTGGGCCAGATTATAGTGGACAAAATAACATAAAGTGATGCGTGCTCTGTTTTGTAACATCATTGCAATTACAGCAGGGAATTTATGCTGCCAAACGCATTGTGTCGGGAGGACAATGTTTAAATAAATTACATTCAGTTTAAAAAAGTAAGATAACATTGATAAATTGGATTCTCTAGTCATATAAGTTATGGTTCTGATTTTGACAGTTGATATTTGCAAATAACTCTCAACAGTCTTCATTTTCAGTGCACTCTAATCTCTCAACCAGATGTGCCTCCATAAAACAACATTTCACAATCTCTTTACAATCTGCAGCAAGACATTGTGGGCCAGAGAACATTTCTATTTGGCCCAATGTTTGGAAAGATGAATTTAAGTATGCAAGACTGGGCATTTTCTTTGCTTTTTCGAGAGATAATCAATCAGAAATACACACTCTTCTTACCCTACCAACCGCTGGGTTTGGCCAGCATTTAATAAATAAGAGAAGTGAGGCTACTCCTAACTGGTCCCCTACAAATGGTGAAGCCAACTCCTCAAGGTAGGCAAATTGTCAGAGTTTTGTGGGACTGCAAGCAACCTGCGTGTGAAACCATTTTCTCTATGTTGGAGTGCTTCCAGGTTTTGATACCCCCACACCCCAAGCCCCATATAGGGCAGCAGAGGTGCATTTTGTTTTGTAGAGGGCTGTCATCTCAGCTAATGGTGTGTTTTAGCTTCCATGCAATGCGGAAAATGACTTCCATATTCCTATCCATTTGTTAGGATATGTGAATTCCACATTAAGGAGGGACTAAAAATTATCCCTAGATAAATAATCATTATTTAGTACTGCCATTCTCAAATGCTTAGTTTTAGTGCTTAGCAGCTCACAAGCCATTATGTAGGACTTTGAGTAATTCACTTTTAGATCCGAACCCTACATAATCTCCAAAAAGTGATCCAAGCAGCCCTAAAGACCATTTTCTTGTGAGCGAACAATGTTGCATTGTCTGTGTCTTGGTATTGATGACCCTCCCATGCTTGGTAAGTCCTTACCTGGCTGTAATAGATGTTCTGTCATTCCATTTATGTAAATCAGGAAAGGAATGGGGCTAATATGCATCCCTGTCTTACTCATCTTAAACACTCTATTTGTGTTACCAAACTGTAACTTTCAAGTCAAATGCAAGCGTTCTATTAGACTAAGGAGTTCTGTTTCAACCCACAGGCTCTACATTATTTCCCATAGTCTATCACGGTTGACTTAATCGAAATGATTGTAATATGAATAGCCTCCTTTTTTCTTTCCTATATGTACTGGTAATGAGATGGAGATTTAGCCTTTGGTCTACTGTCCATATGCTGGGTCTAAATAGAAACTAGGCTGGTGTCTGGATCTTATTCTCTTCCACCCAGGTCTCCAGGTGGGACAATATAACTTTCTCCAGGATCTTTGCTATGGAATAAGTAAGGGCCATTGATCTATATCAATCTGGCTTTAATGTATCTCCCTTTTTATAAATGAGGACTAAAATGGCCACTCCACAGGATTCAGGAATGGTACCATCAACCGATATCCGTAACACATTTGTTAGTAATGGACTCCAGAGATGTACATTTAAAAAAATCAACAGGTAGCCCATCAAGGCCTGGAGCTTTCCTTGGGGCAGCATGGTAGATAGCCATGACCACTTCATTTAAATCTATGGAGGTGTTATGGGACACTGGGACTGAATCTAAAATGATGGGCCTAATTGGAGCATCACTTGCAGAAGACTTCTGTCATCAGGCTGAAATGGTCCAGTACTGTCGGTTACCCACTGTTCTAATGGGATCAAAGCTTCCACCTTTGAGGTATGAAATTCAGAGAAGAACGAGTGATTAATTATCTCCAAAAATGTACTGCTGTTCTCAATAGAGCAGCCGCTGATAAGTCCTCCCATGCTTTGTTTCTTATTTCCCTTTTCCTTTCTTCCAATATAGCCTTGTATTCACTCCTAGCATTTTGGGCATCCACTCGGCAAAGAGGGGATGATTTGAGTGTGTACTTCAAGCGTTTGTGGGCAGCAGTGCATGCAGCACTAAACCCTCATGATTTGCCCTATTAAAAGTTAAACCCTTTGCAATTGATTCGCATAGATGCTCAAACTCCATTAATACAAATGTATGGGTGTTTTTTCTGACAGCAAGACCATGATAGACTTCATATAATCTTAAAATAGTTTTGGGCTAGTCTTCACAGAGCCTATTTTTTCCCACTTCACTCTCATTCTTTTATTCTTATAGTACACCAGTTTACAGCCATTATACTCAGAATTTTATTTTTCTTTACATTAGATTTTAAAGTAAAGCTCACTGGATGATGATCATTGAAACAGTTTGGAATGATTTTAAAATCCTCCAGGACAAGGGGAAGGCCTCTGTGGTTGCGTGAAAATAGGGATGGTTTGGCAGTCTTTTGAAGAAACCTCACTTGTGATTGTTAGATTAATATATAGGTATTCAAAGCATCACCTAGGCTATTGTGTTTATAGTGTGCCCTAATGAAATCATTTTCTAAAGGGAGACCAACAGATTACTATCTCCAGGAGGGCAGAATGAAATGTTGAAGTCCCCTACCCACAGAAAAACAACCTCCTTTTTTGAACGCAGGAAAAAACTACAAAAAGTCAGCCAGATCATCAGTTACTTTACACGCCTGTTGATTAAAAACAATGTTATAAATGTTTATCTGCAAGATATCAAACTCCCCCATTAGAGATATCAAGGAAACCAAGAACTGCAGTCGGACCATTAAGTAAAACATTAGGATTTGTGATTTTATTAGAAACAAAAGTGACAAGACCACCCGTACCCTTCCTGCTGATGATGCAAATGCCGGTTGAAACAGGGCATAATATCCATCTGAATAAAAAGGATCCATCATACAGGTCTCTTGGACACATATGAAGTGAATAGAGGAAACAAAGCTTAACCTGTCAGCGTTTTTCTTTTTTGAATTCCTGCCTGCAATGTTTTGGGTAGACATTTAGGGGTCAATTAGGATGGCGGACGGACAAAGTCCATCCGCCATCCTGTCGGAGGACGGGACTGTCTGCCACAGGGGTGGAGGTCCCGTGCCTCGAATTAGGATGCACCCGCCACAGTGGCGGGTGCATCCCCCATTTTTAACATTGCGGCACCCCCCGCCGCAATGCTAAAAATGCATGTTGTGCGTTTCAAAGCACAACATGACAGGCACCCCGCGGTGCCTGCCATGTTGTATTTTGAAACGCAGGCGGGTACCATAGGTACCCCCATGTGCACCCCCCCACCCCCCTTCACCCTGGGGGCCCGCAACGGGCCCCCAAAGCAAAGACGGTATGCCTTTTCGTGGTGGCATTGCCGCCACGGAAAGGCATTGCCCACAGCACATCCTAATATGGCTGGCGGTGTCTGATAGACACCGCTACCATATTAGACCTTTTCCGCCGCGGTCGCAAGGCGACCGTGGCGGAAAAGCGGTTGACGGTCTTCCCGTCCGCTGCGCTCCTCGTCCGCCATTGTAATATGGCGGGGGGAAATAGGTGACGAACGGGCACGGATGGCGGATGGATCGCCACCGCCTGCATGGCGGTGGCGATCCGTCCGCCATCCTAATCAGCCCCTTAGTTTTGCCTCTGTGGTAATAGATAGAAAGGAAGCTCCAGGATGAAGTATTTGCCATTGGAATGCAGAGTTTGTACTGGATGTGGCCTCCAAAGCTTCTTCCTGGATATTTATCTCTGTATCCATAGGGAGTCAATCAATCACTGCCAGATCACTTAAAGCCCCTGCTCAATTGAAGATGGATATATTTGTTGATAACGGGTATGTAATGAGAGAGCTTAAGAATTTTGGACACAATGGCGATTGTACTAGCTCACCCTGGGAGTCTATTAAAAAACCAAGCGGCAGGACTGTATTCCCTTGTGACATTCTACAAGATAGTTCAGGCGCTGTAGTAAAAATTTAACCAGGATCTTTAGTGGTTCTCCTTGGGTTACTGACCCAACTCATCCTTCGGGGGTATAGAATTTGTCTGGATCACCATAAAAACAGAATTTCACACGTAACCAGTGGGAAGACTTTCGGATCAAGGCTTCAGTATCTTCACTTCTGCCCTTGATGAAGTGGGGCACTTTTCAGTATCAGCATGTATAGGGTGCTCTCAGGTGGCAGTTGCAGAGAACCTCCTTGTGTGCCTATTGGATTGATTGAGATGGCCGGGCTATTTGTACTGGGTGTACCCATATGATTTGTCCCCACTTTTTGGTTATTTAAAGAGAGAATCCTACCCTTTGGGTTTACTTAGCTAGTTTAAAGAAACCTGGGGCCTCATTTATGAGAAATGACGCATCGCTGCGTGAAAGCAGAGATGCGTCACTTCTCAGTGCGCCCTCCTTGCGACATGATTGTTGTGTCATATTTACAGTATGACACATCATGTCGCAAGGAGTTACAGATACGTTAGTATTTCTGACGTATCTGTAAGCACAAAAGTCACGCATTGCTGAAATGTGTCACAAAAGTGACGCAACTCCAGCAATGCGTCCTTTCACATGGTGAAAGCCCCATGTGAAAGGGCTTGCGTCAGTCTTACGCCTGCTGTGAGGCAGGCGGAAGATTTTGACGCAACAGCGTCCTAAAAGTGACGCAGTGAAATCTCATAGATTTCACTGCATCACTATTACGAGGCATTTTGTGGGGGGACGCCCCCCTCTGCATACATTATACCTGATGCAGGTATAATGTAGCGCAGGGGTTTACAAAGTGACGCATCTGCTTAGATTCGTCACTTTGTAAATAGTGCGCAACAGGGGGCATGTTTTATGGCGCTGATGCGTCACAAAAAGTGACGCATCGGAAGCGCAAAGCTGATGCAAGACCTCATAAATGAGGCCCCTGGTGAGATGGTAGTGGGGATTTTTCCACACCATGCAAGACTGACGGTATTACTCGAGTGGACTGTGAAATGTTACTGATGGCTTGTTCTAGATTATCCTTAATTCATTATATAATATTTCCTTCATTTTTTTGTAAACGTATTTTAACAGGGAATTCTGTTTGTGTAGAAGTCCTCGATTTGGTCTTTCCCCACAGTCACATGATTTTGTGTTGCTATAACAGTTTCTTGGTTTTTCCTAGATGTATCAGTCTTTTCTTATCTTTCCTTGTGTCCCACATGTCTTACTCACTCATCTAGCACTCTTCCTGGAAAATTCTCTTGCAATATTGACCCTCCAAGAAACATGGGCTCTAAAAAACAAAAAGATTAATTTGTATATGAAATTCCAGTGGAGGCCATGAGAAGGGGCCATGCAAAAGGTCGACTCGCAGTCTTATTAAGGGAATTAATACAGTGGGATCTGGAAGAAATTGATTTGCTTAGTACCAATGCTCAATGCATTACGATAAAGTCTTGGAAAGAAAGTTTAGATTCCACTCAAGATCTGCTAATTTATAATGTTTACATTCCCAAGACTTGCTTTTAACTCTTTAATGACAAAAACATTTGAGAAAATAGAATCTGTAATAGAATCAAAAGGGTACCCTCCTATAATTCTAACAGGAGATTATAATGGGAAAATCTCGAATGCACTCCAGGAAAAATGGGGGTTCATAGAACAAGAGGAAGCATGGTCCATTCCAGCACCTGTATTTCCAGGAACAATAAAAGCTGGTAAATGCAGGAAAATATTTCTCACATTAATGCATGCAATAAATGGGGTCATAATAAGTAAGCGAGTATAGGAAACGTGCCCCCTGCCTTCACGACAAAAGGAATCCTTAGCTCCTCTATTTTAGACTACATAATTTGTAGTCAGGACTTATTCAGAAAAGTCCTATATCTAAATACGAAATGTACACAAGAAAGCGATCATGCAATACAGTCTACATCAGCCACGGCCCGTGGAGGGAGTTTCAGTGGGGCAGAAATGCGGGACGGGGGAGGGGCAGGGTGGGGCGTGCTAAAAACCGGAATATGGATAATTTGAGGTAAGTAAACAATTTAATAAATTAAATGAATTTCGAAGCACGCCCGGCATCGCAAAATGCGACGCAACGCGTGCTACGAAATTCTACGTATGATTGCATTTGTTTAGAAAAGGATTGGTTATTGTTTTTAAAACATTATTGATTGTTTTCAAAACATCCATGGTTGTTTAAAAAACATATCAATTCTAGAAAAACCCTGGAGTGACCACTTTAGTATAAAAGACCATCACTCACACCTACAAATTACAGAAGAGTTCCTTCCAAGCTGAGACGGGGTCCTGCATGCTGAATCTTCAACACACAGCTGTCTAACATCCCTTGCGGGTTGTCATCCTCAACACAGCGCCGGGGTAATTCCTTCCAAGCTATCGGATGAGGGGCTGGCTTATCCCTGGGGGTATCTTGGCCACAGATACACATATCTATGCAGATTTACACCAACACATCCAGGTTAGGATAGGTACATTTTAGCAAATTACTTAGGGCGGGCATTTTAGAAATCTGCAAGTGCTACTGTTTTTATCTGAAATGTTTCTATTCGTCTTATTAGCACTATGGTAGAAATGTATCTAATAGTTACTATATTGGTACTAGCAATCTCTTTCGTATGCTTCTGTCTCCTGATTGTCTCAGCACATATGTTTTACACAAGGCTTTCGCAGGACCAATAAATACTCATTGAAACGTCCTAATTGCCATCCTGTGTATTTTCTGAGAGAAAGCAAGCATGAGTATCTGAGTGAAACGTACTGTACTGTTTTCCACGATCCCTGGGGAATCAGGGTTGTCATCTACAACTAGAAACTACCTACACCACAGTAGAATACAGGAGGGTGGTAGTGGCACTGTAGATCTAGCTGGTCTAACGTGCGACATATCCTGTGGGGGTGCCCGAAAGCGGTTGGGACATCAAGCCCTCAGTTTAGGTCATCCAAAATGCGCAGTTCCTAGGGACTACACGACACCAAGTAGAGGAAACAAATGCTTTGGTCTGGTCAAAGAGTCTTTTTCTCACAGGATGTGGTTTGTGTAACCGCAGCCCATCGGAAGGACTTTTACTTCGACCTGCACTACGCTCCATGAATGCAAGATACGGCCTAGTACATCCTTGCTTTTTCAAAGTGACGGACAAACTTCCTCATTTAACTCTCCAGATGACCTGTGACAATTCATTTTTCAGCCAGGGATGACCGATTGGAGCTTGGGAAAACTTGAAATGGTTCTAGTACTATTTACCCATTGATATGTTTTTTTAATTGTATTTATGCTAAGAATGTTTCTATTGTCGGTAAGTGTGTTATATTAGTCAGTTAGATTGTTTTATTCTGTTGTTATCACCTTATTTCTCTGGTACTATCCTATGCTTTTACCCTGCTGTCTTACTTCATATGTTCATATTGATTGTCCCTGTGGCTTTTGTCTCTTATCTCTGGCTGTCATGAGTCTGCTGTTTATCTTTTTCCTTGCGCTTCTCCACCACTATTTTTTACTGTTTATACACTGGATGTGTCAAATTTCTTCTATGGTTGAAGCCAATCAACTTCTGCCATGCTCTCTTCTTTTTTTAGGAAGAAAGATGAAAAAAGCAAAAATAAAACTACTGATAGTTTTATTTTTGCTTTTTTCATCTTTCTTCCTCCTTTCCTTTTTCTATCTCTCTTTAATCTACTCACATTTCAATGTGGTAATGTAGGCTATTTGTTCATTTGGATGGTTTGGATATATTTTTCATTTTGCATTGTATTATTTATTGATTTAAGAATATGTTTGAATTATAAGCTGTTCCCCTCTTTATATGGTTAAAAACCTGCGAGTAGTGTCCTGGAATCGGAAAGGTATATGCAATCCTATTAAGAAACAGCGAGTGCTTGCTCATTTCACCAGGTTACAGTGTAAGAATGTAATGCTACAAAAAAAACTCACCTTAATCATTCACTCATTGAAAAAGCTTTGGGTAGGCCTGTTCCCCTGTACAGCACAATTCAAATGGAATCATTACTTTATGTCATGAGTTGCTTTCTGTCTCTATTAACAAAACAGGAGTAGAATGATAATGGAAGAGGGCTTCTTCTTTACACCATTATCAATTATACTCCCATTTCCTTCTTTAACAAATAGGGCCCCACTGGCATAGACTATTAATTTTGGGATCATATATCTCACATTTTACATTATTTCCTAACACTAATCTTCTCTTGGAAGGTGACTGCAACCAAGTTATGGACCCTTTTACTGACAGAAAATCTCTTGCAGATTAATCCTCAACAGAATGCATAAACATAAAAAAAATGCTCTACAGTCTAGGTGCTTGGCAGACGCATTGAGGATTTATAACCCAGAGAATTTAGAATTCACCTTTCATTCCCCCACACATAATTCTAAATCTAAAATTGATTATATTTTCATAAAAGCTCATATACCTCCATCGTTAGTTCATGCTGAAATTGTTTCTATCCTAATATCCGATCACACACCTGTTTTTATTAATATAACAGTCTCTATTCCATCCTCTGGACCAAACAGATGGCATTTTAATAATTATCTCTTGAAAGATTAAACATTTGTAGCTAATTTTGAAACTTTTCTAAAGGACTATTTTCACTCAAATATAAGTCTGGATCTATCATTTCACAGTACTTGTGATACCTTTAAGGCATCAACTAGAGGTCATATTATTGTTTTTGTTGCAACTAAAAAGAAAAAATCTTCTGAGGAATATGTGCTTCATCCATTAAAAAACTTGAGCATGAATAATAAACTTCTAATAATAAAATCACTCTTAAACGTCTTATTCATGCCAAATAGGCATACTTTTAAAAAGATCAAATCTATTTGTAACCCCACTCCTCCCATGCCAGGCGGAATGGGACTGTTGCACAATCGGAGATCTTTTTGTAGAGGAAACTTTCAAGACCTTTGATCAATGTGTCCAAGATTATCATCTCCCCGCCACAACACTTCAACTTAGACACTGGCTGTTCACACCCACTGCCACACAAGGGGCCAGGTACCAGTTCACCTCCTTTGAGGCGCTGGTGCGATCCTTTGATGGCTTGCCGGGGCCCATTTAAAGTACATACTAGGTTCTGCAGCATTCCAACCCTATGTCCCTACACCCTTATCAAGCGCTGTGGCACTCTGACAATCCAGATAACATCCCCACGAACAGTGGGAACAGCTCCAGCGCTACATCCCTAGAATATATAGAAGTGTCTTCCAGCACGAAACAGACTACAAAGTCTACAAAGTTATGACTCACTGGAATAAAACCCCAGCCCGACCGCAGAAAATGTTCCCTACTTCTTTACCCCAGTGTTGGTGATGCAACTCTGTTAAGGGTTCCTTAATCCATATCTGGTGGTCCTGCCTACTTGTCACCCTTTTCTGGAAGGAGGTGCTGAGCTATGTTAAAGACATGGTGGGGTTCCCGATACCGATTACGCTGCTTAGTGCTCCAGCCCCAATCCCTCCAAACTAAGATGCATACTGACTGTGCTTAATTCTGCACATGCTATGGGCAGGAAAACAAACTATCCCCTTGCAGTGGAAGTGGCCTACGACCCCCCACCTTGCTATGGTTCACTCGCTTGTGGCTCCCAATGGCAACGGAGCTCCAAACCTGCTGTATCACACACTCTGAAACCAAATTTGCACACATATAGCAACCGGTGCAGAGCAGGAATATCGACTTATAAATATCGAGGGACATAAATATTGCTGCAAAAATATCGTGGGGAAGAAATATCGACAACAAAAATATTGTGGACAATAATATCGAATGACAGGTAAGTAATATCGATTTCAAAAACATTGATGTTTTAAATATCGTTTACAAAAATATAATTGACAAAAAATTGAATTATTAATAATGATATGTATCAGATAACCATCCATAACAGAGACAAACTGTATGTTGGTGTGATGATTTGATTCTAATTGGAGGAATTCCACAGAAACCAGGGGCCAACTGGTGAATTATGTCAGATCAGTCTCCCAACCCAAGCTGACTTCATCAACCAATGCATGGTTCTGGAATCCCTATTATTTTTAAAGACTGTTAGTGATGCTAGACTGGGTGAAGAGAAAAGTTGTTCTTCTCTACGGTCAATGTACCCTTTTGCTGCTGTTCCCTTTTTTAATGACTCACCCTCATTTAAGGATTATGACTAAGAAGAGGAACACAACGGACATATATAACGCATTAGACAAATTTTCATGCTCCATTTTTGTTAATTTTCGAAAGCAATGAAAAATTAATCATGAACTTTTTTGAAATAGCTAATCCTGGCATTGCACAATATTTAAAATAGGCACCAAATTTATACTAAGACCTACTAATGCTTTATGTCACGTTTGCATCACTTTTGTGATGCCAATCCTGCACAAAGTTTTAGGGTGAGATATGTTATCCAACAAAAATCAGAAATTGCTTTGGATAGTTTCCCAAAGTAACACAAAGTTGTGCTATGTGCTGCTTTGCATTTCTTTACATCAAGGGGGCATTCCATTGGGTGGTGCAGGGCATTCTCATACAGATCCCCATCTAAATCCATTGATAGACAGGGATTTGTTCCTGGGGCTAAGACAGGGGTCTTAGCCCCATGCAAATGAGTGAATCTCTTTGCCTCTGCACCCGTGCTGTACTATAAACATGGGTGCAGAGGCGAAGAAGCTTCCTGGAGCACACTGAGAGTGCATCGCCTAAAAGGTGGTGCAGTGTCAGGGGACCCCCAATGGCAGTCCTCTGTAGGGGGGAATGGGGGTTCTATGGACCCCCCCCCAGACATTCCCTTGCAGGCAGTTGCAAGCACCCACTACACCCTCCTCAAAGGAATCTCAAATCTCTCTTTAAAGTGCAGGTAGATTGCTGTTTGCACAGAGAAACACCAAACAGCTTTTAAACAGCTGCTTCGCATTTCTCTCGAATACGCTGCCCTGGGGGCTGCAGAGGTTCGCAGCTGCCCTGAAGGCAGTGCATTCAACATGAAAGGGCACAATTTTCCTGTTTGCAGTAAAAGTGCCTCCTATCTGTAATAGTGCCCCCGGAGTCCACAAATATTTATGTAGATTCACATTTTTATTTTATTAGGAATCACTGCCATTTCACATTTCTATAGGCAAATCATCAGTGTGCCTCTCGTTTCAAAGAAAATGTACTTTCTCACGTAAACGCTGGGATCACAAAACGGTATTAGTTTCAAAATATTAGGTAAGTGTCCTTAATTTTCTGTCGCTGACAAATACCGCCACATAAAGCTGACAGATGAATTCTAAAAGTTTCAAAGTTGGTGTGTTCGCAAAAGCATATGTCTATGAATTTAGAGGTGAGCCTTTCCAAGAAATATCCCTGCGCTAAAAACAGTAAACATCACAGAGTGACATATTTTTCTACAGCAGTCATTTTGGTTAATGTTAACTATATTAGCAAACCGTGCATGGGATGCGTCAAATTTGTGTGGGATTAAAACGGCTCTCGTCCTTACAAAAATGTAAATTTCTCAGAATTTTAAGACGTCGTGTTTAGTGGTTTGTTGTGAACTCACATAGAACTAAGAAGTTGTTTGAAATGCCTGACTACAATTAATGCGAATCACCAGTCTGAGACTGCAGGGTAAGATTACCATGGATACCAGAAGCTGAAAAGTCTATTTTCAGCTTGTAAGCAATCTCTGATATTGACCACTGTAACCTACCATGAGATACATCCTACACATTGTTTATTTTAATTGTAATGATTGCTCGGATGAATCGATTGCTTAGCACTGGATTGGAAAACATGTTTGAATCTAGGGTGCAGGATCAAAAAAGGCCACAGGCATGTATGAAAAAAATATAGTTAATATTACATGAACACTGTATAACATTGCACAAGGTTCTAGGGAATATTTTGCCATTGGCATGTGTACCAGAAATAAATGCAGATGAAAATATATGCAGCAATTGATCCCAATTGGAGGATCTTACTGGCACCATATTATGTTCCAAAAAAATATACTCGTAGGAATGGGTACCACAGTGCTAGCAATATGGCTTATCACATTTGAGGGACCCATATTGCAGAATATTGTGAAAAAAAGGCTGGAATAATGCTATTGTGACTGCTTTCTGCACATACCGAGAACTGACAGTGAGAGCCCTAAAATAGAAAGGGCTGAGCATTATAAAGTATGTGCAAGCAAGCTGGCAAAGACACTTTGAAACCCCCCACTCATCCACACCAAAGAATCTCATCTGAGAAGCCTGATCCTCCATCAACTCATACAGTGAGTAGTTGGTCCTCAGACAAAAGCTCATAGGAAAGATTTCTTACTCCTGAGTGTGTCAAGGAAGTCACACAGAAAGTTTTCTTAGCAATGGGCAGTCACATCTTTGACGAATATAAGTATGATGAGAATTTCACTGATGGAGATGACAAAAAAGTATGCTTCTGAGGGGACACAGATGCTACATGAATGTCAAGACTTGGGAGAGAACTAGCTCCCCTTGAAGGAAACTCTCCCTCACAGGGTTATGGCAGACTGGCATAGACATATGAACACTATTCAACATAAATATCATTAAAGCGGCCTGCTGTCTATAAAGTTTCGGATCTGCCATGAAACTATGTTGGCTACAGGACCCCCTGTGTTTGAGTGCTGAGGTAACGTCAGAAGAAGGAAAAAAGAGGAGAAGATTTTCCAGGACCGCTTCACAGAATGGGAAAGCCGAAGAACAAAAAAATACATTTGTACATTGATGAGTCTGAGAAGTCGATAACTTGAAACTTCAGAGGCATCCACTTCTAAACCCAAAAGCAAGGCAAAACTGAAAACAATAACTCTCTGGAGCATGACATCTTAGAGCCAGTAAAGGCCAACTTCCTAGGTTCATGCTATTTTTTGATGCTAAAGGATAGCTTCGTGGACAAATCTATATCTGCTATACATGCCCACCTGATGGACACACGCCAAACAAATCAGGTCATATTGTGAAAGGGGAGACTCATTCTCCGTATTCAAGACATGATTAATCAATTGAATGGTGCAGATTTCTCACAGATATCTGGAGCTGGATTTCTTTTGTTGCATTAATATGTTTGCTACTCACATGGACCTTTTCAGTTACAAATCTCTTAGGGTGGCAGAGGACTCTTTGTCTGTCACCTTTCCTTTACTCCATACACCAAACTGATTTAGAGTTCACATGTGGTGAACTCTTTGGATTTGCATGAGCATCGTAAAATCAGGATACCAGAACAACTGTACACCATGTAGGGGAAATTCCTGTTCCATAAGATTATGGAGCAAAGAAGAAGAAGTAAACAGATTTCTACTTTGATTCGGTTCCTCTCCAGTTCTTCATTGTGTATTAATAAAAGAATCTGGCCATGTAGACTTGTTCTTAGAAGGGGATACAACAAAAGACTCCATACTCCCCTTCACCATTCTTTCACATTGTTTGCACTGCAGAATATCAAGAATAGGAATATAATGGTATCATAATATCAAGGAAAACAAGTATGGATTTACTATTCTTAACTTGACAGCAATGCGTCTTGTATATACATATATACATTGTCAAGGTCAGTGGTTAATTTGAAAAATAAGTGCCGGTGCCCAGAGCTCAGATGCCCACAATCAGTGCTATTAAATGTCAGTGCATGGAAACCTGCACTGGTGCTCTTCAATGCACCTATAGCACTAATCTACTACCAGATACTCCCTGT
Source organism: Lissotriton helveticus (assembly GCF_964261635.1). Taxonomy (NCBI): domain Eukaryota; kingdom Metazoa; phylum Chordata; class Amphibia; order Caudata; family Salamandridae; genus Lissotriton; species Lissotriton helveticus. Next base: position 147,380,188 of record NC_136072.1, on the reverse strand, counting down.
CCTTTTATCTCAACTTGCTTATTCCTGCTTTGTCCCTTGATGATGGAGTTTCTGTCTTTCTCTACTTACTCCTCTGCCTGGTTTTCCCTCTCTTGCCTTTGGAAAATGTCTGATGAAGAAAAATAAGTGCTACTCCCTACAAATGAGTGTTGGTCAAGGTACATATTTGTTCAGTTAGATATAGAAAATCTCTACTTATTTACCTTTCGCTATTTTGGCCAGATATTCTGGTCAGGATATTTCATGCCGGGGAGATTACCATCTCATTGTCATGGGGAAAACTTTAATAACCTATAATTTCAACTATCATTGAGCCAGCGCAAGGTTCTTCTACAACAAATCAAATCAAATCAGTCTTTATTTCGATCGTGCAGATCATTAAAGTCACACATAATATTTACATTGTCATAATTTTTAAAAAAAACATTGAAAAGTAGTTATATACTAGGACTAGTATACAGTGACTGTGCTGGGCACAGGACAGTATGAGTTTTGATATTTACAGTGCGTAATTGAAGAAACAACTTAAAACTTAAGGACAGTCATGATAAAACATTAAAAGGATTAAAAACAATAATTACACATTAGTCAAACTGCTGTCCCTTGCTACCTTTAAGTGCATTTACTACCATTTCATCATAATGCTAAAAACATTCTTAAAATAAAACATGTTCCTTATCACTGGAAGGGCGGGATCCCTCTAAGCAAAGAGTGTTAAGGTGCAGTCCATAATCATAATTATACACAAACATTATTACCATTCAATGACTCTTGCTTCTTCAAAATATTTGCTTGAATTCCCCACATCCAGCCCAAATATTTGGCCATGGCTGTCGCTATGGGCTCATGTGTGTTGGTCTTTAATATTCGAAGGTGTTACATCCTGGTAAGGAATTCCAGAAGACTTGGATAGGTTACAGATGATAAGTTTATTCTTCTTAGATGGTTAGATAGGTTTTCCAGTATATATGTAATCAAAGCCCCACCAGGAGCATCCTCTCTGCTGCTCAGCCCAGGATCCAACTGACAGTCCACTCACAGCATACCAAACATTCCAATGACATCACATTCACACTAACATTCCACTCACACTGGCTGAACAGCAAAGGCAGGGAAACAGGGAAGATGTAAGGTAAAAACCTTAGATATAACACACCTTCCCTCTTTATAAAATGAACAAAGAGAAAGCAGATGTAAATAGCAACATTGCAAAAACATCACAGTATAATCAATAAAAAACACAGTAGAAAGCAAATGTAAATAGCAACATTGCAATAACATCACAGTATAATCAATAAAAATTGCAATAGAAAGAAAGATTGTAAATGCACATAATGAGAACAGAATAACAAATTATATATCATGAAAGTAATACCAAAAAGTAGAAAAGACACACATCTCCTTCCTTAGCAGAGAAAATTGAAGTTAGAAGTTTCAAAAGGAAGAAAAAAGTAAAAGCAGAAAAGCAAACTGAGACAAATTACATAAGCAAGAGGTAATAATACCACAAAGATGAACAAGAAGTAATGCACGAGTGTGACCACCACAACTACACCAACTGGCCAGGATAGCGAGAAGTATGGAACGACTGAACACAGCAACAGGAAGAAGGAAACAAGGAAGAAATGAAAGTAAAGAACAAAAATAGGTGGCATACACCTAGCACATCAAGCAAAAGGAAGACACGTAAAAGAAAGGTCTGCGGTCTGCGTAAACTGTCCCACACCGAAGATAAAAGTACAGTCACACCTAAAATTAGACCACAAGTGAAGAATTGCAGGGAAAGTGTGATCTGGGAAACTGAACTAGACAGCAAAGAAAAACTCAGTAACACCTTAAATTAGACCACATGAGTAAACCTGCGTGCAATATAATAATTAAACAGTAAACATCAAGTACTCATGTCAGGAATCAGAGGAACAAAAATGCTCCAGGAAAATGCGATCTGGGAAAACTGAACTACACATCAAAGAAGTTCAATCACGCCTCAAGTTAGACCACATATGAAACTGCAGGAAAATACAATCTGGGTAAACTGAACTACACTGCAAAGAAATTCAGTCACACCTCAAGTTAGACCAAGTAAGAAAACCTGAGCAATAAATGGAAAATGCATTGTAAGTATCATCATGAAAACATCAGAGGTAAAAGAAAATTGCTCCAGGAAAACTGCGATCTGCGTGAACTGAACTACATATCAAAATAATCCAGTCACATCTCAAGTTAGACCACAAACAAAACCTGCGCACAATATATTAAAGGCACTGTAAGTGAAAATAATGTACAGTACCAAGGAAAAAGAAGAAAAGCACCACGTGGAAAGTCGAAAAACATTGAGAAAGTAATAAAGTAGAGAAAATATTAAAGGAGATAAGCAAAAGTAGAAAGGCATTGTAAAACATAACAAGCATTAAACATTAGCATAACAGTTTTTTTTTTTAAAAGGTGATGATCCACTCCGGTGAGCGATTACTCACCCGAAATCCAACTCAACTGTAGGAACACTCAGGAATCACACTGAAATGCCATATACTTGAAACATTAAAAAAATGAGCTGAAAGTCATTCAGAAAAGAAAGCCAGAGTGGAAGATGGATCCAAACTGACATATGTGGTGTAAACAGCAAAGCGTTCTGGCATTAAAACGGTAACCACATTCAAAAGTTAAAAATATTCAAATAACTTTGTAGCTTGGAAGGAGAAGAACATTAAAGCAAAGAACCCTTGATTTACGATGGAAATGTCATACTAGCAAGTCCTTTGTTATCGTGTAGGAAGAATATTTAACTGACTTCAAATCCGTGTTGAACGTCAAGAAGGTGTTGGAAAATAATTATTGATTAAAAACTCTTCAAGGGTAAACGCTGCAGTGAAGAATCATCGAAGGAAAACATCAATAATGTAAAGCTGGACTCCGGTGCCAACTCAAAATGGAGGCACGTTTACGACGTCCAAGCCGGGTGGCTCAAGGTAGGAAGACACTCCAGGGAATGCCATGCAGCTGAGGTCACGCAGAAGACATTCGTCACACATGCAGGAACATAGAAGCAACGTAGATAATAGGTAAGGCTGCGCTCCATGTAGAGCTCGTGAGCACATTTGAAAGATGACAGATGCCATTATTTAAACAACCAAATGATGGTTAAAACGTTCACTGTTATCTGTCTGGGCTCCTAAAAATATCAAAATTAATCACCAAGAACACTTGAAAATGGTCCCACAATGGCAATTAATATAGACGCATGTTGAAGTGAAATACATTTAAAAGTCGGAAAGATAAAACACACACTGCCAGATAAACATTCTGCCAAATAGCTTCACCACACATCTCGTTCCTCTTAATCAGCAATTAAGTACTCCAGTTAAAACAAACAAACATCGCTGAGAGGAATACAGTTCTCCTGAGGACCACAGAGAAAAAGTAAAGATGAACTTTAGGCTGATAGGAACACGGAAAATGTCAAACTTGCAACTGAATATGGGGAATTTTAATTGCAGGAGCAGAAACGTATTGACATCCATTCAGAGCTAAAAGGCAGGCAGAAAAAGGATGGCAGCAGCAGAACAGCAGTAACACGCCCAGTCAGAAGTAGGCTGTAAAAATCAGGAAGCTTATACTCTGTCAATGGCAGCAGGAATCAGACAGAAAGAAGCAGGTAGCAGGAAACGTATGTCCTCTTTGAAGCAGGCAGTAGGGTTTAGGCAGGAAGGAGCAGGTTACAGGAAATCTACGCCTTGTTCATGGGCTGTCCGGTGAAATATGGACACTGGTGGGGCAGGAGGGCGTAAAATCCTTAAGTAGGTTTGTTTTGAATAAAATCATGAATAAAAGTACCTTAAAGAAGCTTGAAGAAGGTCCTCACGCGTAGTTTTAATCCCACCCTCGTCGCCAAATTTATGTTACATCCTGGTAAGTAATTCCGGAAGACTTGGATAGGTTACAGATGATAAGTTTATTCTTCTTAGATGGTTAAATAGGTTTTCCAGTATATAAGTAATCAAAGCCCCACCAGGAGCATCCTCTCTGCTGCTCAGCCCAGGATCCAACTGACAGTCCACTCACAGCATACCAAACATTCCAATGACATCACATTCACACTAACATTCCACTCACACTGGCTGAACAGCAAAGGCAGAGAAACAGGGAAGATGTAAGGTAAAAACCTTAGATATAACAGACCTGGTACCCATGTTAGTGCATATTGACTTGAGACACTTGTCCCTAGGAGACTTATAGGCGGGACATACAAATAGGATGTGGGCAACAGTCTCATCCTGTTCAGGGCAGGATACACATTTGGTGTTCAGTAAATTGAGCCACTTTTGTGTAAAGGATTTGACGGGGAGTATGCCTACCCTAAATTGATGGAATCATTTCCTATCGCTGGGTTTAGACATGAAATCCCAATAATCTTTGTACAAGGAGTCAGGTTTATGCTCCAAAACATTACCGGTCAATGAGGTGTTCTTAGTTAGTCATGAGCTTTGTGCTTTGACTAAAGACCTGTACGCCTTCTTAAAAACTTTTTTGATGGAAATAGGTTACCAGCTGGGTCCTCCACAAGTGGCTCAAGCCCATGTTCACCAAGTTACACTTAATCTTATGCAACCAAGAAATCTTACAAGATGAATCAGCGCCGTTAAACATCTTTTAACGCTAGAGCATACTGCGACAACTCTGGGGTAGACCATATTCTTCTCCAGAAGGCTAGTGGTCTATATCGGGCTTCCTCCTACAAGATACAACATCCCAAATCGGAATAAAGGGGCTTTAGTGGAGTAGATTGTGGCAGACCGGTTAGGGCTCCTACAAATTTATTCTGAGCTGTGGCTAAAGGTGACAAATTATCGAAGCCCCAGAGCTCCACTCTGTATAAGATGGAGGCCCTAACCTTTGTGTTTTAGATCTTAATACAGGGTCTACCGGCTTTGTTTGGGAGAACCACTGTTCTTTTATTAATGCTCCCACCAATTGACAGGGTTTAAGGGACATTAGGTCAATCTGGGGCTTCCAGTTTAGCTTCCTGCCCAGTGTAATTCCCAAGCACGTAAAACATCTGTGTGTTCTAGCTGCACGTAGTTCATAAAGTCCCTTCCTTTAATAACTTTGTGTTTGTGGAGAACCATGAACTTAGTTTTCTCCACATTAAACACCAGTTCATGGTCACCACAGAAGTCCTCAAATCTTTTCAGTGCACTCTGCAACCCTGCTTGTGTTTTTGAAATAATAAGAGTATCATCGACAAACATAAGTATAGGTACCTTCGAACCTGCAAGAGAGGGAGCGTCAGCGGGGTATGAAGAAAAATAATTACCGACCCCATTGATAAATAACGAAAATAAAGTTGGACCAAAACACACCCTTGACGGACCCCTCTGGATACTGGAAACCTGGTTGCGACATTACGCTGGGAGCCCCATCGTACCTATGGAAAGTTTGACTCATGCAGTTTCACTACCAGTGTTAGTAATTCTAGAGCCATCCCTAGATCCTTTAGAACAGCCCATAGCTTATTACGGGGAACCATATCAAAAGCGGATTTGAGGTCAATAAATGCCGCATAGATGGTTCCTCTTGCAATAATTACCACTCGCCAGTAGATTAGTAGAAACATAAAGACCTGGTCTATCGTGCTTACGTGTGTGCGGAAACCCGCCTGAAGTGGCGATAGTATGTCATTATTTGTGATCCAGGTCTGCATCCTGCTCAACACTAGCCTAGTTATTATCTTTTGGATTGAATCGATTAGACTGATTGGCCTATAGTTTCTGGGGCAGGATCGGTACCCCTTTAAATATACTGGTAATATTTCGGCACCACACCAGGATTCAGGAATGGGGGCTCCACTGGCTATCGCATTGGCAAGCATCTGGATGTACTTTAGCCAGTTATCTTTATTGTGTAGAAACAAGTCAGCTGAGATACAGTCAGGGCCGTGGGCTCTCCCTCTTGGTATCACATTCAGGGCAGATTCTACCTCTCCTCTGTCAAAAACATTACAGTGTTCGACTTGGGTAGTTGAAACTTGTCTTTACTACCACTTATAACAGCGAATTATGCCTCAAAGTGGGCGACCCACTGGTCATGTGCTCCATGGTTATCGGGGGATTGTCTAATTACGCCACTACCCCATTTCACTAGCTGCCAGAATTTTTGCATGCTTTTTTCCTTACTTGCCAAAAAGAGATCCTGCCATCTTTGTTTCTCCTACTCCTTCTTAGCTTTATGTTGGGTAATTTTATACATTTTCCGTGTATATTTAATGTTACCCATATCTTTCGATTTAATAGTAAGGGACAGCTGCTTATAGGCTTCTCTACATGCCTTATTATACCATTTTAAGGGCTTTGGAGTAACCCTTCGATTTGATTTATAAGCTTTGACGAAAAAAGATTTAAGCTTATCAAACATACCGTCGTGAGCTTGTAAAATGCTAGCATTAATTTCACCGTGCGAAGTTGAGTTTTGAAGGGCTGCTAAAGTGCCCTCCACTGCTTCCTTCATCTGTACTGGTGCGGTGTCATTTTCGATAATCCTGGCCCATTTGACTCTCCCCATATTGTTACATAATATGACGTCAGCTGTCATCCTCTCAATTATCTGTGGCTGGATGAGTGGGAAACCTGGCACCTGCACCTTTAATAGAAGTGGGTTATGGTCACTTTCACTTCTCTCATAAACCTGCATATCAATAAGTGAAGACCATTGCTCCAGATTAATGAAAAAGTTGTCAATACGGCTACTTCTTAGGCCATTGCAATAAGTATGGGAGCTCAGTCTATCTGAGGGTGTCCTCCCGTCTGACGCCCTGATACCTCTCTCCAAACATAAAGCTTTCAATTGAAGTGTGGCCTCAGTCCATTTCCTTATCGGTTGTAAATCTAAGGATGGGATGCTCCATTGTGCATCCTCTTCAGGACTAAGGCTGACATCCTCTTGATCAAGGGGCTCGATTGAGCAGTTGAAATCACCTGTGATCGGTTGATATGCTTTATTTTGATACATGAAAATATCTTAAAAGCAATACATGCAATAGGTATGTTAAAAAAGATATACAGCAAATATACATAGCAATACATCCATAAGATAAAAAAGGACGATAAAACATTAGGATATGTACAATTAAAAAGGAATTGAATTAGTATGTACAGTTAAAAAGCAATTAAATGGATACAGAAAGCCTATTTGATCGGATCAACCAAGACCATTTTAAAAATTTTGAGACGCCACAAACTACAAGAGGGGATGTATCTGTTAATAAAATGCGTAGGGCTACTGAATAATGGTGAGTGCCAAGTGATCTGCACACAGGTTTAAGCCAGCGCTTTCTTGGGTTACAATAATCTGGACATTCAAAAAGGATGTGGGCAACCGTCTCCACCCTCGAGGGACATAAAGCACAATAGGGGGAGAGCTGGGAGGTAGATTTCCATCTCGATGTCAAATGGCCTACTGGTAGGGTACCCACCCTAAACCTAAAGTACAGAGCCCTATCAAATGGGATGGAAATCAAATCAAGATAGGGTTCGTAAGTCACCACGTCTTTGATTCGTAAGAAAACTGCAGTGGAATTACAGTGTCGTGGGTTACTAATAAGTTTAGAAGAAACCCACTCCCAGTACAGTTTCTTCAGGGTGGCTTTGGGTGGAGCGGAGCGAGTAACCCAAGCTTCGGCCAGTCCCAACTCCCCCAAAAGGTTTTTGACGTCCCTCAACCACTTTATACTATGCCAACCCCCCATGGCCATCACCTCGGACAGGCCCTCAGCATATGAGGCGAGTTCGGGGACCCTCCACAATCGAGCCCATAACAACAGGGGCCGTAGTCGTGCCTGATCTACAATCGATCTACATCCCAGGTCTAGTAATACAGGGACTGTGGGTGTGCTCAAAGGGAGAGCCATTAGGTCTTTCAAAAATTTGCTCTCCGCTTTGGCTAGTACCTCCAATTACAAGTACCCCACAGCTCAGCCCCATATAGTGCAGCAGTGACCCCTCTAGCTTTATATATGTCAATGACAGGGGCCATACAATGTTTGGGGGAAGAACAGTGTTCCCTGAGTAGCGCACCACCTACCCTTTTGTGGCTAAGTAACATTTTGTTAATATGCGGGGACCAGCTCATAGAATCTCTGAGCCGGATTCCCAGGTAGTCAAACTCTGCTACCTTCTCCAATGAACAGTTATTCAACACCGGTGGACGCCCTAGTTTCCTGGGGGGATTCATGACCAAATATTTAGTTTTGTCGATATTGATCACCAGTCCCCTCAGCGAGCAGAACTCCTGGAAGCGATCGAGAAGCCTTTGCAGACCTTGGGGGTCTTTGAAATGAGGAGAGTATCATCCGCAAAAAGCAGAGTAGGGATCCGTTTGCCCGCCAGGGAGGGTGCATCGGCCGGTTCTTGTTGTAGATACTCCACCACCCCATTCACATACAAAGAGAATAGGGTGGGAGCTAGCACACATCCCTGTCGGACTCCCCTGCGCACCGGGATCCTATCAGTCTTTTCCCCCCCTGTGCCCCATCGCACCTGTGCATAGTTCCCTGAGTGTAGTTTGGTTAGGAGCAACAAAAGGTAGGGGGCAACCCCATTTTCTGCAGGACCCTCCACAATTCCTCCCTAGGTACCAGGTCAAAGGCAGTCTTCAGGTCTATAAAGGCCAGATAAAGACTGCCCTTGCCCAGCACCACCACCTTCCAGTGCAGGAGCATTAATCTGAAGGCCTGTTTGATGGTTCCAGTTCCCGACCGGAAACCCGCCTGGAGGTCTGACAAGATCTTATTATCATCTACCCATTGAAGAAGCCTCCCCAGGATCGCCTTCCCTGCCACCTTCTGGGAGGAGTCTATGAGGCTTATGGGCCTGTAGTTGGCAGGGCTGTCCCGACACCCCTTTTTGAATATCGGGACAACATCCGCCCCTTTCCAAGAGTCGGGTACAGGACCTCCCCCCAAAATTGCATTTAGTAGGGAGGCAACCAGCTTGCCCCATTCCTTGGGGAAGGCTCGTATCAGGTCGCCAGGAATCCCATCTGGTCCTGCAGCTTTTAGTGGGACCAGGGTCTTTATTACGGATTCGACCTCCCTAGCGGTGAAGGCATCGGGGAGGGCAACCATTGCCTCGACCACCGTGGATAAAGTATCATTTTTAGCCCCGCCAGGTATGGAATACAAGGCCTCAAAATGGTTGTACCAACTCTGGGCTGGAATAGTACATGTGACCAACGTGGCTGCCGGCCTATCCCTATTCCTGACCAGGCTCCAAAAACCCCTGGCATCCCTTCCTGTACTAGCTGCCAAAAGGTCCGCCCAGAACTTTTCCTCCCAATCCTTTTTCGCTACCTTCTATGTCTGATAATAATCCTTTCTTGCAAGCCTGGTAGCTAGTTGGGATTTAGATTTAACTGCTCCCACCAGGGCTTTTTTCATAGCCCTACATTTCTTTGTGTACCAACCCTGTTTGGTAGACAGTCGGTCCCTAATATGAGCTCCCTTGTACCCACCGGGAAGAATAAATAGATGACTTAATTCCCTCGTTAGGTTGCAGAAGGTCAACAAGACCTCTTCAGATACTTGGGAAGACAGGTCTAGTTTGTTTGAGGCTGCAAGCAGGAGACACCCTATGGCTGCCGCTTTCTCTGGGGATAAAATAAATTTAGCCCACTTCAACCGTCGACCACAGTTAGAGATAGTGACTGCCTGGGGGTTGGGGGCCATATGAGGGAGGGTTTTTTTCCTTCCCTTAAGCCACTGGGGAGAAAGAACAAGAGAGAGGGGATTGTGGTCACTCTCAACAGTCGAAATAATCTCCATATCCCTTAGGTCACCCCATGAGCCTACATCAAAAAGGACATAATCTATTCTAGATGTATGATTTGGCCTGTTATAGGTATGGGCCCCTTACAAATCTGATTTAGACCTCCCATTGACTGCCCTCAAGTCAAATTCCATATTAAGGGAGTTAATCTGTAGAGCCACTTGGGTCCACCTCTTAATGGGGGGCAGAGTCAGAGCGGGAATCCCCCGCCTTGAGTCCTCCTCTTCTGTGCCTAATACATCATCCCTATCGAGAGGCTCAAACGTGAAATTAAGGTCACCCGCCACCAAGATGTGAGATTTAGGGGTGCGCTGCCTAAGCAGATCCTCCAGAAGGGCAATAGTGGCTGATTGTATACCACCCTTTGTACCTCTATCATAGATATTGAAGATATCCAAAAGCAGGGCACCCCTAGAGTCCTTTAGGGTGATATTAAGAAGGTCGGGAGAGTTGGTTGGATGCTCCTCCACCTTGCACTCTAGGGAAGTTGCGACCCAGAAAAGGAGACCACCCGAAGGGCGTCCCTTCCCTGCCACCAGTGGAACAGCTGGGACAAAGTGGGTTGAGTATCCCACCTTGTGACAAGGCTCCCTGCACCAGGTTTCCTGGAAAATGCAGATGGAATAACCCTCCACAAGGGTATTCCAATACGGCAGGCCCAACTTCCTATCAATACCCGCGACGTTCCAGCTGCAAATTCTAAGGACTGGATCCGCCACAGCTCTCGCACCGCGGGATACAGGGCCATCTCCACCCTCCAGTGGATCCTGTCTTCCTGTTATACTGCCACTGCTTGATCTCCCATGGGACACGTTATCTCCAGGTATAATAATAGGTGGCATTGGGCTGTCAACCATGATGTTGCCCGCTGCTGATGCTTTAAGGGCTGTGCCAACTATACCCATACTCTGTGCCCGGGTAACCTCCCCATTGTGGGCGTCGGTTCAATATCCGGGAGGGCTCCATTCTAATCCAGACCATGTAACGCTTGGGTGGAACTGGGGGCCCACTAGATTACCAAAATAAGATGGACCACTATTCCAACTCCTACCAGGATATGGACAAATGGGGATTGCAGCAGGCCTTGGATAGAAATAGGTCAGGTCTACTACGCCAATGCTAAGAACCCCATTTATATCCCTGTGGTTACAAATAACTTGTGCTACTCTACTGTCTTTGAAATTAACTATCACACAATCCCCTTCAAATTTCTTTTTGTCGTACCCCACCCACTCTACTCTTCTTACTCCCAGGATCAGCCCATCAATACCCTTGGGAAGTGGTCTGTTGGTTTTTAACCAGTGTAAGGTTTTATTTTTGAGTGTTTGGTGGGATTCGTATTGCCCCTCCTTCAAAGTTGGTATATTTATAAGGATGGCAACATAGGGATGACAATCAGGGGGCAGATTAACCGGGGGGCACTTTGGTACGGTTTTTAACACAGCAGCTTCCGGTTGGGTGGTCCCGGATATACTGTTGGAGATTGGGACGGGACATACCCGATCGGGACATTTACCAGAACCCTTCCCCTTAGATGTACTCGTATTATTGCCAGAGCCCTTCCCTCCCGGCGGCTTGGCCTTACTGGGCTTCGTCGCCTGGGCTTCGGGGGGTTTGCGGATACTCGTGGGTGCATGGGCAATCAGGGTAGTGCTCACTGGGGTATCCACAACGCATACTGCAGGAGCATTATCAGACGCCTGCAGAATTACTGTGTTTGCTGTGGAAGTTGTTGTGGGGATTGGCTGCGGAGAGTCCGGAACCACCCAGTTACCAGCTACCCCTCCCTGACCATCCTCCCTCATCCTAGAATGCAATTTGATAAGGGTTTTCAAAGAAAAAAAGTGTTTTCATCATGTTTTCAATTTGAGCCAGAGTTATCGAGTCATCGCTGGCACCCATTTGACAATTTGGAGGGGGGGCTACACATGTTTCATTAGCTTTGGTACCGGGAAGGTGGGCCCTGTTTTCAGTATTGTTGTTATCCGTAACTAAACGCTCCACCAATGCATTTCCTGTACCCCTACTTCCTAGCTTCTTTGATCTCTTATATAATTTAAAGAAGCTACCTTTACGCGGACTAGCAATCCTTTTCCTTTTGGCGCGGGAAGGGTTCTTGGTTTCCATCACCGGTAAGGCCAATGGAGAACCAGAACCACTAGGAAGGATGCCGGGCGTGGTGAGGCTGTTGTAGCTTCCTGGGAACACAAGTCCCGTCCACTACCAACGACTGGAGCGGAAATGGGTTGCGCTACCAGGTTCTCCAGCCTATCAATGCTGTCCCTCAAAGAGGCAATTCTTAACTGGTCGGGTGTGTGGGGGGTGGGGTAGGGGGGACCAGAGCTGCACACTGGTGACTTGGCCTGGGCTAACAAGCCCAGAGAAGAGCGCTTTGGCGGAAGCTGTTCTAGGGATAGGCGGCGCTCTGTCATTACAATCTCCTTCTCAATAACTGCAGTCACCCGAGTGATGAACTGGTCCATGGTTCCTATAATGGTACTGGGCCCCGCCTCTCCTCCTCCCCTCAAGCTTTTCCCCGAGCGCGTGGGAATTGGTAAAAACAATTGGGGTATAGCAACACGCTATACTAAACAAGGTCCTACCCTTACAGCCGAGTGTAGCAGATGACAGGGGGGTGTCCCAGCCCAGCCTTGGCCAGCCCCGGACTGCCACAGACTGCCCGGCCTTTGCTCGGGCTTTGCTCGGCATCCCGCTCGCGTCCCGCGAGACGTTGGGCGAGCTATTAAAATAGGAGACGTTGCAGGCAGGGGGCGTGGCTATCAGGGGGCGCGGTCGCGATGTTCCTGGCTGTGCAGGGACTCCTGGGAAACAGAGTCCCTGCCGCGCACCACCCCTGAGGCTACTGATGTGCTCCCACTCTCTCCACAAAGTCCACAGACACAGTTTGTTACTTCCGCCCTCTATTCTCAGTGCGAAGCGGCACGGCGAGCAGCAACGTCGTCTCCAGAAATCCACAGAAGGGCAAGTACCAGGGTCCAAAACCGATTTCCCTGCTCCGTAGTTGAGCGGCAAGGTGAGCGTCACCTGTGATCACCAAAATACTTCTGCCACTGTTGGTATCTAAAAAAGTGTCAAGTGTAGAGATTGTGTTGGATGATTTTCCTTTCCGCCATCCTTCTTGCATATACATTAATCACTAATATGTCGGGAGAATGTTTGGGACATAAAAGAATGGCCATGATACACCAATTACTGTTAATTAATTAATTAACTTAGCAAAAATGGGAACTACACTACCCTAAATAAAAGAAAATATAAACAACAATGTATTTTTTGTACAAATTTGAATCCCCCAGGAAAGCAAAACCTTCTTGTCCAGCTTCACCAGAGAATGAAAACCATGGGCACACAATAACTAACAGTGGCTGAGTTACATATCCAGCTACCTTACCATCATCCTTCAACTCTGATTCTGACTCGCTTTTTGGACCTAACATAATCCAGCTACCCACCTACCTCAATATGGTACAACTGACTACTTTAGGTTTGTGAGAAAGGCAGTTTTCAGGCTCTAGATAATTTAACAGCGATACGACCCAGCAAGTGAATGAGTCCATTGCTAAAACTGTAGTAAAGCAATATTCATTGCATAAATTATGGTAGTAATTGATGTAATGAAGGGACTCACAACTTAAACAGATGGCTAGTTGAGAAATGACACAGGAACAGTTATGATTAACGATGAATAGCTAGGGGCATATTATGAGCCGATTTGCGTCTCTCCTGCACAGAGAGTGATGCAAACCTTAAAATGCAATTTATGAAGCCATGCAAGGCCGCTTTTCGAGGCCATGAGTAAATTCATAAATATGGAGTAAAGCAACGCAGGACATATTATTGTGTTGCCTTACTCTGCGCTAGGGAGGCGTTCCATGGCGCGTTTCCAGATTTCCCAGAACTGGTAAACCTGGTAATGCGCCAAAAAGATGCATCTTACTATGAGAAGAGTAGAGAGGAGAAATATCTTTATTTCACTTTATTACTTCCTCTTTCTATGTGTGTTACATTCTCTTTGATACTTCCTCTTTCTATGTGTGCTGTAGCACACGTAGAATGAGAAATTTGCGTCTCTCAATTGTTTTTGTGCAGGAAGGTGCTCCTTCCTGCAAAAAAACAATCCCATTTGCCACACAGGCACCCTTGCACCAGAGAGAGGGACAGAGAAAGGTGGAAAGAGAGATAGATAGACAGACAGACAGACAGACAGACAGACAGACAGACAGACTGAGATAGACAGATAGATAGATAGATAGATAGATAGATAGATAGATAGATAGATAGATAGATAGATAGATAGATAGATAGATAGATAGATAGATAGATAGATAGACAGACAGACAGACAGATAGATAGATTTGTTAGATAGATAGATAGACAGACAGACAGACAGACAGATAGACAGACAGACAGACAGACAGACAGACAGACAGACAGACAGACAGACAGACAGACAGACAGACAGACAGACAGACAGACAGACAGACAGACAGACAGATAGATAGATAGATAGATAGATAGATAGATAGATAGATAGATAGATAGATAGATAGATAGATAGATAGATAGATGTTTAGAATAGGGCAGCTGGATAAGTGTAGAGAGTAATAATAATATAATGATAATACTTTATTTGTTTTTTTGTAAACCGTCAAAGTATACATACACAATTAAAATAGTACATAAAAACTGCAGGTGTACAATTCAATTCAATTCATACTACATCACAGCCCCCAGAAAGTGTAAAATCTGCAGCCTTATAATGTTATACTAATATGGAGTACGGCCTGTGCAAAACACTTGCTCTGGTTTCATAGCAGATTCTCAGATGGTTTTAGGACAGCACCACAACCATGACAATATGAACGATGTCAGAATAAAAATTTGATATAACCCCCTAATGGGGTGAGTGCTTTTTCAGCCAGCAGTCAGGTGTGCATAACAGAGATTACAGTAATTTTAACATAAAAATCACGCAATTTAAGAAGTTAAAAATGGATGTATAAAAATATATGGAAAGTTCAAAAGTAACTGGAGTAATGAACAGATCACTGAGTTGCGGCTTTTAAAATTTTGCTTCTCTTGTTGCAGATAGCCTGTAAATATGTACTCAGCAAATGCGATTTTGGGAGAACTATTAGTTATTAAAATCCTAAAAGCCACCATGAATCTAGATATTCCCATGTCTCAGAATAATGGACGGATCCATTTGCGATGGGAATTTTGGTTCTCAGGACAGAAAAAACATTATGGGCCTAATTGCAATGTCGGGCAGAATCAAGTCCTCCCGACATAGTTTTGGTCGTGGGACCCCGCGTCTTCCTGTCAGTGGTCCCGACCGACCAATTAGGATGCGACCTGATAGTGTTCGGTCGCACTCCTATTCTTTACAATGAGAGCATGCATTCTGCCCGGAATGCATGCTGTCATTGTAAACCAAGAGGTGCAGTTCATCCCTGCACCCATGGCAGACAATTCAAGGTGCCTGCCATGGGGTGCAGGGACTAACAGGGAGGCACCATAAGTGCCCCCTTGGCCACCAACCGGCAGCCGTGCACCCATGGGGGCCCTGCTGGGGGCCCCCAAAGTCGACTTCCAACAGACTTTCTGTGTCAGAAAGGCTGACACAGAAAAGCTGTCGGAATCCGACATGGTAATCCCTCGGGCAGAAAGAGCCACTCTTGGGATTACTGATCTCATACCGACTGGCGGACGGGTACTCCGAGCCCATCAGAGGCCAGTCTGATTCCCTTTTGACCAACACCATCGAAATTGGTTGGTCAGAAAGAACTCTGACCGACTGATTATGATGTGTTAGGAAAAGGCTCCGACTGACGGTCAAAGCAGTTACCTAACGCATCGTAATAAGCCTCTTAGTGTGCTTCATTTTCATTACTCAGGCCACACACTGGGCAAATAGTAGGATCTTGTTCCTATTGCCATTTATGAGTAAACAATCTTAATGGGAGAGTCCTGAGGTGAAAGCGTATATACAGACTCTTGGCCAGGGAAGATTGTATTAAATCTATGTATTACTTAAAGAATGATGAGAGCTTATGACCTAAAAATGCATTGGTAAGAGAGCCATTTGTGCAATTTTTCTTTAAGAGGCTTTCTTTCCCACATGGGAACACCCACCCTCCATACATTATGCCAGATGCATGTATAATGTGACGCAGGGCTTTACAACTTGACGGATGTACGACATTACAACGCATGCTTTTACATCGCATGCTTTTACAACGCGAGTTTTACAACGCATACCATTACAACGCATAGTGCTTTGGGGCGCTGGATAGTGAGTTATTTAATTTACTATTCCAACTCCAGTCCCCGTGGATAGTAGGGAAGGTTATTGGATAGTAAATTAACCTATTCCCTATCCTAGAGTGCCCCCCAGCGCAATGCGTTGTAATGGTTTGCATTGTAAAAGCTGCGATGTAAAAGCACTGCGTGGTAAAAGTTATGTTGTAAGTGATGTTCCCCCAACTTGACAAATCTCCTTGGATGAGTAAAGTTGTAAATGGGCCACAATGTGGAGCATTGTTTAAACCTCCCCTCCGTCACAAAAAGTGATGGAACAGCGACACAAAAGTGTAGCAAGGGGTTTGTAAATCTGGCCCAAAATATGCATTAAAATGTGTTTTTTCACCTCACAGTTCCAACCTGAGCATAATATTTGGCTTTCCGAATTCAAAAATTGCTTTGCAGCCCTGAATTGTAGCAACTTTTTCGGCTTCAATGGAGATTTTGATTAGCTGTTATCTTTACATAGATTTAGTGTCGTTGATACGCTTCTATTCGTCATTATTATTTGACAAGGCTGATTTACTTCCTCCTACTTTTTGCGTGCACAGCACGTATAGTGTGTTCAGACATATACTCATGTATGCTGTATACATCTTGCTGCTGTGCCTGACATAACAGAGGCATACGGACATTAGCATCACAGGTTGTTTGCCTGTGTCTTGCCAAACCACTTTCTATCATCAGGGATAACCTTTTGTTAGATACCCTATCTGGAATTCCATCACTGACTACCTGAGTCATGGAATCATATGAAAAGGCTGCCACCACTTTGTTTAGCACCTGTGACCCCTGGGCCTGGAACTGCAGTACTGCACCTCTTGTGCAGTTATGTGTAAACACTTTTGCACAGCAAGATTATGGGGTATACAGAAGGTCACTTTGATGTAGTAAACCATTTGAGATGTGCGTAAGAGGCCGATGCCTATGTAGTCCATCTGAATTTTAATTTCACCAGTCCAAATGTATGCTCAATGATGGGTCTCAAAGTTATCTATGCAGAATTATTCCCCTGCTAGGGCTGCATAACGAGTTGTTGGATTGGCGTCATCAAATAAGTTAGCAGTGGATGAGCACCATCACCTTTGCTGGATTTTATTAAAATTGGTTGATGTTTTCAGGATGTACAAAAGTCGTGCATTATTTTACTGGGTATCTGCTGACCTTTGGGTAAGTGGTTGCTGAACATCTATATATCATGACACCCATTATGATCATTGTGAATAATCTAATAGTCATCCTAATTCTTACAAAAATTATGATGTAGACACATATCTCTGTATTTTCCTGACTCCAACTATACTGATACCACAAAATGTCAGATTGAGGGCAGGCCCGAACGTAATGTCAGTAACAGTGGAGTCATTTGTGTAATTTCCAGCATTTCAGTTAGGCTTTTTACGTGGAATTCTGGAAAATTATTTCACTATGCCACAAAGCATAATTTGGAGTTACAGGTAAAAAATTCTATTGTAGGAGCACTCAACAACTTGAATTGACACAATGAGAAGCTCGTATTCATGGCAGTTGTGTATTTGCATTTTTTTAGCACAATGGGCTCATTTACAAGCCACGTGCGCCAATGGAACAATGAAGTGCACACTGCAGAGTCATATCTAGGAGGCCACATAAAGCCACCCTGCATGGTGGTGCAAGGCCTCATAGATATGGTGGGCCTCATTTATGAGCCCTTGCGTCACTTTTACACCGCGGGTGCGTCATTTTTTGTGACGCACCAGTGGCGTAAAAAATGTGAATTGTTGCGCCATATTTACAAAGTGAATTAAAAAAGACAAGGGGACCCAGCGGGTAGCCATGGACCATGGGTATCAGTTAAGTTCAAACAAACAAAGGTCCAAAGCAAATTAGGTATAGTCAGACAATGTTCTATAGACCACAATAGGCTCTATATATTTCTAGTCCTTGTCCAGCCGGACAGGGAATTTATTAATCAAAATACTTAGAATCATATTTCAATTGTCTTAGAACAACAACACATCATTGTCGTGAAGCACACTCCTGTGCTGTACTGTGGAAGAAAGGAAAGAGGAGAAAAAGGGTGTTTCAGGCAGAGGAAAGGAGCAGGCAGGGTACTGTTTAGAGTCAGAGATTACCAGTATCGCCTGAAGTGGTACATACACATAGAAATTTATAATGAATCACTGTATGCCCACTCAAAGGAGTCGACGTTTCGATCCCGGGCTCGGATTTAACAAGGGATCATCTTCAGGACCAATTTAATTATTTTGCACGGTTTGTAAAATAAAAACAAGCCTGGTAGGAAAGGGGAAAAACAGGGAAATGAAAAAGGGTTGTAAATATATGACTATGGAGAGCGGTCAGATACACACTTGCAACACTGGAAAAATCGGAATCGCAGTGAGTGTTACATGCACGCGTCCTTGCGAACCAAGTGTTCTAAATAGTGCTGGAGTAAAAGCTACTCGAATGAAAAAATGGCAACATAAACATACAATGTCCTCGGAATCGCAGTGAGGAAGGTGTGCCAGATTCGGACATACAAACGTGTGCTGGTGAAGACTACGAAACTAGACCCAACCTCTGTGTTGTGTGGCGAGGGGGGGCAAGGTGCAATTTAGTTATAGGTTCTATTGGGATTACTTGAAAAGGTAGATGGTCACATTAGGTACTGCCTACCTCTCCTGTGAGGATGGGCGGGAGGAAGTCTTTCTGCATGGATCAGTGGGCTCTAATGAATTTGAGATGATTCCTTAATTCAATGCAGGCTGGCGCTCAGAGGACGTGACTGTGGGTTTAAGAATAAGCAGTTAGGGTACTGTTTGGCCGGGTGAGGTAAATTGGGGTGACCGGGAGAGGAGACCTACCGCGTGCTCACAGTTGTGAGAATGCGAGCGCGTCGGTTTGATTCTGAGGGTTAGTATGCCCTCCGTGGGTTCGACAGGGCGGTCAACGGGGTCTGTGGGATGGTAAATATTGGATTTCTGCAAACATGAAAACGGACATGATTAATTGCCTCTTGGGGTGGCATCAGCTCCGAGGCATGTGGGCACATTGTAATACATACCGTTATGGCAGAGCCTCAATTGTGAGGCGGCAAGATGGCCGGAGGCAGAGAGCGGTCGGTGAATTACACGATCCGCTAAGGGGAAAAAACTGTATAACGTTAGTCCGTGGTTTCGGGGGTCGTGGGGGGAGTTGCGGTCCAATTTGGCAGCGGTCCGCCATATGGGGAAAGAAAATTGGAAAATAGCTAAAAGCCCTGGTAAACTTGGGAGGCAGGCAACGTTCATACGGCGTAGTGCCTTACCTGAAACCGGGCGGTGCCGGGCTCGGTGCACTGCAACAATGCTTCAATCTGCACGGTGGAGGAAAGGGGCAGACATGCTATTATTGGATCATGGGACAAGGTCATGTGACATGGTCCTGTATGGCTTCAACCACAAGGTGGGCGCTATCTTGGAGTGGTGTAAAGCCTATTACTCGGGGCATTCTGTTGGTTAAGCCTGCAGGGATTGTGACTGATCAATTTGATTTAGGGTTGGAAGGACAATGGTTTCGGCTGATAGTGAATATTAGTGCAGCTGCGTTAAAAAGGGTTGGGGGGGGCCGGAAAATAGGTGAGGGGTAGGAACATGCAAGGATTTAATACGAATAGAATTCCAGAGTCAAGTGACACTGTAGATGCAAAATTACATTAAAACAACACAGTTGTTATGAACTCCAGGGCATAACTGTATCAAGTTATTATTCGCGGTGATTGTTCTGTTAAAGGAGCGTTGTCCAGTCTTCACTCCTGTTAAGTCCTGTACGGATGGTATCAAACTGAATTATGGACTTGAGTTCCTCACGGTTCAGTAGCTGACTCAGGTTCCCTCCTCTTTGTGGCAACTTGACAGTCTTTAAGATTATCCATTTCAGTTCATCAGCCGTGTGCTTGAATTCAGTAAAATGTTCTACCAGAGGAGCATTGGGGGTCCCGCACCTGATGCAGCTTCTGTGTTGACATATTTGTGTCTTCGCCTTTTGGGTGGTTTGTCCAATGTACATTTTAGGGCAAGGGCAAAGGATTGCGTAAATTACGTTACTACTATTACAATTAGTGAGGCTTTTCATGTCAACAGTTACATCATTATGGCTAAAGTTACATGCTTCGATTGTGAATTCACATACAATACATTGACCACATTTAACAGGTCCTACAATGGGTGGGAGACCCCACGTGGATTCAATGGTAGTAGTGAGATTGGGACTGGGAAGGGCCGGTTCAGTAGCTGACTCAGGTTCCCTCCTCTTTGTGGCAACTTGACAGTCTTTAAGATTATCCATTTCAGTTCATCAGCCGTGTGCTTGAATTCAGTAAAATGTTCTACCAGAGGAGCATTGGGGGTCCCGCACCTGATGCGGCTTCTGAGTTGACATATTCGTGTCTTCGCCTTTTGGGTGGTTTGTCCAATGTACATTTTAGGGCAAGGGCAAAGGATTGCGTAAATTACGTAACTACTATTACAATTAGTGAGGCTTTTCATGTCAACAGGTACATCATTATGGCTAAAGTTACGTGCTTCGATTGTGAATTCACATACAATACATTGACCACATTTAACATGTCCTACAATGGGTGGGAGACCCCACGTGGATTCAATGGTAGTAGTGAGATTGGGACTGGGAAGGGCCGCTCGTACCAGGTGGTCCCTCAAGTTCTTACTCTTTTTGAAGGCAAATAAAGGTTTTTCTAGGTTAAGTTGACCTGCATTTAGTGTGGGCCAATGTCTCAAAATTGATTTGCAAATCTTATTTGAAAGCGGGGAGAAAGTGGTGACACAAGCGATCCTCTCTGTCTTGTCCCTCACCTTTGGTTCGAGGAGTACCTCCCGTGGGCAATACCAAGCTCTCTTGGATGCGTTCTTCACAAATTTTCTGGGGTAGCCACGCGCTTTAAGTTTCACTGCTAAGTTGTTTGCTTCCCTGAAATAATCTTTTTTCGTAGAGCAATTACGCCTAATCCTAAGGAATTGTGAGTAAGGTAAGGAGTCCTTCAGGGCTCTCGGGTGGTTGCTCTCGTAATTCAGGAGGGTATTCCGTTCGGTGGGTTTCCTGTATAGACGTGTAAGTAGTTCGCCTGCTTCATGGTAGACAGTGAGGTCAAGAAATGGTATTTCTGTCTTGTTATGGGTTAGGGTGAATTTTAAATCAGCGCAATTGTTATTCAGCCAATGAAGGAACGAATATAATGTGGCAAGGTCAGCATTCCAAATCAGGAAGATGTTGTCAATATAGAGACGCCATATGACAATCCCTGAGTAGAAAGGGTTCTCGTTTGTCAAGATAGAGCCGGTCTCCAAGGCGTCCATAAACAGGATAGCCAGGTGCGGAGCAAAAATAGCCCCCATTGAGGTCCCCTTTATTTGCTGATAAAATGTATTGTCAAAGACAAAAAAATTCCTGGTCAGACAAAGCTCCAGTAATTGGAGTAGGAATAATGTGGGCACCCTATGGGGTCTAGGCCGGGAGTCTAGTACTTTTTGGATTACCAGGAGAGCCGCTGTTTGGGGGATATTTGTGTAGAGCGACTCTACATCCATGGTGCAGAGTGTGTTAGTCTCTGGGTCATAGGGATAGTGCTCTACCAAATTTATCATCTCCATACTGTCACGTACGTAGCAGGAGGTTAGTGGTACGAAGTCCTTAATGAAAAAATCCACGTGCATCCCCAGTGGTTCCAGAACAGAACCGCAGGCAGAGACTATTGGTCTGCCTGGGGGGGTATCAATACTTTTATGGACCTTCGGGAGAGTGTATATCACCGGAAGACGTGGGCTTTTGACATTAAGAAATGCATGTTCCTTTTTACTTAGGAACCCTTGGATTCGAGCATCAGTGGTGAGCTTGAGTATAATCTCTTGGATCTCCTTAGTGGGGTTCTTAGATAGTCTTAAGTAGTGTTCTGTATTTCCAAGTTGGCGATTTATTTCATTTTTGTAGGTATCAATATCTTGGAGGACAATCCCGCCACCCTTGTCGACACTCTTTATTACGAGTGAGGATTGGTTTTCAGTGTGGTTAGGGCATTTTTCTCAGACCTAGAAATGTTATAAGGGATGTACAATTATTCTTTTCCAAGGTCACAAAGATCTTTCTGGAAAAGCTTTTCAAAGGTACTGATTTCGGATGGAATCATACCTGAAGTTGGAAGAGAGGTGGATGGAGGACGAAACGGTGTGATGGAATTCGGAGGGGTCGAGGGGTGCAATTGAAAGAAAGCTTTCAAGCGAACCAGTCTAAAAAATCTGAGCAGTTCCGTCTGGAGTTCCATAAAGTTGAGGCGGATGGTTGGAACAAAGGATAAGCCCTTGCTCAAAAGTTCAACCTCGTGCTCTCGCAGTGTGTGACTGGATATGTTGAAGATTGGAATTACCTCAGAGGGTGCTTGGAGCCGGCTTGTGGAATCCATATGGGAAGTGTTTTCTACCATTGGTAGAAGTTGTTCCGCGTTCTTCGCTCGCCAGGGGCGTTGAACCATCTTTGTGTTTTCTTTACCCTTCCCCTCTGGGGTGTACCTGGTTGGCCTCTGGATAAAAAATTGGATTGAGCGCCCCCGCCTCCCCGTCTAGGGTTGCTACCCCCTTCACCAGGATCAGATGTGTCAGAGGATTCCTCTGAAGTGTCGGAAAAGCCGACTATATTTTGGCATTTGTTGTATCTGCCCCAAGGTCGATTATTGGGATTGAAGTGTGGCCTGTTGGTATAGAAATCCTTATTCAGATAGGGGTATGTGTTTTCTATGTTGTAATTCTTTATATCTTTTTTTGATTTTGTTAGATTTTTAATTTTGCTCAATGCGGTGGAAATCTGCTACTGTTTTCTCCACTTGTTCAAGTAGTTTTTTGCAATCTGGTGTGAGGTCAGAGTCACTAATCTGTTTTAGAAGGTCACTAATTTCACTTTCTAAGGATTTCAAAGTTTCTGTTGCTATATCGATTCCCAGTGCTAACCAATGCCTCGAGCATGTGGTTCCAATATAGCTAAAATTAGACACGTATTTGGGATTATCTGTGAAGATACCTGGAATATTCCGAACCTGTAGGCCGACCGGGATAACTTCAGATTTTAAATAATCTGTTAGCATTAGCATCATAAGTTGTAGCCTGACCTGTTTCTTTCTGAGTTTCTCAAGTTGTTCTGGTAGCGTTGAGCTAGTTGCCGTTGGAACATCTGGTGTTTCCGACAATAAAGAGGGTAGGGAGCATAGATGTTTAATGTAATCTACAGTGTACAGTGGGGCATGGTCTGACATCTCCGTAGACTTAGGGATAGACTTATGAGAAGGCAGAGTACTGTGACACTAGGGTGGCCACCCTCGTAGAACGAGGTATTTAGGTTAAAAGAAAACCCCTACAATCCAGCGATTGTACTCAGTTAATTAAAAAAGACAAGAGGACCCAGCGGGTAGAACACTACTTAAGACTATCTAAGAACCCCACTAAGGAGATCCAAGAGATTATACTCAAGCTCACCACTGATGCTCGAGTCCAAGGGTTCCTAAGTAAAAAGGAACATGCATTTCTTAATGTCAAAAGCCCACGTCTTCCGGTAATATACACTCTCCCGAAGGTCCATAAAAGTATTGATACCCCCCCAGGCAGACCAATAGTCTCTGCCTGCGGTTCGGTTCTGGAACCACTGGGGATGTACGTGGATTTTTTCATTAAGGACTTCGTACCACTAACCTCCTGCTACGTACGTGACAGTATGGAGATGATAAATTTGGTAGAGCACTATCCCTATGACCCAGAGACTAACACACTCTGCACCATGGATGTAGAGTCGCTCTACACAAATATCCCCCAAACAGCGGCTCTCCTGGTAATCCAAAAAGTACTAGACTCCCGGCCTAGACCCCATAGGGTGCCCACATTATTCCTACTCCAATTACTGGAGCTTTGTCTGACCAGGAATTTTTTTGTCTTTGACAATACATTTTATCAGCAAATAAAGGGGACCTCAATGGGGGCTATTTTTGCTCCGCACCTGGCTATCCTGTTTATGGACGCCTTGGAGACGGCTCTATCTTGACAAACGAGAACCCTTTCTACTCAGGGATTGTAATATGGCGTCGCTATATTGACGACATCTTCTTGATTTTGAATGCTGACCTTGCCACATTATATTCGTTCCTTCATTGGCTGAATAACAATTGCGCTGATTTAAAATTCACCCTAACCCATAACAAGACAGAAATACCATTTCTTGACCTCACTGTCTACCATGAAGCAGGCGAACTACTTACACGTCTATACAGGAAACCCACCGAACGGAATACCCTCCTGAATTACGAGAGCAACCACCCGAGAGCCCTGAAGGACTCCTTACCTTACTCACAATTCCTTAGGATTAGGCGTAATTGCTCTACGAAAAAAGATTATTTCAGGGAAGCAAACAACTTAGCAGTGAAACTTAAAGCGCGTGGCTACCCCAGAAAATTAGTGAAGAACGCATCCAAGAGAGCTTGGTATTGCCCACGGGAGGTACTCCTCGAACCAAAGGTGAGGGACAAGACAGAGAGGATCGCTTGTGTCACCACTTTCTCCCCGCTTTCAAATAAGATTCGCAAATCAATTTAGAGACATTGGCCCACACTAAATGCAGGTCAACTTAACCTAGAAAAACCTTTATTTGCCTTCAAAAAGAGTAAGAACTTGAGGGACCACCTGGTACGAGCGGCCCTTCCCAGTCCCAATCTCACTACTACCATTGAATCCACGTGGGGTCTCCCACCCATTGTAGGACATGTTAAATGTGGTCAATGTATTGTATGTGAATTCACAATCGAAGCACGTAACTTTAGCCATAATGATGTAACTGTTGACATGAAAAGCCTCACTAATTGTAATAGTAGTAACGTAATTTACGCAATCCTTTGCCCTTTCCCTAAAATGTACATTGGACAAACCACCCAAAAGGCGAAGACACAAATATGTCAACACAGAAGCCGCATCAGGTGCGGCACCCCCAATGCTCCTCTGGTAGAACATTTTACTGAATTCAAGCACACGGCTGATGAACTGAAATGGATAATCTTAAAGACTGTCAAGTTGCCACAAAGAGGAGGGAACCTGAGTCAGCTACTGAACCGTGAGGAACTCAAGTCCATAAATCAGTTTGATACCATCCGTACAGGACTTAACAGGAGTGAAGACTGGACAACGCTCCTTTAACAGAACCGCGAATAATAACTTGATACAGTTACGCCCTGGAGTTCATAACAACTGTGTTGTTTTAATGTAATTTTGCATCTACAGTGTCACTTGACTCTGGAATTCTATTCGTATTAAATCCTTGCATGTTCCTACCCCTCACCTATTTTCCGCCCCCCCCAACCCTTTTTAACGCAGCTGCACTAATATTCACTATCAGCCGAAACCATTGTCCTTCCAACCCTAAATCAAATTGATCAGTCACAATCCCTGCAGGCTTAACCAACAGAATGCCCCGAGTAATAGGCTTTACACCACTCCAAGATGGCGCCCGCCTTGTGGTTGAAGCCATACAGGACCATGTCACATGACCTTGTCCCATGATCCAATAATAGCATGTCCGCCCCTTTCCTACACCGTGCAGATTGAAGCATTGTTGCAGTGCACCGAGCCCGGCACCGCCCGGTTTCAGGTAAGGCACTACGCCGTATGAACGTTGCCTGCCTCCCAAGTTTACCAGGGCTTTTAGCTATTTTCCAATTTTCTTTCCCCATATGGCGGACCGCTGCCAAATTGGACCGCAACCCCCCCCCCACGACCCCCGAAACCACGGACTAACGTTATACAGTTTTTTCCCCTTAGCGGATCGTGTAATTCACCGACCGCTCTCTGCCTCCGGCCATCTTGCCGCCTCACAATTGAGGCTCCGCCATAACGGTATGTATTACAATGTGCCCACATGCCTCGGAGCCGATGCCACCCCAAGAGGCAATTAATCATGTCCGTTTTCATGTTTGCAGAAATCCAATATTTACCATCCCACAGACCCCATTGACCGCCCTGTCGAACCCACGGAGGGCATACTAACCCTCAGAATCAAACCGACGCGCTCGCATTCTCACAACTGTGAGCACGCGGTAGGTCTCCTCTCCCGGTCACCCCAATTTACCTCACCCGGCCAAACTGTACCCTAACTGCTTATTCCTAAACCCACAGTCACGTCCTCTGAGCGCCAGCCTGCATTGAATTAAGGAATCATCTCAAATTCATTAGAGCCCACTGATCCATGCAGAAAGACTTCCTCCTGCCCATCCTCACAGGAGAGGTAGGCAGTACCTAATGTGACCATCTACCTTTTCAAGTAATCCCAATAGAACCTATAACTAAATTGCACCTTGCCCCCCCTCGCCACACAACACAGAGGTTTGGTCTAGTTTCGTAGTCTTCACCAGCACACGTTTGTATGTCCGAATCTGGCACACCTTCCTCACTGCGATTCCGAGGACATTGTATGTTTATGTTGCCATTTTTTCATTCGAGTAGCTTTTACTCCAGCACTATTTAGAACACTTGGTTCGCAAGGACGCGTGCATGTAACACTCACTGCGATTCCGATTTTTCCAGTGTTGCAAGTGTGTATCTGACCGCTCTCCATAGTCATATATTTACAACCCTTTTTCATTTCCCTGTTTTTCCCCTTTCCTACCAGGCTTGTTTTTATTTTACAAACCGTGCAAAATAATTAAATTGGTCCTGAAGATGATCCCTTGTTAAATCCGAGCCCGGGATCGAAACGTCGACTCCTTTGAGTGGGCATACAGTGATTCATTATATATTTGTATGTGTATGTACCACTTCAGGCGATATTGGTAATCTGTGACTCTAAACAGTACCCTGCCTGCTCCTTTCCTTTGCCTGAAACACCCTTTTTCTCCTCTATCCTTTCTTCCACAGTACAGCACAGGAGTGTGCTTCACGACAATGATGTGTTGTTGTTCTAAGACAATTGAAATATGATTCTAAGTATTTTGATTAATAAATTCCCTGTCCGGCTGGACAAGGACTAGAAATATATAGAGCCCTATTGTGGTCTATAGAACATTGTCTGACTATACCTAATTTGCTTTGGACCTTTGTTTGTTTGAACTTAACTGATACCCATGGCCCATGGCTACCCGCTGGGTCCCCTTGTCTTTTTTAATTAACTGAGTACAATCGCTGGATTGTAGGGGTTTTCTTTTAACCTAAATACCTCGTTCTACGAGGGTGGCCACCCTAGTGCCACAGTACTCTGCCTTCTCATAAGTCTATCCCTAAGTCTACGGAGATGTCAGACCATGCCCCACTGTACACTGTAGATTACATTAAACATCTATGCTCCCTACCCTCTTTATTGTCGGAAACACCAGATGTTCCAACGGCAACTAGCTCAACGCTACCAGAACAACTTAAGAAGCTCAGAAAGAAACAGGTCAGGCTACAACTTATGATACTAATGCTAACAGATTATTTAAAATCTGAAGTTATCCCGGTCGGCCTACAGGTTCGGAATATTCCGGGTATCTTCACAGATAATCCCAAATACGTGTCTAATTTTAGCTATATTGGAACCACATGCTCGAGGCATTGGTTAGCACTGGGGATCAATATAGCAACAGAAACTTTGAAATCCTTAGAAAGTGAAATTAGTGACCTTCTAAAACAGATTAGTGACTCTGACCTCACACCAGATTGCAATAAACTACTTGAACAAGTGGAGAAAACAGTAGCAGATTTCCACCGCATTGAGCAAAATAAAAAATCTAACAAAATCAAAAAAGATATAAAGAATTACAACATAGAAAACACATACCCCTATCCGAATAAGGATTTCTATACCAACAGGCCACACTTCAATCCCAATAATCGACCTTGGGGCAGATACAACAAACGCCAAAATATAGTCGGCTTTTCCGACACTTCAGAGGAATCCTCTGACACATCTGATCCTGGTGAAGGGGGTAGCAACCCTAGACGGGGAGGCGGGGGTGCTCAATCCAATTTTGTATCCAGAGGCCAACCAGGTACACCCCAGAGGGGAAGGGTAAAGAAAACACAAAGATGGTTCAACGCCCCTGGCGAGCGAAGAACTTGGAACAACTTCTACCAATGGTAGAAACCACTTCCCATATGGATTCCACAAGCCGGCTCGAAGCACCCTCTGAGGTAATTCCAATCTTCAACATATCCAGTCACACACTGCGAGAGCACGAGGTTGAACTTTTGAGCAAGGACTTATCCTTTGTTCCAACCATCCGCCCCAACTTTATGGAACTCCAGACGGAACTGCTCAGATTTTTTAGACTGGTTCGCTTGAAAGCTTTCTTTCAATTGCACCCCTCGACCCCTCCGAATTCCATCACACCGTTTCGTCCTCCATCCACCTTTCTTCCAACTTCAGGTATGATTCCATCCGAAATCAGTACCTTTGAAAAGCTTGTCCAGAAAGATCTTTGTGACCTTGGAAAAGAAAAATTGTACATCCCTTATAACATTTCTAGGTCTGAGAAAAATGCCCTAACCACACTGAAAACCAACCCCTCACTCGTAATAAAGAGTGCCGA
This sequence comes from Lissotriton helveticus, assembly GCF_964261635.1. Lineage (NCBI taxonomy): Eukaryota > Metazoa > Chordata > Amphibia > Caudata > Salamandridae > Lissotriton > Lissotriton helveticus. The sequence continues at coordinate 147,351,487 of NC_136072.1, read as the reverse complement.
CAAGGGTGGCGGGATTGTCCTCCAAGATATTGATACCTACAAAAATGAAATAAATCGCCAACTTGGAAATACAGAACACTACTTAGGACTATCTAAGAACCCCACTAAGGAGATCCAAGAGATTATACTCAAGCTCACCACTGATGCTCGAGTCCAAGGGTTCCTAACTAAAAAGGAACATGCATTTCTTAATGTCAAAAGTCCACGTCTTCCGGTGATATACACTCTCCCGAAGGTCCATAAAAGTATTGATACACCCCCAGGCAGACCAATAGTCTCTGCCTGCGGTTCGGTTCTGGAACCACTGGGGATGTACGTGGATTTTTTCATTAAGGACTTCGTACCACTAACCTCCTGCTACGTACGTGACAGTATGGAGATGATAAATTTGGTAGAGCACTATCCCTATGACCCAGAGACTAACACACTCTGCACCATGGATGTAGAGTCGCTCTACACAAATATCCCCCAAACAGCGGCTCTCCTGGTAATCCAAAAAGTACTAGACTCCCGGCCTAGACCCCATAGGGTGCCCACATTATTCCTACTCCAATTACTGGAGCTTTCTCTGACCAGGAATTTTTTTGTCTTTGACAATACATTTTATCAGCAAATAAAGGGGACCTCAATGGGGGCTATTTTTGCTCCGCACCTGGCTATCCTGTTTATGGACGCCTTGGAGACCGGCTCTATCTTGACAAACGAGAACCCTTTCTACTCAGGGATTGTCATATGGCGTCGCTATATTGACAACATCTTCCTGATTTGGAATGCTGACCTTGCCACATTATATTCGTTCCTTCATTGGCTGAATAACAATTGCGCTGATTTAAAATTCACCCTAACCCATAACAAGACAGAAATACCATTTCTTGACCTCACTGTCTACCATGAAGCAGGCGAACTACTTACACGTCTATACAGGAAACCCACCGAACGGAATACCCTCCTGAATTACGAGAGCAACCACCCAAGAGCCCTGAAGGACTCCTTACCTTACTCACAATTCCTTAGGATTAGGCGTAATTGCTCTACGAAAAAAGATTATTTCAGGGAAGCAAACAACTTAGCAGTGAAACTTAAAGCGCGTGGCTACCCCAGAAAATTAGTGAAGAACGCATCCAAGAGAGCTTGGTATTGCCCATGGGAGGTACTCCTCGAACCAAAGGTGAGGGACAAGACAGAGAGGATCGCTTGTGTCACCACTTTCTCCCCGCTTTCAAATAAGATTCGCAAATCAATTTTGAGACATTGGCCCACACTAAATGCAGGTCAACTTAACCTAGAAAAACCTTTATTTGCCTTCAAAAAGAGTAAGAACTTGAGGGACCACCTGGTACGAGCGGCCCTTCCCAGTCCCAATCTCACTACTACCATTGAATCCACGTGGGGTCTCTCACCCATTGTAGGACATGTTAAATGTGGTCAATGTATTGTATGTGAATTCACAATCGAAGCACGTAACTTTAGCCATAATGATGTAACTGTTGACATGAAAAGCCTCACTAATTGTAATAGTAGTAACGTAATTTACGCAATCCTTTGCCCTTGCCCTAAAATGTACATTGGACAAACCACCCAAAAGGCGAAGACACGAATATGTCAACACAGAAGCCGCATCAGGTGCAGGACCCCCAATGCTCCTCTGGTAGAACATTTTACTGAATTCAAGCACACGGCTGATGAACTGAAATGGATAATCTTAAAGACTGTCAAGTTGCCACAAAGAGGAGGGAACCTGAGTCAGCTACTGAACCGTGAGGAACTCAAGTCCATAATTCAGTTTGGTTACCATCCGTACAGGACTTAACAGGAGTGAAGACTGGACAACGCTCCTTTAACAGAACAATCACCGCGAATAATAACTTGATACAGTTATGTCCTGGAGTTCATAACAACTGTGTTGTTTTAATGTAATTTTGCATCTACAGTGTCACTTGACTCTGGAATTCTATTCGTATTAAATCCTTGCATGTTCCTACCCCTCACCTATTTTCCGGCCCCCTCCAACCCTTTTTAACGCAGCTGCACTAATATTCACTATCAGCCGAAACCATTGTCCTTCCAACCCTAAATCAAATTGATCAGTCACAATCCCTGCAGGCTTAACCAACAGAATGCCCCGAGTAATAGGCTTTACACCACTCCAAGATGGCGCCCGCCTTGTGGTTGAAGCCATACAGGACCATGTCACATGACCTTGTCCCATGATCCAATAATAGCATGTCCGCCCCTTTCCTACACCGTGCAGATTGAAGCATTGTTGCAGTGCACCGAGCCCGGCACCGCCCGGTTTCAGGTAAGGCACTACGCCGTATGAACGTTGCCTGCCTCCCAAGTTTACCAGGGCTTTTAGCTATTTTCCAATTTTCTTTCCCCATATGGCGGACCGCTGCCAAATTGGACCGCAACTCCCCCCACGACCTCCGAAACCACGGACTAACGTTATACAGTTTTTTCCCCTTAGCGGATCGTGTAATTCACCGACCGCTCTCTGCCTCCGGCCATCTTGCCGCCTCACAATTGAGGCTCTGCCATAACGGTATGTATTACAATGTGCCCACATGCCTCGGAGCTGATGCCACCCCAAGAGGCAATTAATCATGTCCGTTTTCATGTTTGCAGAAATCCAATATTTACCATCCCACAGACCCCGTTGACCGCCCTGTCGAACCCACGGAGGGCATACTAACCCTCAGAATCAAACCGACGCGCTCGCATTCTCACAACTGTGAGCACGCGGTAGGTCTCCTCTCCCGGTCACCCCAATTTACCTCACCCGGCCAAACAGTACCCTAACTGCTTATTCTTAAACCCACAGTCACGTCCTCTGAGCGCCAGCCTGCATTGAATTAAGGAATCATCTCAAATTCATTAGAGCCCACTGATCCATGCAGAAAGACTTCCTCCCGCCCATCCTCACAGGAGAGGTAGGCAGTACCTAATGTGACCATCTACCTTTTCAAGTAATCCCAATAGAACCTATAACTAAATTGCACCTTGCCCCCCCTCGCCACACAACACAGAGGTTGGGTCTAGTTTCGTAGTCTTCACCAGCACACGTTTGTATGTCCGAATCTGGCACACCTTCCTCATTGCGATTCCGAGGACATTGTATGTTTATGTTGCCATTTTTTCATTCGAGTAGCTTTTACTCCAGCACTATTTAGAACACTTGGTTCGCAAGGACGCGTGCATGTAACACTCACTGCGATTCCGATTTTTCCAGTGTTGCAAGTGTGTATCTGACCGCTCTCCATAGTCATATATTTACAACCCTTTTTCATTTCCCTGTTTTTCCCCTTTCCTACCAGGCTAGTTTTTATTTTACAAACCGGGCAAAATAATTAAATTGGTCCTGAAGATGATCCCTTGTTAAATCCGAGCCCGGGATCGAAACGTCGACTCCTTTGAGTGGGCATACAGTGATTCATTATATATTTGTATGTGTATGTACCACTACAGGCGATACTGGTAATCTGTGACTCTAAACAGTACCCTGCCTGCTCCTTTCCTTTGCCTGAAACACCCTTTTTCTCCTCTATCCTTTCTTCCACAGTACAGCAAAGGAGTGTGCTTCACGACAATGATGTCTTGTTGTTCTAAGACAATTGAAATATGATTCTAAGTATTTTGATTAATAAATTCCCTGTCCGGCTGGACAAGGACTAGAAATATATAGAGCCTATTGTGGTCTATAGAACATTGTCTGACTATACCTAATTTGCTTTGGACCTTTGTTTGTTTGAATATTTACAAAGTGACGCATCTAGGTAGATGTGTCACTTTGTAAACCCTTGCAGCACATTATACCTGCGCCAGGTATAATGTATGCAAGGTGGGCGTATTGACGCAAGAAAGGGTCGTAGAAGTGACGCAGTGAAATCTATGAGATTTCACTGAGTCACTTCTAGGACGCCGTTGCGTCAAAATCTTGCGCCTGCCTCACAGCAGGCGTAAGACTGACGCAGGCCCTTTCACATGGGGCTTGCCCCATGTGAAAGGACGCATTGCTGGAGTTGCGTCACTTTTGTTTCACACTCCAGCAATGCGTCACTTTTGCGCTTACAGATACGTCAGACATAATGAGGGCGCAGTGAAAAGTGACGCATCGCTGTTTTCACGCAGCGATGCGTCACTTTTCATAAATGAGGCCCGGTTTGTGGCAATGCAGCGCAAGTCTCTGCGCTGCTGCACACTGCTATAGGGAGGCCTGCCATGGGCTTTACAGTGGGTGTCCCCATGTAACATCAGTGGCATTTGACACATTCCCAGATTTACAACATGCTGTAAGCCTAGGAATGCGTAAAAAGCCTACCCCTCGCCAGGGGTGGCGTAACATTTATTTTTGTGAGGGAAGGCAGGCACCTGGTGCAAGGGTGCCTGCCTTGGCACTAAGCAGCCATTTGTGCACCAGTGCAATAAATGAGGACAGGAATGTACCCTATCTCAGAGATACAGCGCATTCCTGCCTTTTTCTTTTGATGTAGCGCAGTGCATCAGGAAGGCTTGCGGTGCTGCCCTACGCCAACAATAAGAAAGTGTGGCCCAAAGTCATTACTCATATCAGTTTTGGAAGCAATTGTGCACTTCACACTGCAAAAACACACAAAAATGACAAATATGAGTTTCATATACTTTCACGTAATTTTTCCCAAATTAAAAAAAATATGTGAAAAGAAAATTATGCTTATTTCGCACACTCCAAGTCTGGATCTGTGGCTGCCATAGTTAATGCTTACAAATTTGGCATGCACATTTTGGATGGATGCATAGGGCATATATAATGATTTGTTTAGCGAGGAAATGCAGTGTATTCTGTTGCGAAACAGTGCTGTATATTTTGTTGTAGCTGCGGTGCAAAGTGAATGCAAGCAATAGCTCCCAGTACCCTGCAGAAATTGGCAACCGTTTATACAACTGATGTGACACATGTTGCTTAGTAGCCAAGGATTGACACAAGCAAGCATGCAGATGCTGCCATAGGACTTTACAAATCCTGGTGCAGTCTGTGGTCATGAGTGAATAAGGTCAGTCAAACTGTGATGCAGAATGAAATCCAGGGAATCTAGGGCCATATGTATCAACACCCTCATTTGCGATTCTCAAATAGCGTTTTTTTGGAAATCGCTATTTGAGAATTGCAAAAAGAGATGTATGTAAAAAATCGCAATTTTTTAGCGATTTTGAAATATTCCTTAATTGCGATTACCAAATTGCGAATTCGCAATTAAGGAATACTTTCCTATTCATTTTTATGGACCAGGAGGCCCATAGGAATGAATGGGAAATTATTCTCAATTTGCGATTCGCAATTTGAGAATAATTTCAAGGGTGCAAGGGTGTCATAAGGACACCCTGATGCACCCCAGAAATTTACATGTGTGATCATATGGCACACATACATGCCCTAAGGACATGTATGTGCTCCACATGGCACCTTCACAAATGGCAAAAAGTGCATTTGTGAAAGAAATCGCAAATTACCACCAACTTCAAGTTGGTGGTAATTTGCGATTTCTTAATGAGAACAACTTGGGTGCTTCATACATAGCATTTAAGGAATTGCAAATTTTGCGATTCCTTAATTTTGCGATGAGATTTCAATCATACATCGCATTATCCTAATTTTTAGCCGCAGACGCTGCTTTTTTGCGAATCGCAGCGTTTGCGACTCGTTTGCGACTAAAAAAACGGATGATACATATGCCCCCTAGTGCTGAGGTAAATATATGCTGGGATGGAGTGGGTATCGGAGATGGGTGATGTTAGCGCTCCCTTCCACCTTTGATGATGGCCATGATACCAATTGGTGGGAAGCAATATCTGTGGAATATCTCATCCTTAGCTATGCAGAAAATGCAAAGTTTGGGTGGAAAATTCTCACCCTCATGTCTGCTTTACTCCTCATATGAAGGGAGGTTTTAGCCACTCTTGATGCTACCACTGGGATACCCTAACATGACTTTCTGCTTCTTTACCACTGTGCTCTCTTTTTAGGCTAGGCCAAACTTTAGAAATGTGTTGCTGGCGAAATTAGTGCATTTTCTGCATGTTTGCTCCATTGGGAGTGTTTTGCAATTTTTGTATTGTCTGTTCTTGTTTGTTCATTCTTCCTAATACTTCCATGCCCACTGTTAAACTTCTGCTTCATAGTTACGTTTTTGCAAATGGTATACTCACGAGGCAGGTTTTGCACTCGTGACAGACTCGTGGAAATTGAGATGTTTCAATTATTTGTTTTGTGAATTGGAAAGCAGTTTGTCACTGTTTGCGCATTGTTCATGGTGGAGACTAATTTGCTCTCTTTGCTTTCTGAATCAGAAGTGTGAGATACTGCGCTATGCTTTTTTTATTCCAAAGCAATGTAGTAATACCAAACAGAGATACAACAGGAGAAATCATCAGTACTTTCATTAATGCAAAAACTACAGACAAATAAATAAAAAGATCATGATACGCAACTCTGACAAAGGGGGCAATATTGTGATATGGTCTAAGGAAGAATATATGAAAGAGACATATTTACAACTCAATGACAAAGAGTTCTATATTAAAAGCAAAACACTGAATTTAAAAATCATGTACAATGACTTTTAGAGGAAACTTTTGGCCTAGAAAATGTAGGTCTTTTTCATGAGCAGGAACATACATTTTTGAAAAAAAAGACTCCAACTGTACCCACAATATATTTAATCCCTAAAGTACATAGGAATCCCTTGAAACCACAGGGAAGACCCATCATATCTGCTAGAAATGGCTTGCTAGAACATGCGTCACAATATGTGGACTATTTCCTGCAGGAGCAAGTGCTGGCATTGCCCTCTTAAATAAGAGATTCGGGGGACTTTCTGAGAAACATGGCACGTTTGAATGGAAGGACACATATATTCTCATGGCTCTTGATGTGAGCTCTCTGTATACAAGCATCAATCACAGAGATGGGGTAAAAACACTGGAACATTATCTGAATAGAAAACCAATGCAGTATGTACAACACAACAAAACATGTTGATTGAGATGGTCAAATTCTGTTTAAACAACAATGTGTTTATGTTCATATCATATTCCAGCACACATGACGAGTAGCCATGGGAGCCAGCTTCTCCCCCAGCTATGCCTGTCTTCACATGGGCTGGTGGGAGGAGCTGGATCTGGGTACTATACATGGGGAATATGCAAAGGACAATGTCAAGTTATGGCTCTGATTCATTGACAATTTATTTGTAGTCTGGCACGGCACGGGGGAAACAACGGTTGAATTTGGCAATGCAATCAACACCAATGATATCAACCTGCATTTTACAGTTGCTAAAGTCATGATTCTATAAATTTCCTTGATACCCAGATATATGAAACCAATGGTAAACTGGAAACCAAACTGTATCACAAAGAGACTGCTGGCAATATCATTCTCCAGGCCAGCAGTGCTCATCCAAGGCAACTGGTAGAAAGCATACCATATGGGGAGATGTGGAGGCTAAGAAGAATTAACAGTAAGGAGGAGGCTCTTAAGATGGCACAGATGGCTAGCAAGCAGAGATTCTTAGAACATGGGTATAAACTTAAAACCATTAATAAATGCTATCTTGAAATCCATCAAGATGGACTTGGCAGAGTTGCCTAAGGATAAATAAATCTGTCCTTCAACGGAATTTGATCAGGCAAATAAAGATGCTAGCACAGTAAGTGAAACCTTGGGGACTAGTGAGTTTAGAGTCATCATCAGATACAGTAAACAAGAACAGAACATCATGTCGATAATCAAACAAAATGGGCCATTGGTACTCAATGATCTGGTGATAGGACACCTTTTACCACATAAAGTCACGCTTACTCATAGTAGGAGACCCCTATGAGAGACCGTTTGGTGAAAACAAGCCCTGAGATAATGGAAGGTACTTACTGGCTAACTACCCATAAAGGATTCCATAAATGCAAAACTTGCAAGGTCTGCCAATATGGGCTCAATAAGAGAGTGCATATCAAACCCCATTTGTGACTCGGTAACCGAGTCACAAGAAAACAGTGGGAAAAATGTTAAAAAACAAGAGCAAGTGGCAGGGTAGAAACACGCTGACCCTCTAGGCCTGCTAAGAAGGTCCACCCCCAGGACCAAAAAAGAATCTTTAAAGAAAAGAAATCGGCCGTATTCACGCTTCATTTTTTAAAGCCCCCGGGTGGGCCAGGTCCCGGGGGCAATGCTGTTTTATGTAGCGGGGGATCGCCACCTCCCCAGGGCTTTATTATATATTAGTGGGGGCACACGCCCCCCCTGCAGCCCCAGGGACCACCACATCCCCAGGGCTTCATTGTAAAATTTATGGGGGCTACTGCCCCTCCTGCTGCCCCGAGGACCGCCACCTCCATGGGGGAATCTTTATTTATGTGTGGGGGCCTTGTGGGCCCCCCCAAACCCCGGGGACAAACAACTCCCCAGGGCTTAAATATATAAACAAAGTGTGGGGGGGCTCCTTCCCCCCACACTGCCCCGAGGACCACCACGTCCACGAGGCAAACTTTATTTACATATGGGGTCCATTGCAGACTGCCCTGGCCCTGGGGACCACCACATCCCAGGGGCTTTACAAACGTTTGGAGGGGCCACGCGGCCTCCCTCCTGGAGCACTCAATGGCTCTGGGGACAGCCATCCCCAGGATCTGCTCCTGCAATTCTGTGAATCGGCCCATTTGCAAACACAAAAATGCATTGTGCATCTGGCCCTAGGATACTAAAGATGTTTTTCTATGCTATGCCTCTGGCTGGTGGGCACACCATTTTAGCACAGGCCCATGTTTTTAAATCTTTGTCAATCTGTGTTTGAGTCAAAATTCATGGATGGATGCATGGGACTGCTCAAGTTTAAGCCATGTAAAGCCTACCGAACTCAAAGTAATTAAAATCAGGGCTATGCACTGGGGTCCATTACTTTGAATTTACTAAACAACTCAAAGTCACACAAACTGGTTTTGAGTGGCCAGTTCATAACTAAATCAAACTGCATCTGGGCGTCAGTGTTCAGGGAATTTTATCTGGTTGAGAGACTCCAGTAATTAAAACATTCTCTTTGAGTGTTGCATGGTGTTGAAGGGGCTGAACCGAGGACATTTTCCCATCCTTGAATTTGAAAATAGTCACAACTTTCGACCTCAGTGCAACAAAATAGGTAAAGAAAGTTGCATTTCTCTAATTTGTATATAACATAGCCAGTGGTGTTATTTTGATTTATGTGTGTCACAGGTGCCAATGACACTAATGATTACACCAAACATTGTGCAGCATTTGCTTACCCCCTCAAAGGCATGTTCCTTAAGAGTGGACCAGTGTTGGAACCAGATGACGTGATGCCGCTCTCCCCCAGGCACTTAAGACAGGGTTATGTCATGACCAGCTCTTTTACATTTGGGACTTTAGTGGAATGGAAGTGATTTCCTGGCAAGCAGAGGGTTCATTGCTGCTTGATCAGAGAAATTAGAAGCTCGTCGGAGGTAAAGGAACTGGATTAATGAGCTACAATACTGTACCTCACAGGGGAAAAGAGAATACAGGAGAGTGATGTTTTCAGCATGTAGGCAGGTCAACCTAGTTTTGAAGAACATATGTTGTAGTTTAGTAAAAAAGTTGCATTTCTTCGTTTGACTGTTTCTGTTTAATCTTTCAAAGAAAAAAGGTGACAATACACCTAACATGATCAGGTGATTTAAACAGCTGCTGTGAGAGCAGGGAAAAATAATATAAAATATATTGATAACAAAGTGCAGTTAAAACTGAGCTCTGAAATATTGTTCATTTCACGGCAACTGTTTTTTATTCACTACTTTTGGTTAATTGTTTTTCATTTGTTTTATCCATTCACTTTATGTTAAGAATGAAAACATCAGTTCTCTTCTATTTCCTAGTCATCCTTTCAGTATAATCTAATGCCCACTGAGTCCACGTACATTGGAAAATAATAAAGCTCATTTACATTGCTTATAATGGTAAACGTTACGTTTGAAAGTATATTTAAAAATGTTGGGGCAGATTTACGTTTCCTGGCGCATCCCTGCAAATCAGCATGGATGCGTCAGGAAACTTGCGACACGCATCTCAATCCTTGCGCCACCACAGATGCGTCGCATTTACAATCATACCCAGTCCCCAGGGGATTATTGGGTGGCTCTTTTTTGACTTAGAGCATTTACAATGCGGCGCATCATGGCGCAAGGAAATGCAGATGTGTGTTGCATCTGCTGCCGTAACGTTCGCGCAACTCCAGCACTGTGCCAACCCTGTCTATGTTTAACACTGTGTGTCAAGCGTTATGCCTGCCTAAGCAGGCCGCAAGGTGTTGATGCATCGGGGTCGGAAAAGTGACTGAGTGAAATCTTGTAGATTTCACTCAGTCACGTTTCCGAGGAGTTCCTGCGACAAACCCCCCCCTCCCCCGTGCGCCAGAACGCCACATGAAACCTGACATAGGTTTCATGTGGCCCAGGGCTTTACAACATGACACATCTCTCTAGATGCGTCACGTTGTAAATACCCCAGAGCATGGCGCTGGCTTTACGCCGCCGCTGTGTCACAGAAGTGACACAACGGCGGCGCAAAAGTGGCATACAAGGCTTGTAAATCTGCCCCATCATTTTTTTCTTGTTCTGATTTGAGTACTGTTATTATCAGTGTTATTGTTGCTGGTTAACCCATAGTTATTCTTATTATTTTTATTTTCCCACTTCTAATAATAATACTAACAACAATAACAATATTATTAATAATTTCGGGGCATATTATCAAGGGGGTTTATCTCCGCTTTTTTGGCTTTAAAAGCCAAGAAAGCGGAGAAAAAATTATCTCCCTATTACCTAGCTGTCGCTAACACCAGTTTGCGACAGCTAGTAGGAGATAGCGACCATCTTTGGGCCCCACTTTGCATGTCAGTGATATTTATCACTAATGACATGCAAAGTGGGCGTGCCAGGATGTTAGCGACTGTTTCCAGTCGCTAACATCGTTATCTCCTATTACCAACTTTTGGAGATATTCGCGCTAAGCGCGAATATCTCCAAAAGCTAACACCTGCCCTGACCAGTTCTTAGCCATGTTATCCAATGGGAGGTGGATAACATGGCTAAGAGCATTAGCTCGGTAATGCATGAATATCGCTGACTTTTCAGCGATATTCATGCATTGCGGCCGTTTTTTATCGCATTTGCGATAAACCTTGGTAATACCAAGGTTTATCTGCGGTAAAAATCGCCGCAGCTCAGCGGTAAAATTTTGTCTCTAACCAAGCAATAGCGATAATTATCGCTATTGCTTGGTAATATGCCCCTTCATTCTTTAGAAAATTGCCATTATTCAATGCTTTATTTCCAAAGCAAAAGTGAATGCTTGCTTCCTTTCCCATGTGTAGAATTCATTTTCACTATTGACAAAGATACTACTGAATGGAAGATGTTTACTAAACGCCGACAGAATATAAAGAAATGCTAATTTCAGGGTTCCACCTGCCCAGAAGAATAGCTATTGTGCTTCTTATTGCACAGGCCGACAGAACCTATATAATTTAATCGATCTCTTACACTGATTATATTCTTCATACTCATTCATGCCAGTTTTTGATGACTACATCCAACTACTACTTCTTCGATTCGGCAGATTTTAATTTATTATTGTTTTACTTTATATTGTATGAGTTTTGCCCTCGTTTATGATTTTTTACCATTCTCAATCGCTGATTTCAAAGGTTTTACTTTGTGTTGTATGACTTTTGCGCGTCTTTATGATTTGTTTGCTATTCTCAAACGCTGAATTCAAATGTCTCTCCTCCATAATAATAATACTAACAATACCCTTGTATGCAGATTTTAGGATTTATCGCCTATCCCTGCACTGGTAACAGTAGAATAAATACCGCATGGGTAACTGTAATGGTCATAATTCAAGAACGAGTACCATCAAAAAGCCACGGGGCATTTTTTAATGCTGGATTTGAATATATGTAGAAAGATAAACAAAATATCTGCGACCCAATGTACCACATGTTGGTGATGTAGGTATTAAGGTGCTTATTTAAGGGGCTTTGGCGCAGGGCAGCTCCGCAAGACTTCTCACTACCCTACCCTACACCAATGTGAAAGAGCAGGACCGCACCTCATTTATGTAAGCCGGTGCATTCCTGTCCTTTCCCATGTGCTGGCTCACAATTGGCTGCTTAGCTCCAAGCAGGCACCCTTGCACCATGGTGCAAGGATGTCTGTGTTGCCTGCAGGAATGTTTTTGAGCAGAAAAGGGGCACCGTCCTGCACAAAAACAATCCAGAGAGGCGTTTTCCTCTTTCGATGTGATCTTCAGAATGCAGCACACATGGAAAAAGGAAAAATCGCAGAGAAAATATAAATATTTCTCCTCATTACGCCTAACCTGGGGAGGCATATGGGTTTGGTGCATCCCCAGGTTTATGTGATTAAGTAGATCTGGGGAAGTGTCAAAATCTATGGGTGTGGTTGAGAAAACTCACCACAACGCCCATGGAACGCCTCCCTGGTGCAGAGTAAGGCAATGCCGCAACTTGGTTGCTTTATCTTACTCTATATCTATGAGGTCGTTCAAAGCATCATAAATATGGTTGAGAGGTTAGCACCGCCAGAAAAAGGAATGATCAGTGAATACGTATTGAAGTCAGCTGCAAGATTCCAAACAAAATAGTCGCTACCAAGCAGTCGCTACAACTTAGGGTATAGGACTTACAGTGATGGTAGAGTTGAAGATGACACATCTCGGTGTGTTCAGTGACAGAAGGTAATTGTGTACTCTAAAAAAAAAAAACACAAGAGAGGCAGCCATGGATTAGCCAAGTACCACTGGGGTGTGTGAAGAAAAATGTCATTCTTCTTTAGCCAGGCTAGCTTGAATCCAGTGGCCCAGTGAGCAAGGGACACACGTCTGGGCATACCCATCCAACTTAGGATGAAAAGTGTTACAGCAAACAAATGATGGTCGGAATTCTGACAATACAAACATTCTCCCCCAGTCAAAAGATCTGGCAGGGTCAGAGGCCCAGTACTTACACCGAGTTGTGCCTTTGAAGTGGGGGTGACATCAAAGAAGGGCCTTTGAACTGCACATATGTCCTTTCTTTCCAGCCCTGGCTCCAGACTATCAGTAATCAGCACATTGTGTGGGAAGCAGGACATTGCCTATAGAGGTGTAAGTGTCAGCTCACCCTTTTTTCCCACCCAGGAAGAGCTTTCAGAATGCACATTAGTTCTTTGTCATGCCTGTGTGTGTGGCTGTCTAGAAGGAATGCACAAAGTGTAGCTGTTACCCAACTCAGATGTTTATTTCTAAAATAGCAATGGTAAAATCAACTTAACTATTCCAGAGAATTTATCATTACCAATCCAAAGATGTAATACTTTATGCATCTACTCTTTTCTGATCAGGAATTACAGCTTGAAAGTGTATTAAGGAATTCCCAATGTTAGCCTATGAGAGGAGTAGGACTCACAGTAGTGAAAAAAAGTTTAGCTTTTTGTCAGTACTAGGACTTGCAAAACTTAAAAGTACATGTCCTACCTTTTGCTTACACAACACCATGTCCTATTGGCTATGTAGGGCCTACCTTAGGGCTGCCGTGCATAATAAAAGGGGAGTTTAAGGTTGGTCAAGGGTTTTAAATGCCAAGTCGAAGTGGCAGTAAACTGTCTACACAGGCCCTGCAATGGCAGGCCTGAAACAGGTTTGAAAAGCTACTTGTGTGGGTGGCACAATCAATGCTGCAGGCCCAATAGCAGCAATTAATTTACAGGGTCTCTTAAATCGTATACCACTTTACAAGGGACTTACAAGTAAACTAAATATGTCAATGGTGTATACACCAATGTTACCATGTTTAGTGGAGAAGTACGTGCACTTTAGCACTGGTCAGCAGTGGTAAAGTGTTCAGAGTCCTAATGCCAACACAAAGGATCAGCAAAAAGAGGAGGTGTATACCAATTCGAGATGCTTTTAGGCATCAGGGCACATACACTGTGCAATTCACAGAAGTTTCCCAGTGTAGAGAGTACAAAGCCAGCAATGAAACCTAGCAAATATTGGGTGAAACACAGAACAAGGGCATTTTCCTATACTATGTGATGGTGAGTCCTTCTTTAACCTTTTATCATTTCGAGTATAATTTGGTTGGTGAAATAACCTGTGTAATTGCAAAACGTAAACTGCACTGTTTGGTAGGGATATTGTCATTTATTTTCAGATTTAAATCAGAAGAGTCTGGCAGGTCAAATAGCTGCAAAGGCATAAAGATGATTTGTTAGACAGATTAAGTTTTAGTTGTTCTTGTTTTCCCAATACGTAGTGAACTCTTGTCAAAATATGAAGAATGGCAGGAAAAATGAGAGAAAGTTTGCTAATTATGAGTATATCAACAGTTTCACTCAGGGGCAATATACATTTGTAGACAATTGACTAAAGGAATACAGAGATAAAATGGTAGTGTAGTCAGCAAGCAGAAAAAAGAACTATGCACTTCTCATCACAAGCTTCCTCTTGCCTTTCACTTCATAAGAAGTGTAGAAAATGGGAGTTAATGAAGATTTGTCTGAGATTAAAATAGTCAGACGCTGAATGTTTTAAATATGAGAAGAGAATTAACCATTTGGCAAAATGCTGATCATCCGAGTTGGAAAAGGACTGCCATGGCGGGTAGGTTTCTCAGAGCTGAGCATTGTAAAGATTTGCTAGAAAAATACCTTGTTATTTATAAATGCTCTGCGCTGCCTTCCCAACTACAAATGCCTCACTGAGCAGTTTTAGACCAAGTTGAGTAGGCTTTCCAATATTTGTGGACATTGGAATAACAATGTGGACCAAGAGACCCTAAACCAAGTGACCATCCGCTGGAGCTTTATAGCCATGCCCCCGTGCATCTTTGATTTATGGATATTCTATGTGTAACACTCTTCTTTCCCCCTGGTGGCCATTCCTGCATAAAACAATACTAATCACAATGCAAGCACCCTTTCTTTGTGGCACAAGGGTGGCTGCTTTGGTATTAGCAGCCACAAATGTGTCAGTTCAAGGAGAGAGCAGAAGTGCACCATATTTTAGTAATTTTTCTGTTCCCTTTCTTTCAAGCAAGACAGCGCGGCAAGTTCCCTTGTGAAGAATAGCGAATCCAGATTTGTTAAAGGAGACTGTGGGAAAATTACTCTTTTTGAGTTATCTTCCTCACCATTTCCCAGTGTATGTGCCCTGGGTCCTAAAATATAAATAAATTGGCTAATCCCTCATTCACTTACTTAACTTTCACATAGCACAACTAGTCCTGCCATAGTGAAAGCAGCTTTTAGGGCCTTGTCGCTGATGGAAAATGTTAACATTCATTTTCTACTTGTCTCACTTTTAAATACAGTGCACCCTAACCTGTGGGCTACAACTCTGAAATGGGGTAAATATTATTTAGTGAAATTTTTACCTGTCAAAAAGTATTATTTTAGCAGGTCTCTCTATAGGTTTTACCCTTCATTAGTCAGGTTACAATGGTAGAGGTCTGAAATCATGTTTTCCTTTGTCACATACTGGATGGTGCAAAAGTGCTTCAGTCCACCAGTGGTATTTTAGCTTTCTTTGCCACAGGTGTATTTTCTGCACCATAGACCATGGCCTTATAAGAAAGTTAAATTACACAGATATACATATGGTATATGATGCATAAAATGCACATTAGCCATAGAAAGGTAACATGTCACCTGTTCACTGCAGCACTTATTGTGCCATCACTAGTGCGACAAAGGAAAAATATGGTTTCACGATTGCTATTGTAGTCTGATTGCTGCAGCATAAAACTTGCAAAGTGACCTGTTAAATATCCATTATTAAAAGGTAAAGACTACCTTTCTAAATATTAGTAACTCACTCCTATGAAAGCCATATAGTTCACAAATTAGCTTCCATGGTATTTAAAAGTTGGACATGCAGAAAATTAATTTGAGCAGAGTACAAATTAGGATACTAATTTAATGATTCAAACATAATTTTTAATAGTTATTAAAAATCCAATTCAGTAGAAAGTTGCCATACCTGAGCTGCCTTTGAAAGTGAGCGAACAGGATACCTGGGCAAATCTACTCTACTCCCTGTCAGGTTGCTGAATGTCTCTGCTTTTGACTTACCAGACTGCTGTCTTTGTGTTTGTGTTTGATTCAGAGCTTCCTACAACTGGACTTTAGTGGTAGATGTGGGAGGACATTAGGTACGTACCAACTGACACCCTCAGCCGTACACTCCAAGTTAAGTGTGCTTAAAGAACTTTGTCACGTTGCTTTTTGGGCCTGTTGTACTAATGCAAACAGGAACCACAGAAAAGATGGGTAGGTCAGGGCATGGGAACCTTTACTCAATTTTTGAGAGCGGGACTAGGAATGTCTTTGGGTATCCCCCACCCATAGGCTGGCGAACACTGCAAAGCTGGTCTGTCACTAAGTATTTCTCGGAAAACTCCTGGGCTTTTGAAAGCATACCAGGCATACTCAGTGGGACAGGGTGGGAAGGGAGTCAAAACACCACAGTGAGGGGAAACTATATTAAAAAAAAGAAAACCACTTACCCTACGCCCATCGCATTGCCAATTCATGAATGCAGCAAGCACAAGTTAAGTGGTTTTCTTTTCTTTTTATTTATTTTCCCTGGTAGTTTTCTGTCGAATCCCTTCCCTCCCTGCCCCTCCACTGTTAGCTGCACAGGCTGCTTCTGCAGCATCCTAAACCTTCAATTCCAATTTTCAAGTATTCTTGCAAATTTCTAGAACGTCAACTATTTACTGTTAATTTGCGAAGATACATTTTGCTTCAATCACTAAACTTGAATACATCTTTTTTTTTTGTAGAGTTTTATATAGCGCAAACTTGACACGAATCGGGTGTCAGAGCGCTTTACATAGCACCAGTTACATTACAGGAGGACACACATTCATTTTGGTTAGGCACTGGAGATTAAGTGATCTGCCCAGAATCACAGAATGTTCACCGTCATTGCCGAGACTTGAACCCAGTTCCCCAGATTCGAGGTCGACCGCCCTAGCCGTTAGGCCAACTCCTTTCCCCTAATCTGTTGGATTTTAGGAAAAAATTAAGGTACATTTTGGATTCATCCATTTTTTGAGAATCAGATTCCTTTGTCTTTTTCTGATTTCCACATAAAATATCATGCCCTCAATGCTTCATATATAATTCCGAATCAATTAAAAAAGAGATTATAGATAACTTTCTATAACTGTACATTAAATACGCAAAAATAGATACAGATGAGAATCTCATACATATATTAATATCCAATCCTAAAGCCTCAAATATTTAGAAATGTTTAATAACACCAAGTTCATCTAGACCTAAATCCAATATAGAAATACTTTGGGAAAAATCTTTTGGTCTATTTTGTTTTGAAATTATTTATGCTTAAAAATACAGAAAGACATCAGGAGCTATGAATACCACTCAAACATCATCATTTATTTACAATCAAATGCTTCTCTGGATGAAAACAATTTTGAGTATTTATAAAAGTGGGACTAAATGTTGGTCTTTCAACACGTATCAACTAGAAAGCTCCAATCTCCTCGGGAAGTAGTAGTCAATTTGGTTCTATAAAAAAACTGTCAACTTGGTTTGATGCGTTGCTCTCTCTTTGTTTGATGGGTATGTATGTGAGTCATTGTGATTTATTGTATTTGTTATTTTTCTGTCCAATTATTGTAGTTTTATGGCAATAAGCATAGGAAAGAAATAAATGACATTTTTAAAGTTAATACTCATTTTAAGTTAATGAATATATTTCTTAGCACTTTGTCTCATGTTTAGTCCCATATATACTTGAAAATCGATTAGTTGACCTTTCAATAGCTATTGCCTTATGACAAATAACCAATTGGAAGGATACTTCTAATGTTATCTTTAGGACATGGGGGTGTGTATTCTGTCTTAGATTAGATGCAACATTTGTTACCACGTTATTGTTACTAAATATGAGAAAGATACTATGGTTGGCAATCACAGAATTTCTTAATACATCTAGCAGAACTTAACAAAATGGTTGAAGCAGATTTGTAAACCTCCATAAATAGGTTAATCTCCAGGGCCATACTGGCCGTAGCAGGCACTGGGCGTTTACTCAGTGGGCCAGAAGGGGGGGGGGGCGTTTTTGACCAGTGGGGGCTGTTCTTGGTGCAGGATGCGGGTTTAGCAGCAGTGCTGCAATATCGGCTCCCTGTACCAAAATCAGCAGCAGTGTATCCCACCATCCACCCACCAGCAACTGTCTCGACTTAACTGCCAGGGCTGGTTTACGTTTCTAGTCTAGCCCTGTTAATCTCTCTAGTTTGTTATTACTTGTCATAATTGTTTTTTGTTAACTTACAAATTCCTTTTAGTATTTGGTCTACATTTTCTATTGTTAAGCTTAGTCCGTGAAATATCCTATACTCTTAAAACGGTGAAAAACAATAGATTAGCCCCACAATCAGCCCCACTCTGTTCCTCTCTTTATTTCCTTAGTATTATTAAACGTTTATGCTAATCATCACTTTATTAGTCTTCAACATATAAATCTTTGTTACTAAATGGCAAGTGTATTTCAGTTTATTTCCTCTGGTGCATATTCTCTTATATCATTTTGATGAATTCAATATAATTAGTTGTCAATTGTTTTTATAAAGCTGTACAATTATCACATTTATTTGAAGCTTTCAAACTGTAAACATTATAAGATTAAATCTTGTTGGCATGGTGCAAGTGTGGCATTAGTAATAAGTCACTAAATAACTTCAATGGACAGATAACAATGATTAGTCTTAATGTCAACAGCCTGAAAAACTGACTGTGATGTTATGTTTTTCATGCCATAGTTCTTCAAAACGTCATTGGAGTACAAAAAATGTACACTGCACACAAGGCGCACTACTCATAGACCTCTAAGGTTCAAACCATAATAAGTGCAGCATAATAAGATAGGCAATAGTACTTTGCATGTGTAAACTCCACTGAGTGAAATCAATAAGTACATGATTGTATATGATTTTATCAACTGTAAAATTAAATTGTTAAAGACAGAAGAAAACAAGGTATTATAAAAAGTGGTTTAATTGCTTTTACTTTGGTCAAGTGTGCTTATTATGATTAGAACCTTAAAGGTCTATGAGTAGTGAGCCTTATGTGAAGTGTACATTTTATGTACTCCAATGAAGTTTTGCAGAACAAGAACATGAACAGGTCCTGTTACAAAGCAGCACACATTTGAAGAACTTAGATATATGTATAAATAAAAAATGTTTTTTAAAGTTTTGATATAAATCATAGTGCAGGTTACACTCATTGTTTCATGCCCTAGTCCCACTGATGCAATGTTAATGATGTCAGTCACTGGGAAGAGATTTCCTAATAATTAGTATTAGGGATCTGGCATAGAGAATACATTCATTTGTCTATTGTGGAACTATTTGAAGTGTCAGGGTGCATAATGGACCAAGTATTTTTAAATATATATATTTGTATTGGAGGTTTTATCAACATTACATACATTAATACATAAATACATGAGGAGATTCACCATAAAAAATACCAATAAATAAAAAGGGGCCCAGGATCTAACTAGTGCAAAAAACCATAAATATAATTTTGACATAAACTCATATATAATCATAACTACTACTTCATAATTCATCGTAACCCATCTCTATATCATTTTTCCAGTGATAAATCAGTGCCATATACATTTTCCCATTTTTTTGGCCCTCAACCCCTTCCGTTCATCACTTGGAAAAGGCTACCTAGTAATTAGTATTATGGATGTGACAGAGATAAAGCATTCATTTGGTATATTGTGGTACTACGTAAAGTGTGAGGGTGCGCAATGAACCAAGTCTTCAAGAAGGTTTAATATCCAATGACTAGTAAAAACAGAAACATGTTGACTTGGAGGAAGCTGGAGTGAATGATCTCTGGTTTCATTTCTGTGTGTGGAACACTCAACTATTTTGTCTTACCTCTTCTTTCTCTATTTAACGTACCGTCTAAAGTAAGACTGATAAATCTATGAGTCAGACATTGGGACAATATTAGATAGTAGACAGCCTATCGGTACAGTTTGAGTGTTTATATTTAAAAGTAGCACAGTAGATGAGTATGAACTTGGTCTATCCTCTTTTTTATATAATGTAGCTACAACATTAAATAATGTACGGGCCTTGGATCGATCTCCATTGTAAAAGAGTAATTACATGGCTTTGGTCTTTGTGGTCTTCTGGGAGTGCATGATGGACTCTTCTAGTGAGAGATGTGACAGGGATCGAGGAAAGCACTTTGTTTTTGGGGGGGTGCTGGATAATAGAAGTTTGTATGTAAAGGATAAGGTCTGTTTAAGATACTTACTCACATTAGTAACTCAATGTGCTCATTGTACATTGAACCGCCATAGTCTGCTAGCTAGCATCACATCAAAAATACATTTTTGATCCCGCCAAGAACTATCCCACACAAAGAAACATACATTTGGTAATTGGCCAGTATGTCGGTTTAACTGGTAATTGATAGAGGTGTGTGAAATCCATGTAATTCCCTTCATGAAAATTCCTGAAAGAAATTAAGGGAAATATGCTTATCAAGCATAGTGTGAAAAAACAGAAATGAATCGTACTTATGCTGCTGTAACTGAAATTGCTCCAGGGTCTGATATTTTCCCAATTAGGACTAACTAGTTTAAATAGATGAAATGCTAACACCTAAATGTCTTACGAAGCTGCAATATAGTTGATAAATTATTAGATAGCGCCATAGCCCTAAAATAGTAGGTTTTAGAACCTTTATTTTCAACTCAATAGAATGTTTTAATGTGTCTGATCTAACATCTTCGGCCATCTTTTAATACCACCTGCTAGAATTTGTGTGGAGATTTTTGCAGACTAGTACATGCATTAACATGTTGAAAACAATAATAGCCACAGACTGCAGACATATCTGGTTCGTGCCCTACTGTTGGAAGAAAGGAAGACATGCCAGAAAGTGAGTAAAAATGGAACTTGTTATATGAAATTTATTGTTTTAAGAGTATTTAAAGGGTATCAAATTGGAACTTGAAGTTATTAAGGCAGACAGTATTGTTGAAACCAAGCTTCTGTTCCCAAAAGTAGAGGCTGCTGCCCTTCATAGCCAACTGATAGCCAACAATGTCTGTAAGAAGTGGTTTATCCTAACTGAATGATTGATAATGTAACTTGGGAATTCTAAGATTTTGACTGACATCATGTTGCAACAGTATTTTTGTATCAGAACTGTGATGTAAAAAAATCTTTTTTTTCTAATTGGCGAAAAAAGAAAAAAGAACACTTGATATTGTGGTGTCTTTTCCTATCAGGAAGACACAGCACAGACCAATTATTACCTTATTTTCTTATGCATTTAATTAGGTTATTGTTTAAGCATTTAGGGCCAGATGGGACATTTACCGATTCTAAAATACCAAATTTTACCGATTCGGTATTTTTGAATCAGTAAATGCTATGTAGGGAAAAATTCGGTAAGTATTACTGAATTGTTAAGATTCGGTATTTACCTGGAGGCCCATAGGAATGAATGGGAATTACCGAATCGGTAAATACGGATTCGGTAAAAGGGGTAAAACATTGAAGGGTGGCAGTGTGCCACTTTGACGCCCTGTTGCACCCCTCAATTGTGTATGGGTGCACATGTGGCACACATACATGGCCTAAGGGCATGTATGTCTGCCACATGGCACTGAAATGATTTGCATGAAATAGCTTTTTGGGGTTTTTTCGTTATTTACCACCAACTTGTAGTTGATGGTAAATAACGAATCCTAAAATGGGAAAAGCACTCATTTAAGTGCTCCCTACATTAGGAATTCGGTAATTTACCGAATCGGTAATTAAGAATTCGGTAATTTACCGATTCCTTAAATTACCGATTCGGTAAATTACCGATTCCTTAGATTAGGCCCCTACATCAGAAAAGCCTAATACCGGTCGGTAACGGCCGAGATTCGGTAATTTCGGCCGTTACCGACCGGTATTAGGCTCCCTACATCGGGCCCCAAATTCAGTATTTCATTATTTATTAAAGCTATTTAATAAATGAGAACTTCACTAGTAACAGAGAAAACATATAATTTACAGAATAGACAAATGCGAAAACAAAAGCACATTTTGGCACATGTTGGCCCTCATCATATGTGCAGTAGAGGTATTTAATTGTATTGGTTAGGCATGTCCTTCATTTTAAACACTTATTTGAACAATTGACTAGGTATAAATCATTAATTCTCCTTATGAGCGTTTAGGAGGTATGAACCATCTCTGAACTAAATTGCTAAACAAGCATTGAAAACATATATCTGACGTCCTAATATGCAAATGTATTAATCAAAGAATCCTCAAAATAAGATTTGAATCTACATGTTTTTAAACTTCCAACCAACAATTTCCTGTATTGTCAGGCTAACAAATTTTGAAAGTCACATTCCCTGGGACAAAATAACAAATCCCACATTAATCTCAGCAGATTAAGCTGTTTCACGCTTATTTCAAAATGTTATAACCATGACACATGTTGATTGGGCATAATGGGTTTCTTTATTGTTGCTGATTGAAATGTTCACAAAGACATAGGGCCTGATTTAGATCTTGGTGGATGGGTTACTTTGTCACAAGGGAGACGGATATCCTGTCCACTGAAATATTAACCCATTATATCCTCTGTGATTAATATTTCGGCAGATGGAATATCTGACACCGTTGTTACGGGGTAGAACATCCTCCAAGATCCAAATCAGGCCCATAGTTATATGGAGATAGTGTTTCATTGTGTTAGTAGAATAACTTTTGAATTGCATTGTTCTTTATAGAACGGAAATCTTATTTTTGTTGGCTTGGTTAAGGATGAGTGATAACCACTGATGTTAGAACCCATGTTTTGTGTACAAAAGATAAAAGTCCTATTCTTGTTCCTTGTGAACTATAGAACATTTGTGTAGTGTCTTGACACTCCCCACTAAGAGCGCAGTGGCTGAGCTGTACTGTGTTGCTTGAACTGGAGAGAGCAGAACTGCGTTATATCTCCAGAGAAATGGTGCAGTTCCGCTTTTTGAATGTGCTTGCAGACCTTGGGCCAGATGTAGGTTGCCATTTACCGGTCGGTAACGGCCGATTTTGGCCGTTACCGACCGGTATTTGGGATTTGGCATGTAGGGGGCATCTCTTTTACAGAATCGGTATATTTACCGATTCGGTAAATATACAGAATCGGTAAAATACCGAATCGTTAAATTTACCGATTCTGTAAATCAAGATGTAGGTGGCACTTCAAAGAGTGCCACAGGCCCTTTAGGAGTCGGTATTTACCACCCAATCCTATTGGGTGGTGAAATACCGAATTCCAG
The DNA here is from genome assembly GCF_964261635.1 of Lissotriton helveticus. Lineage (NCBI taxonomy): Eukaryota > Metazoa > Chordata > Amphibia > Caudata > Salamandridae > Lissotriton > Lissotriton helveticus. The sequence continues at coordinate 147,328,059 of NC_136072.1, read as the reverse complement.
TGTATATGCACATCTGTGCATGTACACCTATGCCATGTGACACACAGACATGCCCTTAGGGCATGTATGTGTGCCACATGGCACACAAGCCTGCATTTGGGGTGCTACAGGGTGTCAAAGTGACACCCCGTTCCCCCTGCCAGGATTCGGTATTTACCGATTCGGTAAATACTGAATCAGTATTTTCCATTGATTCCTATGGGCTTCAAAGCCCATAGGAATCAATGGCAAATACCGATTCGGTAATTACGGAATCGGTAAATAACGAATCCTACCGATTCGGTAAAAATTACCGAATTTTTACCTACATCTTATTTACCGATTCATAAATACCGAATCGGTAAAATTCGGTATTTATCAATCGGTAAATAAGATTTACCTACATCTAGCCCTTTGTGCTGCCTTGTGCCAATGCAGGGACCTGTGCGCCATAGTGCAAAATGCCTGCACTGTGGTCAGGATAGCTGTTCTACAGGAATAGGTACTTTCCTGAACACTGAAAAATATCCTTTGAGGCCCTTTCCTCTATGCTTGCGTGCTGCAGAAAGCAGCACACATGCAAAGAGGAAATAGCGAGAAGAAAAAAATATTTTCTCTTCAGTGCGCCAGCTTCAGGGAGGCACAGGAGTCTGGTGAAAATTGATGGCTGGATGTAGCGGAACACCCACAGACAGACCAGTGCTGGTACACCTTCCTGATGCAAAGTAAGTCAAGGCACCGCAATGTGCTGTGCTGCGTTATTTTTTTTCTAGAAAGCTATGCTAATTCCCATGTGCATTGCTTCATAAATACCAAAAAAGCATTTGTAAAACTGGGCTCCAGAGCCTCATGTGCCGGTCAGCGTCAGAGTTAAATACACTGACCCAAAGGATATTTTACTCACTCACTGCTGCAGCTCATCGTTAAAAACAGAAACAGAGAGGCAATCACTACTCACGGGTTGCTAGCTATTTTTTTGTGGTTCATAGACTAAGAAATTCCAATTTTTAATGTATGCACTTTGGAAAGGGCAATTACATAAAACAAGTCCATATCGATGCTGTGCACGAATGCACTAGTTCATAACATGTCAGTCTGCATACATGCATACTTTAAATGAAGAAATACATCTAATCAATGCCTGCTTCCTACTAGGATGAGATCTTTATTAGCGCCCTGTAAAGACCACAAATCAACACAGTAATAAAAGTTACACATTCAAATGAATTATTTTCTTTTTACATTTTGTTTTCAGAAAGCGAAATTTACTCCCTGTCATACTTCTCATTCTGACACTTCCTGCACAAGCCAGCATGGATGGGTGAACTTTACCATGTGTACCACTACAGACAGTTATATCTTGGTGTATGCTTGGTACAGCTAAGTGTAATAAAGTTTTTTTTTTACAATAGGCGTGACTCTCAAAATAATTAAATATAATCTGCATTTGGAAATTACTACCTTGCTTGGATCCAGATTTCTAATGTTTCATCTGTCACAAGTGCACCCCTTCAGAAAAATGTTGCTGTGTCTAGGAGACAGATGTACACCGCCATTTTGTGAATGCAAACAATACATCTTCAAAGTATTGTGTTTATAAAATGGTGTCTTGACCCATTCTAAATCGCAATCAAGAGGGATGCCAAAAGGGGTTCCCCTCTTAATTGCCAGCTGCAACCGTATGTACTAATGTTTTGCTACCACCTATACTGGTGCAAACTGTTGATCAACTGATTCTCAAAGCAGAAGGTATATTCTGTTGGGTAACCTCTAGCGGAGCAGGCTGTCACCTAGAGGCCCACTTTCTTAACCTCCTAAGGAATTAGAAAAAGGAAAACATTCTTTTAAAAGTAAAAAAAAATCGCAATGTTTCCTTTATGTAAAAAGTATCTCCAGTATGGGAATGCAAACACAGTGATGATTGTGGACTGCTCCTTGAAGGCTTGCTACCATTCCTGTGTTTGTAGTCAATCAATCAATCAATACATTTGTAGAGCGCGCTACTCACCTGTGAGGGTCTCAAGGCGCTGGAGGGGTGAGTGCCGCTCCTGCTCGAAAAGCCAGGTCTTGAGGTGTTTCCTGAATGTGAGGTGGTCCTGGATCAGTCGTAGGTGGGCGGGGAGGGAGTTCCACGTCTTGGCCACTAGGTAGGGGAATGATCTTCCTCCGGCAGTGGTTCTGCGGATCCGTGGGACGGTGGCGAGGGCGAGGCTGGCGGAGTCAAAAAAAGGGATCTGTGTAATTATTGTTCATTAAACAGGTTGTTATATGACGCCATGTGAGGGGCAATTTTAAAATGTTGATCATTAGAAAATAGGTCACATCACAACTTCAGAGACAGATTGGAAACATTTGTTGAGCAATTTGTATCCACTTTTTCTGAAATAACTCTTAGAACATCTGGTCAAGAGTCATACGTTAGTGCTTCTGGATGACTTCAGAGGTTCATGAAAAAGGCAGAAGTAAGCCTAAAGTACTCCTAGCTTACTTCTTTAAAACAGGAGTTTTGACAGGAGTACGACAAGTCAGAACTACTCTATCGCTAAAGAAGCTTAGCAACATTTTTTTTATCTCCAAGCATGGCCGGATTTTTTCGCAGAGATAACGTGCTATTAGCAACGTTTATTTCCAAATGCGATAAAATAACCTGCGATAGCGGCAAAATGCATGGATACCGCTGGAAAACCAGCGTTATTCACGCATCATCGCCAATAGGGTCTTAGCCAGAATATCCACCTCCCATTGGATATAATGGCTAAGAACTGATCTGAGCAGGCGTTAGTTTTTAGCGATATTCGCACTTAGCGCAATATTTTTTTATCGCTACGCCTGGCTTGCTAATAGGCGATAGCGACGTTAACGACTGCTTTCAGTTGCTAACTGGTTGGGTACGACCACTTTGCATGTCATTAGCGATAAATATCGCTGACATGCAAAGCGGGCCCCAAACCGCTCGCTATCACCTAAAAGCTGTCGCTAACTGATGTTAGCAACAGCTTGCTAATGGGGCGATGAAATTATCGCCGCTTTGCGGTCGCAAAAGCGGCGATAATTTCATTTTGCCTGCCTTGATAATATGCAACTAGGTTTTTAACAGTTCTCCTTAACCACTTGGATGCTAAGGTGTTTTATGGCTTCCCATGTAATTTCCATTGAAGTCAATGGAAACTCCATGACGAGCTGGGCTCGTCATGAGCGTCGAAGGGGTTAAAACCTGATTGAAACTTGCAACTGTTGTAGGTTTCCAGAGGCATTCCTTAAACCCATTTCTTAATTCAAAGTGTTTTAACTAATATACAGGTTTATATTTGATCCTGCTGAAATTGCTTAAACATGTAATCTCTTTTTCTATTATTCCCTCTTTTTCTATTTTTTTCCACAGGACCTAGGCAAAACATTCACAGCTCTCCTGTCAAGCCCATTCCACATTCCCGATGGGTAGGATTACTTAAATGTACATTTTTGTGTGATTACTTACTTTTCCAAGGGTAAAATGAATTTTCGTTAATTTTAAATTTGAAGAAATATCTTCACGTTTCTATGTATAATAAGCTTTGTATATTAAGCCCAAAGTTATTGCTTTATGGGGATTTAGCTATGTTTGTATGTTTGCTTGTTAATGGTCAATCCTCTGATACTTCTCAGGGAAAGGTCACATTAGTGTATTCATGTCGAAGTCACAAGTGTTCAATTTCTGCATATATCTGATTCATATCACTGTCATACACACACCTTGAACAATGACCTATCATTAATGTGGCATAACATACACATGTTTGCCCATGAAAATGACACTAACATTGGTATTTTCATTATGTATGGACCTGATTTAGACTTGAGTTGAGAATGGAAACCCCTTTCATTTCTGATTGATAGGCCAACTCCAGAGCACAATCTGAGCAGTTAAATTATCTCCACCAATCCTTCTGGATTCACTATTATGTATGCAAAACTGGGAAATTTCCATTACCATCTCATTCTAAATACAATTCTTAATGCTATGATGTTCTGAACTAAGAAAATGCATAGTCTATCATTAGCAATCAGCTTAGAATATATATTCTAATATATGTACATTCAACTTAATACATTTTAAAGGCTAGTGAGTCATTTCAGACATTGTAGAAAAGGAAATTCAAACTGTGAAAGAGCCTTGCATCAGTTAGGAGTTTGCTTTCTTCCTCTCATGTTTCCACCTTGAAGCACCAAATGTTTGGCCCCCACCATACCTTCAAACTTGACAGAGCAACCTGCCAAAAGTTCATCATTCAGGATCGCAAATGCGGAATATTTTTTCTAGAATCAATAGTCTCTGTGCGAATTCTATATTTTGTAACTGTGCTGCTTCATAAATCAATAATATCTACCTCCTCAAGTTGCTTGTAGCTGGATTCCCCATCACTGAGGACAGGGAGAAATAGAAGGGATGGTCTGTCCTGTATGAACTTATTTTGCAAATTTGTTTCACTGTCTCCGGGGAACTTCCTTCTTTATAAGAGGTGATTAAGTCCGGTTTTCAAAAACATCTATCTAGAAAGATACACACCACCATTCATCATCTAAACTCTTTTCAGAAATAACCTTTGCTCCTTTTTACGATGAGTGAAGTTTCAATATAGGGGTAAAGGGAGGACAAATTTCCCAAAGAGTATTCTTGTTACTAAGTTATTTCAATTGATAGAAGGACATTTTGCTTCAAAATGTAACTAAGCTAAATACTGTCTGTTGTTCTATTCCCTCTTCTCATTTCTTTTATTAAAAATGTACTCTCACATGCACAATGGAAAATGCAGGCTATTTTGGAATCCTTTTTAGCAATTAAAAGAAAATCTATTGTTACAGCTCATCCTAAGGGGATATTGAATGAGCTACAAAATAATTCTTTTAAAATAGTCCTCATCTTAGAAGCTCCAGACCTTGTTATCCATTGTTATTGACCTGTAACTGCTATTCTCCTGTAGTACCTTCAAGGTTCGTGCCTTCCACGAAAGCATTACCTTTTACAGACCAACATCCTTAGGGAAGAGAATTTAAAAAGCTGTTGTAGTAATTTGTATCTCTCTTCTCCTCGTCATACATTTATGGGTATCCCCAAAAGTGCTAATTTGGCGAAGACTTTGAAGGATCCCTTGACAAGTATTACTGCAGGTTATTATGAAGGATCAGTTGCTAATGGTAGTAAGAGGCAAATCATGCCCTCTACTCGTATGAAGTAAGGGCATAACTAGATACCCACCTTATCATTATTGTTAACAGTCAAATGCATTTCCAAGTAATCCTATCATTCATAATTGTCTTTCAGGTGTAGTCTGTCCCAAGGTAGACTTTTGTGAAGTTCTATAAATGCTTAATGATGTGGTAGATAATTGTTTTTGTCAATTCTATATCTCAGGTTGCCTCTTGAAGAGTCAAGGACAATATGTGTGTGTTATCTACAACAATTATCTTGCATAAGAACCATTTTCAGAGGAAAGGGAATCATTTACATAGTCTTCTCCCTTGACTCCATAATTATTTAGGTAGGTTACGCTTCACAAATGTATGGTGGCTTTAGAATACTTTTGTAAATTACAGGTTGTCAATGCTTGGGAACATCATTGGTTTACGGATGGGCTAATGAAATGGGGTTTGTGCACATTTGCTTACATAGTGTCATTTTCATGTTTTACGGTTGTGGCTGATGGGCAGGTCCTTGCTTCAGGGATTTGTAGTAATTTATAAGCCTGTTTCACAGATCAGTGATGGCAGCCTGTGCTGATGATCTCACAGCTTTAGTTTCTGTGCAATGTACAGAAGCAGCAACATGCTTTGTGGTATATTGTGAGTGGGGGCTGTCATGTCTGGCTAAAATGCACACTTTTAACAAACAGACCAAAGCATTACTTTTTCTCAATGTTTGTGTACATTTGATATCAAATTCTAAGAGTACAGAGCAATTGTGCTCTTGATATCTCCATGCTGCAATGATTCTGATTGGAGATTTAAATATTAGGATCAAATGAACAGAGATTGGCATCACTATGACTAATATGTTGCTTGTCCTCTATTTAATTCCAAAATGTCTTCTTTTTTTTGACTTTGTGGGAAAATGCCAGGCAAATGGACTAATTGTTTCCACTGATATATTTATGAATAGGCCTCCCGAAGGGGAATAATCTGAAGCTTTTCAACACTTTAAAAGCAAAGGCAAAGACACCAAGGATTTAAAATGTATAAAATAAGATTGACATGTTCAGATTGATATTTATGTTTGAAAGAGCACATATTGTACACATTTGATATGGTTATTTGTAGTGCTTTTTGAAATGGTTTAGAAGAGTATCATCTTAAAGTTTAAAGTTTCTCACACATCTATGGCCTTTTGTTTTGTTCTTACTCGACTGACATCACCAAAAAGGTAAAAAAAGAATTTGCTGCAAGAAACGTACTGCTTCTTTACGGACTCTGGGGCATATGGTCATGTGAGGTGAATGTATTAACAAACAACAAGGACAACTTTGATTGAATAACAAAAAGACTAATCTGAGTTTCATTGCTCACATTTTAATTAGCTAGTTCACTGAATAGTATCGCATCAATTCAACATTGCTGACCCATTTTCTCATAACTTCTGTTCAAAACATTATCCAGGGAAGCAGTAACATGTGGTCTTATTTTGATGAATCTAAATTGGTATTTCAAATGACACATATCATCTTGAACATCCAATCTCATATAATGCAAGAATGAAGATAACATTATCCAATCAGATGTTTTAAATGGCTTATGTGAATACTATATTCATTAGTTGCATACACTGTTTTAAGGTTGGTTTTCAAGTCATCAGAAAACTGTTTAAAATATCAGTAATTTAGCATAATTTAATTTGAAGGTTTGCATTGAAACAGTGTGGTTCTTTTATAACTGTGTTAATTTGATCACATTATAAACCAAAATGAGAATTATTTAATTAGCAGAAGCCAATGTAGATGAGAAGCATGCTGCTGCAAATACTGCAACAAGATCACAAGCATGAAAATATAGATTATTGGGATTTGAATTAAATAAGTAATATCTATTTCCCTAACTTACTCACATTTTACTCAAAGGAGAGCTAGTTCAAAAAGAAAATATCTGCTTTGAAACTGGATGTGTGCTGCAGCCACCTGCACTACACAGGAAACATTCACCACATGACTTTTGAATCTGGATGAGCAATACATTTAGCTGTGATTTCTATTGTCTTTTGCATGCGAGTTCTTACCACATTACATTTTTCACATAGTCGACTGTCCAAGTCTAGTTTATGTAAAACCTGTGTTTGGAAAGAGGGCTGAAGGCATTGCTTACTGCTTTGTAATGGACAATTTACCTCATGGCACACCACATCATTGCTAGGCAAACATGATACAACTGCACCAGCCAGCATCTTGCTACGTGGATCTCTGATTTCCTTTCCAAGCTTTCCTAAGAAAGTCTATTGAAGGATATTGGAAAACAGAGAAGTACTCAAAAAGTCTTGTTGATGTTTGAAATAAAAACTCTGAGCTATTTTCTGAACATTGACTTAACTCTTCTGAGACTGGAGGTTGCTATATTTGCTAGGGGCTGGGCCACTAGATCTATGAGACAGGGGAGGACACAATTATTCGATAGGGTTGACTGAATAATATGGTAAGAAAAGGCAAACCATGAAGCAAAATATACCACATTTCATGTTAGCATTACTTATTTATTTTGTAAATTTTGCACCGTAAAATTGTCTGGTTTCACCTCAGTTGTGCCTGTTTAACACACAAATACAGCAATAAGGAACTGAAAGATTTCCAGTCAACCCATGCCAAGGATCTTCCATCGTGCTACAACATGTGTAGGCAGTTTTTAGTAATTTTTAGCGTTTTGATCTAAACAGCGTTTTTGTTAAAATTAGCAAATTATGTAGCAGATGATGGATTATGTGACCAATACGGCAAATTAATAACTATGCAAATAACACTGCAGCTGCAGAATCTCGTAATTTCAGTGGCCCTGGCTAAGGGCTATCCTTTGATGGAACATGAAGAATTATTAGACTGGACTATTTTGCTCATGTTATGAATGAATGTCAAGCATAATATATAATAGTTTTAGTATGAGCATACAAATGATAAGGAATGATAAGGAAAGAACAGATTATTAACATAGTTATTTACCTTGCAGTTCTTCAAGTGTCATCCAAGTAAAAACAATAATTCATCTTTCACAGAGAGTGCATATTGACAAAGTTAGAGATGGAAATGAGTTAAATTGACACAATTTTTGAGTATTTTCATGTCAGTGCTCCTAGCAATTTGTGATGTTCTTACAAAATGTATTCCACAGCAAGCTTTTGTCATTTATTAACACTTATAAGTGATTTGCTGCTTACGCTGCATCAGTGCATTTATAGTCCACAAAACGTACACCAAAAATGAAAATTATTTCAAGCCAATTGCAAACTTTATGAAGAAAAAGATCATATTTTCAACAATTGTCATCTTATGGGCTGCACAGACAAGCAAAATGACTGAAGAGTTTTTAAGGGAGTTTGTGATAAATGTGGGGTCAGACATTTTGGGAGTGCAGAGGCTTTGTCTGGAAAAGGCAAGCATGAGAAAAAGCTTGCAGGGAGAGCTTTGTTGTCTAATATGTTGCTTGGAGAAGGTATGAATACTCTTCACAAACCATCTAGGAAGCCCTTTAGGCGAAGGTCAGCTATGGTGGGACTTATTCAGAATGAGATCAGCTGTAGGCAAAGCATAATGATGGAGCACAATACATTTTGAAAGCCATTGTTATTTTGTTCAAGCGCCTTTGGAAAGGTGTTTAAAGACAAAACTGACCCCCAGATGCCACTAAGACCATAGTTAACAAAGGACAAACAACTTTTTTGCATTTTTGTTACAAGATGTGTTGACAATAGATGCACTGATATAGAATAACTAGTTGATAACCCACAAGTATCTCTGAAAATCTTAAATGTTAGAGCTATTCCACAGATATGCCTGTCAGAACACCCCAAACTCTCCAACTACAACAGGGTGGTGAAATAAGCACTCATTATGTGATTTTAAACACAGAGGTGAAAGCAGAAGGTGTGTAGAACATGTAAACCTAAACTAAACATTAAAGATATGGCAATACTTCACAGCATAAACCACCTACCCCAAATTATTGTTTTGCAGAGGTCTAATAAGTTTGTTCAGAGCTTCCTGCAGCTCTTCATATGCCCATAGCCAGAAGTATATTTTTAGGGGCATGGCCCCCAGTTGTGCCCAAGCATTAAAGCTGTACTCTCTAGGTCCATTCTACTATTTGTAAAAAACAATCCACAGAATATCAGGCCACAAGAATATTGCGGCAAAATATTGAAAGGTAAATGCATACATGGAACTATAGATTTACTATCCTACCTCCACATCTACATGACGAAGATGTATATGTACATGTATTGTGTAGATACATATATGTGGAATAAGGTATAGCACAACTATAGTTACTTACCTGTCAATATTTTGGATTCCATATTTTGTCCTTGATATTTTGTGCCATGGATATTCTAGTTTTGATATTTAGATGTTGTTGGACTTGGCCCTTTTTCAGGGTCACCCCTGAACTTTTTGCCTTCCCTTCTAGTCTTTTTTCTGACAGGGTGTTGGTGGTTTTAGGACACTGGGCACGTTATCACTGCTGTCAAGTGTAAAGTGCATGTGTTCTCTAAGGTAAATGTAGTAAGATTGTTCCACACCTGTTTGGCGTATTTAATTCACCTGTCAGTCCCTTGTAACATGGTATCTCATATACCCAGGGCCAGTAAATCGAATGCTACTGGTGGGCTTGCAGCGCTGCTTGCACCACCCACCAAAGTAGGCTTTCAAACCTGTCTCCGGCCTCTGTCATTGCAGGGCCTGTGCAAGCAGTTTACTGCTGCTGTGACGTAGCACATAAAGTGGTTGCCAAGTCTGTGACTCCCCTTTTACTACATATCAGTCACCCCTAAGATAGGCCCTAGCTAGCCCTATGGACAGGGTGCGTTGTAGGTAAAAGGTAGGACATGTACCTTAACTGTGTGGCATATCCTGGAAGTGACATACAGCCATTTTAGTTTCTCACTACTGTGAGGCTACCCTCTCATAGGAATGCATTGGGGATCCCTGATATGTGTGTTAGTGATAATTCCTGATATGAGAGGAGTAGCGTGATCAAGTTTGGTATGTTTGAAATAGTGGTAATAAATGCTGCATAATGGTGTGCGCAAATTTATTATCACTATTTTGGAGATGCCACTTTTAGAAGTTGTCATTTCTGTGTGCTAGGTGTCTTTGTGCCTGCCTGATGTGTATTCCATGTCTGGCTCTGGAGTGACAGGGGCTGGGTGAGTCAGCACTAGGCTGAATAGGCCTGATCTGCATTTGGAGTAGTGGGAGGAGTAGCCCCTGACCCTGAATAGGTCTGTGCCTGCCTTGTACAATGCTGGCTTTGCCCTCCAGTGGTGTGTCCGGGGCCAGGACCTACGATGTCAATGGGGACTGTTGTGCACTTGTTAAGTGCCCCCCAGAACTGGTTTGGACCGGGCAGAGAGCCCTGTGCCAGGAGGGAGAACAAAGACAAATGTGGTATAAATATTGGGACTGTGACCCCATGTATAGGGCTGCTGTTGGTGCTGACTTGGAATGTGAGGCCGGCAGGCTGCCGGACAGCCAGGAGGAACCGCCTAGGGATTGGACTATTCTGGGGGGCTTGGAGGAGGACAGGCCCACCATGTTCTGAATGCCCCTGGTGTTGGCCTGCCTGGCTGCCCCTTGCCTGTGTGTCCCCCAGCACTCTTCCAGGAGTGCTGCTGTGCCCCTGGTGCTTGGGGTGCTTAGCCCTGGACCTCGGCTTAAAAGTGCTGCAGGGTTCTTGTGTACTTGAGCCCCTGGTGTGGGCTGTTTTGCAGTAGGGTGTGGTGAGTGATGCCTTCTTGCAGTGGGATCCCCTAAAGTGGCGCTTTCGTGTGACCCGGTGGAGCGGGGACCTTGCGGTGTTCGGCACCTAAAGACGCGGTGAGAGTGCTGCCTCGTTTTACCACTGAGCGCTTGAACATTATTTTGGAATTTGGGCTACTGTGGAAGCACATGGTGAGTGCTGTCATCCTATTGCTGGAGCCTAAGGAGGAGTCACGCCGTTTCCTCATGATCGACAGAGACCTCGCTCCCTACTTCCTCGCAAATTGCAAGCAGGAGGAAGTCAGGCAGAGCCTGACTGTGAGCGGGGCCGGCCGGCAGGAGAGACGGAGCCTTGCAGGCTTTTTCTGTCCTGGGCAGGAAGTCAGGCATGACAGTGCCTGGTTGTGGACGGGGTTAGGAGCCCACCCAAACTGGAGGACAGGGGAGCCAGAGCCTGACGGGGGTTCCAGGTCTCCAAGCTGCAGTCCCCCGTGGGCCCTGGGAGTGGTCGCTGCAGTGCAGAGGAGGCCTCCCCCAAGCTGTCCTCAGGAGCAGAAGCCGACGAGCACTGGGTGACCGGAGCTGCACTGTGTGTTGCGTGCAGCCCTGTGGGGAATTGGCTGGCAGGAAGGCCCCAGTGAGTTTGGGCCTACGGAGGTGGGCAGGGAAAGACGCCCCCTCCCCGTTTTCCTCCGCACCTGCGGCAACAGTGGAGTCCACTTCAGCGGGCCACAGTCCCAGTGGGGACCTTTTAGGGGACATTGATTTGATAAAAGAGGGTTGACGGGGGCCTGGATTGCTCCCCCTGACTGAGCCCCTCTGCCTTGTGTTCAGTGGCTGCACCCTATGTCCCAGGCAACTGCCACTTATTTTTGGGGGCATTACTTGGCAGGACATGACCAGGAGGGCTCCTGGTAAATGGTAGTTACTGTACATGTACATGCTGCTGGCCTTAACGTAGGAGCGCTGGGGTTGCTCTCATTGTTGTTCTAACCTAGGGGGTGTGTTATGCTCTGATGCAATAAGGTTTTAGGTACATGGCCAGTTGAGGATCTTATGTAACTACAGTTATGGGCATGATGTGCTGATGTTTATGGCGCAATGCCTATTCTAATGGTGATAACAGTGGCCCTATTGGACATGTAATGTATATAATCCCCTGTAAAGTGATACCTAGTGCCAGGAGGCACAATGGACATTTGTGATTATGTTCTAATGTGTTTTATGAGTAATACAAAGGCTATTTTTGATATAACCTTGTGTGGAGTTTCTTTTGTGGTGTGCCTAGTGTGTCACTGCTGTGTGAGTGTGTTGCGCAAACACTTAACACATTGCCTCTCAGATAAGCCTGTCTGCTCATGCCAAGCTACCATGGGGGTGAGCAGGGGTTATCTTAAGCGTGTAACTCCCTTGCCCTGACTAAAGTGGTGGTTTCTGCCTGGCTTAGGTGCATGCCCTAGCCAAGTTAGAAATTCAATTTGTACCAGATGCACACTGTGTGATTTTATGTGAATCAAATAACCAAAAGGAGTCACTCCTAGGAAATTGGAAACAATGTTAACCTCGTAGTGGAAAGGAAAAAGATTTCCCTTTTGTAAGTAACCCTCACCCACCAGGGTTACTCCTTGGTGGCATGCTTCATCATAGAATGTATCCCTAACCTCATATGGAAAGGGGTGTGCTACGACCGACGGTTGCATGGGAGCACTGATAGTATATTTTTCCTATACACTTACACTGATTGCAATGATATTGGAATGGGGTTTTTTTGTTGTAAAAACTGGGTTAGAAATTTCTGGGTAGTGAGAAAAAGACTATTCTGTTTAATCCCCTAGTTGATCTGATTAAAAAATGGGAATAACGAGAAACTTCTACGGTAAGTGACTCTTAGTTTCTCTGGTCGACTAGTTTCAAGCCCTACCCTAAGGCTTTTTATCATTACCTAAGGGGGTTACTCCCTGTTACCACTCCTACAGTCATCAAATCTCTTAATAAGTGAAGAAATGTATATAATGAAAATACATACAAATACAGGTGTACAGCGCCTATTTGGTCTGTTCTTATGGTTTTTATGAAGGTAGGGAAAGAAAAAAGACTAGAACGTGGGCTTTGTAAATGCATTATGTGTTGTCCAATTGTGTAATAAAGTGAGTGGATAGTGATATATTTTTCTCATACTCTGAACACGTCTATAGACTCAAGTAACACGAAGTAGGCCTGGATGATAATATCCCTTGGGGTCAGTTTATATGACTAACCCTAGATCCACATGTGACCACCTCAGCACCTGTGAAGTTTTCCAGCATTGTGACCATTCCTCATGACACTTTATTAGGCCTGAGACTATTCTGCTGCTGCTTTAGCACAAATGACGACCCATTGATGTTCATCACACTGCATTCACAGTGTGGTGGACTTCAACAAGACATCCACAATACTGGAAAAAAAACTATTCTGGTAGAACACCAAAAACATTTTCTTTTCTAAGTCAGCATGCACGGTAAATGCTTCTCATGAGTCCCAGGTTTGATTTTTTGTTTTGCTTTGTTGTGCAGTATGCTGTATTTACTGATACTGCACAGGAAAACAAACGTGAAAGCAGATCACACTGATAGAATCTGTGAGGTTCCACAAGTGTCAGACCACACAGCATTCCTACTCTTCTCCTCAAAACAATAGTACCCTACTTGTGTGTCTGAGCTATCACCCATGAAAGGAAAGGCTTCCGTAGGCACCCAAGACACAAAGAAAGATCAGGATTTTGCCTTGCAAATGTACAAATTCTGTCAATGTGGGTAACTGTGGTATTTAGGCCTGGACTTGGTCGGCACTCAGGGAAACCTTCCAGGCCCAAAAACTTCTGAAAACAAGGTATTTAGTGAAGTCTGGGGTGGTGTAGTTTGTATAGATACCAGTACTTTTTGATCACCATAATGTCCTGCAAAGACCAAACTTTGGCAAAATCATATATTTTCCTCATATTTCTTTAAAGGAAAATTCAAGAATCTGTGAGAATCCATAAGATGCCTACAACACAGTGTTCCTACACTTTTCCCAATAAAAACACACATTTTCACCAAATATTATACATTTAGTACATTAATTAAAAAGGAAGTCATAAGAGCAACGTATATGCTATGGCCATAAATTAGATAAAGATAAAGAAGCATTTCAGAGGAGTTAATATATTTCAAAAAGCAGATCCATATTACACAGGTCATAAATTACAATATAGAAAAAACTGAAAATGTTAGTAGATGTTCTGCGGAAATGTCTAGAGAGGCCAATTATACTGCACATGTTGTCAGCCGCATATGCCCAGGTTATAATTCCCACAAAATTTGGTTCAAGGAGCTGCATCATCATGGTGTTGACCCTAGCAGGGGTATCTAGACATGAAACAATTTTTGAAAGATAGTCTGTTGTAGAAGCCCTATGTGAGATGGCAGACTATATTAAGTCATTTCAGGGTCACACTACTGCTAGTTTAGTTAGTGAATTTTCACTCCTCTGTAGCAGCCACATTGACCTAGCAAACTACCTGGCTCCTGCAAACAAAATAAAGTCCTGTAGAGGAGATAAATTATCTCACCCGACTATATACACATCACACTAGTGTAGGCTGGAGCAATGGCAGTCAAATATAGGTAGATCCTGACTTGTGACTCGAGTCTTGCATTCACTCCACTGGCTATCTATCTGTAGGAAGACGGGCAATGTTCAAGGCACTTTGCATTGTTCACAGAGCCTCCAAAGGAGAGGACTGCTATAACTACAAGCTACATTCAAGCAATACCATCAAACCAGGGTACTCTCCTCCACACTTGCTCCACTTATCATACTACCTTAACTTGAGAAGTCTGTAAGAGGCACAGGGGCATATTAGCAAGAATCTCGTTAGAACTATCACCGTTTTAGCGGCAGGAAACTGCAGCTAAAACAGCAAAATTGGGCTTTCTAATATGTGTTATAGAATTCCAATAGAAGCCCAGGTTAGATGTCCTGCATATATAACCTGGGCTTCTATTGGAATTCTATAACACATATTAGCAAGCCCAGTTTCCTGCCGCTAAAACAGCAATAATTTTAACGAGGTTCTTGCTAATATACCCTACTGTTTTCTAAATACAAGCCTCTAACCTGTGGAACACACTACCAGCCAACATTTGCAGCACCCAGGAGACTATGCACTTCAGATGCTATTTCCAAGATAGATAAGTCACTACACATCCAGGCAACAGATTCTCGAAAGATAGTTGCAACTTCAAGCTCAATCTTTAACTTACCGTCCACAGATTGGAAACAACGCACACAGCAAACTTCTTTCGATAAGCAGGTAAATTAAGAAGAGCTGACCAATGCTTCGCGGGGAATTATATAGTTATGTATGCTCATACATAATGCAGCTTTTTTATGAGTCCCTTGCGCCAATGGTGCGTAACTTTTTGTGACGCACAGCTGGCGCAACCTCCTGCCCCATATTTACAAGGGCACGTAAAGCTACCATGCTTGGCTTTTTGTGTTCCTGTAAATATGGCCCCTTCTCACAAAAAAATGTGCGTGAAAGGGGCATGAGATGGGTGTTGCTGTGGGTGTTTCCATGCAACACCTGGGTATTCAGCAGCATTTCCAGATTTACAAGAATTCCTAAACCGGTAAATGCGTCAGAATGCTACACCGCTCTAAGGGGAGCGTAGCGAGGCGCTACGAGGGCAAAAGTTAAAATTTTCATTTTTTCCTCTTTCTAGCTGGGCTGTATTCTGCAGCCCACATAGGAAGAGGAAATCACCTCTTTTTATTGTTTTTGTTATTGTTTTTGTGCAGGAAGGTACCCCATCCTGCACTGAAACAATCTCCGTGCAACGCAGGCACCCTTGCACCATGACGCAAGGGTGCCTGCATTGCGCATTACAGCCGATTGTGCATCAGCGCAGGGGAATGCTCAGGAATTCATCACATTGTTTTAAGTATTACCTACCCCTGTGTTTTGAAAGTGCTGCAGTGTGACGCAGCCAAAGGACTTGCAGTGCTGTGCTGCAGCACCTGCTTGTAAATAAGGCCCAGCATTTATGGCCCACACTAATACTAATACCATAACATTGAGCAGTCTGCAACTGTAACTTATACCTCTTACATTAAGTTAATGAATACATAGCTATGAGGGTTGTCCATTACCAGCACTGTGCAGCGGATGTATGACGTTACAGCGCATACATTTACAACGCCTACCTTTACCACGCAATTTTTACAACGCAGGAACCATTACAACGAACTACCATTACAACGCATTTTTTTACAGCGCAATACCTTTACAATGCATACCATTACAACGTAAGTATTGGTAAGTATATAATATTTTTTTTAATGTAATTAATTAAAATTAATTTAATTTATTTGAATTTAATATTATTTTTAATTTATTTTTACCCTGTACCCCTGTACCCCAAAATGGTAAGTATATAATATTTTTTTAATGTAATTAATTAAAATTAATTTAATTTATTTTAATTTAATATTATTTTTAATTTATTTTTACCCTCTACCCCTGTACCCCAAAACCCAAACCTAGCCTTGAACCATAAAAATACCCCTTTACCCAAAAACCCAAACCTGGCCCTGAACCCTAAAAATACCCCTTTACCCAAAAACCCAAACCTGGCCCTGAACCCTAAAAATACCCCTTTACCCAAAAACCCAAACCTAGACCTGAACCCTAAAAATACCCCTTTACCCAAAAATCCAAACCTAGCCCTGAACCCTAAAAATACCCCTTTACCCAAAAACCCAAACCTAGCCCTGAACCCTAAAAATATCCCTTTACACAAAAACCCAAACCTAACCCTGGACCCTAAAAATACCCTTTACCCAAAAACACAAACCTAACCCTGAACACTAAAAATACCCATTTACCCAAAAACCCAAACCTAGCCCTGAACCCTAAAAATACCCCTTTACCCAAAAACCCAAACCTAGCCCTGAACCCTAAAAATACCCCTTTACCCAAAAACCCAAACCTAGCCCTGAACCCTAAAAATACCCCTTTACCCAAAAACCCAAACCTAGCCCTGAACCCTAAAAATACCCCTTTACCCAAAAAACCCAAACCTAACCCTGAACCCTAAAAATACCCCTTTACCCAAAACCCCAAAAATAAAACATTTTTACTATAATTATATACTTACCAATACTTACGTTGTAATGGTATGCGTTGTAAAGGTATTGCGTTGTAAAAAAATGCGTTGTAATGGTAGTTCGTTGTAATGGATCCTGCGTTGTAAAAGTTGCGTTGTAAAAGTAGTCCGTTGTAAAAGTTGCGTTGTAACGGTTGTTTACCCTGTGCAGCCAATAAAACAGACTTCTCTAAATGAACAGGAATGGAATTTCTGAAGAGATCTGTCACACATTGTGGGTCAATTGGAGAACTTTAATCAAGTCCATGACTGCAGGTCCCAAATAATTATACTCTATGGCTGCTTCTTTACATCTTATAATGGCTTTCAGATATGATATGACATTAACAATGCACATTACAGCAGATGTATCCACTTCTCTCTCCCTTCAGCAATGTCAGTGCTGGACCAGAACGTTACACTAGGGGTCAGATTTATTAAGATTTTGCGTCAAGTTGGGTCACTTTTGTGATGAAGCCCCAATGCAAAAACATTTTTGTTATTTATTGAGCCATTTTGGGTGGCTTTGAGTAGTTTAGTAAATACGATGTAGCACATGGAAGGGCTTTTCACTGCCTTGCACTATCTTGCTTTGGGAACGGGTTCCATAAGCGAAGAGCATTCTCATGCATCTACTCACAGATTGTGGCACATTCATAGATTTACTAAAGATAATAAACCTGGGAATGCATCAAAAGGCTATGCCTCCACCAGCTTAAGTGTTCCATTCTTTGCAAATATGTTGCATTTCTGCTGTCGGCCTTTCACGTAATGCAGCGCAGCAAGTTGCCTTGCTGCATTCCTTTCTTTGAAATGTAAGTGCTTTTACCCCAACTTTTCTGATTAGACAACCAGTGCAGTAGCACTTAGCGGCTGTTTGGATGCGGGGCGGCCCCTCCTTCTTGGCAGTTTGGACGAGAATGTGGCTAGCTTTGCTGATTGGATTGCTGATTCGGTCAGTGCCTTCTCCACGCCGGTGCATGGTAAGCTTAGGAGAGAGTCGCCCTCCAAGCCATGGTTTAATCCGGAGCTGAGAACACTGAAACATGCCAGTAAGGTGCTTGAAAGAGCCTGGCGCTCTAGTGGCTATTGTCCTCTAGCCAAACAGGCACTTAGAGCTAAAAAGAAGCTTTATTATTCATCTATTGGCTTGGCTAAGGGCTGTTATATTTCAGCTCGTATTGAGAGGGCTAATAATAATTCCAAAGAATTATTTGCCATCGTACAGAGTTTTGTGGCTCCCAAGGCCCAGGCGGCGGTGATACCATACTCTGTTGCCTGGTGTAACACCTTGGCTAATTATTTTCAGGAAAAAATAGCCTGTATACAACAATCTTTTTTGGATGGGCCCAAGCTAATTCTACCTGCTTCGACTGAGCCTCAGGATAGTGAGCGGGGTAGCACCTTTTCGGGTTTTAGTCCGGTGGAACTAACTACGTCACTCAGAATTCTGAAAGCGCTTAAATCCGGCTCGCCAAAAGATCCATGTGCCGCGAGGCTCCTTGGGGAGATGGCTGACACTATTAACTTTGAGGTCAATCTAGTGATTAATCAGTCGCTCCGCAAGGCTAGGATCCCGTTGCCATGGAAGCAAACACTTATTCTGCCCCTCCTTAAGAAGCCATCCCTTGACCCTCTGTCACCAGCCAATTATCGGCCTAACTTGCTTCTGCCAAGTTTAGCCAAAGTCTGCGAGAAGGTCGTGACTTCTCAGCTTACCAACGTTGTGGAGGTGGCTGGCCTGCTACATCCGGCGCAATCTGGGTTTCGTGCAGCTCATAGCACGGAGTCTGCGCTGTTGGAGGTCACAGAGGCGATCCGTGAGTGCCTGAATGCCAGAGGGAGAGTCGCTTTGGTCATGCTCGATCTCTCTGCGGCATTCAATACGGTGCCCCATTCGCTTCTTCTGGATCGCCTAATGGCAATTGGCATCTCGGGCGCGGCTGTGAGTTGGATCCGATCTTTCTTGGAGGGCAGATCTTAGCAGGTGTGGCAGCCTCCCTGTGTGTCTGCGCCGTTGCATGTGTCTACTGGCGTTCCGCAGGGGTCATCCCTTAGCCCTCTTCTGTTTAACATCTACATGATTCCGCTGGTTTACCTTGCGGAGTCTTTGGGGGCTAAGGTGATGGCCTTCGCTGATGACACACAACTCCTGTTCTCCTGGAAGAGGGGAGAAGACTCGGTTGAGGCCGTGCAGCATTGTCTTGCCAAGGTGTTTCATTGGCTGGCAGGTGCTCAGTTGAAGTGCAATGTAGAAAAATCTGTTCTCCTTTACGGCGCATTCCCTGTGGATTTCAGGGACAGAATGTGGCCTGCAGACTTCCCTCGGCCAATGGCGAGCAAGGGCTCCGCCAAAAACCTTGGGGTGTGGTTTGATGAAGATCTGAAATTCTCATCCCAGATAAAAAACTGACAGGGACATGCTTCGGGACCCTGAAAACCTTGAAGAAATGTCTTCCTCTTCTGCCAGTCAGTTCTAAGGAGACTGTGGTCCGGGCATTGATCTTATCCCGCCTGGACTGCGCCAACGTTCTCCTGGTGGGTACTACTGCTTATCTGACGAGGAAATTACAAGTGGTCCAAAACGCGGCCGCTAGACTGCTATTGGGACTGCCTTCTAATCAGAGTGTTTGTATTCAATTACGCACCCTGCATTGGCTGCCTGTGGAGTCGCGCTTAAAATTCAAAATGCTATTCATTGTTCAGCGCGCGCTGTTTGGGCTCAGCCCTAGTTATTTACAGAAGAGATGTGCCTTTTATAAACCATCACGGCACCTGCGGTCTTCTGATCAGTTGCTTATGCAGAACCCCCGGTTCAATCGCCAGAGGCTAGGCGGAAATTCTTTCACCCGCAACGCTGGTTTGGCATGGAATCAGTTACCGCTGGCTCTGAGGAGTGTCTCTGACCCACTGCTTTTTAAAAAACAACTAAAAACGCTGCTCTTTTAAGATTGATTCGGAGTGTGATTAATTGGACTTTCGTGAGTTAGCGCCGGGATACTTTTAGTAGCTGTGCGCTGTACAAATGAAATATAATATAACATAACATAACATAACATAACAGTAGCCAGCTAAGCAGACTATAATCATAAGAAATACCATAATTGGACCTTCAGAGCTTTTCAAAGCTGCCAGCATACTGAAAAACTGTAAACTGCACGCCTGTGTCCCTCACCCCTCATCATCCACCACATCACTATGCACTGCGTTTCATAACACGATGACCACACCTCAGTGGTCATGACATGGAAACTGTTGGAAAGTGGGTCATTGGTAGGGGCAAATGTAGGTCTGACACTAGCAATAGGGCCACTAACACATGGTAGGACTAAGCATAGGTCTTGGAAAATTATTCCTATGCTCATCTCTTGGTAGCTTGGCTGCGAGCAGGCAGGCTTAACCTCAAAGACAGGTATTTTAGAGCATTTAAAAACACCAATTCAGTAAATAATTAAGACACAATACATAATAAAAATCCAATATCAATTTATGAAATTTGGGAATATTTTTATCTTCAAAATGACACCAAAACAACAAAAATCTAATGTAGGGAACCGGAGATATGAATTTTCAAAAATGTAATAAAATATAGCACATAGAAGATTATAGCACCATATTGTGATACCTGCTCGCGATAGACCGGGCCAAAGTCAATGTTTCAGGCCGGGCACGATGAAGCCCTGAGTGGCTACAGCTTGCGGCATGTCCCGGTTTCAGTTTCTACCTTCACGCTTAGAAAATTTTCTGGAGCTTTTCTTCCTGAGGGCCCTCAAAGCTCCCAGCCAGTCCGGATCCGGTGAGGGTTGGCCATATTGCCTTTCGACCAGCTCCCAGTCAACTTCCCTGGAGCAGAATTAGAAAATTTTCCTTTAACACTTCAGCAGGGCAACCCAGGAATCCAGGCCAGAACGCGATGGGAAGCAGGCAGCTTGGCCCTCGCGGTTTCTACCGGTCACCTTTTCTACGCGCGCACTTAGAAACTTTTCTGGAGCTTTTTCTCTGGGGGTCTCTCGATGCTCCTCATGTAGCCGGATCTGGTGAGGGTTCGCTGGCTTCTGTTTTCTTCTAGTCCTGGTGAATCTCTGGCAGTTGGAGCGAAGGAGATTTTAGCGAGACGAATCTGGTTGGCTTGACCGGTTAGCGGTTGAAGGCAGACGGCCTGGCTGGCCAGGTTGATTCGGTCCATCTATTGAGCTTTTTTTCAAAGTTCTCTAAACTTCTTGAACTTCTTCCCGAAGTTCCTCAAGGGGTCCCAAAGTGTCTCAAACTCACTCCAAGGGTCTGGAAGCTCCAAGATTGTCCTTGAAAGTTGATGACTTCAGTTCCCACAATCCACTGGTACAAAACCCTTACAAATCCACTGGTTGTTCTCCAAGGTGTAGATTTAGTCGGTGAGGTTCCATATGAGCTCTTTTAACCTGTAGCTTTCTGGGAGTCCACTTTTTAGTTCTTTTTCAGCAAGATAATCCACAGGGGTGTAGTTTCAGATGATGCAGTCTTTAGAGGTCAGGCCGTAGAAATCTTTGCACAGCAAAACTTATCAACAGGGCTCTTCTTGCTTCAGTAGGTTTCAAGCAGAAGATCTGGAGGGCTCTACCCCTCTCAGATACTTATTTCTAGTTCTCTGGGTCAAGCAGGAGGTCACTTCTGACCAATGGGACCAGGTAACTCCTCCACATCTTGTAGAGTGTGGCATTATTTTGTCCCAGAGTTCATCATGTCTTCCAAATCCATAATGGCCGATTTTCCAGCAAGGAGGTAAGAGCGAGCTAAACACACCCCTAGGATGGCTAATTTACTTAGACCCTCCCCCCTGCATCTGCTCATACCTTCCTTAGTCCTGCCATCTGCCTAAGGTGGGAAGTTCAGAGCTGTAAACAACACTGGTCTCTTCTCTCCTCTTTGAAGAACATAGTTTATGACTGCTCCTCCTAGCCTGGATTTCCTATGGAACAGCACACTGCCCTGCCAGCAGAGCTGATTAACCCCAGGAGCTCGTTATCACCTCTTCAAGGCAGCCTGGCTAATCCACTTAACTCTGACCAATCAGGGCATACCACTGGAAGGCTGAATTTGGACTTACAAACAAGAAAGTCATATAACTTCTTGAATGTACACTTTAGGAGAAATACAACAAGATGATATTGTTGGATTTCTTAATACCATTCTGGGAAGTTTTTGAAGAGAAGAGAGTTATTAATCAATAGCTTCCAACCATGTTAACCTATGTAACAGGGGATTTGCGATGGGAAAAATGACTTGGGCCATTTTCCAGCACCAGGACTTAAAAAAACATATTTTATAAGTACTTGTCTTATATCTAAAGGAACCCCGCCCCATCTGCTACTAGGGGAGAATTTAGGGGTTCTAAAATCTGTAGAAATATTGCAGTTTCCCCTCCACAGTGCTCCTAGCATCAAAGTCGAATTTGAGCAGCACTTTACCACAATGTGTGGAGTGAAATGTGAAATTTCATTTTACCCAGGCATATAAAAACTCATTTTATAAGGGTGTACCTTATAAATACCTGACCCCCACCCCTGGGACACCTAGGAGAGACCCTGGGGGTCCCTAATATGCTCAGCAATTTACTTTTTAACCCCTTGGGTGCGGCTACGATTCTGCGCCTGTGTGGCACTTTTAAACAGTGGGCGGGTTTCATGACGGCCCCCTGCCGTCGTCAGCACACGCCCACCGTGATGCATGACGGCCAGGGGCCGTCATCAGCATGGAAGGGGTTAAAAGCAGTCCTGGCACCCAAGGCTGCTTTTAAAATGACCTCAGGCTTCAGCAGTGCACACATGCACGTGCAAAAAGAGATGCTGGCCTCTAAACTGCCATGCCCTAGGGTACTAGGGACTTCTAGGTAGTTTCAATCCCCCTGCCCTATTATATACTAGGGGCCTATAGGGTAGGTCATGCCAATCACAGGGGTACCCCACCACACCATTGTGTACCCTAGTGTATGTAGGTGTTTTAACTGTATTCGAATGTGTATCTTTCAGCATAGCACTGGCCCTGGTCCTGGTTAGGCAGATCCCAGGGTCAGTCAGAGTCAGATACTACCAGTATCAGTCATCAAAAAGTTGGGGGGTGCCCAGGGCACAGGATGGCTTTGCAACAGAAACCCTTCCCACACTCAATCACAAAACAAAGACATCACTCTTCTAACCACATACAACCCTATATGGAGTATCGCTGCCTTTATATCTAAGCACAAAAAGAATAAATGATGGACGGAATACTGAACAATGTCAAACACTCTCCCCCTTATAAAGACATCTATGCCAAAATCTATTGGTTTTTTGCTCACCATGCCATCCCAGTTTGAGCCTAGCCATAGGCAAATCATTCTTGACCCTTCTCCCGACGGGAACCATCCAGCACGAACTGCCAAGCCAGGTTCACCCTAGACCAGAAACAAGCATCCTAGGAACGGTTTTGGGATATCAGCCACGATACGCACATGACCCATGTCTAGGTGCCAAATTGGTCCCACTTAACCCGTTTGCTGCTACCGCGATTTCGCAGTAGTGCGGAACTTCCGCAAAACGGTCTGGCTGCGTCGGCCATTGGACGTGCGCAGCACTACGAAGGTAGTGCTCGCAACGTCCAACGGCCGATGGCAGCACTTATGGGGTTAAGGTGACAAATGCAAAAAGGACAATTGATGGACTGAATGCTGAACAATGTCAAACACTCACCCCCTGTACAAAGAACCGGACCTAAATCCAGGTAAGCTCTTCAGTGCCACAAATAGGGGAAGTAAGCATTATAAAATGTGCAATACAATACAATATTTATCACTGGTATATTGCCAAAATTTGTTTTGATCCTATCAAAATGGTGGGCCAAAGATTATTATGGGCTGGACCAGCACTCAAATACCCCTCCCCCGTGGCTACAACCTATCTCCTCAACTCCTAATAAGTAGTTCATAAACCTAGAGCCCATCAAAATACAGCATTTATAGTGAGTGGAGCTGAGTAGAGCTCAGCTTAAATCACAAATTACAGAAGGAGCTCTGTTCAGCTACAAACTCTGACTCACAAAGAAAGATTTTATCTACACTCTTAGATTAACACCAATGTTCAAGTGTAGATTTACTGGGATACGCAATTATTCACAGGAATCTGCTCATAAAGTTGTATCAGATGCAGGTTTATATGTTTACTAGAAGAACCATGTAACATTCCTATTGTGATCCCATTCCATCTCTGCAGATTTCTTCATAACGGAGATGCGCCCACACAAATGTAATTAAATCCCTGTGCAAACACACTTTTTTGTTGTTTTTTTCTCGACGGGGACATATTTTTCCCCTTGAAGTCACCCCTTCCCATATATATCAGCAACAAGGGGATGGATAGAATGCTTGAATTGATCTCAGCCACTGGCAATTGCTTGTAGCCACATCCTACCCTGGCTATGGATTTATTCCAGCCTTTACCTTCATTGCAACAGCAGCACGGTGATGGATGGAATGATTGGATTAATCTCAGCCACTAGCAATCGCATGGAGCCACATCCCAGTCTATCATTTCTTAACACCACACTACCTCTGTTTGGACCCTGCCATGTGCAAATCAGTCCTGGCACTGTTACAATAGGCACAGTCCAGCCCTTAACTCCACTGAAGGAGTTCAATCACCCCTTACAAAGTACAGTCCTTCAAAATGAGGTCCCACCATTCCTACACAAGTTGAAACATCATCTAATTGGATCCATTTCCTATCTTATCCCTGAGTGAGTGGATTCGGTTTATTTGGGATCCGACCAATACCAGATCTGCACTGCAACTCTCTCATGACATAAATAGGAAAATTTGGAAGGTTAGTGTCAGAGCTTTGTGGTGCCAATGTGTGCCCATTTCTAACCCTTCTACTCAAATTCATTAGAGAATTGTATACAAATATTCGTGCAATTAATCTCCCATGCTAAGAATCTTCAGTCAATGCAGCTGCCTCAAATGGCCCTTTGCTCTTGAGGAGAATTCTGAAGGCCACACTCTAAAGTTACTTTTACAGTTAGACTGAACATATTCAGATGGTGCGTATAAGTCCATTGCAAATCAAATGATAACTGAATTGATCCAATAAAGTGACCCCTAGGTTACCTATTTGATAATATACTATATATTACCAAAAAAGTATTGGAAATGTAATTGCACTTCCTCTAAAATGAAGGATATGGTGACGGTTGAGAGGATCATGAAACAAATGTAATGTCTCATAAACAGGAGAAAGGTGTAGAATCTGTCCCCTTATCCATTTCATTTTCAAAAATGCTCCTATTGTTACAAATTGAGACACATTTGTTTAGCATTTTACCCTTTACATGAGGAACACAGATTCAGCCAATTTTAAGGTTGAGACGTATGAACCTCAGTACAGTTATCTTACAAAGAGTAGACCTGTCTACAACATCTAAAACTATTTTCCTGAATGAGACCTTTAATTTGACTGGTTTTCAAATTAACAGGCCCACATTTGATTTCATAAAATACACATAAATTGAAATCACCTTGGTATAAGACAAAGATTACACAGATAAACGCAAAAAGGACCAAAATGCTTCTAGAACTCTAGAACCTAACTTTGTATTATATCAGTTTCAGGATCTAGCCTTCACCCATCTAACCAAACTGTGTTCCTTTGCAAGGTTGAAACCTGGAGCTGGTCTTGGGGCACAAACCCAAGATCCATACGTCCACAGCTTCACTCAATTTTCAATTATTTTAAATTCTAGAAGCTAATAAAAGCTGATTTATTTTACAAAGGGCTAAACTAAAACTCAACCTCACCATGGGAAGAGCTGGCTTAGGGTCAGTTCGCATTGCTGGTAGAATTCTGCCCCAGGACGTATTAGCATTCAATTTAGGCTGTAATATTCATTCTTTGTCTAGCATCCTGATGTGACCATGTTATAAGTCTCTTACATATTTTGTCCATTTAGTTGTCTTCTTTTTGAATTATATATGTTTGCTATTTAGATATAAGTTTTAAATATATCGGGGATGTGGCCTACCAAGATGGCCAAGTAGGCACTTCACCCGGCGCTCCCGTCGCATCCAGTAATCTGGCAACATCCTGTACAACTTTTATAGTAATTTTCTTAAAACAGTTTGAGGTGATAGTCTCTCCCTCCCTGGCACTGAATGGGACAGACATTTTGCTGCATATA
The DNA here is from genome assembly GCF_964261635.1 of Lissotriton helveticus. Taxonomy (NCBI): domain Eukaryota; kingdom Metazoa; phylum Chordata; class Amphibia; order Caudata; family Salamandridae; genus Lissotriton; species Lissotriton helveticus. The sequence continues at coordinate 147,301,802 of NC_136072.1, read as the reverse complement.
CAAAGTTATCGGCGTGCAAAGTGAGGGGGCTTAGAGGGCCTGGCAGCAGCCATCTTACCTATGTTGTGCAGAGCCGAGGGAACGGCTTTGCTGATTTCTCTGGTAGAGTTGCGCAAAGCTGGGTGGGCACCCGCCACCCAGTGAAAGGAGGTGATCCTGGGCAAGCTGCGGCAGGGCACCCTGCTCTGGACGACTCTGTCCCCCTTGGCAGTTAGGTGAGGAAGGCAGGAGCGACGTTCCCGGACCTGGGATCTTGCGGCTGCTGTCCTGACTGCTGCAGGACCACTGCAGAGCTCGGGTCTGGAAGTGGGTGCCGACGGGCATTGGTGGCTGACGGTGACCTCTCAGTCTGTGTCTGACTGAGGGGCAGCTTCATCAATGGTGCTGCCGACCAGAGAGAGCTGGAGTGAGTTGAGTAGGAGTATGGGGTCCACCCGATGCAGAAGACGATCTTGGGCGCATTGCATCCAGTTGCCTCACGGGCAGACGACATTGATCCCCTAGGAGGAATGCGATGGGTCATGGAGCGAAGTGCCCAGGCATAGAAACTGAGAAACAGGACACCGTTGCGGGGCCCCGGCTCCGGGGAGGGTTCCCTCAGAATCAGGAGGCCGCCCAGGAGCAGGTTCCTAGGTGGAGCAGCTTAGGTGAAAATCGGAGCAAGAGAATGCCTGGAAACATTGCATTTGACCATTTGACCTAGACTTAGGCCATAAACTTGAGTGGCTGACGTGGCGAGCGCCAGTTCTGGTTCTGGCAACCAGTGACAGCTGATCAAGGAGACATACAGCAGAGATGATGAACGGTAGCTCCAGATGATGATATTTGGGGCAGCTCAGGAATGACAAGGGCATTATCGAGACTGGGGAGCCGCAGCCCAGTCCCAGAAAGCAGGTGATAAAGCAAATAGCACACTTTCATAAGAGAAGCCTGATGGCTTAATATCACAGGCAGCAGAGAAACAGGAACTGGTGTCTTCCCCCTGCACCTGGATGCCTATATAGGTGAGAATACTCTATGTGACCCCGGGGAAGACCACAGTTGGAGTGCTGAGGCTTCGCTGCCTGAAACCTGAGGATACATCCTGATACAGGTTGCACAGAGGAAAGGTCTAGAGTTAGCATTTAAACATTGACATTCCCTGGAGCTGAGGAAGAGGATTTTGTGTGGAACGCAAGTGGAATCCTTAGTGGACCTCTGGGTGGAAACATCAGTGAAAGAGAAAGGGAATCGAATGGCCCAGGCCAGCAAAATTCTATACTATGCACATCCCCTCCCCCCTGATCAGGGAGCACAAGTAGCAACCTTGGTTGAAAAGGACAAGGGGGTTCTAAAGGCATAGGATCAGACCCCCTCTATTGCAGATGTGTTGGCGGTGATCCACTCCACACACGACAAGAAGACACATAAAATAGACTCAGTCGCTATCAAAGTCAACTTGCTCTGATTTGATCTTTGTATAGTCTCAGACAGAGTGATCAGCAATGAATAAATGGTGGATACACTACAGGCAGAGATTCATACTTTGCGAGACACTTATACTCACTTCCAAAAACATGTGGTGCTCCTGGATGATCGGGGGAAGACGCTGAAGGGAGGTCGCACAGGAGCAACCTCTCTAAGTTCTTTACGGTCAAGCGGGCACATAGAGTGCTTGTTCCTCCACTCAGGCCTTGCGCGCCACCAAGAGCCATTTTAGCCCGGCTTTTTAATTTTTGTGATCGGGATGACAATCACAGATTGAGGTCCACTGCTGTTTGAAGGGCATTCAGATATCAATCTACCCAGATTATACACAGCAAGTGCAAGATCAATGAAGAACTTAGCTGATGGTGAAACGGCACTTAAGGGACTTAAATCTTAACGATAGCCTCCTCTTCCTGGCCAAATTGAGAGTTCAAAGTAATGGGAAAGCATTGTTCTCTTTTTCCTTAGCGGAAGCAACTGACTGGATTCCCATGGCCACGCGGGAGCATTCTTAATGCGCTATACGGATTTGTCATCACCAACCGATTCGGGCTGGACGGCCTGGGACCAGAAGAAACAAAACCCTTGGCAGACCAGCAACAGGACTCGGAGTCCTGGACGAATCCGAGTGTGCCCGTATGGAACTCTGCAGGCCTTGGATGCTGTCCCAGACTCAAGAGATTCCTCTCCAGCTCAGTACTTGGACAGTGGCCTAATTGATGACAAGTAAGGTTGAAATACCCTGGATGAGGAATAGATGTATATGTTGTGCCCGTGCCAGTGTACCTCTGAGAAAAATATATATATGCAAGCCACCACATAACAGAAATGGATGTACGGGGCATGTATAGGGGGGAATCCTCCATCCAGGCTAAGAGTAGTTGACTGGGCCCACCCCAGAGGTGGGTACCTGGCTGGGGAGCTGGAGTCTTGACCTCGCACCCCACCGGCTGGCCAGGAAACTAACTTTAGGGTGGGTGGTAGGTTTATAACTTGAGTTGTTTTCTTGTTACTGTAGGTTATGGAAATTTTCTTAGGGACATGAGGTGACATCTGCCCACCCTCACCTTGTCTTTTGCATGTCAGGAGGGGGAGCTATAATGCCCAAGGGGAGTGGGGAGAAGGTTTATGTTAGGGATTGGTTAGGGGTGATGCCCCTACTTCTATGTCAGATGAAAGCATTTGAAGTGATGGTTACGTTTTTAAAGTTGCATGAGTGGCCTGAGAAGTGGTCGTGACGCGGCAGCAAGTTCGGCTTGTGTGTGTCATGGCAGACACCAAGACCAATCTGATTACATGAAACATCTTTGGTATAGCTGCTTTTGAAAAATGGAGGATAGTATTTGCCCACCTGAAACAGTATAAAATAGCTGTGACATGTCTGCAGGAGCCACACATTTGGGGGATTCTATACCATGTTTAAAGAAACACTGGAGGGGGCAATTATGTGCTTCTTCGTACTTTGGATTTGCTAGAGGGGCTCTCATTTGGGTGGCTCCAGGCGTTCGCTTTCCACATTAGCACCATGTTACTGAGCCAGAAGAGAGGTATGTTATTCTGTATGGGAAGCTAATAATAATAATAATAATAATCCACATTTGTATAGCGCACAATCACCCGTTAGGGTCTCTAGGCGCTGGGGGCCGTCGGGAAGATTAAGCAAGCTATTGCCCAGAGTCGCATGGTGCTGGGCTAACCTGCCGCCGGAGCCGGGGATCGAACCCTGATCCCCAGATTCCAGTGTCAGTCGCCCTGGCCGCGGCGCCACACCTCTGGAATTGTGTATTCTTAACCTGAATGCCCATCACAATGACTGTCCCTCTTTTTCCCACCCTGATTGAAGCGGCATCACCTTACCTTAACTGTGTCCAAATTCAACCCCATATGAGAATTCCTGTATCCATGCTGCTAATCTTGCTAACCTGGCAGACCCTTTGCCGGCTCCAACAGAAGACAAGATCTTGAGCAAAGGTTTGTGATCAGTCGCACCACAAAAATGTAGTGCCCCACAAGTACACCCAAAAATATTCAGCACCCCAAGGAGAAGCAAATGCCTCCCTTTTGATGACTGAATAATTCCTTTCTGACTGTGTGAGAGTCCGAGTAGCAAAATCAAAAGGCCTTTCCTTTCCCCCATGTACTTGTGATAACACTACTCCCAAACCATCAAGAGTCAAAATAGATTTCAACTTATTACCACACAATGATAAAATGCCACCCTCACAAATCTCTTTCTTTATATTATTAAAACATAATTTGCTCCTCTCCCAAACAAACTTCACTCCCTTGCGCAGTAGCTTTCTTCAACGCTTTGTTTTGTCCGCAAATCTGCCCACAAATTTTTCATAGTATTCTGAGTCCTAAAAAGGACTCCAATTGATCTTTTTCTGTTGGGGCTGGTGTTAGTTTGAAGAAATCCAACAATCATCACTTTGGTTTGACTCTGCTACCTGAAATAATATAACCCAGCAACTCAATTTGTTCTGTTGGGAACATACATTTCTCCTTATTGAGTGTCAACACAACTTCTTTTCCCAATTTTTCAAACACCAATCTCAAAGTGCTGTTATGCTGTTCCACAGTCTCTCCCATAATCAAGATGTCATCTTGAAAATAAATTATATCTTGCACTCCCTCCAAAACCTTTGTGATTACCCGTTGGAACACGCTTGCAGCTGATGCTAAGCCAAAAGGCATTCGAGTGAACTGGAAGGTCCCTTCAGTGGTAATGAAGGCAGTCAACACCTTTGAGTCATCATTTGGTTTGATTTGATGTTAAGCAATACTCAAATCTAACTTTGAGAAGTACTTACCATTCTTCACTGAGACAAGTAGCTCACTGATGTTGGGAAGGGGAAACATGTCTATGATGATCTCTTGGTTCAGCGATCTAAGATCCACACAGAATCTCAGATGGCCATCCGATTTTTGAGGAATCCCCACCGGATAAATCCAGTGAAAGGCTTCCCCTGGCTCATACATACCTTTGTGCAACATATCATCCAACAATTCTTTGACACCATCCTTCACTGACAGTGGTACCCTCCTTAATTTATGCTGTTTTGGCACCGCATTCTCCTTCAATAAGATTCTGTGTTCGTATCCCTTAAGACACTAAGGTCTTGCCAAACACTCCTGCATATCCTTACAAGACGTCAGCCCAACCCCCTATCTCCCACCTCTACTATCTGATTGGTGACCCTCATGTTGATAATTAATATTCAGATCCAACTGGTGCATCCAACTCAAAATTGGTGGCCCACCCACAGAAATATAGACTTTACCATTAGAACACCGTGTCTAAAATTGATTTTCCCCTTCCATGCACCCAATGATATCGATGGGTTCACCTTGAATCCCACACGGATTGATGTCTTTGGACTTCAATGACATATCATCCCACCATTCTTCAAACAATTTTCGAGGGATGATGGTATACAATGACACCACCAAAATCCTGTCCCTATGGCATCCATCACCATAACTACCATCCCTCACCTACTCCACTGCTCCTACTTTTGATCTGTTTTCCTTACTGCTCACATTGTAACCTTTACACATCCGTGCATACTGTCCTTGGTGCCCACATCTCCTGCACTCCTTATTAATGGCAAAGCAACGTTTAGAATCTCCCATGTGGAACATACTACCACATCAAGAGCGCTCCCTTACTTTCTCCTTTGACGTGTATGAAGGTCACCCTTGATCATTTTTTTTGTTACCACACAAACATAATTTTCTTCTACATTGACCACCAACATATCTCCCTCTCTTTCTCTTCTGTTAATTTATTTCATGCATTTCTGTGATTCTTCAATAACCTTCACAATCTCAATTGCTTCCTTGAGAGATGGGTCCTTTGCCACCCACAACCTTTCCTGGATTTCCCTGTCCTTGCACTGCACGATGAGCTAATTACAAGTTAACTCATCTATCATCTCCCCAAAGCAACATTTAACTGAAAGTTCCCTCATCCTTGCAACAAATTCATCAATGGACTCATGTTCAGCTTGAGGGTGAGTGTAAAACTTGTACAGTAACATGACCAAGTTCACCTCTTTTGCAAATCTGATTTCTAGGTACTTCATGGCTTCTTTATAAACATTAGAAATAGGTTGTCCATTTGGTCCTACTGCCACTGGTAGGTATTTAAAAATCCTTTGTCCTTCGTTACTTAGTACACGCAACAAAAGTGCTTTCTTCCTTGCTGCTTAAAACTTTGCCCGTCCAATGCTTGAATGTAAAAAAACATCCACTAACACATATCTGAATCCTCCAGGTAAATCCACCATGGGTCCAATAAAATTCAAACAAATGATGTTCAACTTACATCGTAACAGTTCACTTATTTAGTAGCCCCTTGGAAGGTGATATCCCTGGGCAATTGCCCCTTTGCCCATGTCTTAAAATGTCTCTGCTCAAACGGTTGCATATACAGAGACTCAAATGAGACGGCTTATCTGCCAACACCCTGTATAGGACAGGTCTATTCTACCAGCACTAGACAGGCCGTATCACAATCTGTCCATCCTCACCATCGATACCCCCGCCCCTATGGCAAGAGAGAATATCCTTCACAACCAGTGCCTCTTCTGAACTGCTTCCCACCTGGCTCATCATCCTGGAAGACCCTGGGCTGCTTCATGTGAGCAGGTGGTCTGGAGCATGCCAAGTAGCTTGCAGGGGGTTGAGCTGAGGAAGAATTAGTCTGCACTCCCTGGCCGCAAATTGGTCTGGACAAAACATCTTTAAAATTCCAGGCCCGACACAGAGTGTGCCCAGACAGGGGCAGTGGCTTTGTGTTTGCAGGTGGAAGAGGGAAACAATGCCACACTGCTGTGGAAGATCTCTGTAGGTTAAAGTGGGATGCAGCTCAGTGCTGTTCTGTGTGTCTTGGGTGTTCAGTGGTGTTGCAGACACCCTCGGGCCACCAGGTCACAGCAATTCCACCAGCCTTTTTGTGTTCAGCTGGCCAGAAATGTTCTCCCACAGTGTGTCTCCTTGACTTTGACAGCTCAATTTATTTTCTTTTTTCTCACAGTGCTGGCAATTACATAATGCTGTGCGAGCCTTTTTTCTTCTTTACTTTAAATGTTTTGTAAACTGAGCTTACGCTAAACAAATTGTGTTTATACTGTCTATCTTGTAGCGACATCACAATACATCACTTTATGGCAATTGCTGTTCTTCTTATTCCAAATAAAGCATTGCTTGGGTCTATGCTAATAAACAGAGAGTGTTTCCAGTGACTTTATCTCACTGTACCTAATCAAGGACATTTCAATTGTACCAAGCAATTGACACACAATGTATCCATTGAATTGATCAAGTAAAGTGTAAAAATGACTAAAATCCACTCTTTTACTACCATAAGTGAATCTTCAAATGTATTGTGTAGTAAAATGTTTCTTCTTGCTCATGTTCTATGGATGTATTTGAGTAGAGTGTATGAATGCCTTTATTTCCCACCCTTATAAGGCAAATCTATGCTGCTATTCACGTAGAACTGCACTGATCTGTATGCTTTGCTGCTAAATTTAGTTATGGCATGTTCGGTGTAATGTGTCTATTAATTCTTCATATAAGGCTTTGAAACGACAACCCTTGTCTGTCATTCTTACATAATGTTTCAGCATTTGCTATTAAACTCAATTAATGCTCCAGTCGGGGACCACCAAAGTCCATATCAGGACTACCTCTCTGAGGTTCCTGGCTGTTGGTGTGCACCATGAGTTTGATTTTAGGATAAGTTTACATGCTGGCAATCCCAACAGAGCATATCTTTTTTTTCCCCTTTGGAATGAAGGTGGAGAGTTTTTCAAACCTCAGCATAATGTATTTCTTCAAAGCTCAAGGCTGTGCTGTGCCAAAGAAGCAAAAGCTAACAAAAATGGGTTTAGACTAACTGCTGCAAAATATGTTGACTACATAATTCTCCCACTTAAAGTTGGCCTTATACTGGGTTTTTCGCAAACCTCAATTTAACCCATATATTCTCCTACTATGTGTTTTTGCACAGAAGATTGCAAATAATTAAAGACTTTTGCAAATTCCCACACCTCTTTAACCCCTAGGCAACGTCTCATATCTTTCATAATTTTGTATATCTTTTAGACTGCAGCATTTTATTCATCAACAGATCAACTGTGTGCACCTGGCACCCAAAATTACACATATTTCAGTCCAGGCTGGTCCAAGCTAAAGGAGAGTGTCGTGAATCTAAATTGTAATGCCAAGCTGCACGATATTGTTCACTATTTATTATAGCAGATGAAATATTCATTGCATAAATCTGTACACATATGCATTATTTACAAGATTTGCTTGTTTTTCGTCAATGCCCAGAAGAACATGTTGATTTGAATGAGATGCAATCTATCGTTCTCATCCCTGTGAAGTTTGGACACAGCAAATCGCCCGCCTATCATCTTTGTTACTTAGGAAGTTTGAAACCAAACTCAAGTAAATCAGATCTCTTTGCTCATGAATATCTAATGCATATTCAGGCGTGATTGCTGTTACTACTTCATTCCCCATCAAAGACGCACAGGAAAATGCTTGTCTAATTTTAATATCAAAAGACTTGCGTAACAGTTCGGATGTGGTGCTTTGTGGCTGTGAGATAATGACATGCAACAAGATAGCTACTAAAATATATATGCTGCTTTAGTGTTCTATTTCGTGGCTGCAGTTTAGGTGCTCATTTGCGTCGTTGGCGAAGTCGCTTAGCGTTATGTGAATAGTTGTGATCTCTCTCATCCTCGTTCACTATTCATGGATTTTATTTGACCCAAAAACCATTTGTTCACTCTGCACCTAGTGAAATTTGTTTGAATATTTTTTTCACAGAATGCAGAAAATTGGCCGAAAAGAAATTAACAATTTTTACAATGTCCTTAATGTGTTCGCATTCAAGGTTTTAATCTTTGCTAATAAACTGTGATATAAATTAAAGAAACAAACAAAGGGAATTGATCTGGTGCAATTACTTTTTTTTTATTTTAATTAAGGTACATGCTGCAAAAACATATAAGTGACTGCCATATGATCACAATAGAAATGTCAAAAATATCATTCTCTGATGTGGTCGCATTACTAGTGAAGGTATTTAAATAAAACGCCTTTTCATTGTGCCATGCATTTTATTATTATTATTTGTGAAGTAGGCAAGCATTAATCGTCCACAAACTAAACACTCAAAATGCAGGGGGCTTCAATGTTACAGTATCACTTAACAATTTATTATGCAACTTTAAAAAGTAGACATACAATGTTTGACCATCTAATTAGTTGGTATTCTTGGCGTGGTATTCCTCCAAACATTTTGCCTTCACTTCTGTTTTGCTAAATTTGTTTTTATCTGGCTTTAGGACTCTGTGCACATTACCACTATTAACCAAACCTAAAGTGATTGTACTCATTCCTTCAAACATGGTAAAGTTAGCATACACTAATTGGCACATTTAGTTTATTTGTAAGTCCCTTGTAAATGGTACAACATGTACCCAAGGCCTGTAAGGTAAATGCTACCAGTGGGCCTCCAGCACTCATTGCGCCACTCCCTAGAGTAGCATTTTTAAAAAATGTCTCTGACCTGCCACTGCAGCCTGTTGTACAGTTTTCGACTGCTATTTTGACCAGGCAAAATAAATCTTTTATAGAAGAACAGTCCTTCCCCACTGGAAGGCAACTCTTGTAAGCACTCCAACGTGAATAATTTGCTTTAGGAAGTTAACACTCCATTATTTCTGCTTCACTGTGGTTTATTCACATCATATATCGATAGTGAATAAATTAATTTGTTTATACAACATATGTATTTTTGATTTTCATGGCAATCAGGTGTTAAACATTTTTTTTGCTGATTTCACAGGATTATAAACACAAATCCCCGATGCATTTCGGGACCAGCCCTTCCTCAGGGGGTTCTCCCTGTGAAATATGCGCAATCAAGCGCGTTCCGTTCTGATGCTCTTACCAGGCCTAAATCTTCCTTTTTAATACATTTAAGTCACCGCTAGCGTAGACCCGAAATGCTTATATGCAAGGGGCATTATATTTAAAAAGTATGACATATGTAATTCTGGTTTACATGTTTTGACAGTGAAAAACTCCAAAAGTTGTTTTTCACTGTTTTAATGCCTACCTTTCCCATCGATGGACATGGGGTACCTTATTATGTTTAATAAATGATAACTTTGGCTTGGAAAGCAGTTGGAAATATCCTGTTTAGACTCAACAAATTTTAATTTAGACCCCTATTTAATGGTGGAATTAGATTTTATGCCACAATTTGGAAAATTGCACTTTTGGATCGTCAAAATTATACATCAAAGTGATGGATGGAATCATTGAATTAATCTCAGCCACTGGTAATCACTTGGGCCACATTACAGTCCATTATTTTTTGTGAACACCATGGCACTTCGGTTTGGACCCAGCCATCTGCAAATCAGTCTCGATCCTGCTCCTACAGGAACACTCCAGCCTGCGTTGATACCCCAAGTACTAGGACCGGTTTCACTCTTATTATTAGCTCATCAGCCTGGTTTAGCTTGGTTCCAATGATACAGTGTGTATGGTACCCATGTCTGGGTATACCTGTCCCACTTAAGGCAGCAAACAAACAAAAGTACAAAACAAATTATTGATGGAATGCTTGAATTAATCTCAGCCACAGCTAATCGCACGGGCCGCATGCTGGTCAGTTATTATTTTGCAATCCATGCCACTTCCATTGGACTCAGCTGTATGCAACAAATCTTTAATAGGTAATCATTCGGGTCACATCCAAGTCCATAGTTATTTTGTACAACATTCCACCTCAGTTTGGACCCAGCCATATCAAATCAATCTTGACCGTGCTCCAATAGAACTACCAGGACAGGTCCACCCTGAGCTAGAACACCAGCAACCCTGGAGCAGTTTTTCCTTTTGTACACATAGCGGAGTTTACCCTCTTGTGCAGCTAGCCAATGTGAAGTTGGAGAGCATATGAAAAATCGCAATCTAGACCACCTCTTGGTGACATACCTCAATGTGGGCAGCAGGTCACTACCGCTTGCATAGCGAATCCTACCGCTCACATTGAGGAAGCTGCCTATTGTGTAGAACATCTACTCGAGAGGCAGAAAGAGGTAGCTACTCCTTGCACTGTGCATGGTGCTGTTCGCACTGATTTTACAGTGTGAGACAAACTCCCAGCAGTAAAAATCAGCTTAAGAAGTGTCTGTTGCTTGCATAACTTTGCTGAGTGAGGCCGAGTGGATTTTTTGTCATTCTGGTATCATTTTATTTAGAAAAATTGATTCTATTTTTATAAGGTGTCTTGGGATTTTCTTGTGTTTTCACTTTGTTACTGTTTGAGCGCCACATAAATTCTTTACACAGTGCCTCCAAAATGAACCTAATTGGTTTGCGCTAAGCTATTAGAGTGTTAAGCACAGGATAATCTAGTGACTTTTGTGGTTCACCCTAAGGAGGATTCTGGTTGTTGCCTGAGTGGGATTAGCGAGCATGCCTTTCAGTGAACACAAGATTTTCACAAATAAATAATAGAGTATAACAAAGATGAGTGTGTTCTGGCCTGAGTAGAGCAGAAGACAAGGATGTAAAAGCGAGAAAATGAAAAACGTTTGCAATCTTACTTAGAGCGTTCTGGCCCCTCCATCTTGGCATTTTAGGATACTATAATGTAAGTGGTTTTAATTGTATTTGCAGTTTTCAAATTATTCATAAGAATGTGTGGAGTTTCTCTCTTGAAATTCTTGTTTTCTGCCTGCGTGTTTTCAGGTTAACTTTTTCACACATCAACAATGTTCTGAGAAATAAAAATGTTCAGCATTCATCACACTTTGAGGATAGAGGTCACTGTTTAAAAGGTAACCTGCAAGGAAAACAGCCCATCTGTGTCAATCCTACTGAACAAGGAAATATTGGCTATTTGCAGAAAATAGGCTGTGCTAGGGCGTACATATAGGAAATGCAGAACATTTAGCTAATGGGTAAATGGTGGGGCAGCCGACCGCAGGGAGGTCTCCTCCCCTAGGGGTCTTTGGAAGTGGGCAAAGGCAAAATTGACTGTCCTCCCCTTTCTCGGGCTTGAGCTCAATTGAATCCTAATGTAGCCCAATAAAATTATAAATGGGGCTTTGTTTTGGCTCCCAGCCACCATCTTGGTTTTTGGTGACCTTATGGCTAGTGGCAGAGAAACCTGGTAGTCTTTTTCCTTGAGTATTTCAATAAGGTTAGATTAGGGCAATATAATGGCATCTAAAGCCGAGAAAGTTGTGGAAGCTATGCGCCTGCTATGCGAAGCACGTTGCCTGGATATAATGGTGGCTGAGGGAGGAGCGACTGGCCCATTGAGGCCAATGCAGTGGACTGCCGACCGAGTGGCTACGGCCATCATCACCTGTTCGCTGCCCTACAAGATGAGGTCGGGGTCACATGAGGTAAGGAGGGCTGGCAGCTCCATGCCTCAGTGGGTTGGCGGGGCTTCTCTGTGGTTGGGGGCAGGCACAGGTAGGGAGGTAACTCCTCTGTGCCCCTGCAGCCTGCATTAGTGCTGAATAAGAGGAGGGGCAGCAGGGGTGAGGTGGCAGCTTCAGGAGAGGCTTCCACGCTGATCAAAGCTGTGCCTCCATCCGAGGTTTTGACAGTGGCCCATCTGCATCCTAGCGGCGTGTAAGGGGCCACATAAGGAAAGCAGTTGGGAGGGCAGGTGGCCACTGCAGTGCCTCCCCTATTCCGGGGCACACGAATAAGCAGGAGGCATTGGATGAGTCTTCCTCTCCATATGTTGAAGGCCCTGGACAGGAGACTGGGAAGGGTGAGTGGGGCAGGAGCACCTTTGCCTTTTCCTGGGGCCCGCTCTTTATTGAGGTCCCCACCAAGCAGATGCAGGCCAGGAGGGTAGGGGGGAGTCCCCAAAGACAGTGGATGACCCCTGGTTGAGCTGGTGAAACTGGCTGCAGAGGGTTCCCTAAGACCTTCATGAACGCGGGGCAGATGGTGGGCTATGGCGGCTTTTGTGGCACTCATGCTCAAAAGAAGTGGTTAAGAGAAAAGAGCGGAGTCTGATGACTAGGAGATGGGGGGCCAGGTGGGGTGCAGGTGGTGGAGCTGGGGACCAGAGTGGAGTACTCCCATGTGGATGAGTATGGCACAGACAGGCAGGGCCAGGGGTCCTTGGCATGGGAGGTAAATGCAGAAGGGCCCAGGGGTACCAGCAAACCAGTCTTGTCCTCTTTTGTCCTCCCTGGTGGTAGAACGTCATGGTTTTCTAGGAGTATGTGACGTGGCTCATAGCCACTGAGCTGAAGAGATGGCTGGGCCCAGAACGGTTGTGGGGACACCTGCGGGGGTCCCATTGCAGCCAGCAGAAGTAGGTCCTTAATGACTTTGTCTGCTCAAACAGCAGGCAGGTCTTGGGCGCCCTTCAGAGCGGAAGAAGGATGGGTGGTGTTGGCAGACTGGTTTGGTGGGATTCATATGGCACCCCCTGGCTGCTGGGCGCCAGTCCACTGCGCTGGCCTGGCCAGTGAAACATTGACAAGACAATCTGTAAGGGAAGGCCTGAACTTGGCCAGGGCAGAGGACACCACAAGGGGTGTCAACTTTGGATTATGGTGAGGATAATCTCAAAGAAGGTGAGGTATGTGATGGGGAATAGCCTGTGGCACATGGGTGGAGAGTACTGCTAATGCATTCTTGCCTAATGTGTTACAGTCAGGAGAGGCCCGGCACAGTGCGGCATTGGAAACATGGAGGCCAATGGTGAGCAGGGCCAGGGAATGCTTAGGAGTAACTAGTGCGACATGTATGGGGAAGGAGGTAAGCAAGATGGATCGGACAACAAAGATCTGAAAATTAAATGACTGCCATACATTGGGATAACAAAACCTTTAGGGACACACTTACTGTTGGCAATGAAAGAGAAAATTTGAAAGGGGAGTATGTGAAGATCTTAATCCTCCTTCATAGGGAGTTGCACTCCAAGGAAGGGTCAAAAGAGAAAGAGTATGAGCTGGCCAAAAGGACCAGGGTCCCCCTGACAATAGGGAATTGGACAGCAGAGTTTTTTAATTTATGTTAGTGTCTACTGCATGAAGTTTCCTGACAGCTGCTTTGGCCTGTTATATTAATGTATGAATGGCATATGTAAGAACCAACTCACTTTTTTTGGTTATGCCTTTCATCAATATGATGAGTACTTTAGGGCAAGACTGGCCTGGGACATCGATGCTAAGTGGGGAACTGGCTACTGATCTGTGGAAGCATACCATGGGCCCGCTATGTTTGGGAAGACAATTTTCAAGGCCAGCGTCCTGCCGATAGTCTACACGCCCTTCCAGGGGTGCCCCACCCAGGAAGAGGGAGTGCCAACTAAAGGACAGGGAGTTTCAAGGGGAGCTTGTTGAGATTACAACAAGGGGATATGCACTGGTGAGTACTTCACATTGCAGCACAACTGCTCCAAATGCGCTGGCAGGCACGCACTCATCCACTGCTTCAGGAACACCAGGGGATACCAGGGACAGAGTACAGGTAAGTGGCAGCCTTATGCAAGTGGTCAGAAACCACAACAATAGCAACATAAATTAGCAACAGAGGTCAGAGAGGGGCACATTGACCTGTAGTGAAAGGCTTGTTCTCCAGTTAAACTGGACAGGTTAAAGTACTGGTTGCATTTCTATGATCGGCCAGGGAGATGGGAATCTTAAGGGATGGCTTCAGAATGGGTTTCCGACTGGGGTATGTGGGCCCACTGGTCCGGAGTTGGGTGAACAGTTTGTGGTTAGTGAGAGAACACAAGCATGCAGTGCAGGACAAACAGAATGAAGAGATTTCGAAGGGTAGGATGGGGCCTCTTTGACAATTGATATGCCGATGGGATGTTTCATCTCATGGGCACTGTTTGAGTGTTTCAGTTCCTTTCTGCAATGGCGTTTCACATGGCAGATTGGCAAATGGCTGGTGACACAATAACCCTGACTCGGCAGACTGTCAGCACTCATTGGTAAGATTCCAGGAGCTCATGGGTGACCTGGGTGTGCCTTGTGCCCCTGAAAAGACAGTGGGATTAAGTCTGTTTTTGTTCTTTATTAGAATTGAACAAGATTTGGACAAAATGGAGGCGCAACTCCCACAGGACAAAGAAGAAGCTATGCAGACATTGTTAACAACCATGCTGGCTAGAAAGAAGGTGAATGTGAGGGAATTTCACCTTTCAGTTGGTCATGGTTTAGAGGACATTTTGCAGGATGCTAGGGGGCTCTTGCGGGGGTCACTGGTGCATCATCACCTATGCCTACCATCTGGGGTCGAAGAGAACCTCAGGAAGTGGGTATTCTTCTTCAATGGAATTCCAATGGCCCGGTAGTACTATCTTGACTGGGATGTGCATATCTGTTCAGGAGCTGCTGGAAGTCTGGGCTTTGGTTTGGCAGGGTTCGCTGGTGCGTGGAGGAGTGGCTGGCCCACTAGAAGGCAGAAGGATGAAGCATTGCGTTACTGGAGCTCTTCCTCGTAATGGCAACAATTACATGTCGGGAGCAGAATTGGCACACTGGACGGTGCTGTCCCAAGTGGACAATACAACTGGTGGGTAGGTGGTGCACAGAAGGGGAGAGATGAGCAGGTGCAAAAATTGTTGCATGTCTTCATGCTGGGATGCCTACAGCATTATATCTCTTTCTGTACACAGCATATGCCAGGGTTAGTCAATGCCATTACGGATGCTTTGTTTCATTTCCAACAGGTGAGATTCTGTGGGCTGGCCAAGGGAGCAGATAGATGCAAGACACCTGTGCCAATGGACCTGTGGTCCTTAGGCAACACAGGATGGTACAAATGATGTTAAGGTCCCTAGCTGAATCAATGAGGAGAGCATATGGTCAGGCTGGTCAGAATCTTTGTCTTCATTGGTGTAGCATAGGGAAGATGGGTGCCATAGGACAGAGGATGTGGTGCAATTTGACAGGAAAGGGCTTCTTGCATGTGACAACTGCAGAAAAGCTAGTAGGTATTTCTTTCGTGGACAAAATACATTGGGGCTAATCCCTGTCAGTGAGGGAACTGGGGCAAAGAATGAGGACTGGGGGAGGGAGCAAGTTCACCTGGGGAGAGCTCAGAGGCCCTTAATGGGCCATTTTTTATCTGGTGCTGTGGCAGTTGCAGTTGGTCTGCAGGGGAGAAGAGGAGGTGTGCGTGTTCTCCAACCTGATGTCCTGGATGTTCTTTGGCACCTTCGGAGTGTCTGAGTTGATGGGCTGTAGGGGCAGGTGGGGAGTGACGTGGAAGAATGTCACAAAGAGAGAGCAGGTTGGTGGTGTGACTGTGCAGCTACAAGACAGGTTAGAGGGCACAAGGAAATTCGTAGTGTTGAAGGCGTTCCCAGCATCAGCGCACTTTCCAGTGGCAGGAGGTTGGAACATTGCGAGGTTTCGGGGGGGGGGGTAGTTTTCCAAAGCCGCTCGGGGGCAAAGGTAACTGCCTTCCAGCTCCTCTCTGTTTTGCACAAGGCACTAGCAGCATTGGGGGTCACTCCTTCCGACTATGGGACACACTCATTCTGAATTGGTGCTGAGACTGAGCATGGCAATTGCCACCGGGCATCGGAGGACATCTTTGTGGCTGGGGGCTTCTCTTCAGATTGCTTTTAGAGATATGTGGGTTCACCTGGGGGAGAGCGAATTGCATCAGGGCTTTTCATGTGAATATTTACTACTGTTTCTGTTTCAGGTTTGGTCGCAGGACTGGTGGAGGAGGATGTATGCATTTGGGATGTAGGACATTCTTTCATCAAATGGGCAGAGCGGCAGGCAACTCAGAGGGCCTATGGTACCAACTTGGGATTTGACCAGCACTTGCATCCTGTCACCTTCTGAGGGAAGGTGGGCATGATTTGGCGCTATATTATCAGGTGTTTGAATGGCATGCTTGTGGGAGGGAGATGTTCAAGTGTGTTGGTTCTCCATCTGGGGAGAATGAACTTTACCTGGAGATGGGGGGCGGTCTTGATGAGGGCCATGAAATATGATTTGATGCAGTTAAAGGCACAGTGGTCTGGGTGCTTTGTCATTCGGACAGAGTTCATGCCCCACAGGCAGTGTAGGGGTGCTGTGAAGCCAGCATCCGTGGACAGGGCGTGCCAACAGATTAATAGGGAAATTAGTCAGTTTTGCAGGGACCTTGCTTTTGCCTGCATTTGCCACTCAAATATTCGGTACGACAACATTACGTTTTTCTGGCGATTACATTCATCTTTCTTGGGTAGGCATGGAGTTGTACTTGTTGGAACTGAAAGAGGTAGTGGCACGGGCACTGAATATTCACAGATAAGCAGGAGGCCAAGGTGAAGTCTGACGCAGGAGTTGGGGGGCAGGGAAAGTCAGCAAGCTGCCTTTTTCTGGGTGGCAGTGGCCTGAAAAGTTTTCAAGGTGGTTACAGAAGTAAGAGTGGCATTGCCATTGAGGAAACCCAGGGAAGGGGAGGGTAAGAAGGAAGTTTAAGATTAAGAAGTTTAGTTGCTTTGAGTTTAATTCTTCCAGTCTTAGGCTTAAGGTGTAAGTTACATTTTAAAATGATCAAATACTATTTTACTGTAATGAGATACTTGAGGTGAGTGGTATTGTGGGTGGCACAGGAGGGGTCGGGGTTGTTGGTTAATTAAATGGATGTTTAGCGAGGTAGTAGTTTTGTAAGGCCGGTTGGCCAGTTAATGTGCACCTGTGCCAATAAAGCAGCGTTATCCACATGTCACAGAATGGTCAGTGATTTGTCTGCTCTCCTAACTCCTAATTGGGATTTGAGGGGCAGCCAAACGCAGGGAGGTCTGCCCACCCGGTGCTCTTTGGGAGTGGGTGCGGTCAGAATTGACTGCCCTTCCCTTCCCTTTGGGGCTTCTTTTGAGCTGCCTACCACCAGCTTGGTATTTGGTTACCTGGTGGCTGGAAATCATGGTAGTCTTTCCCCCCACCCACCCATCCCCAATGATTAATAATGCCTTGGGGTTGCCAGGTTATGGCATTTTATAATTTACCTAGTCTCATTGTTGGAACACGTGCACAGGGAGAGTCATGATTGTAAATGTTGTCACTTGAGGCAGGTGCGTTATGGTGACCTGAAAGGTTTTCCAGGAGGTTACAGAAGTTGGAGTGGCATTTCCATTGGTGAAACACTAGGAAAGGGAGGGTAGACAGGAAGTCCAAGGTTCAGAAGTTAGTTGCTTCTAGTTTTATACTTGAAGTCTTAGGCCGGAAGGGTAATTTATAGTTAAAATTTTCAAATGATCTTTAATAAAAATGAGACACTTGAGGGGTGGGGTACTGTGGGTGGGACAGTACGGGTGGGTGTAGGACATTTATTAGCTAATTTTATGTTTAGCTTAGCAAGGTGGTAGTTTTGTAAGGCTGTTTGCCGAGGATTAAGCTGTTAATGTGCACTTGTCTCAATAAAGCAGCCGTTTCCCCACTTTACAGAAGGGTCCGTGATTGGCCTGCTCCCCTAACTACCAAATACTGGTCGGCAAATAATTGCGATCATTACAAGACAGTATAGTTCTGGCAGCATAGTTCCATTGAAAACATATGTTTTTCTAGAGCTTACTGGCACCTTATTCAACAACTTAATGTAACCCTACTTATGGAGTTTGCCGTGTTTAACTATATAATATGTAGGGCACATATAAGTCCTCTTTACAATCCATGCACTAATCTGGAGGCAAATTGCGCACCACATAAAATTTGATGGTGCAGTGTTTGGAATGTCACAAGTGTTGAATTTGCCCTTCTTTCAGAGCTCCTGGACTCTGAGTGAGTTACGTGTGTTAATTAAGGGAAACATCACTTTTACAACGCAAACCATTACAACGCATTGCGCGGGGGGCGCTCTAGGATAGGGAATAGGTTTAATGTACTATCCAACACCTTCCCTACTATCCACGGGGACTGGAGTTGGAATAGTAAATTAAACTATTCACTAACCAGCGCCCCAAAGCACTATGCGTTGTAATGGTATGTGTAGTAAATACTCTGGAGTCACTCTTGGAGGCAAGTTGCATTTAATGCACAGGAAACAGAATAAGCATCTTCATCAAGGAGCTGGTCAGGAGTAACTGACTCAACTCAGAATCTCTAGAGCAGACTAGAACAGTAAACATTCTGGAATACAATGAGGTAAGGAAATACAGGAAATAAAGGTAGGATTAATGTACAACACATCTCTTCTCGCTAAATACAAAAAACACTATAAAGTTAAAGTGAGGAAATACCTATTAGTAACAAGAAATATTCTATTTGTAGTATAAGGAAAAATTAACATATTATTTACATTTTTCTTTTGGTTGTTAGGAATACATATGAATTCATTCAGTTCATTGATCAATCACAACAGTAATCGTTAAGATATAAAGGAGGTCTGCGAAATCGCAGACATCTTGAGGGTGGCTGGATTCTATCTGAAGTCTCTTCATTAGACTGAGCTACAGTAGCATCACCACCACCACCCCTCCTACAGTGAGAAATATCATTAACTGAAGAAGGAGTGCGTGAATCACCGCCACCTACAGTACTTAACTCTCCCACAGGGTTGGAAGAAACATGGGGAGGAATGAACATATAGCCGGATGAACTATCATCAGCGGCATGTTGAGCCTGAGAAAATTCAGTTCCTGAACTATGAGTATTGATGGAACTAGCTTTCTGATATAACGCCACTCTCCTCAAGTTCCATTTTTCCCCATTGGAAAGTACTACATAGTGTGGGTAAACTATTTTCACCAGAAAAGGGCCTCTAAATTTGGACAATCCGCCAGACACCCTCCCAGACTTCACTTTGACCAGATCACCTTTATTGATTCTGTTTGAAACAGATTTTGTTAACTTTCTAGTATGAGTAGGTTGTGGAGTAGCCTGAATTGACTTACCTGTAGGAGTTGCATGTGACGGTGAGGGAGAGGACCTCGACATAGAATTAACCTTGTCAAAAGCGGATTGAGAAACTAAATCTTTGAGCCAAGAAGGGGTCAACTTCGTGTTAGCAACCCTGCCTCTCATAATCTCAAAAGGAGACTTGTTCTGAGACCCATGAAGTGTAGTGCAATAAGCATAGACCATCTCACTAACCAAAACAGAGACTGATGAACTCTTAGATAAGGCCATCTGAATAGTTCCTTTAACTAACCTATTCAGGCGCTCACAGAGTCCATTCCCTTGCGGGTTGTAAAGAGACGTTCTGTGATGGGAAATACCTGAAGTGGCAAGAAAAGAACGCATCTCGTGAGAGACTAGCTGTGTACCATTATCAGTGATAATGACATTAGGGAAACTCTCCACAAAAAACAAAGATCTCAAGTACTTTATAGTCGTTTCAGTGGTAATGTCCTTCAAGAATTCAACAGATAACCACTTTGAAAAACAGTCCACTACGACAATAGCAAACCTCTGAGAAATTGGTAATTCGTTCATGGGACCTATAAAATCCAGACATATTGTATGCCATGGGACTTCAGGAAACACTAACTCTCCAACTTGAGACCCTGCTGAGACTTTCAACCGCTTTTCACCAACTTTGCAAGAAGGACAATCCTCAACCCAGGAAGTAACAGAGGAGTCTATACCTGGCCACCAAAAGTTCAATTTAAGCCTTTGTTGTGTTAATGTTTGCCCCAAATGCCCTTCATGTGCTATGGCAATAAGTTTGGTCCTTAAGTCAGCAGGGGGAACAAATTTGTCTCCACGCATTACAACATTCTCTCCACACACGGACAATTCGTCGATAATTTTTAAGAAAGGACGAACTGAAACATGCACACAACTTTCTCTTCGTGCACCTAGCTTAATTAATTGAATGACTTCTTGTAACACACAATCACCAGACATAGCCTCTACCCAATCTTTATGTGTGAAAGAACTAGCGCCAAGAGACACAACATCATTAATCCAAGCGATGTTTTCGTCTACACTCTCAAGTTGAAATTCATCACTTGACAGATGTCCACTCGGGACAGCCAGTCTAGACAGGCAATCAGCCTGAAAATTCTTCCAGCCCTGTATGTGAAAGATATCAAAATGGTACTCCTGCAGTTTGGAGGCCAATCTTGCTAACCTCGGGGAACTACAGACTGCACCTCCAGGAGAAAGTATTCTTATAAGTGGTTTGTGATCGGTCTTTAGGTTAAAGTGTGTACCCCACAAATAAGTACGGAAGTGATGTGCTCCCCAGGCAGCAGCCAAGGCCTCTTTCTCAATAACGGAATAATTTCGTTCACTTTGAGAAAGAGTACGGGAAGCAAACGCAATTGGTCGCTCACCATCCTTATGTGTTTGTACTAGGACAGCGCCAAGACCACATGCGCTCGCATCAACCATCAATGTAGAGACTTTCTTGGTGTCAAACGGTGCTAATACTTTTGCGCAACAAATGGCATCTTTGATGTTGTTAAAACATGCATCTAACTCTTGCCCCCAAACAAATTTGCAACCTTTTTTAAGCAACGCTCTCAAAGGTATAGTCTTTTCAGAAAATGTGTCCACAAACTTAGAATAATATTCAATTAGCCCCATGAAGGACCTCAATTGATCCTTATCAACTGGGCAAGGGGCAGAGCGTATAGCTTCTAGGAGGTCTTTTTTAGGTTTTACTCCTCTGGCAGATATTTCATGGCCTAAGTATTCAATGTCCTGAACAAGAAAGGAACATTTATCTTTCTTTAATGTAAGGCCTGTATCCCAAATTCTGTGCAGTGCATTTTTCAACACCAGGTTGTGTTCAGCAATCGATTCCCCAAATACCAAGATGTCATCCTGGAAAAACACCACGTTACTCAACCCCTTAAAAATTTCTGTGACTAATCTCTGGAACACACTCGCCGCAGATATCAAGCCAAAAGGGAGGCGAGTAAATTGGAAAATGCCTTCCGGGGTGATAAATGCGGTGAGGTGTTTCGAAGATTCGTGAAGTTTGACCTGATGATAGGCACTCCTCAGGTCCAACTTTGAGAAATATTTAGCTCCCTGAAGGGTAGAAACCATCTCAGAGATATTTGGTAGGGGAAAAGTGTCGGCAACAACACACTTGTTTAAGGCCCTAAGGTCTACACAGAACCTGAGCTTACCATCAGCCTTCTTAGAAATAACTACAGGAGAAACCCAGGCTGATGCTTCTGTAGGTTCTATAACTCCTGACTGAAGCATTTCTTCAATCAATAACTTTACATCTTCACGAATAGAGATGGGAATCCTCCTGACACGGTGCTGTATGGGTAGACTATTCTTCTTGAGTTTGATCAAATGAGAGTAACCTCTCAACTCACCAAGCTCGGTTCTGAATACTGAGTCAAATTCGCTGAGAATGGACTCGATAGAGTCATCATCAACTACCATAATCTGGTTCTTGGCTCTAGGGTTGATAACTATATACAGATCATATTGGTGGATCCAACCAAGGATGGGTGGACCATCAACTGAGACATACACTTTCCCTTGGGTGGACCTTTTCTCAAAGCAAATATCAGATTCGAAGAACCCAAGAATATCGATTTTCTTGCCATTAAAACCTTTGGCTGAAATGTCACTCTCATATAAGTCCATTCCTTGCCAGAAAGTGTCAAAAGTAGCTTTAGGAATAATGGTATGACGTGATCCGGTGTCTACCATTAATGATACTTCATGGGAGTCGATTGTGAAAACGGCTTTTGGTCTATTTTGTCTGGGATCATCTTCAATCGCATCCACATCATCTACTACTAAGAATCTCTCCTCTCCATCTTCATGAAGATAATCTTCAACTACAGCAACTCGCTGCTTGGATTTAGTTTTGCACATTTTTGAGAAATGTCCCATTTTGCCACATTTGAGACATTCTTTATTTGTTGCAAAACAGAATTTTGCCTCCGAAGAGTGGGTGTTGCTCCCACATCTGCTGCATAGTTTGCTTGTAACAAAATTCTTCTTCTGTGGAAATCTGGATTTGTTTCTTACTACTGCAACATTGTCGCTCCCGCAATGTTCACATTCACTAGAATTGCTTTTATCAGACACTACCGAAACTTCTTGTTGCGGACTCGCTTTGTGGGAGTCTAGTGTCTTCATGCACTTGCTTGATTCCTCTATGACTTTAGCCAAGTCTATGGCATCTTTGAGGGAGGGGTTCTTTGCTGCCCACAATCTCTCCTGGATTTTCTTACTTGAGCATTGTACTATGAGTTGATCTCTTATAAGTTCCTCATTCATGGTACCAAATTTACACTTAATGGACAGTTCTCTGAGTCTGGCCACAAAGTCATCTATGGACTCAGAATCTTTTTGTCTTTGAGTGTAGAACTTATATCGGTTCATGACTAGATTCTCCTCCTTGGAGAATCTTACCTCCAACCTCGCTACAGCTTCTTTGAATTCGTCATCCATGTCTTGGCCATTAGCTCTTAAAGCTATGCGTAGAAATCGGAAAACCCTCTGTCCTTCTTTTCCGAACGTGCTCAGTAGGATGGCTTTTTTTCTTTTGGCCGAAAATTCTTGGCCATCCAGTGCTTCGAGGTAATTGTCAAACATAATATACCAGTCCTCCCACGGTATTTGGGGTGTACCAGGTTCAGGTAGAAATTGAGGCGGTAGTGTGACTAATATCTGTTGTGCCATATTAATCAGACTGGTTATCAATTATGTATGAAACTGATTTTTTTTTTTTTATGATAATGTATCTTTGTATAGTTAGAACATTGGAAATGGTTTATTTTGTTAATCCGCAATTCACCGTTGATATGAGCACCTTTCACATTAGTCGATCGTGAGGAATTTCGTTTTGAGCCGACAAGTACCCTAAAATGGCCGCCAGACGAAAACGAGGCTTGAACTGGATGAAAGAGAGTCTTGAAGCGCAATGACGTCACAGCGCACTCTCAGCTGCAGTGGTAGCGCCTAGCAACACATCCTGCAACAGGTTGGCTGCGCACGCGCACAGGATTCTTTGTTGACGTTCGCGAGGGAGAGCGAGGGCAGGTTGCTTAGCGACGCTATCAGTTGAAGAGCGCTCGCGCTGCGGGGAGTTTTCTACTCACAGTTTTGCTGAAATTGACAAAATTCAGCTAGCGCTGGCAGGGCAGAGGGGCTGCACACGTAGGGTTCGTTTCTTTTACCCTTGATGAAGTCTTCTGTTGACAGCAGTGACAGTGCTTCTCC
Organism: Lissotriton helveticus; assembly: GCF_964261635.1. Classification (NCBI taxonomy): domain Eukaryota; kingdom Metazoa; phylum Chordata; class Amphibia; order Caudata; family Salamandridae; genus Lissotriton; species Lissotriton helveticus. The sequence continues at coordinate 147,278,154 of NC_136072.1, read as the reverse complement.
AAAGACGACCGTGATCCACAGGATGCGCTGGGGTCAACCAGAATGTCTCTGACCAGCTGCAAATCGTCGCCACAAATTGTAGTAAATACTCTGGAGTCACTCTTGGAGGCAAGTTGCATTTAATGCACAGGAAACAGAATAAGCATCTTCATCAAGGAGCTGGTCAGGAGTAACTGACTCAACTCAGAATCTCTAGAGCAGACTAGAACAGTAAACATTCTGGAATACAATGAGGTAAGGAAATACAGGAAATAAAGGTAGGATTAATGTACAACAGTATGCGTTGTAAAACTTGCGATGTAAAAGCATGCGTGGTAAAAGCATACGTTGTAATGTCGTACATCCGTTAATTAAGCATGTCAATTTTAAAATGGACAAACATGAAGAACCTGATTTCGGTTTTGGCTGGCTGGTGCACCCGCACACACTTGATGGATACTCTGTCTGCCTTATTACATGTGTATTATACACAAATACACTTGTAATAAGGCAAACGTTATATCCGTCACGTTGTGGCAAGTAACCTGTCCACCAAACTGTAAATCAGGATAGAAATGTGTGCAAAAGCTTTTGCCTCGTAAAATCATGGGGGCAAAAACTTGAGGGCTCGATTCACAAAGGTAACTTATTCTCTGCCTAATTTGAACATTTTGAGAAAGTTTAATGCTTTTTGGGTAGACACAAAATCTGAGTGTAAAGTTACATTTTTTAGTAGGTTTTCGCTCGGATATTGTGAATATCTTAAAAGCAGTTATGTTACTCAAAAATGTAAATTACTCTTAAGTTTAATTTATGTTTGTGAATCAGGCCCTCAGGATTTACAATCTTCTCCTGAGATGGAGGAACAGCGGGGCATATTACCAAGCAATAGCGATAATTATCGCTATTGCTTGGTTAGAGACAAAAATTTACCGCTGAGCTGCGGCGATTTTTATCGCAGATAAACCTTGGTATTACCAAGGTTTATCGCAAATGCGATAAAAAACGGCCGCAATGCATGAATATCGCTGAAAAGTCAGCGATATTCATGCATTACCGAGCTAATGCTCTTAGCCATGCTATCCACCTCCCATTGGATAACATGGCTAAGAACTGCTCAGGGCAGGTGTTAGCTTTTGGAGATATTCGCGCTTAGCGTGAATATCTCCAACAGTTGGTAATAGGAGATAGCGATGTTAGCGACTGTTTCCAGTCGCTAACATCTTGGCAGACCCACTTTGCATGTCATTAGTGATAAATATCACTGACATGCAAAGTGGGGCCCAAGATGGTCGCTATCTCCTACTAGCTGTCGCTAACTGGTGTTAGCGACAGCTAGGTAATAGGGAGATAATTTTATCTCCGCTTTCTTGGCTTTTAAAGCCAAAAAAGCGGAGATAAACCCCCTTGATAATATGCCCCAGCACTCGTTACAACGCATGCGTTTTCTACGCTTGCCATTACAATGGAAGTTGTTACAACAACACGTTGTTATATCGCATGGCATTACCACGCAGGTCATTACAATGACCTGCTGCAGGGGGGACGCTGGAGTTTGGAATAGTATAATTTACTATTCTAACTCCAGTGTGTGCAACGACAGCAAGTCATTGTAACAACATGCGTTGTAATGGCATGTGATGTATTGCATTCATTGTAAACGATGTTTCCGGAGATGGAGTCTTGAATTGTGCTCAAACAGGTTTACCCCAGAATTTTGGTCTGTAGTCTGATTGATATAAACATAGGTGATGTCATAGGCAGGAAACAAGAATGCCGAGCCTCTGCAGTTTACCATAAGAAGTTTCAGCGACACATTGTGGCATTACTGGTCAGTGACAACCCTAATGTACTCCAAATGTAAAGAATACTTAAGTACATCAGACACCAATATATATACAAATAGCTACACAGTTTGGTGGCAGATTATCATGGATAGAGCATCGTTTGATAAATATTGTGTCCTAAAAATCACTTACAAAATATCGCCCCTCCGGAGTCTATTATAGAAAATCTACACCTAACTAAGTGAAATTTCTGTAAACAATATTTACCGCATGGTATAGATGTTAGCCAATACTTCTGACTGCGATATTCTGACACAAAACCGGAAGTAACAGAGGTAAAGGTGTCAAAAAACCAAAAAGTTGATAAATAATTACAAGTTGTTAAAAATGATTTAGTAGAGATTGTACTTTTGTACAGTCAAAATTAAAAACATATAGATTGTCCTAGTCAGGAATGTTGTAGAGGTTTTTTTTTATTGTATATAGGTAGATTTGGTTTCCTTGAAATACGATTTAACCACGCCTAGTAATCAGCAGCGTACCAATGGTGCCAAGGATTCTACGACTAACTAGGTAAGTGGCGCACATACTTTGGCTTGAGAGTTAAAAAACAGCTCTAATGATGGCGCAGTGGGCCCCGGTGCAACTGCACCTGCTAAACTATTGATACCTACGCCCCTGCTGGTATCCTGTGTCTGAAATAAGCTGCCAAAGTCTGATTTAACCAGAAACAATCAAAGTTTAGGCTCACACAACATTGCAGGCAGAGAGCGTGAATAACAGAGAAAACTGGCCCACAACACAACTACTGCAGTAATACATCAGACTGAGTAGGTTCTAATGGGCATATTACTTTCTTTATAAAGAGGGATGGAGTCTGGTGCCCTGCGGCCATAAGCACAGTAGGTAATTGATTTTGTATCAACGTTTAAAGAGGACTGAGTCATTTCGATCTGAAAATATATTCGGAGGCATCGAAGGCTGATTTTTCTAAATTAGCTTTATGAGCAAGCCAAGCACTTTGTGTTCTTTGCAGTTCACAAAATGCAGGTATTGACAGAACGGGACATTAGAATGTCACAGCAACGCACCTGTGTACTCGATTGAAGACGCACCGCAGACTAAAGAAAGGTGACAGATTAACTTTATGGGCCTACAAGCTTCATTCGACCCACTTTACTCTGGTGGAGTGATGTATGTCCAGACCAGTGGGGAGCACATATTAAAGGATTACACTTTTAGCCCACCAGACTGCATTGTGATTTGTTTTGTTTTGATTTGATTATATATGCTTATAAAGCGCAGCATGTCACCAAGCCAGCTTCGGGGTACAAGAGACATGAAGGAGCTAAAGTAATTAATCACCCGCTAATAAAAAGAAGCATGATAAATAGAGTAGCTCCAAGCATGTTCTGAGAGAGAACAATGTCTTTATTTGAATTAAGTGGGTTTTGTCCTGTAGCTAAATGCACTCTCCATGCTCTTTTGATATGGCAGGTATTTTTTTAAATGACATTTCAACATACCTTTAGAAGATATAAAATTATATGTGTATCTCCTTTGTCTTTGCCCTTCAGGACAATGTGCACAACTGTATTTTACTTCACCCAAGGTAAAGTTGCGCAACACCCTGGTCACATCGCCTGTAGCCTGAAGTCCTGCAGAACACCCAGCTGCAGGGAATTGTTATTCAGGATGCTGGAAGACCTGGCTTGGCACTTCCATTGCAAGGAATATATAGTCAGGGGCAGATAAGTCAAGCCCGAACTCAAGTGAACTAGCAGATCCGAGGGCATTGAGAATGTTCCATCACACTTCCTGCTTTTTGCCGCCATTTATTTCAAACTTCAGAGCTTACACATTTTAAGGTACATGATCGTGGCACCCATCCAGCCCCAGACTACTGGATCACTCCATAAACCTTTATGATACACTGCTATTTACTGCTTCACATCCCTTCCAGGCTCTCACCTTTAATCTGCTTCCAGTTAATGAGCAACTGAAGATAGGATCTAGCTGCAGAAATGTGATAACAATGCTTGTGGTTCAAAGCAACTCTGACTACTATGTAGGTTCTAGCAACAAAAACAAAACAAAAGAAAAACCCACAAATAATTCAGAAAGCAACAGAAATTCTCTTCCATATGGAACCCCAGCAACAGGCTGCACCATCAATCAATCAATCAATCAATCAATCAATCAATCAATCAATCAGGGGTTGGTAAAGCACGCTACTCACCCGTGAGGGTCTCAAGGCACTGGGGGAGGGAAAGGTGGGGCTGTTAGTTGAAAAGCCAGGTATTGAGAGCCCGTCTGAAGGCGTGCAGGGTAGGCGAGCGTCTTATTTCTAGTGTTCCATCCACTGGAAATACAGTAAAGATGTTATACAAACCCATCACCACCCACTAGAAGCAACCAATTAGTATGCAACAAGAAGTATCATCCAGAAGAAGTTCCACCCACAGGAAGACCCACTCCAAAGAGGCATTAGATCTAGTGAGTCCGATGCCAGCAGCACTCATTGAAAGCCATTAACAATGAAGCCTCACAAAGTGCAACACAGAGGAAACCCCACCGACACCAAGGATTTTCAAAAAGTAATCATGATTTAGCAACATTCATTACAACTAAACAATTAGGAAATCAAATTTTCAGAAAGTCAGAATGTTCCTCCTAAAGTAGAAATTATAAAGACACGACCTCCGCTTCCCAAAAGCAGCAATCAGGAGAAAAGAAAAGAATCACTGAAAAGACACCACACCTATCAGAATTCCCCCAAATAGGAAGAACTATAATAAACAAAGGGTAAGCCTGATACACTCACTTGAAGGAACCATCCATAAGACGTCATGTAGGGACTGTGAACGGACACTCATAATCCAGAACTACACTCTTGTCACAACAAATCAAACAGCAACACGATATAGTGACCCTCGCTGAAGCCAAATGACATTCTCATACTGGTATCCAAAGCTAAGACTGGACAAAAACAGCCAATCTCATCAATTCTCTTTGAGACCTAAGATATGTCAAATTCTGAAACCCTTGTCGTAATTTGGCAGTACCTGACTTAGCGTTTAGCTCAGCTACACGAGCTTTTCTGTTAACTTGACCTAAAACGTACGGGGGCCATTTTGTATTTGGTGGCTTCCATTTTGTATGAACATGCGGCCTCATGGTCAGCGTGCCCTTTCATTCTTCCTCCATGCCAATGAACTTTTACCTTGCCCGGCAACAGGCTATTTTTAGCGATGGTCAGTTTCACGCATGCGCACACATGATCTTTGGACTAGTGAGTGGTCACTCCTTAGGAATGTTCCCCCAACTGACCAGTGGTATTAAGCTCCTCCCACATGCTGGCTGTGCTCCAAAAATGTCCTTATATGTACCTAAAACTGTTCAAATGTATACCGCCTACCTTTTTATTGCTGTTAAACTGTATAAAAGAGGTCGCGCACCGATGTTCGGTGTGATACTTCTTGCATTGCCGAAGGGTGCTGTAGGAATGTACCACCACCCCATGGGGTCCTAATAAACTTGTCTCTTTGCATTTTCAGTTTCCGTGCCAACTTCTGTTTATGGTGTTCGAGTGTTTTTGCAGAGTATGTAGGCCTGACAGAACCCAAAACCACAATTGGCAACCACGAAGGGACTCATCGGCGACTCGGATGCCCGAAGGAGAGGTCACGACGAAGGATTGGAAACTCGCTATGGACGCGTACGCTGCAACTGAGTGACCCGAGTCTTGGCACCCACGGTGTTTTTTCCTTTCCTTCTGATCTGACCTTCCAGGTGGCGCCGGTCTTCGACTGAGATCCTGATCGTGCGGTTTGTCGTGTAGTGCCCGTTTGGCTGATTCGGCTACGGAACTTGGCAGTTGGAATCTGGACACTTTTGAAAATATTTGGTAAGCTTATGTTTGGTAAGGTAGTCTACTGACACTTACTGTGGCTTTTTGAATTTGAATTTGAATTTGAATTTGTATGAGTTAGCTAACGTTTGGACCTATGATTTGAACTATATGTGGAGTGCACCTCACATAGGCAGGCATGTAGGGATATTTCTCTGATTTTGAATGTGTTTGAACGGCACATCGTGCGTAAAGTACATTTAAGTGCCATTTGTTATAATATCACGTTTTCGTGATATTTTGAACATGCCTGTTCTCAGCACACTCCGAGGAATGTGCTGCTTTGGAAATGGTACCAATTATCGATTAAATGAATCTCAGCCGGCTCCCCCAGAGGGGACTCCTAATCGCGAAATGTACATTAAATTTGGCCTTCCTCCCATAATGTATAGCACATTATGGCACAAATACACAAAAACGGATCGTGAGTTGCAATGGCCACTACATGGGTCATTTGATTTAAAAAAGGTTCAGTTTGTGGAACAATGTTTATTTCAGCGCAGGTCTAGACAGGACATGTTTGATTGTGTGCGTATGTGGGAGAAAGCGGTGCGTGAACGAATGAAGCGTGAAGAAGCCTTGGCGGACAAAGAGCAGCGCAAGGCTGCTCAGGATAAAGCTTTACAGCTGCAGGAGAGGGAATGGCAGGAACAGAAAGAGAAAGAGAGTCGAGAACGTAATTTACAAGTTAATGGTCAGTTTCCTATTCGACGTCCTCTCTATCCTGTCCTTACTAATGAATTAGATGATTTTTCATTGTTAGATCGCTGCCCGCCTCCGTATGTTCAGCCCACGGCTAGGGATGAGAACTCAGACGAGGATAGCCAGGATAAGCAGCGTACCAGGTTACATACCGAGCGTATGACGGAATTGCGTTCGATTGCTCGTAAACTTAATATAAATTTTATAACTGTTTCAGAGGTTGATGATTTTATGAGCAAGTGGTCTGACAAGGAACGATTGTATTTTTTAGATCATTTTGCAGGTGAAGTTGTTGAGCGGTTTAGGAAACAATCTCCTGAGTTGGAACCTAAGGATATATCAGTTGGTCGTGACAATTTCCGTAAAGGTGTTTTTGTTCTTTCAGATGCAGAGGAATTTTTCCAGCGTTTGATTTGGTTACGGGATGAGGCGACACGATTGCGAGCAGCGAAAAAGGCATTGAATCCACCAGCGTCTGGATCGACGGAAAATTCCCGAGTGTGCCCTATCTATAGCTCAGATAAGAGTGTTGCGATTAATGTTTTGCCTATGCGGGAAGCTGCACCTTTGTATGTCCCTCCTAAAGGGGATGGTACGGATGAGGATAAGACGTCTAAGGATTCAAGGGGCTATTTTGTGTATAATTGGGTTTATACGCCATGGAATAGAGCAGATGTTATGGCACTTAAGAATGCTTTGCCTGACCCCCGTAAAAATCCAGCAGCTTTCTATGAAGGTGTGGAGGGCGCTATTTCTTCGTGTATTATGACGTTAGTTGATATTGATCTTTTCTTTGGGCTGATATTGCCTCCTGATATGTGGAGGGCGATTCGTAAGTTTGACGGTCGAACGATATTAGGTGCAGATTGGAAGGACATAGTGAGAGCTGATTTAGATAGGGAACCTGCATGTAAGCCGTGTCAGTTGATTTTAGAATTGCCGACAGCTATCTTGAATAAATTAAAAATGCTTGTTCCCCCTAAGAAAATAGATTGGACGGTGTTAGCATCTTGTAAGCAGAAGTCAGAAGAATCAATTTCTGATTTCTTTTCACGTTTTGAGGAGGCATTCCATGATTACAGTGGTCAATCATTAACAGAGGACACGGGCAGGCACTTGTTCGTAGACAAGTATGTGGCTAATCTCCTGCCGGAAAACGATTAAAGGCTAGTGAAAGTTCATGGACCACTGCAACGCCCGCCTCCTTATTAACTATGGCTCAGTATTATGAACGACAGGAATTAGAGGCTAAAGAAAGTAGTGATAAGAAAGCGAAGGACTTAAAGACGAAAGTGATGTTGGCACAGGTTCATGCTATGCAATCGAGAGGGAATGATAGGGGTAGACGAGGATCGTACGTTACGTCTCCCCCTCGTTCCGACATTTCTGAGGATCAGTGTGCATACTGTAAGCCGTTTGGACATTGGGTCGCAGATTGTCCGGTACTTCGTGAGCAGCGTAGTCAGAGGGGTCGAGGAAGTGGAAGGTCACGGAATAGTTATTAAGGATCGAGAGGTGGAGCGAATGATCGTGGTAGGTTTGAAGAGAAGGGTCGTGGTCAGGTTGAACATAATACTTTTGATCGGCGGAATCAATACCAGATAGCTGAAGGAGAAAATGCTGAGTCGCAGGATAATAGATATGCATAGGATTGCGTAGGATGGGGTGTGGAATCGGTTGAAGTACCAGTCGATCAAAGGGGTCCATATATATCAGCACATGTTTTGGGTTCTACTGATCAGTTTCTGGTTCACACAGGAGCTACTCGTAGCGCTCCGTCCAAACACTTGGTTCCAAGGGCTCCCCTGTCTGGCGAAACAATTACTGCCATAGGGTTCGATGGAACACCTTCAATAAGCCCATTGTCTCAACCCCTTACATTTCATGTTGACAAATTCACTGGCCCATGTCCGTTTCTATTATCCCCAAATACACCAGATAATATTATGGGGCTTGATATGCTAAAGCATTTTTGTGCAACAATACGCTGTGCCCCTGAAGGGGTGCGGGTTATTTTGAATGAGAACTACCCAGAAATTGAGAGATTGTGCCTCATGCAAGAGGCCGATGCATTAGCTTCCCTTCCAAGTACGTTATGGGCTACTTCCGATACTGATGTGGGTCAAATGATTATTCCTCCTGTGCGCATTACTGTGAAGGAGGGAGCGATTTTACCTCGTGTTCCTCAGTATAAGATCTCTAGAGAAGGCGAAATAGCTTTGACACATATTGTGAATGACTTGATAACGGCAGGGGTGGTGGAGGAAGTTCCCTACAATGTTTGCAACAGTCCCATTCTTCCGATCCTAAAGAAAGATACAGATTCTAAGATCTATCGTTTTATTATTGATTTGAGGGAAATTAATAAGATAGTTGTACCCCAGTATCCAGTAGTGTCCGATATTACCACATTACTTACTTTGGTTCCACCCACAGCTACTACATTTACGGTGATCGATTTAAAAAACGCATTCTTTTCGATCCCCATTCATCCTGATAGCCGATATTTGTTCGGTTTTACATTAAATAATAAATCTTATAGATTTTGTCGAGTTCCCCAAGGTTACACAGAAAGTCCTAGCATTTACAGCCAGGCTTTGAAACGACAGCTTGATTCCTTTGATTTGCAGTCTGGGGTGGCGCTTATCCAATATGTTGACGACATTTTGCTTGCGGCAGACACACAGGAGCAATGCGAGGAGAGTACACTCTCCCTGTTTTCTTTCCTTGCAGAACACAATCACAAGGTTTCACGAAAGAAGCTACAATACTGTAGACCAAAGGTGACATACATTGGTCATCTTTTGTCTGACGTGCATTAACATCAGACCGAATTCAAGCAATCTTAGATACACCAGTCCCTTGCATGCAGAAGGATGTTCGCGCTTTTATAGATTTGACGTCCTTTTGTAGGCAATGGATACTAGGATTTTCGTACATTGTAAAACCGTTGTTAGCATTGCTGTCCAAAACTGCACCAACTCCTCTTGAATGGACGGATGAATGTCAGAATGCTTTTGAACAATTGAGACAAGCTCTTTGTTCTGCACCAGTGTTAGGTACACCAGATTATACAAAACTCTTTACACTGTATGTACACGAGAAGGATGGGTGCGCATTGTCAGTTTTAGTACAATTACACGGAGATAAACAGATACCTTGTGCATATTTTTCACCGGTACTCGATCCTGTGGCTCGAGGACTGCCTGGATGCCTCCGAGCAGTTGCAGCAACAGCAGTAGCTATACGGCAGAGTGAGGGAATAGTTTTGTCACACAAATTGCTGGTGTTAGTTCCCAATGCAGTAGATGCGCTATTGAACCAAACGAAAACGCAGCATCTAACTAGTGCCCGTTTAACAGGATATGAGTTAACACTGTTGGCGCCACACATTACACTGAAGAGGTGCGCCACTTTGAACCCCACTACTTTATTGCCATATCCTGTTACTGAGACACAGGAAGAAGAACAACATGATTGTGTTTTTCTGACTGACGAACAAACAAAGGGTTGTGTCGATTTACAGGACACGCCACTTCCTGATGTAGATGGGGAACTGTGGGTTGATGGATCGTGTGTGAGATTACCAGATGGCACGGCTTCCGCGGCCTATGCGATCACGACACTTAAGACAGTGGTAGAAACAGCACGAATACCGCAAAAGTCGGCTCAAGCAGCTGAATTGATAGCCCTAATGAAAGCATGTGAGTTAAGTGCTGGTCTATGTGTGAATATCTATACTGATAGTCGTTACGCCTTTGGAGTAGCGCACGATTTTGGCCTACTCTGGAGGGAACGAGGGTTTATGACTTCACACGGAACACACATCATGTACGGAGAGTTGGTATGCGACCTCCTGAATGCACTATTATGTCCAAAGAAGGTGGCGATAGTAAAATGTAGTGCACATAAGAAAGTGACAGACAAAATAGGGCAAGGAAATGCTTTTGCAGACCGCATAGCGAGAGAGACTGCCATGTTGCAAAATGACTCCCCTATGTATGTGGTGAGATCGCAAGCCGAGTGATGGCATGATGCTAGAGAAGAAATTCTAGACATACAGAAGTCAGCATCTGAAGTAGAACTTGCAACATGGGCAACAGAGGGAGTATTGGATGATGAGGGTTGTTGGAGAAGCAAAGACATGAAGAGATGGAAATTGCCTGCTGCTTACTTGCAAGCAATGGTTCAAATGACGCATGGGCTGGCACATATTGGAGCTCTTGCAATTACTAAATTGCTTAAACGAGTTTGGGAGCATTCTGAGATTTCCAGCACAGCTAGGAGAGTAGTGCAGACCTGTCTGACATGCCTACAGTACAATCCTGCTAAAGGGACCTCTACTCCTAAAGGAGGGTTCGTTCCACCTACTGCACCATTCGAAGTACTGCAAATGGATTACATCCAGCTGGAGCGCTGTAATAACCTCAAGTATGTCCTAGTGGTGGTGTGTGCTTTCAGTAAATGGGTTGAAGCCTACCCCACGAAGGATAATACAGCATTAACAACAGCTAAGGTGTTACTCAAAGAGTACTTCCCACGTTATGGTGTTTGTAAATTTTTGTGGAATGATAATGGTCCTCATTTCGTTGGGAAGATAGTGGAGCATGTCCTGAAAGGATTGGGAATTAGACAAAAATTCCACGCTGTATTCCACCCGCAGTCAGCAGGTCTAGTAGAAAGGTATAATGCGACTCTGAAGCTGAAGCTAGCAAAGATCGTGGCATCCACGTCTTAGAAATGGCCGGACGCTTTGCCATTGGCATTATTGTCTATTAGATCAGTGCCACACTCTCGAACTGGCCTCACACCTTATGAGGTGGTGTTTGGAAGGCCCATGAATATCTGGGGAGTTCCAACGCCTCGTTTGATACATGATGTGGCTTGTATAATGATGAACGATTATTTGGCACGATTAACAAATGATTTACTTTCTATTCATCAACAGGTTCGAGAAGCGCTCCCCGGCAATTCCATTGGAGAGGCTCACAATCTTCATCCTGGTGATTTTGTGATGATCCAGGTGTTTGAGAGATCCAGCAGCTTGGAGCCGAGGTGGCGTGGCCCTGAGCAAGTGCTGCTGGCAACGCGAACGGCTGTGCGCGTCACGAATAAGAAGCGGTGGATACATTCAACGCACTGCCGACGTGTCTCTCCGGATCTGGTGAACCCTACTGTGCTGTCTGACTACAGAGACATCTTGGACGCGGAGAAGAGCCCAGCTGTTATGCCCAACGACTTGGAGGGAGCCTTCCCGGACCACACTGTTTCTGGTGGAGTGAAGTACAATCTGCGGCCAAGGAAATAACATTTTTGTATTTTTCATGACTGGTTGGTAACCGTTCCGAGGTTTGTGAAAACGGAAGCCGGGAATATCAAGGGGGGGGTCAGTTCTGTCCAGTGTAGCGACACCCGTCTTGAATCTCGGAGAAGAAACCAGCGGCAGCCTCGGTTCTCAGCACTATATTTTTATTTTTTAGTTTGTTTCTTGAGACTTTGTTCTTTGTACTATGGCACCTGTATTGAGAAACAGAAGGATTTTGGGTGCAGTTCTTTTTGCTACGACAATAGTGGTAATTGCAGTAATAGCTTGGACTATAGAAAGACTGTTTCCTGCACGAGAATATTTACTGCCTACCACTCCAATTCCATCTGAACATTTCCATTTTACTTTGCCCTATCATGAAGAAAGACATAGACAGACTTACTTGAATAATAGTTTTATTCAAGTTTTACATCATACACATAATATGACTAATACCTCCAACTGTTGGGTATGAGGGATGTTACCTGGACATCAGAAGAAAGGAGGAACCCCACTTATTCCTCTTCCTTTTTCTCACAATGGTTCATGTAATGCTTGGTACACTCTTCTCTTTACTTTGAGATGGCCAACAAAAGGTGGACTACTTTTCCGATTGAACAAGGTCTATTACAATGATCGAGATGGCTATCCACAAGCAGAAGGAACTAAATTTGAATGGGAAGAATATCGACCGGACAATGTATCTGCGCCTCGTATCTTCACCAATCAGAGACTTACAAATATGTCCAGTTTACATGTAATTACAGTTATTGATACAAGCAGATCTTTGTATTAGGAATAAAGGAACAATTCCGGTAGGGAGAAGTGACTGCAATATTACTCTCACATTTGATACCCCTAATGGCATTTCTTTTGTGGCCTCACGAAACACTTATTTTATTTGCGGTAATAAAGGTTATCATCGTCTTCCCCTTGGATGGTTAGGTACATGTTATATATCTTTTGTGTTACCCCCTGTGTTTATTGCCCCGCCTATGTACCATAATGATTTTGTATTGTATCACGATTTTATATTGAATAGAGTTAAGAGAACTTTGGACATTGATGATGTTGACCAAACCGACACCTCACTACAACAATATGTGGATTTTAATTTAGGATTGTTCTCTTTTGTTGGTGCGGCTCTAAACAGCAGGAAAATTAGACGGCTAACACGTGTTGTGGCGGCAGTTGCTAATGAAACTGCCTCTGCTTTAGGGAATATAACTGAAGAGCTCCAGATTACTAGAATTGTTACGCTTCAGAACCGGATGGTTCTGGACGTAGTGTTAGCTGATCGTGGGGGTGCATGCCGCATCATCGTAAGTAGTTGTTGTGTTTACGTCCCTGATAATTCGCCATCTGTATATGATGCTATTTCCAAATTGCACAAAATTGCCTCTGAAATTCACACTGACAATGGTACTTGGACCTTTTCTAGTTGGTTTTGGACTCTGCTCAGTACATGGGGTTGGAAACTGTTAACAGTTCTATGCGTGATTATAGGGATATTTTTCTTTTGTTGCTTATGTATTCAATGTGGCCCTACTTTATGTTCTGTATGTATTACAGCCTGTATCCCATCCAAACGAGCTATTGCTAAAAATGTACAGATGAGTAATGCTGAAATACGGCAAATTATGATGATCGATATTGGAGATGAACATCCGGATTATTTCCGTTATGAGGTAGCTTCAGCTAAACGCTAAAAGGGCCGTCTGTCGTAATTTGGCAGTACCTGACTTAGCGTTTAGCTCAGCTACACGAGCTTTTCTGTTAACTTGACCTAAAACGTATGGGGGCCATTTTGTATGTGGTGGCTTCCATTTTGTATGAACATGCAGCCTCGTGGTCAGCGTGCCCTTTCCTCCTTCCTCCATGCCAATGAACTTTTACCTTGCCCGGCAACAGGCTATTTTTAGCGATGGTCAGTTTCACGCATGCGCACACACGATCTTTGGACTAGTGAGTGGTCACTCCTTAGGAATGTTCCCCCAACTGACCAGTGGTATTAAGCTCCTCCCACATGCTGGCTGTGCTCCAAAAATGTCCTTATATGTACCTAAAACTGTTCAAATGTATACCGCCTACCTTTTTATTGCTGTTAAACTGTATAAAAGAGGTCGCGCACCGATGTTCGGTGTGATACTTCTTGCATTGCCGAAGGGTGCTGTAGGAATGTACCACCACCCCATCGGGTCCTAATAAACTTATCTTTTTGCATTTTCAGTTTACGTGCCAACTTCTGTTTATGGTGTTTGACTGTTTTTGCAGAGTATGTAGGCCTGACAGAACCCGAAACCACACCCTCACATGCCATACCTCAGGTAAGCAATGTTTATGAGTCTCCACCCAGATTTAATGTACTTATACACATTATTTACTTGTACAGCCCTGGTTAATGGTACTACATGTACCCAGGGCTTGTAAATTAAATGCTGCTAGTGGGCCTGCAGGAGTCATTGTGCCACCCTCTAAACTAGTTTTTAACAACATGTCTCAGGCCTGCCACTGCTGCCTGTGGTGCAGTTTTAAGCTGTCATTTCGACCTAACAAAATAAACCTTTTTCCATGTCAAAACTATTATTTTTAATACTCAGACATTTCCCCTAAGGTAGGCCCTAAAGGTATATAGGACAGAGTGCTTTGTATGTAAAAAGTAGGACACGTTATTTTTACATGTCCTACCACTGACAGATTACTAAAGTTATCTCTCCTATTGACTTACACAGTATTGCCTTGTTACAGTTAGTAAGTGATATCTTTGGATTGTAAACACATATAAATTTACTGTTCACACGCAAACGTATTGTAATTTTAAATCCTCCTTAAAGGTGTAGTCAGATTTTAAGTTGCAATTATGAAAATGACACTTTTCTAAAGTTGGCATTTTCTTGTCCTAACCATTTGTGCCTTCTTCTGGTGTTGTGGGTCACATGACAGTGAATGGCTCTGCAGTTGGTGTTTGGGTAGTGCATCCAGACAGTAACACAAAGGAGGGCTTAGGTGTGGACAGGATGGACCATCCTGGCAGGATGACTAGGATGAGATGTAGCCAGTCTGACTTACACTTCAAAGGGCTGTGCCTCCTGTACACAAAAGAATCTGACACCAGGCCTGCCCTGTCTTTTGTCACTCCAGACAGTTCGAAACCTTGACAGGGGAAGAACTTTCACAAACCAGATGTTGGGGTATGAGAGAGAGTCGCCCCACACAAAGGCTACAGATACATAACAAGCTCCAGAGGTCTCTGTGCAAATACCTAGCTGACATGCTGCAACTGGACCTGCCTGAGCCCTGCCTCTGGCCTCTGTCTGAAGTGAGTTCTAATAACCAAGAGGTGCCCCAAGGTCCTTGACCCATGGAAGGCATTAGAGTTTATTCTTCCATGCCTAACTGTGGAGTCCATTACATCTGCTGCAGCACGATGCAAACTAACACACGACCTTGTGTTGCAACACCTCACATATCCTGGCCAATGGCATCATCTGAAGCAATGCTGCTTGCCGCCACTTCACACACACAGCTCCTTGCATTGCAGCTCTAGCAGCTCCTAATCGGAAATGACACAGCTCAATGCATTCAATGCCGGACCACGCATCACAGCCCTCGCAGCTCCCAACTGAAACAAACCAAGCGCAACGCAACTCTATGCAGGTCTTTGCATTGAAGCACCACACAGCTCCTGATCAGAATCAATACCCAGCGACAAGAAGCCTCACATCAAGCACAAAAGGTACAACTCTCAGTGGGACTAACCTTGTCCCTGCATCCTACCCGCACTCCATCCGGGTAGTAGTGAAGTTATCACTTTGTGCCGGTTTGGCGTAACCAGTTATCCATGAGAGGTGCTTTCTGCTTCTAAGTGCTATTTTCACATACAACTTTAAAATGTTATATCTCTGGGTCTTCTGGTTGGATTTCTATTGCTCCACTATCATTCTATTTGTTAAAATAGACTCTATTGTTCTAAACTGGTTTGGGATTTTTATATTGTTTTGTTTTTACTTTATTACTGTTTGTGTGCTACTTGAATACTTTTCACATTGCCTTTAAGTTATGCCGGACTGATTTGTGCCAAGCTACCAGAGGGTTAAGCACACTTAATTTAGAGACTCTTAGTGATCCACCCTGAAAAGGATTGTGGTTGTTGCCTGAGTGAGACTTCCACTTTCCTCAACCAATATCCTACATTTTTAAAAAGCCCGTAAAGCATTCTGTCAGTCCTACCTCAGATCTTCCCAGAGACCATTCAATAGGCAAAGTCATTGCTCCTATGAACCTCTTTCACAACAAATATATAGAAGGTGCCACTGAGGACACTGAGGCATCAGCTGCAACACAGCCTAGCCTACCTTTCAACACAGCACACTGAACACACTTCACCACTTAGGAATTGTTGACCTGATGACCTTCCCTAACTATCCCTTGGATACATCCATTGAAAATAATGTCACCTCATCTTGAGTGGTTCACCCATCATTTTTCAAGCACACAAATTGAGGCTCGAATTTGTTAACTCCTCTCATGCACCCAGCATCTTCCGTAAGTCCTTGAAAAAAGATAGATCCTTCCATTACTGAGGGTTCCCATCTAAACTATAGCAATTATTCAGCTGCCATCCAAATACCTATTCCCCTTCATGAACCAGGCCACTAAATATGCATCTGCAAACCAGCCACTCCACAAATCATTCCCAATTCCCTACTCCTAGACTAGAGTCAAGACCTGGACCAAAGTGCAGCACAGAGACAGTCTCCATCAGGTGGTGGAAATTTAAATCCAATCGCTGGTACACATGATTCATGTCTCCACATCTGACCTGGAATTCAGTACCACTGACCATTTAGCCCTACCGAACACTCCGACCTCACTATGGACTCTCACTGCACCATCCTCAAATGGTGCACTTTCAACTTTATTAGGAAATACTAGGTCATCCACATAAACTCATCAAAAGCAGAATACATTCGTTCTTCTGGACTTCCTGTCTGTAGTTGTGTGTGCACAATGCAAGCACGCACAAGCAGCTTGGTATAATGTTGCCCATGTTCTGGGCTTCCCTTGTCTGTTCTACTCTGCAGTTTTGTGCTGTTTGAAACTGTGACATTCCAGTCCATTCTGATTGGAACTTAAAGTGCTTCAACATGACTCCTAGCCGCGAGATACTTGACGGAGTACCAGTCTCTGCAGTGGTCACAGTGGGGGCCTACCGGCGGATCCACAGAAACAGGAAGATGTTGCAACGCTGAAAGAATTTGATCATTATCAAAATTAATTGTGTGCGTTCATAGTACTATAGTCTAGTGTCTGGCTTTAATACTGTACATTCCCTTTTAACTCCTAGTCATGCTGCATGCTTGTGTAGAGGATAGTCGCATCGGCATAATAAAATCATCTTTTATTTCGAGTCAAAGATTTTTCACAAAAAGTTATTTTGTGTCTTTCAAAAAAGAAACCCCCAGTGGCACATAATGTAGTAGGAAATGGTCAACATGAATTGATGTGTTTTTTATAAACAAATTCAAATTTGGGGGATTCTGGGTGAGGAATAATATATATATTTTTTTACAATTCCAGATTTCTTTTCCTTTTTCTACTACCTAAAGTACACAAGCGTGACAAAAACCCTCTGAGCAGGACACAGGGGCAGATTTACAAGGAAGTGCCGCAGCGCAGCAACGCAAACCCTTTGGCTGCCCCACGATTCAGCACTTCCAAAGCACAAGAATGCAGCATATTCACAATAATATGTCACATTCCTGTGCTCTCCCCTGCACTGGCACACAAACTGCTGCCATGCGCAGGCACCCTTGCACCATGGTGCAAGGATGCCTGCGTCATGGGGAGATAGTTTTTGTGCAGGAAGGGGCACCTTCCTGCACAAAAACAGTCACTACAGGCATTTTCCTCTTCCAATGTGTGCTGTAGAATGCAGCACACATTGAAAAAGGAAACAAACGATGAGAAATGAAAACATTTCTCCTGGTTGCGCCTCGCTACACCACCCTTAGGGTGTCGTAGCATTCAGACGCATTTGCAGATTTACGATTCCTCGTAAATCTGGAAATGTGTCTTGCTCCATGAGTGTTGCGTTGGAATACCCGCAGCAACACCCATGGAATGCCCCTTTCACGTAAAGTGCTGCGTATAAAAGGGCCATATTTACAAGGACAGAAAAAGCCACGCAGGGTGGCTTTTCCTGTCCTTGTAAATATGGAGCAGTAACATGCGCCACCGGTATGTCACAAAAAGTGACGTACTGGTGGCGCAGTGGGCTTGTAAATCTGCCCCCACATATTTAAGTCACAATACCCTTCTAGGCAAATTTTGCACCATTGATAGCAATGGTCCTGATTTCCTCCTGTTTTATGTAGCAGCCCTGTTGTTTGGTCTGGCTCACATACAGTAAATACATTAATGAATAGAATAGAATCCATCGTTTTTCAGTTGGGAGTCTTCCTACACAGGGTTAAGAGTAGATGTTTGCAATGTATGACAAATCTGCTTATGCTCACTTCGATAAATTTATATTTAACATCTATAGTTAAAACGTATTTGCTTTCAAAATGAAGTGGGTGAAGAAAAAAAATCCTGCAGAAAACATTTTCTTTTTTTTATCAGAGAAATAGGTTTTTTAACGTATTTTACATACAAAGTAAGCCTGGAAAAATCTTTTCGTGTTGCATTACATTCACACAATTTTGACCTCAGATGTAATCGCAAAAATCTAAGAATCAAGCTTCTGCACACACTTGCGAAGTAGTGATGTTTTTAAATCCTCTGTCTAAATTTAAATTTAATACAGCCCTGGTTAAGAAGAGAATATGCAGTTTCAGAAAATGGAAGTCCTCCAGCACTGAAGCAAATTCACACAACTCAATCATCCTTACTGATGTGTTGCATTTTTCGCAAACACTTTAGGGGGTGACATTTTCGTTGTATAGCATGAAATACCACGTTCGTTTTAAATGTACAGCCATTGTGCCTACCTCCATGCCTCCGTTTATGAATTTATGTCACCAACAGTTTTAATTCTTTTTTCATTGTGGAATATGAGTCAATAATCAGAACGTGTCAATTTAAATATAAGGCTGGGGACAAATGGTTGATAATAATGAATATTTTGTATTATTTTTACTGGTAGGGCATACTGAATTCTGTGATAGTTTTAGCACTAAGCCTTCTTTTTTTTCTTTAAGTAAAATGAGCCATTCATAGTAGCTGTTGGAGTTTTGAAAATGTCAGGACATTTGTACTTCCTACTTTAGTACTATTTTTTGACCGGTGTTACAATTCGATTTTATTGACTCATCGATGTACTTAAATATAAGAAACATTTTAGTAGTGTTTAGTAATATTAGTGAAAAAAATAGTTTTAAAGAGTCATTTTGTAATTGAAATATAATGTGATTTTTTTTTATCTCACACTTCTTATTTAAATTCATTATTTCATTATGGAATCACAAATGCCATTTTTAATACACAAATATTATTCAAATGCCACCAAGTAATGTGCTCGATAAAACCAGTCGTGAATAAATTACTTATTACTTCGATGCATAAGTGAACGTAACTACCAGAAAAACTGCAAATCCATGGCTGTGAAGATTTTATTTCCTTAATTTGAAAGCTTTTGTGCGCAGAAGAAAGAGGTGTGGCCCCGCGGCTAGGGCGACTAACTCTTGAATCTGGGGATCACGGTTCAATCCCCGGCACCGGCGGCAGAATAGCCCAGCACCATGTGACTCTGGGCAATACCTTGCTTAATCTTCCCGTTGGCTTTTCAAATGTGGATTATTAGTGAAATTGAATACAATAATGCACACATGTTGGAAGAATAGTTAGATCTTTAGCAATGTGGATCGCTCGGTGCACGAATGTGAAAGCACATGGTAAGGTGGCTATATAAATGAATGGGTGAGTCTTGGAATGGTTGAATAATCAATCATGAATGTTGAATAGATATGTGTGTGTGCAGCATGTGAAAACATATTTGAACGCCATAAAGTCCACAGATTGCAATACCCGGTCTCCCAAAATGTTAAACTTACATGAATATCTATTTTAAAAAAGAGTAAGATCTAGAAGTAATTCAAATTGATTGAGACAAGATTGAAACTGATACTTGAGATTCTCACAAGGTGGAAGAATCAAAGTAACAAAGGGGCTGATTTATCCAGGATTTGCGCTGCTGCAAAGTCACACAAAATGATGCAAAGCAGTGCAAAGTCTTGATATGGTACTGAGGGGCATATTATCAACAGGTAGCGATAATTATCGCTAAATGCGCTTAACGCGTTTTTTGCTATCGCTGGAAATTATCACCATGACAGCGCTGTATTAACAGCACTTTGCGCATTGGCGATTTAAAATCCATCGGTAGCGGCAAAATGCTTGAATATCACTGGAAATCCAGCGATATAAACTCACCAATGGCGAAATCCTTGTTGATACGCACTGGTGGACTCAGCCAGACAATCCAACTTCCATTGGCAGGATGGCTAAGTCAGGTTTTCTTCTGGGGTTAAAATCCGGCATAAAACGTGGTTAGCACGGCTTTTGTGATCGCCTGACCCACCTCGATAATATGGAAATGTTGTGTTTTTGCCGGAATCAATGGAGATTAGGTTGGGAACGCCTACTTTGCATGTCAGTAGCGATGTATATCGCTGACATGCAAAGTAGGATTAAAAAGGTACCTGACTCAAGGAAACTCACGCTAAAGCGTGATCACGAGTCCTTGTAAATTGTGAGTTGTAAAAATCGCCACTTTTCCGGCGCATAGCGCTGGAAAAGCAGCGATTTTGCTCCTGATAATATGCCCCCTACTTTCCAACACTAAAAGGATTTGCATTGGAACAGTGCCCTTTTTGTAGCACAAATAGCAATTTGTGCTGTTTAACACTGCTTTGTTTTAATGGCGTGTTACATAGGTGGTACTTGGGTGTTCCATGCAACCAGACATGCTTTTTGACGCAAAGCACGACCTACCTACCTACGTAATCTTCAGACCAGACTTTGCACTGAAAAATAAAAATAACACATCCATAAGCTGTCTAGGTATATGATTTTGTGCTGGAAGTGTACTCTTCCAGTACAAAACCTATCCTAAACAGCATGCACAAAGCCTTGTACTATGATGCAAATATGTGTGCTTGGTGGTAGGCCGCCTTAAAGAGTGCCAATGCAGGGGATGCCAGCAGCAGTAGGCCATAATGAGGGAATATGGCTCTGCACTGGACTCCACCTCCATTACAACGCAGGGCAGTAACATTGGTTGCTGCACTGCATTGCGATTTTTTTCTCAATATGGCCCAAAGATTCAGGTCTGGTTTCTTCAAGTAATCGAAATGCTACATAAATATAATGGCATTTAGAGTTTCCAATAGACCCCTCTCCATCCACTTACACAGATATCACATGCTCTCAGCTGTCTCAGAGACCTTCAGATTTGCCTCAAGGACCCAATTGCCACCCTGAAAGCCACCAGAGCTGCTTAGACCTTCCATTCAAACTATTTGAAACTATGATTCAGCCTTAACCCCATCCGCGCTAAGCGTTTTCCCGCTGTTCGCTAAAGATTCGCAAATACCGCGTTACATGACGAGCTCAGCTCGTCAGGAGCGTACGACAGGCGTACCTCATGATGAGCTGAGCTCGTCATGAGCGTGGAAGGGGTTAAAAATGATATTACTTATCTTTCACATTCACTGCACTGTCTCTCACATTTTCTCAAAGAACCTCGACTATCCACATACTTTTAATTTCAGCCCTATGAGAACCAAAGTCGCTTCTGTGTGAACCTTGTTGCAGCTTTCTTGTTTGCATAGAAGTTCATAGCTACCCGAAAGGGTCCTTAGAAGCACACAGCAGGTCACAGGCAGTGGGGCAGTCCTCACAGAGTCCTTCCACAGGCCTAGAAGTACACCCAAGAGTGAGTCTGAGAACTCTATTTTTATTCCTTCTTTGCAGTGGCAGAAACTTCATGATTTTTTCCCCACCTAAGTGTCAGCCAATCTATTGTGTGGTTGTCTAGGAGGAATAAACAAAGTCCAACTGCCAACAACACCGAGAGGCCGATTACAATCTCACTTGGAAGGCCTCCAGACGGGTTCCGGAACAAGCAAATACAATTCAGAGACTATTTTTCTGACCGCTTCATCCCCCACTCCAAATGAGCAAGTACGATGCGAATATCTCGTCCACTTCGACCTAATCGTTTCCAAACCAGATCTTGTCTGACTTGTTCGGAGCTGAATCGTGCAGCGCAATGGAGCCGGATTTCAAACGAGCAAGTGCGATGCAAGATTCGGACTGCTGTATCGACTCGGTCTCAGTGAGACAAAACAACTGTCCGAATCAGACTTTGGGGGCCGTAGCAGACCCCCTTCACCCAGAGCCCTCCAAATTGGTCGCGAGTGGGTGCGCATGGGTCCCCCGAGATCCAAGCATTCAGTGTGTGGCGGGCAACATGGGGTACCCGCCACAGGGTGCACGCTTCTCCCCACTCACCCCTTTTTTGTTATGGGAGCCTCTGTATGCAGAGGTACACAGGCTCCCATAGAGTTTAATGGGAGTCTGAGCGAACCGAGTCAGTCAGCATACCGCTGCATCATACTTATTCTGTCAGACTCGCACAGTGCGATTCGCTAGGAAAGCCCTCTGGATCAGAGTTGTATGGAGGGCTTTTCTAGCGAGATTGTAATCGGCCCGATAGTCACGTGACCCAGGAAACAAGCTGCAGGCACCAAATGGGTAGGAGAAGAAAATCAAACTTCTAAGAATGAGAGAATAAGAAGTCAAAAGTTACAGTTTCGCTGCGCTTCCCGTTGCTTCAAACCATAATACCAGAGAAGTCATTTTGCTGACAAATTCAAAGTCATTCTTCGTAAGTGCCATTCTTGCACATTCTAAAATAAAATGTGGAGGTGTAGTATGGTCCCATTTTTCAGCCTCTCGGGCCTCTTACATAATCACCAGAGTGTCTTCTTATGGCAGGCTGGAGGGTATTAAGTTTATTCCCCAAGATGATCTGCTCATTGGATCGTATATTGAGAGCCACTAGTACAAGTCTGCCACAGGAAGACACCCTGGTGATGATATAAAAAGCTCTGGAGGCTGAAAAATAGGACCATGCTACACCGCCACATTTCATTTTAGAATTTCTTTGAGTTTGAAGGTACCCCATTTTTGACAAACACATGGGACTTCCATGGGTAGTACCTTCACACCCAGCGTAGTCGGATTACAGGCTTATAGTTTTGAAAGAAAGTTTATGATTGGCCCTTCAAACCCTTATAAAGACAATATGAAAACACAAAAGCAATATGTAGATGATATCTTGATTATACTGGCAAGGGATGTGTCAAAAATGTATCAATCTAAAAAAAAGGAGCTAGAGACCTAATAGTCTAATTGACAGTCTCCAAAAAATCTTTTATCACCAGTTGCAAGGAACGTTATTGCCTTTTAGGAATTATTGTATTTGTGCAGGAAGGGACACATTCCTGAACAAAAACAATCAATGAAGGTGTTTTTCCTTCTATAAGTGCTGCATTCTGCATCACACATAGAAAGAGGAAAAAACTAGGAGAAATAAAGATATTTCTCCTAGTTACGTCTCCCCTGGGGAGGCATAGCTTTTGATGAATTTCCAGGTTTGCAAGTCCCTGTAAATCTGGTAATGCATCAAAATCCATGGGTGTTGCGTGGGAACACCTGCTGCAATGCCCATGGAATCCTTCTCATATGCAGAGTAAGGCAACACAGCGACTTGAGCTGCTTTGCCTTACTCCATCTATGAGCCCATGAAAAGGCACACAAAGTAGCTGTGTGCGGCCTCGTATGGGTCTGCACTCTGCGCCGCCAGTGCATCAAACAGAATGACACACAGGAGGCACATTGAGCTTGTAAATAAGCCCCCAGATTTTTATGGGAGTTCCTAAAAATATTCTCGACGTCTCAATAAGGTTCAGTAGCGGCCCATGGAGGGAGTTCCGTGGGGCGGTGAGGTGGGGCGGGGGAGGGGCAGGGTGGGGGGTAGTAAACACAGGAATATGGATGAACAGAGGTAAGTAAGCAATTAAATAAATAAAACAAATGTTGTTGTGCGCGCTTCATTGCATTTTGTGATGCAGTGCGTGCAACAAAATTTGCACACAGAGGAACTTGGCCCCTAAAGGTCTGCTCTGGAGGTCGTTTTACAGCACAAGAATTATCTTCCTAACCCTTGGTTAGCATATGTGAGAACTCTGCTATATAGTTTGGGGTTAGCAAGTTTATGGGATAAGCCATCAGATGTGCAATGGATTGCAAAAACTATCCTCAAAGAAATATGTTATCAATCCTATTGTGATGATGAATTATGGAAATGTTAGGATGCAACTATCATTGATAGATTACTGAATCACAAAGCACGCTTTTATTCGAGCATTTCTTAGACTTTATTACGTGCCAGAGATCCAAGCAGTTGCATAATAAAGTAGATGTGAGATTCCGCTAATTGAAAAGTTCTGCTCTAAATGGTCTAAAGGTAACCTTGGTAATCAATTTTTATCAGCTTGTAAAACAGATTCCGAAACTGAGGCACATATGTTGTTTTTCTGCCCAGTATACACTGGCCCTCGAAACAAATAGATTATATCAATATGTCACTCTTTGGGTGATAGGCAGCACATGGAAGTTTTACAAATCTTAAGATCTAGCATCTAAGAGAATAGAGTTTACAGCGTGGCTTGATTTTTTTTGATGCTGTATAGATCATAAGAATGAAATCTTGTACTAATAATACACAAAAACCATGTACTGTTTATTTAGGCCAGTTTGCTATGCTGTTATGCTCAGCTGTTTTATCTTTAAAAAGATTTTACTGATGTCTTTTATTTCAATGCGTTTAAATAACTATCAATTTGGGAGTATACATAAAAATGTGTTGTTGTGATTTGTAAAACATCCAACATAAACTATTTATGATATGGATGTGGATTCCACCACCACCTTTTTCCTTTGGTTGATGACTGTGATACCTGAAATTCACACACACGGTAAGCAGGGATTGCCTGACCTGTACAGATGTAAAAATCTTTGCTGAAGAGGGAACCCTACACACAGATACTTACCATAAACGTGCAGCCAAGAATAATCTGAAAGATTTTCAAACTCATCATCCCCGTCCCCTAAAGAGAACCTACAATAAAGTCATGTTTTGCACCTCTGAAGAAATTGAAGTAAAATCAAAGATTTCAAGACACAAACAGAAAATCTTTCTGACAAATTGAGGACACACAACTTTCCTGAAAAAGTTATACAGAGAGCAAAAAAGAAGACCAGAATCAAAACAGAGTAGCATTAATTTAACTAATTCCAAAGGACTCTAAAGAAGTCAGACTGATCTGTTTAACAACCTTCAATAGAGCTTCCAACTTTGCCTGGAAGAGTATCTAGAAAAATTGCAGTAAAATGAATACAGGGTCCCACAAATGAGAATTACCTATGCTCTGACATAAACGAGCCAGGGGTTTTACATATACTCTGGTCAATACTAGACCTAGGGGAACCTAAACTAACTAAGATACTTTACTCAGTCACCTGGGCCTCCCTAAACTAACACAACACTTTTAATGGGGCCACTGCAACATTTGTCACCTTACATCTACAGCCATACAATTGACCTTGGGTTATCCTCAATATGAACTATCAGGCAACACAACAATTGCAATTCAAAACAAGTGATTTATATGATCACCTGCACTTGTAGCCTCTGTTGCACAGGAATGATAGGAATGAAGGTAAAGAACAGAATTTGCAAACTTTGGAGAAGCATGCGATGTACAACCAGCAATATAAAAATGGCAGAACACTTCACAACCAGGGGGCATACCAGTAACAATCTAAAATGATATGTTGCTCAATGTTATGATTGAGCAACTGGGTAATAATACAAGAAATCATAAACAAATTCTTTTCAAAAAGGAGCAACAATAGATCTCCAGGTGGGGCAAGATGGCGCCCGCTGTGTCAGGCCCATGAACGTTCACTCCCGGATCCCTTTCTCCCCAGGTAAATGTCATGTAACTTGGACATCGTTGAGTGCACTATGCTGCAGCATTTGTTGATATGATCTGGCTTATCTGTGGCATTTTTTTGCTGCACTCTCCCTCAAGCCCATGTTTTGCCTAGAGTTTGCCTTTGGATCCACGTCCTATTCGTGTCGACTCCAGTCACGGTGCTGCAATCTCGGCGACTCTGGCTTCTGTGGCCGTAATGCTCCTAAAGATTGCGAGAGGTGGCAAATCTCACCAATCAGAGGACACTTCCAGGGCAATGAAGGGCTTTGGCAAAGAAGCTAGGGTAATCTCAGCAATCTGGAGGGGGCCGAAGTAAAGCCAGACAAAACTCATTGTGGAGAGTTTAGGGGGAGTAAAGGTGTACCCTCACTCTTTTTGCCGGTTAAGAGTAAGGAACTCCAAGTGGCCCAAAAGGAGAAACAGACATAGTTATTGCTGCAGATGATTTGGAAACTAATGCAGGTATCCAGCAGAACTTGTTTGATGAGGTCGATCAGCCCAGATAGCAAGTTTTGGACCCCCTAATCAACAATGAAAATACCAGGCAACCAGGGTAAGATTTTAATGGGTGGAGGCACCTTTATTACTAATGGGATGGCTGGGGGGATAATGGATTGAGGCTATCATCAGCTTCTGTTTTGGGGATGGGGACCCCCAGTGACCTTACTGAGTCTAGCAGGTTAAATAGTAGTGTATTGTGAAGATCATCTATGAAGAAATTAAAAGAGGCTAGAGTACCATTCATTTTGAGCGGGGGCAAAAGGAAAGCCTGGCAACCATGATATCTTGAAAGAGACATACTCAGGGGATAACTTCTTCTCCTTTTCAAATTCATCTTACTCATCAGGAGATGAGACTATATCCATCTTGAGATCACTCCCAGCAGGAGTCACCTGGTAGTAGCTGGAGTGAATCAAGTAACATACACCTTGGGGAGGAAGCCACGGGCAACTCTGAAGTTGGTTTAGTAATGGTGCGGAAGAGGCAGGAGTTGCTTGAGGGAGCAACACAATCTGGAGATACAAGTGCACTACTATGGGACTAATAGTTCTCCGCTGAGTGAGGGGCTGCTGGTGGTCCCTTACCTAAGCATGCTAAGAAGGTCCTGTCTGAACGTCCTGATGAGATATCTGTCTCCGTGATCTATCAAAGCTTCATGGCACACAGATAGGAGATCCGTACAGAAAGCCAAAGGATCCAGGGAGCCTGACAAAAACTGCAGAACTCTATAAGATGCATTGCAAAGTCCTCCTCAAAGCTTGCAGAAAGGATTAATGAAGTGGAGGCCAGGATTTCAACTCTGGAAGATGAACTTGCTGCTCAGAGATCAATAACAGAGGCAATGCGTTCCCTGAAAGAAGACACATAATGGTGGCTAACAGACTTTGAGAATTGTCGCGACTGAACAATCTCAGAGTCTTGGCATACCAGAGGGCGTGGAAGGACAAGATGTCAGAAAATATATTGTCAATGTATTTGTTGAAGCCTTCCCTGAACTTTCACAGTGGAACTGTAATCAAGAAATTCAGAGGGCGCATTGATTCCATTTTAAGCAACAATTGAGACTGAGACAAACTACTCCCAGATCAAGGGTGATTCTAGTAAGCTTAAACAACTTTTTGGCACATAAGGCAGTGTATGAGCTGTCAAGGAAGGGGAATAACAAAAAATGTGTTAGACCAGATTTTTGTCACTGGCCTTTGGAAAAACGCTGGCAGCTCCTGCAGCTAACTCCACTATTTCTAGGTAAGGCATGCAGGCTTTTCCTCTGGACCCTGCAAAATTGATGATTATTTATCAGGAATAAACCCGATTTTTCCCTTTGGAGATACAAGCCAAGGAATATTTACAGTCACTTTAGAAGGGAGACCTGGGTTTATATCTCCATTATATACCTTGGTGGCAGCATAGTGATGTTGTAACAAAGGTGGGGGGGGGCAATCCACGCAAGATGGGAGCCTTTCCTCGCAGGGGACCCTAGGTCCTATTGCCTTGGTTTATGGGCGGAAGGGGGGTAGGGGTATGGAGAGGGCCCTGTCAGGACTTCCACAGTTGGGTGTAGGGGTAGCGGGAAAGGGTGTGTGGATCAAGGAGCACATGGGGGGGTTGGATTGGGGGTTATAAAATCAATCCATGTCATGGGAAGGCTTAGATAGAAGAATGTTTTCAAACTCTAAGACTTAGTTGGGTCAGTTTACACAATGCTATCGATTTGATTAATGGGGGATATGGTGAAATCTTCAGGGGTGCGCATTTGTTCCTTCAATGTATGCAGCTTGAACAATATTGGCAAAAGGCAGCAAGTGACGGCAGAGCTGAGGGTGGTACAACTTCATCAGGTCTGTATACAGTAAACCCATATTTCCTGGGGCAAACATAGGATGCTGTCCGAGCTTGGCTACACGCTAATTGCTCATACACAACAAGGTACTACAACACAGGGGTGGCAATTTTGGAAAACCAAAATGTACGGGTACGGGTAGACCGCTGCTAGATAAATATGGCTGCTGGGTTATCGTTGAATATGTTAAAGGGCAGTATCAGATTTGATGTATGCTGAGTCTATGGTTTAAAATTGGATGAGGCACAGATTCTTGAATATCCTAATTTAGAATTAGTGGTATGGCCAACACCCCTGGTACTACGGGGAGATTTTAACATACATCTCGATTGCCAGAAGGTACAGCCAGAAAATACCAGGTACAGGGATAGAAAGCCAATAGTCTTGAAGTCATTACAGCAGTTTCTTAGCCGATCACAGACTATTTGACGTGTGCTCTGCACAGAGTTATCTCAACCCTATTTTCACATTTTATTTATGTCCACGCATACAATTTGTCAGGTTAGATTATTTCTTTATCTCTAGGACTTAATCTCAGGGACAGGGATTCAGTTGTTCCCCAGGATTGCTGCTGATCACGGTCCTTTGTTGTTATACATCACGGCTATATGCATCTTTCTACCTCCAAGATCTTTTTCCTTTGACAGGAAACTCCTGCTGGAAACCCAGTTTACCAGTCACATCAAACAACGGATTGCACAATTGTTTAATATTAATCCTAACTCACCTGCATGCCCACTGGTATGGGATGCTTTTATGGCAGGGCTTGGGGGGAGATCTTTTGTGCTCCCTAAACAGAGACACCTCATACTTCAGATGCGGGGCTTTTATGAGGGTCTCATAGGGGCTGAATGGAATTTAATACAAGATGTGTCCGACAGTACTGTAATCAAACGAAGGTGGGCCGCTGCAAGGCTAGGATTAATTTACATTGGAGTAAACAAATTACAGGTAAATATGAAGGATATAGTGAAAAATGTTATGAATATATGGGGAGGCTACAAGAAGATATCTTGTTCAAAGGCTTCAGTCCAGGGAAGCAGAGCAAAGGATTAATGCCATACAAGACTCAATAAAGGGTTTAGTAGAGACACCTGCTGATATTTTAAGAGTTTTTAGAACATTCTATGAGGCCATCTATACTGAGAGTAATCCTGGCCAGACTGGGGAGGCCCACTACATAATGTATGTAGGGAAAAGTTGGGTTCTGAAGTTTCCCCCAAAAACACAGGAGAGAGAAAGGGTTTTTTAAAAAGGGAATACTCCTGGTCCCCTTGGATAAAGTAATAAAACAGTAGGAGGAGTACACCGAGGAGACACCTCAATGTCTCTGAGGTACTGGGAGAGGTGCACAGAAAAGAACATTTCTCCTTTCTTGAGAAGACCCCTCACTCACCAACCTAGTTGGTGACATGCTTCATCATTGGGGTCCTACCTGAATACCCAAATGCTATCCGGGTGTGCTTCAACACCTTTTTACAGTGGAGCAGGTTATTTTTCGTGGTGCGAGTGAGTGTCAGTAGTGGTTTCAAAATTGATGATAGCCAGAAACCGGATGTTTGATTCCGGTCCAGGGAAGACGTGGCTTGGCAGTTCGAGCTGGACTGTTCCCATGAGGCACAGGGTCAAGACTGATTTCCATATGGCCATTTCTGAACTGGGGTGGCATGGTGAGCAAAATAACAATGGATTAATCCCAGATCTGTGACTGGGGGTGAATGTTTTGCCAATGTGCAACATTCCGTTCATCACCTTGTGTGTTTTGCTTATGGAGTGTGAGGCATTAAATAGAGGAATCCCCCCTTATGCCCAGTCACTCTAGTGGCATGATCAGCCGCTAAGTAATGAAGTACACCCCACTGTCAGCATTCATTCATGTGGGTGTTTGAGCACTCAGGCTAATGCGTGAAGCTGGTAGCGTGCGTATATACCAATCACACAGTCAATCGGGGTATGTATTTAGCCCATGAGTATATATTACAACACCACTATCGTCAATCGTTAAAAGCGGGTGTCTACGCGCTTGTTCAAATAAGTGAGGGCGTAAAAGTAGATGCATGCATGCTGGTTTTTAGAGAGTCATAATGGAGGTGCCGTGAATCACAGTTATGGAAAATTAGGGGACTCCCGTAGGAAGACAGTGGAATGTGGCACAAGAAATGCAGGGGTCTAGCTGCAAAGGACTATGGTACTTGTAGGAATTGAATAAAGGTGCGTACATTGGGCCATCTTTGGACATTCGACCACTGAAATGTAACGAATGCATGAAACTGTGGCAGGACTATAAAAAGGGATAAACTGACTCAAAAAGTTGGTGGTAAATGGAAAGTGAAAATATATCCAAGTATGGTCCCATAGGTGCAAAACATGCAGTGCTTCAATCAGATTAACTGCACTTTACTCGGGCCCCTAGGGCCAGGCTGGGGGTTCTTACTACAATGGGAATTGTTGAAGCCCACGAGTTAATAGTAATTACTGCCTCATTGCGGTTATTAGCAGGAGAGGGAGACCAAAGAAACACAGGGCATAGGTGTCGTCCCAAAATGAGCAGTGCTGTGAACAAGAAAACTGCACTTAACTCGGGCCCCCTAGGATCCGGCTGGGTGTTATGGCTGGATGGGAGTTGTTACAACCCATTAGTTAATAGTCATCACTACCTCAATGCGGTTTAAAGTGAGTGAGGGAGACTACAAGAGGAGCGGGGCAAGGGGAATTGTCACAACTGAATCAAGAGCAGGCTTATTTGGGAAGGACTGAGTTCCAAAGAATATTTTCATTTAACCCATATTTGTGAGTGGATAGCCTGTAAATCCACTGCTGTTCCTTCTCAAAAAGGCATTGTTGGATTCTTTCTCCTGTTTTTATCTTTTCAGTGATGGTCCATCCCATATCATTGGTTGTATGATTGTTCCGGAGAAAGTGCTCAGTGAGTTTTGTTCTCGTTTTTTGCACCTGAATGGGCTACAGTGTTCACAAATTCTCTGTTTGACTTTCCTGCAGGTCATACCCACATACTGTAGGTTGCATGGGCACTTTATCAAATATACAACGTTGATTCTGTTGCAGTTAGTGTGTGCACGTTGGTTCCATATTTTCCCGGGTTCAAGTGCTAGTGTTTGTGTATTGCTGGTTAAGTGGCACACACTGCAGTTTCACATTGATAGTGACCTATGATGTTGAGTAGGCCCCACGCATTGAGGACAGTGGGTGTGGTCTCCTGTCTAGTTTCCTTTGGGTGTGTGCTCACCAAGGAGTCCTTCAAACTTTTTGCTTTTTTGAAGGAGAACAGTGTTTTTCCCAATGAAAATTGACTATATTGAGGATGTACCAGTGTTTGTTAATGATTTTTGTCACTTGATTTAATGCTGTGCTGTATGTGGTTACATATGTCAATGGTATTTCCTCATTGTTCTATAGTTTGTCTTCCAATAGGGCCTCTCTTGGTTGATTGCGTGCTCTTTTCTGGCACTTGTTGAGGAATCTTTCAGGATAGCATCTGTTTGAAAGTTTGTTTGTGAGGTCTGTCGCTTGGCTGCGGTAGTCTGTGGTCTTACTGCAGTTACGGCGTAGCCTAGGGTACTGGCCATAGGGCAAGTTTTCCCTAAGAGGTCTGGGATGAAAACTCTCAAATCTGAGTAGGCTGTTCTTGGCACTGGGTTTGTGGTGTGTCTTTGTCTCTAGGTTATCATTTTCCTTGGTGATCACAACATCCAGGAACATCATTGTATTGGGATCCTTAGTGTGGGTAAACCTTAGGTTTTCATCGCAGGTGTTGATCCATGTGATAAAGTCTAATAAGGCCTTGTTCGGTCCCTGCCATATGGCAAGGACGTCGTTGATGTAACTTTTCAAAAAGACGATGTTGGAAGAGAAGGGGTTCTGTTCATTCAGTATGAATTTTTTCTCAAAGACGTAAAGTTGTGCCACACTTGGAGCGAATGTGCTCCCGGTCTGGAGGTAAAGGGCTCCCTCCAATTGGAAATTGTTTTTCTTCAGGGCCAATATGGCACATTCCAGGATGAAATTCTTGTTAGTAATCAAGACTTCACTATCACCCGACTAACCAGGGAGCTGAAGTCTCCCGACCACATGAACGTACACGTCTGCTCGTTGGTGTTCCTGTTTACCGCGATAACTCCGGGGAAGGGCGACACTTTGCCTTCCCCACCTATCCCTTCATTTAATGTACCCGTGTGTTTTACTACTTTCCCCTGACGGACAAGGGAGATAAGGTCTCCCTGCAGTACGGACTGCTCCTGCGCTGGTGTTTTCTGTTGACTTTTAAACTTCGGGGAAGGGCGACACTTGCCTTCCCTTTATTTCCTTTCATAAGAAATCCGTGTCTTTCATTTGATGAACCTGTGCGATCACCGGGTTGAAAGTATCACCGGTACTACGACTCCAACACTACGGATTGTCTTTCCCTACAGCCCTGAAGAGTCACAAGTTAACTTCTTTGTGACGAAACACGTGTCAGCTGGTTTTCTTTCTGTATTGACCTAAAATACTTGATATAAAAAAATCTTCATTAAGATACTCCTGATGCCGACCTTCATAATTCCTGAACAGAAAGTACTTTGATAAATGGTTTTTACACTGAAACCAATTCCCTAAAACATGTGCACAGGACTTGGTTCTATTTTTAAAATCAAGATATGTCTGTACAAATTGATGAAGGTTAACTGGGACTCTATGCTGGCGGGAATTCAAAAACAGCTAGACGGAATCGCTGGTAGGAAGATGCAATGTGCTTAAAATGAATGTATTGCCTAAGGTGCTGTATTATTTTAGATCAGTACCATTAGAACTCAATTCTGTACAGCTCCAGAAACCACAGTCAGTATGTGTAAGATTTTTGCGGGACCAGGGGAAATCTTGAAGGGTGATGAAACTCATGACCTTACAACGTAAACGCGGCAGGTGGGCAGTGCCTAATTTTACACATTATTGTTATGCTTGTATATTGCAAAATATGAGGATATTAGTCACGGGGAGGGTGTTGGTACAATGTCAGAGGCCCCATCCATCTATCAGATGATACTTGGTACTGAGGGCGAGAGCCGTTTATTTAAGATGCTCGAACCAAGCTAATATAAAAAAACTTGCTTTAAGTTTCAGATAGCGGCTTTTAAAGTCTAGAAGTCAATCCATAGATCTCTTAGGGTAGAGGGGGTTTGCTACTCCACACCTACAGCTGCATCAATACTGTTGCCCCCTATTTTCTGGGATACTATAACAGCTAGATGGAGACATAAGGGGATGAAGATGATTGGTGATTTTTATAATGATGATGGTATTATCTCATTTTCAATATTGGCTGGCAAGTATCTTCTTCCAAAAACTAACTTCTTTAAGTTCTTAGAGATCTGAGATTTATTGTATAGGAAGTGGAAGTAGAGGGTGATAGAACAAAACCCTTTGGTTGAGGTTATCATACGTAAAGACCGAATTGGCTTCCTATAATTGTCTGCTAGATGCGCAGCAGGATGATTTAGAGGCGCAAAACTGCAAATGGAATTATCTGCTGGGCCTGCAGGGGGTCTTGGTGAAGGAATCTTTTGAGATTGCGGAGGAAATTCTGATCTCTGCTAATCTTAAAGCACAGCATGTTAAAACTATATTCGATATTTACTAAATTCTCACTAAAATGTAGAAATGGGGGGATGAATGATGGCAAATGCTTTCGCTGTGGCCGCAGCAGGCAGATATCCTCCATATTCACGTGTTTGCAGTTATTTAAGATAGTTATTGGGCAAAATTGAAATCTTTTTATCCAAGGTGACTGGGCTAAAAATTAAAATAGCACCTAAAACAATGTTATTAGGTATAGGGGATGGACCAGTAACAGGTCAGGTGGTTTATAAATTCCGGTATTTGGTATTCATGGCCACTGCAGTTACACGTTTGTGTATAGCTTCTTCTTGGCAGCAGAAGGAACCTCCCACTTTTGAGATGTGGAGAGCCAGATTTTATGCTATTTATAATCTCGAATATAGTCTGTACTCTCTTAAGGCACCATGTCGACAGAAGCTGGGCCTGAAGATCTGTTCTCAATGATAGAGCATATGAAAGGGTAAAAGCTATATTTATGTATCCTATCGCATTTATTATTTAAGGTAGTTTTAATAATCCCCTTTCACACCCAGTGATTAAGATGAAATATTGCATTTTTCTATAAATTGAAAGATTTGCATGCTTACTGAAATGTCATGTGGTAAACCAGGCTAAGGATTAAAATAAAAAATAAAAAGAACTACAGGTTGTCAACCCACAAGGAGGAACTAAATGACAAACTGGCACATGCATCAACAATGCCATTTGCGATTCCTTATTTGCGAAAAATAAGGATTAGCTTATAAGGAATAGCAAAAGGCAATGCATGTAGAAATCGCAAAAAAAATTGCGATTTCTAAACATTCCTTAACTGCGAGTCGCAAATTGCGAGTCACAATTAAAGAATACCTCCCCATTCATTCCTATGGGCCTAGAGGCCCATTGGAATGAATGGGAAGACATTCTCAATTTGCGATTCGCAATTAGAGAATCGCAAATTGAGAATGCAATTTCAAGGGTGCCAGGGAGTCAATATGACACCATGAAGCACCCCTGAAATCTGCATATGGGTACATCTTGCACAAACACATGCCCCAAGGGCATGTGTTTGTGTAAAATAAAACTTTGAAAAATGCACTTTAGTGCATTTTTCAAAGTTTTTGCAAATTACCATGAAGTTCAACTTCATGTTAATTTGCTCCCCCTCTTAGCGAAATCGCTAGTTTTGCTTACTTTAATGCATTGCATTTAAGGAATCTCAATTTGCGATTCCTTAAATGGTATGGCAATTTAAGTAATCGCAATTTAGATATTACTTAAATTGCGATTTTTGCTTTTGGGATGATGCAAAAATACCAGTCGCAAAGCAGCAGATTCTGAGAATCCGCCCGTTTGCGACCGGTTTTTGCTTTGATGCATGTGGGCCAATATCCCTTCTGGAAACAGCTAAATACCAGCCCTTGATTACAGACTTCATGGGTTTTCCAATCATATGACAGGATTTTAGTTCCTCTGGTCTTACCAGGTGCTCAGTCAAAATATCGATTTTTAAACCTACCTTAATATCGAGTTTTTAATATGGTAGGGAAAGAATATCGAAGTAAAGAATATCTTTGACCAGAATATCGACCTTAAGGTAAGTATTATCGTTTTTTTAATATCGAAGTAAGCAATATCGTTCGCCAAAATATCGTAGTCAATGATATCGAAAAAAATGTTGGTGTTATGTATTTTATATCAATGTTTAACTTTTGTTATGTATTTTCATAAATGTTCAAATATATGTATTAAATGTTTCGAAATTAGTAATTTTTTAAAGTACATTTTGCATTTTTGTATCAGAGCGGGTTGTGGGTTTATATGGGAATAAGGTGGGAAGTAATTTAATTACAATTAAGTATTTAATATGTTTTTATTTATTGTTATTGATTATTAATTTATTGTTATTTAATTATTCATTGGTACTTATTTTTTATTAATTGGTTAAATTATAATTATAATAATTATAATTAATGTATTATTAATTTTTATTTACTGTTATTGTTCATTAATTTATTATTAATTAATTATGAATTGGTGATCATTGATATTAATTGATTCATTAATAATTAAATTAAATATGTGATTTCTTTATGTGTAGTGGGTTGTGGGTTTATAGGGGATTAGGGTGGGAAGTAATTAAGTTAAATTAATTAATTAATATGTTTTTTATTTATTGTTATTGTTAATTAATGTATTGTTAATTAATTATTAAGTATTATTGGTAATTATTTTTTATCAATTGATTAATTGATAATTAAATTAAATGTGTTTTTTATGTGTAGGGTTGTTGTGTGTTGATGGGGGAATAGTGTGGGAAGTAATTTAATGTTATTTAAGTAAATAATAATTTAATTTTATTGGCATACATTAATGATTTTTTTGTTAATTAATTATTAATGTTATATATTTTACAAAAATTATTTAGTTGATAGGTATGTAAATTTAACCCCTACGCTATCCTATATGTTCCACACTGTTGCACTCACTGGAGTTGGAATGGTAATTTTAACCCCTACGCTATCCAACACTTTCCCTACTGTTGTACTCACTGGAGTGGGAATAGTAATTTTCACCCCTACACTATCCAACACTTTCCCTACTGTTGCACTCACTGGAGTGGAAATAATAATTTTAACCCCCGTGCTATCCAACACTCTCCCTACTGTTGCACTCACTGGAGTGGGAATAGTCATTTTTACCCCTATACTATCCAACATTTTCCCTACTGTTGCACTCACTGGAGTGGGAATAGTAATTTTTACCCCTACGCTAGCCTACATTTTCCACACTGTTACACTCACTGGAGTTTGAATAGTAATTTTAACCCATACGCCATCCAACACTTTCCCTACTGTTGCACTCTTTGGAGTGGGAATA
This sequence comes from Lissotriton helveticus, assembly GCF_964261635.1. Classification (NCBI taxonomy): domain Eukaryota; kingdom Metazoa; phylum Chordata; class Amphibia; order Caudata; family Salamandridae; genus Lissotriton; species Lissotriton helveticus. The sequence continues at coordinate 147,241,589 of NC_136072.1, read as the reverse complement.
GTAATTTTTACCCATAGGCTATCCAACACTTTCCCAATTGTTGCACTCACTGGAGTGGGAATAGTAATTTTCACCCCTACGCTATCTAACACTTTTCCTACTTTAGCACTCACTGGAGTGGCAATAGTAATTTTTACCCCTACGCTATCCAACATTTCCCCTACTGTTGCACTCACTGGAGTGGCCATAGTAATTTTTACCACTACGCTATCCAACACTTTCCCTACTGTTGCACTCCCTGGAGTGGGAATAGTAATTTTTACCCCTAAGCTATCTAACACTTTCCCTACTGTTGCACTCACTGGAGTGGGAATAGCAATTGTTACCCCTACGCCATCAAACACTTTCCCTACTGTTGCACTCCCTGGAGTGGGAATAGTCATTTTAACCCCTACGCTATCCAACACTTTCCCTACTGTTGCACTCCCTGGAGAGGGAATAATAATTTTACCACTATGCTATACAACATTTTCACTACTGTTGCACTGTTTGGAGTTGGAATAGCAATGTTCGTCCATCCGCTATCTAATATTTTTCGTATTATTTTAGCTAATGTAGTATATAATTAATTTTTAAAAGATTAAACATATTTTTAATTTTTAATTTTTTTTTTTTATTTTTGTATTCCGCTTGAAGACAAAACAATAGCATATACCATATAAGATTATCATGGATATCGATGTACATTATGCATTTCATATATAGCATCAGACAGCAAAAAAAGAGAGAGAAAAATAAAACCAAAACAAAATTCTCTGCAAAGTGTAATTGAGACCTGTGCAGATATTGTATCCAGGGTCGTTGAGGCAGAAACACGGATTTCTAATCTTGAGGATGATTTAGTCACCTAAAAATCCACTATAGACGCAATTCAATCCCAGCGGGAGGATATCCAATGGAAACTTGTGGACATGGAAAATCGGGCACGAAGAAACAACTTAAGAATTTTGGGGATTCCCAAGGGCACGGAAGGATCGGACACTCAGCAGTTCGTGGTTGATCTATTCACCGAGGCATTCCCTGCGGTCAAGGAATGGGACTGCCAGTTAGAAATCCAACGGCCCCATCATTTCCCTTTTAAGCCTAAACTTCGCCCGGGCCAAACAGTCAATAGACCTCGTGCTTTCTTAATCTGTCTACACAACTTTCTAGCTAGAGAAAGGATCTATGATCTAGCCAGGCCCGATAGGCAAAGGTCAGGGAAGGGCTGTCAATTTTTTGTCAGGCCGGACTTTTGTCCAGCCACAGTCGAACGGAGGTGGCAGCTCCGTCAGCTCATTGCCCCTTTTCAATCTTAAGGGACACAGGTCTTTTTGCTTTTCCCTGCCAAACTTAAATTCATTTATCAAGCTCAGACAACATTTTTTGAGTCTGAAATTCAGGCTAAGGCCTTTTTGGATTCAATTTAGTAAGCCAAATTTGTTTGGATCTAAGTCCTTAGTTTTTTCTTTTCTTGTAGAAATTGTTAGTGGGGACAATGCTCTAGTGTGGGGGTGATATTCTTGGAGTATTTGGTGTCAATGTTCTGTTTCTGATATCTCCCAGGGCAAGTCCTCCAGTATCTTTAAGTCGGCAGAGACTCCAGGGGGGGCTGTGGCTTATACCAGCTCCTCCATCACTCGGACTTTGGTCCTATTGCCTAGGTTGGGGGGTGGTGGTGTGAGGGGATTGAGGTTGGGTGGGTGCCAAGGGTGGGTGGGCGTATGGGAGGGCTGTTGGGGTAGGGGGGGTGGGTTGGGGGCGCATTAAAAAAAAAGCTTGACATTTTTTTATCATGGTATCATTTACATTGTTATATTCACTATTTTGATTTTTCTGTACAAAAGACTTAATGGCGTTGGGTAAAATTCGAATAGCATCATGGAATGTTTGTGGTCTTAACAATGGGAAGAAGAGAGCCTTATTTTCAAGAGTTAGTCAGGCTTTACAATTAGAGGTATTATGTCTGCAGGAAACCCATGTGCCTTGGAACAATGGAGATTATTTAAAAATTCCTGGATTTGACCTAATAGGGTGTTCCCGACAGTCCTCAATGATAAGAAGGGTGGCAATTTTAGTAAGGCAGGGATAGGATCTTGTGTTAGAACCTGTCAAGATAATGAGGAGCACTGGGTTATCTCTGAGTTTTTGATTAATGGTAGAACTCTGACTATTTGTACTGTATATAGCTCAAATGTGGATGACCCTGCAGTCTTGCACTACTTAAATGTAGAATTAGCTCTATGGCCCCACCCCATCTGTCTCTGTGGCGATTTTAATATTAATCTTTCAGCTGACTTTAATCTTACAGGAGGGCAAAAATATGTGGGCAAGAAACCCAGAGTATTTAGGGCGCTACAAGCGCTGGATCAGGAACACTCCATGACTGATCTTTGGTTTCATCATTATAAGCACCTAGATGACTATACATACTTTTCAGCCCCTCACAATAAAATGGTACGCCAGGATAATTTTTTTTTGTCTGATCAGCTCTCAGAGACTACATCAATTTCGATTTCACCCCGTATTATATCAGATCATAATCCGCTGATTATTGGTTTTACTTTAAATTGTATTGTGAATCCTCCTAGAGCATGGACCTTTGAGAGAAAGCTTCTATCAGAAAAACTCTATTTAGATCACATGAGGCCCTGGGTATCTGAATTTTTTAAAATCAATAGAGGGCCAGCCCCAGTAACATAGTTTGGAATACACTTAAAGCAGCGATTCGGGGCGAAACAAAGAGCTTCTCATTCTCTCGTCAGCAGCAAATTCAAGAGCAAACAAATGGGCGGATTGACGCATTACGTCTCGCAGAGGTTCTGCTCATGGATGCGATCAGGGAAGGCCGTGATTTAACCCATAGTCAAGCACAGGTTGCGCGTATCAGGGCCTAACTGCTCGAGTTCTTTGGACAGGACCTCGCAGCTAAATATCTACAGTACCGCTCGATGATGTTTGAGTTTGACGAACAATCAGGCAGGGTTCTGACTAAACGACTTCAGCAGCATGCCCTGGTCAACCGCATTGTTAAGATTTAGGACCCTCTGGGTCATATTCACGATACTCCTGAAGGAGTCCTGACTGTTTTCTCTGAGTTTTACGGCTCTCTATACATGGAGGAAGCTAAGGACCTTAATATAGACTACGAGTTTGGTACCTTTGTAAATGAGCTTAACACCTCAAAAGTAACGGACCGGCAGAATACAATCTTGGTGGCACCCATACAATGGGAGGAGGTCGAATTGGCACTGAACTCATTGGCAGAGGGCAAGGCGGCCGTCCTGGACTCCATTCCCTTGGAGTTTTATACTATATTTCGGTCTGGGATTCAGGAGGATTTTCTAACGATCCTTAGAGATGCGCAGCTTGGCCATAAACCAGACTCTTAGCGCTACACAACTATCATTCTATTTAGGAAGAAAGATAAGCCGGAGCTCGACCCTGCCTCATTTCGCCCTATATCACTGATTAATACTGATAATAAGATTTTTGCAAAGATTTTGGCCACAAGATTAGCGTCAGTGATATCTCCATTAGTCTCTATTCACCAACATGGATTCATTCCGGGTAGGGACATGTCCGCCGCATTATAGCATTGCTGGACTGGGCTCAAGTCACGGGATCCCCCCTGGTGCAATCCTGTTAGACGCCGATAGGGCGTTTGACAGGGTTAGCTGGGGTTCCTGTGGAAAGTTCTGCACTGGAAGGGGTTTTGTTCAAATTTCATCTACGCCCTGCAGTTTCTTTATATCACACCTCATGCAACTCTGTCTATATCAGGGTTGGCCTCAAGATCTTTTGAAATTAGCAGGGGCACCAGGCAGGGTTGTCCCTGCTTGCCCCTGCTATTTGCTTTGTATATAGATCCGTTTTTAAGCAAACTTGAGCTCTCCCCGAATATACCCCCGGTTAGGATCAATACATTTGAATTTAATGTCCTGGCATACGCCGACGATATTATAGTGTTAACTAGTGATGTGGCAGCCTCATTTCCAGCAATTAAAAACTTAGCGGAACAATATGGCCATTGCTCGGGCTATAAACTTAATGCCCAGAAAACTCAGATGGTCCAATCTACCGCTATGGGTCCCTCTGATGCACCGGTGATTCAAAGTGCAGTGTACCTAGGAATACAAATTACAGCTGCAGTGGACAAGCTGACAGATATGAAAATCTTACCTATCATAGACATAGCTAGTTCTACTCTACGTAGTTTGGGCAATCTGCATCTATCTTTGTTCGGAAGAAGGAATGTGTTAAAAATTTTGATTTTACCGAAATTCCTTTACTTATTCCGGACCATTCCGTTAGAATTCGCTCAGTCAAGCCTTGCCCGTGCATAGAGATGTTGTAGCAGGTTCCTATAGGGCTATCGCCAGCCCCGAAGGGCGGCAAAATGGATGCAGTTACCACTGGACAGGGGTGGGTGGTCACTCTCCAATTTTCTGCTCTACAGCTGGACAGCTTTACTCCAATACTTTGCTGTCCCACTCTTTGGTGATAGAGCAATACTTCCACAATTTTGTAGACCCTCTATCTTTGAGATTGGTTTAGGAGAAGATGCCAAGGGGATACTAATGTCAGTCCTTGAACCTAGCTATTATAAAAAAATAAATATAAAGTTATCACGTCATTGTACTCAGTTTGGAGGAAGGTACGGCGGAAATGGTCCATTCCCAGTATTAATTTTTATACCCCCCTTTCAGCAGCTAGACTGCTACCCTCCATTTTTCAAGATCAAATTACAATCTGATGGATTACTGTTTTGGGGGTTCTAGCTCATGATGGGAGCATGGCCTCTTTTCTTTTTTTTAAAAATACGTTTTCTTTGGACACGCATACATTTTTCAAATATTTACAGGTTCGAAGCTATTTAGATAAACTTTTGCACAACAACCCCATTTTATTTGTTAAGAATACACTTATGGATTTGATTCTGAAGAGGTCATGAATTGGGCTGCTCTATCAAAATGTACTGTTAGGTCTCCCTGATGTTCTATCTCTTCATAATACTAAATGGGAAAACAAGTAAGTTAAGGCTGGTATGGATATTACACAGGCACTAGAGCTATCCAGTAAGGTGCTAAATTCAGGGAGCTTACGCTCCCAAAGTTATATGGCCCTATATGATCTGTACTACAATCCGGCCAAAATATCTAAATGGGGAGGTAGGGGAGGCCATAGTCGCCCGAGATGTGGCTTAGTAGCAGCTAACGATGTACACATGTTTTTCACCTGCCCCAAACTTGATCAGTTCCTTCAAGACGTTCAAACATTTATCAACCTAAATCTTAAAATCCCTGTGGCTTTGTCCCCAGAACTAGTAATACTGGGTTGCGAGACCGATGCTCTGTTTGTCAGAACGAGTCATACTTCAGCCCTAATATTTATTGCTATGTCCTTAATACGTTTATGTATTACATCAGAATGGATTAGTCCTACTACCCCCACCTTTGTGAATTGGAGAGCAAGGATTTTAGCTCTCCACAATTTGGAATCAGCTGTGTTTATGAGGGGGGGTAGGAAGAGGCGGGAAAGGGGGGTACAAATATGGGCTCCATTCACACAATGGTTGAACAGCTGAGGTGTAAGAACCAGCTTTGCTACTGGTTTATTGTATTTGTTTTATTGGGACATGGGGGCTCTGTCTGACTCATTTGTTTTTCTTTTTCCTTTTATCCTTCCCCCGTTTTTTTTAAATTTTTTAATCTGTTACATATATTTATTTAATTGTTATTTGTATTATTGGTTTATATGTATAGATGTATTTCTAATTCATAAGATTTTTTTAAACAATTAATACGTTAATAAAATAATCATTAAAACATATTAATAAGTAAGTATGTATATATTATATTATATGTATGTGTCTAATGTTATTTTTAATTATATATATATATATATCACTTATCATTTTTAAACATTTAAAAATATTTTTATTTTACATTATATTTTTTACTTTAAAAAACAATATTTTTAACAACGATATTTTTGACATCGATATTTTTTTTACGATATTTTTGTACTTACCTTAATGTAGATAGGATGTTGATATTCTTGATTTCGATATTCTTGCTGCAATATTTCTGTAGGTCAATATTCTGTCCTTCGATATTCTGACAATGATTCGTCATACCACAGTCTATAATCATCAAAAATGGTCATGACGAAAGACATTCCATATGGACAGAGGTGCACTACAGAATATGGACAGGGTGTCTGTACCTCAGAATAATGGACTTCTTGATAAAACAATGTAGATCACAAAAAGCAACGTTGCTTTGACATAACTAATGTCATAATACTGACAATATATCTGGGGTTTAAGAGTGTGGAAAACAACCACTACACCGTGTGTTCCTCACATTTTCAGAGAAATCTTTTCTGGATTTAAACACTTTCCACATAAGATGCAGTTCTGTGCCTTTGACTCAGTTCACAAGCATACAAAAACTATCAGACCTCTTTCAACACATAAATACATGAATTACACCTTTCTGAATGAAGGCCCTACGATGGCATGGCTCTCCAAGCAGTGACGTTTTTTGCATTATCCATTTTGAAGGGATACATACGGCATGAGAAAATCCAAAATAATTAGGTCCCAACAAGCAAAACATGCCACTGATCTAGGAAACAGACCTACCCATGGCAGATATGGATCAGTTGAGGAGGGAGTGTGTTGAGAAACTTATAGCTGTCTCAAACATGGGACCATAGTCGCCAGGGGGGTACATCTGCACTGACAACTGGAAGGAAAAGAGGTGCGATAATCCTTCTCCATAAAAGATTTGATGTAAAAATACCTAAACTTGGATTGACCCCCAGGGCAGATATGTGTCTGCACGATTTATACTCTAATCGCAAACATATGTGGTAGGTTCGGTATGTGCACCGACTGGAGATAGGAAAAACTTTTTCTCAAAATTCAACAGAATTTTAACATAAATGGGGATGCAAATATTTTTGATAGGTGGAGACTGTAATTTAGCCCCTGACCTGATTCTGGACAACTTTGGATAACCAGATCCAGATTATCATCACAGTTTTAAGCACGGTATTCTCCTTGATCTGCCTACCGCTCATCAACTGAAGGATCCATGGAGGTCTATACACCTGACTGACAGGGACTACATTTTTGTCCATGCCAAGAGGAGCCCCATATTGCTTTTTTTTGCTGAGCACTTCCTTACTGCCTAAAATGGTTTCCTGTGGAATAGGAGTGCAGCACATCTCAGACTATGCACCGACCGCTTTAGAACTGGACTGAAACTGTACTTCGTGGACACATCTGGCATATGGACACTCATTGCTTCAAACTTCCTGAGAATAAAAGGAAACTGCAGAGATACTGACAGACAATGTGGAACAAACTAAGGGGCCGATTAGGATGGCGTTGAATCTGCATCCTCTGGGCTGGCGGAAGACACCCGCGGCCTGGAGGATGCGGATTCACCGGACATTGGAAACACCCACCGCCACATTAGGATGGTGGTGGGATCAGCGGCGGACGGCAAGTCCATCTGCCGCTGATCCGCGGTGTATGCAGGCAAATATTAGGATGCAGGCTGAAACATGCTTTTCCAAGGCGGCTTTTCTGCTGTGGAAAAGCATGTGGTCTTTTGTGTTTGGGGGCCCGTTGCGGGCCCCCAGGGTGTCGGGGATGTGGGTGCACATGGGGGGTACCTATGGTACCCCCCTGCATTTACATGCACTAAGCGGCAGGCACTGCGCGGTGCCTGCCGCATTGTGCATGTAAATGCAAAACATGCATTTTTAACCTTGCGGCGGTTGCTGCTTCAAGCAGCACCCGCCGCAAGGTTAAAGGTATGGGATGTGACCGCCAGGGTGGCGATCAAATCCTAATTGGTATGGAGGGACTGCCGCTGCCCCTGCGGATGGTCCCTCCGCCTCGGGGATTGGGGACGGACGCAGGTCCGTCCGCCATCCTAATAGGCCTCTAAGCGTGGGCTCCTATTGCTGGTGCTGTGGGTGGTGAGTAATGCGTACATGAGGTTTACTGGCAGATTCAGAGGCAGCAAGGATGCATGCTCAACAATGCCAGTTCCCATTTGAACAAGAAATCCTAAGCTAGACTTGTTTGTATCAGCAATTGCAGACACTGGCCAACCTATGCCTCCTCACTGCCAAACAGTTAGAATTGAGCAAGAACACTTTTTTTTCGAGACCTCCAATTACCATGCTTCACACGGGATAGCCAATCAGCTCTTGATGGAGAAACAAAGGATGGTAAAATGGCAATAGCAATACCAATGTGGAAAGCGCCAGTAACAGGCGGCTTCCCAATTGAATTTTTAAGAATCAAAGCTCTGTTCTCGGTAACCCTGCTGTGAAACATATTACAAGAGGCTAACTCTCAATCTCCTCTACTCTCAGAATGTACAAAAGGCCTGATAACCCTGACACCAAAGACAGATAGGGATCTGATACACTGCAAAAATGATCAGCCGATTTCCCTCATCAATTTGGATACGAAGATTTTTGCTTAGATCTTGGCCACCAAGAGTACGTCCCGTCACTAATTCATGCCTATCAGGTGGGTCTTGTTCCGAGACCCACTTTGAGCAATCATCTTCGGATCTCCAACCCTGTTAAAACTGAATGAATTGCCCTCTCCCTCGATGCTGAGAAGTTCTTTGACTGGGTGGAGTGGGGCTATATATATCAGACTTTAGCCCATCTAGGGATTGGTGGCTAAATTGGTTGTACTCTTCTCCAATGGCCTCAGTAGGCTGTAACTCTTTCTGAACTCCACCACTGACCATTAGAAGGGGAACTAGACATTGGTGTCCTCTCTCCACCCTGCTATTTATTTTAACCCTGAGCCCCCTGGTAATTACCATACGTAAATGAACTGCATTGTCTGGAATACCCATCCCAGCAGGAGAACTGTAGATCATGCTTTATGCTGGTTATATATTGTTGACTGTATCCTCCCCAGCTGACTCCATCCTGGCTGTGATTAGGATGGTCAACCACTTCTTGATCTTTAGTGGCTACAGGATTAATTAGCCTAAAAGCGAGCCACTGCCTATAAATTGAACGATTATAATGGACAGTGTGTGTGGCATACACTATTTCTCTGTGCCAACGTGGTTGAAATACCTTGGAACAATGATTCAATCCAATCCACATCCCATCGTAACTGACAACATTGATTTTCTCATGAGCCAGAAGCAGAGAGACTAGCTGAAATGGTGCCATTTTCAACTCTTTATTGTCACGTGGCCCATATTGGCATTGTCGTATTTCCTAAGCTAGCATGAGCACATTGCTGACTGTCTGCTGCTTTGCACACGTTACTACACATATTTATTTTGCTTGTGCCACACTGAAGTTTTCACATAGAAATGCTGTTGTTTTTGCGCTTTGCTCATTACTGGGATTTAGTCTGAACATTGCGAACATGGTCGAACAACAATGCCTCTTGTTATTTTTTGTTCTGGTCAGACCCTAGCACCTAGACAAAACATGCAGATGCAGCTGTTGTTTGGGAACTCGTACTACGGTCACATGAGGATACATGAATAGGTAACACACACTCGGAGAGGGATCTTTCCAAGGAGAAGAGCATGACAGAACCTGTGATGTAGATCTACCATCTACAGACTGAGGTACGGGATCTGCTGATAACACCCAGAGATCTTCTAATATATAATCATTTTGCTTCTACACAAGGGGAGGGAGGTTAGGCTACTTTGTCATTTATCATGACACATCCTTTTATGATTTACGGACTACTTGCTTTGCTGACTGTATTTGTGTTAGGCATTTTTCTACTTGTTGTGGCATGTACACTGCATACTAGAGGACATTTTTTAAAGTAAACATTTCAAACTTTTTTGTGTCTCTGTCAGATCTTATTGTGGATGAGTAAAAGAGCGTGAGAGAAAGGGTGCGTCTTACAACTGTGATCTAGAGATAGTCAGGAGTGTTGTGTTCTGGGGTGTCTAATCACTTGTTCCTCTGTGAGTGAGTAGGAGGGCAAGTGAAACACTGTAGCTAGTTGGTCCCAGGCTCATGTGTACTAAGGTGTTATAATAACTCAGTCCCTGCCGACTAAGGTCCCGTAATCCCAAGCATTATTCTTTGATTTCGGAGAATCCCTGCAACATGGCGCCACCAACGTTTGGTCTAGTACTTATTCATGAGACCCCTGAGTAACGCTTGTGCTTGTCCACTATACCCTCTCACCGGTTCATGGAGATATCCGTGGTGGGAGGGCTTTGCCTCCTCAGTTAATAGGGTTCACCTATTTGTTGTATGTTTTTCAAGCTCGATTTCTAAGAGGTTTTTGACCCATTTTGTGCTACTCTCATTTCTGCTATATATACAATGGCACAACCTATCGTGTTTCTGGCACATTGCAGTGTGACACATCATTTGTTACAGCATGGGGTCCCAAATGCAGGGGCTCTGATTGTTTTTGTGGTCGAAGCAGGTCCTGCATACTGCTTCCAGGTCTTTTATTCATAGGTCACACTTCCTGCAGTGGACGCGAATAATATTTTCTTTCATGCTTATACTGAAACTGCAGCATCAGCAGCGTATCGTCCTTATGCAGTGATTGAGGTTCCGCTATGGCCTGGGAGCACAAGATTTGATTTAATGGTGCCCTTCCCCACACTATCTCATTTGTTCATATGGGCCTTCTAAGCATTGATTGGGCCACATGGCCAGTATTAGCTGGTTTTACGCCGCATCCAAATTATCTCAATGCTAATGTGGCAGAAGTATGTTTATTATAGACTCAAGTGCGTCATGTCTATAGACAGGTAATCAAAGTTATTTCTCAAGCTTTCTTAGTAGCTCTGCATGGACCTGTGCCTCCAGTACCGATACAGGGCAGAGGCCTAGTGATTAGACCTGTTATAATTAATTCAGTGAAGGGCAAATGTCATCAGAATTGGTGGTGGTCTGATTCCCCCCTTAGTAGACTGCAACACAAGGGGACGGTGTTTGCCTCATTGCATACACTTTGTTTTGGCACCCCTTCCATGAGAGTTCCTCCGAGCATTCTGAACCAAGTACAGATTGAGCACAGGTCTGGTCCAGCCCTAGATTTTGGGATGAAATTGATGGATTTTTACCCATAGTCTCAGACATGATTCTTTCTAACATTAAGGGTGAAGCAGTTTGCTTAAAAGTTAGCCCACTGAACTTTAGCTTTTCAGTACCTTTTTTTTCAAAATTTCTCCAAAGTCTGAAGGCAAGCACTGACAGGCGCAATCCACTTCTTGTATCTGAACCACACTCCATCGCGTTCAGCCGTATTTGTTTTCGTTGACCCGGTCTTCCATGACTAGATGTCTGTGGTTAGCACTTTTAGTTTTAGTCTCTAGTTTTTACTAAAAACTTTAAACATTCAAAACTCCATTTCTACTGATTGCATTTTTAACATTTTGGTGTCAAATAATGTAATATAATCTACTTTATCTTTCTAAATTGGTGTGGGATTTTTCTTGTGTTGTGTTTTCACTATATTACTGTTTGTGTATTGCATAAATACTTTACACATTACCTCCAAGTTAAACCTGGCTGCTTGTTGTGCCTAGCTACTGAGTGTTAATTAAGTACTGGATAATTTATTGACTTTCTGTGGTTCAGGCTGCAGGGAACTGTGGCTGTTGTTTAACCAGGGCTCACACCCCAGTCAACCAATCGCCTAATTTCTCACATTAGTTATTTTAGACCTCTGATAATTACTGGATGTTTTAAACAAGTTCAAACTCATAATTCTGACTCAGTCATACACAGAAATTTCAACATGGGTCATAATTTACGAGGAATTTGTAATGAGGCCCTCTGAATCAATTTGTAAGTCACTTACACTTCAATCTTCCTGTAATTATTGATTCAAATGATTGTTGAATGATTGCTTGTAAGTTTATCAAGAGGAGATAAAATAACTTAGGGATCCTCTGTGGCTATTAGACATCCTATGACCATGCACATTTTACTTTATTGACAGGAAGGTAGCGGAAGGAGAGGCATATACCAACAAATGCGGAGTTCTTGTCACACGTGATCACAAAAAATGCAGTAAAGGCTAAAAAGTATTATAACTATACATATAATAGGTGTATGCCAACCAATACATTCTTCGGTGAATCAACCTTTATGTGGGTACCAAATGGTGTCACCTACTCTGGATAGATTGATAACTGAGTGATGCATGCCTTCTAGGCCTGTGTGATATTTTTAGCATGCCTGTTATCATTCTGGAAGGAGTAGACATCTTACAGGAGACATCTTCTCATAGAACCAGTCCTCCTGCCAGTAGGTTGCTCGAGATTTGAACAGCAGGTAGACTTTCATCTTTCATTTTCATGCGAAATACCGCAAATGTCATTTTCTGAAACTTCATACAAATTTCAGTCATTTTCACAAAATCACATTACAATTTTAAGCATTCCTAAATCCCTATTTCCCAGTATACATATTATACAGTTCTTGACATTGCATACTTTGCAAATAAATAGGTGCACCAGTCTGAAGCTTGTTTAGGAACCCCTGCAAGGGCTGACTATTCTTCCTGTGTCTTTCACTACTCTACACTCCTCTGTCTTTCACTACTCTACACTCCTATCTGCTTTACACGCTTGAAGGTTATTTCTCCTCTGTGTTTTCATGCCATGTCGCTGTTTTGATATCTTTCTCTTCTTATTTCTCCCTCTCTTCTGCTTGTTATGTGTCGAAACTGATTAAGAAAAAGAAATTACAGGCCTCGAAAAAAAGCGCTGTTGCCCACCACCTGCAGCCACCTGCACAAATTAAGCCCTGGCTCCTGGTGTTGTTCACTCAATCAATCAATCAACTCAAGACCTCAGAGCATTTCTCTCACTACTTGTTCTTCACTTTGATCTTTAGTGTCTTCTAATGTTCAGGAAAACACTTTCATTCTGACCTTCACATTATTTATATCATTATAAAGTATTCATTTGGTCAGATTTTTCCAATGAGAGCAGTAAAAGTCACGTTTCAAACTCATACAATACAGGCATGCATGTTTAAAACATAAACCACTGAATGATTTTTAAATAAAAGTATTTTGGGTATGAAAGTCAGAATTCTCTATATAATTAAAAAAAAGAAATAAAATATACATACATAAATATACTATTACTTATCGTTGGCATTCAGTTAGGAAAGCTTCATCTAATTGCAATGCTACATAAATGTAGAGAGCTGTAAAAAATGCCCTTGATATGGCAGGTTAAAATAACACTAATTGACTTAGATTAGGAAGGCGTCAAAGATCGAGCTGGGTGAACTCTCAAAAAATATGAAAACAGGTCTGTTAAATTCTCAGACTGCCTCATAATCCTTTCCATTGGCTGAACACGTCACACCATCTGAGTGTATTTACTATTATTTAAGCCGGCTTTTGGGGCTTATGTTGATTGAAAATCCGGTGGTTCTTTGGTAATTCCGTTTTGACTCACGGATTGCTTTTTGCTTCACCTCACACCTTGCTAAATCCACAGGTTTACAACTACTGAACAGTAAATACCGAGTTGCAGCCATGCCTCTTCGTGTACCCTGCAGTTCATGGGAATGGTGCCTTGCTTAAAATTCCTTTTAAAATTGCCTTACATTTGACTGGCAGCTGTACAGCAAGATAGTGGGCCAAATCACAAAACATTTTTGACTGGTGCTAATTCATTCATGTCCTAGGTGGTAAGTTAAGACACCATTGGTTCCAAACACCTTTTTTTACGTGTATTATGAAAACAGCTTTCTGGAGGCTGTGCTTGTGACAAGTTTGTGCATATGTATAGCATGATATTTTATTGTGGTGGTGATATATTCTGTTGTTTTCTCTGCCTATGTGTTATTGCGCTACATAATTGCATTAATGATTCTGTTGTATTGTACTGCAGGTGTGTTGTATTCCGTTTTGACTGATTTGCTGTGATGAGTCCTGCTATGCTTTAAATGTGTTGTTATGCAGCTTTGTGTATGGTATGGTGTTATGTTCTCTTGTTTATTTTAGATAGGCCAGAGTATGCTGTTACATGTGCAGTCAAAAGCATCACATGTCTTGGATATTCCTGTATCAAGCAACAATTTACCACTTTCTAAGGTAGTAAAATAGCTCTGCTCCAGCTCTTGAACTACATAACTTATTGACTACTAGGGTTTTCCTCCCTGTATGAAGCCTTTTTTTATGATCAAGTTAGTTTTCGCTTCAACCTTCAACCTTTTCTTACACAAATGTATCCATGCCAAATTTGTGTCCAGTTTTTCCAACATCCTGGGAATTCTAAAGGTACCCAAGGTGTGTAGATTCCCTTGTGGGAACTTAGAATATAGTCAGATTATAACTACAATTTGTGCTTATTGGGAGAAATGGGAAAAAGTGCTGATAGAAAGCATATTTGTATTCCTAAAAATGACATCAACAAAAGGTTTGTTGTGCTGTGATCACAACCTTCCCAGATTTCAGGAACAAGTATAGTTGTAGAAAAACACTTTTTTTTACCACAGTCTTTATTTTGTACTAGCTGGTAGTCCATTTTTTTTCTAGATTTTTGTGCATTCAACTTTTTTGCAGTTTGAGGTGTGAAATGGTGTGAACCCCATTGATTATGCCAGAAAGCTATTTATTCCTGAAGAGTAGACAGAACTCTGAATTGGTTATTTGTGTAGATCCCTCAGGACTGTCCAAAAAGAGAGTAATCATTGAACTAAAAGAAATAATGAAAATGAGATGGAAAAATGTGTCATTTGTGGCAATGTTTTGATCTGTACATTTTTGACATGGTGGCTTTTTTACAAAAGCAATGTACCTTTACATCACATAGACCATTTTGATTGCGGGGTAAAATAGATCTTTTAGGTTCCCTAACAGCACACAATACCTAGAGCCAGTCATAAATTGCCAAGTTTGGGCATCTAATAAGGACACAGATGGCTCTCGGCAATTGAGAGAGCTAGTGTGGGCCAGTGTGTATGTGTACATCTGTCTGGCATGAGGTGCACGTGATCACTAAGTGTGGTGTGCATGTCATGTCTTGATTGGCTGAGTGTTCCTGTCTACATGTGGCATCTAGCTTTGTAGAGTGTTTGGGGAATGCAAGCCCTTGGTCAAACATATTTTATTGGGGCCAATTTCCTTCGACTTTTTTGTGGTGCAACTTTCTATCTGTGGGATTGTCTTTGGGTCAAGAGAGACCCCCACCTGTGACCTGTCATCAATACGCATGTGTGTGGGTCACTGGACCTGCTTGACCACGTATCTCTGACTCAAGTCTGATGGCGAGGCCACCTTGGGTGATTCCGACAGCAATGATACGTGTTCATTGGAACTCCTGAAAATAATATGGCAGTCCCTTGTATTGTTTTTATTGACATTCTCAACATTGGGTCTACATTTGTTAAAGCGTACTTCAACATTGTCTTTACAGATATTGACACAGTTATGCTTGTCTAGGTGGTAACGTACAACAACATTGTTTTTACTGGATAATGGTATACTTTGACATTATTACTGCCGGTATCAATACTGATGTGCAGGCATAGATTATGGCACATATTGGCATTGCAAGTATGCATATTGGCATTGTTATGTGAGCACAGGTTATGGGAATATGTTGACATCACCTTTCTCCCAGAAAATGCAACTTTTTTTTGCTTTTTTTTTTTTACAAAGGGGTAACTACCCAATATGGTCTCAGCAGATCTGTGAAACTTACCAAACCCAGATGTTTCTAAAGACTAGGTGCCCAAGGGAATCCACGGTTTTGTGAGTTGTGTGGATCCCACAATGTTAATTACGCAAACATTGGCTTTAAACACTCATATTCCTGAAGCTAATGTGATCCACAACTTTCCTACTACCCATCCTTCCCACACTTGTACCAATATAAACAGTGTGAGTGGACCATGAACCTGCAACAGGAACCTTCTCAACACACAACATTGACAGGCCCAATGTTTTCACTCAAATTTGATCTATTTCTTACAATGTGGGTAGCTCTTGATTTTGGTCCAGGGCTCCTCCTCCATCCAGAGGACCCTATCGACCCCACCCTTTTCTTATAGTCCAGAGTGGAATGACTTCTGTGGATCTCAGGAGGTTTTCTTTTTACACAGGAGCTCTTGTAAACCTCAAATGTTGGCTAAAAACACAAATTGTCTTCATATATCTTTCAGAGAAAGTCCTGGAATCTGCAGATATTCATATAGTAACTATCTACCCAGCATGACCACACCTGCCCCATTAAAAATGATACCACACATGTGTGCGTGGGCTGAGACTCTGTGACACAAAAAGCCCCAAAACATGATATGGAAGCATTAAAAAACTGATGGAAAAATGACTCAGTTTCAGTTTCATAATCTTTTATTAGATTGCCACATATTATTGCAACCATAAAAAGTACAGAGAAAAAAGCGTTATAATTATACATGTTTAAAAGACGTATAAGGAGTTAAACAATCATATTAAAAGGAGAATAAAAACATAAGCTAAAATGTAAGTTACTCATAGTGACGTCGATATTTGATGCAGGATTTTAAAAAATTAGCTACATACTTTGCTGTAGTAGGAGAGTTCAGACATTGCAAGTTTGAAAAAGCAAGACGACAGGTTCTTAAGCCGCTTGATCTTAGTAAGGGCATAATCCAGACCTTCCTTGGGAAAACATAAAATTTACAGAAAAATAAAATATGTATTGTTGATTGGGGGGAAACATCATCACAGGGACAAGGAATAATAACAGGGGACCAGTTTTGGACATTTGGAAAAGTCACAAGCCGGAAAAAAGAATTAAAACGAAATCTTGTAAGAAGGTACTTTTCATAATTATTCAGAGGGAAGGTCAAATATGGTTGTATGCCCAAATGAGTCTGTACGGCGATAACTTGTGAATTTGTAGGTTTTACCAGTTCTGCTGCACTTGGAAGGGCTCTAAAATGGGACAAACACAGCTTTTTGAGATCTTTTCTTGAGATATCACTCATACTCGTTGGGTCGTTGAAGAAATTGGTGCGATCCATATCCCGGCAAAGGTTCCTGATATATTCTAGCCAAAGTATTTTTTCCCAGTTGACAAGGGCTGTACAGTCTGAGATTATAGAACGCGTTAGGTGGCACTCCTCTTTTGTCCAGATACGGTGCCACAGAAGCACAGGTTGGCAGTGGATGGTGTCTGTGATAAAATCCATGCCTAATTCGGTTAACGAGGCATAGGTTGGGGCACTTTGGGGTAGGGCCAACAGATATTTAGCAAACTCGTTCTCGATCGTTTGGAGTGAATTTATCGGACCATAGCCCCATACCCCTGCACCATACGTTGCCACACTGTGGCATTTAGCATAATATATTGCGAGAAGTTCAGGGGGTGCAGGTTTCCCCAGTTTCCTTGAAAAGGAAACTAGGGCTGCCTTCGCTCTCATGAAAAGCAGTTTTTTGCTTCTCACGGCCTGCCGCCAACTCAGGGAATCGTCCACCGGGATGCCCAAATAGCGATAGACACGAGTTCTTTCAAGTTTGGTTTTATCAACGAAGATGGATTTAGGGTTTCTTATTTTCGGGCCAAGGTGCATGACAAATGTCTTTTTTATATTGACCTTAAGGCCAAGGGAATCCATAAAAGCACAATATTTGTTAAGCTGTGCTTGTAATTGAATCAGGGTCCTGGCAAAAATGACTGAGTCATCGGCATATAGCAACGTAGGTATAGGGTGATGTTTGATTTGTGGACGATCCTGGCTCCCTTCTAACATGGCTGCCTCCAAGCCGTTTGTGTACAGATTGAACAAGAAGGGAGCCAGTACACAGCCCTGTCTGACTCCATTCGTAATTTTGAACGAGGGGGTAAGTTCTCCGCTGGTTCCATATCTGACTTTTGCAGTTGCGTCAGAGTAAAGTTCGCACAAGAAAGCTATCAGAGGAGGATCAACGCCCATTTCCTCGAGGAGGGCCCAGAGTTTCGAATGCTATACGCAGTCAAATGCCGACCTGAGGTCGACATATACTAGAAATAAGTGGCCTTTTTTTACATTTACATACTTCCCTATCAAGAGAGCAAGGTTCAGGGCCTGTTCACCAGTCCCAAGACCCTCCTGAAACCCATATTGGAGGTCGGTCAAGGTGTTGTTGGTATGTGCCCACTCTTGAAGACGCTCCAGCAGCAAACGTCCCGCTACCTTACCCAGGGAGTCCAGGAGGGAAATGGGTCTGTAGCAGACCGGATCGTTCCTGTCACCTTTTTTGAAGATGGGAAGGAGGATGGATGTAGACCAGGAGTCAATAAGGCCCAAGGTTGTTGTCGCGGTCAGAACCTGGGTGAGTAGCGGGGACCATAGCTCGATGTTGTGAGTGAAAATGTCCACCGGCACCCCGTCTGGACCGGGGGCCTTACCTGGTTTCGACATTTTTAGGGCCCTAATCACCTCTCCATGTTCAAAGCGGATGTTTAATGGAAAGATATTTAAGTACATTGTAGAAACGGTGATAGGGCTTTCCTCGATTGGATTGGTTGTAGGTTCTCCGAAAATTCTTGAAAAGTGAGAAACCCATTCTTCTGCTGTTATTGCGACGTCGAGATGTTGAGTAGACGACGAGTTTAACGAAAAGGGAGATTTTACCACACGCCAGAAATGTCCACTGTCCCTTGATCGACAGCTAAGGTGAAGTTGTGATGACCATAGATTGGCTTTGATGTCTTTCGTTCGCTTGACCCTTTCGGCCTTATAGAGTTTTCTTAGTCTAGCTATCTCTAGGCGGTCCCTCGGGATGGTCTGGAGAGCAACCTTAAGGTTTGAAAGAGCTTTCCGACACCCGGAGTTAAACCAGCCCTCGGCCGATGGTTTCCGGGCGGTGGTACGCGTTAGTTCCTCTTTTATCGTTCCCAGAATCCTGCCGAAACTGGCCAACACCGTTTGAGGGGATGAGCAGGGATCTAGGCAGTCGTTGACAGAACCAATAGCTTTTTTAAGAACTTTCTGAGTTACTGAATCGGGATTTTTTTTGGCCCATTTCACTGTGAACCCGTTCAGTTTGTCCATACTTAATGATTCCTGGGTTAGTAGGCTTCTGGCATTTGTATGAAGTGACACTGTTTTTAATTGCAATGTAATTCTATTTGGGTAGTGATCGCTGGAGCTATCTGTACCTGTAGAAAATTTTGCCGGTTGGCCCTTTAAGTTCTGTGAGCAAAGGATGAAGTCGATTGTGCTAGACAGACCCCTACCATGAAATGTTGTGGAGAAGTCGACTTGGGGGTGAACCAGCTGATTCGCATATTCTAATTCCAGCGTGGCGAGACTCTCGTTCAGAGAGTTCCCATTGGGGCTATGAACAAAATCGGCCAGGGGGAGATCAACCTCGTCGTTCAGTCCACAGTTTCCATTTCTATGGTTAGGGCAGAGTGGGATGTTGAAATCGCCTCCCCATATGATGTAAAGAGGGAGAGACGATGGTTTATTCATTCTGACTTTAGGCAGATGGTAATTTCGTTCATTGTCTGCTCACAGTCAGTGGGTGCGAGATTGTTGTATAGATTTACCAGAAGGAAAATAAATCTGTGTTCAATGTGAATACTTAGAATTTGGTAACACGTTTCTTCTTTTAAGATAGTAATTTGTGTAGGGGGTAAGATGTTAGTTACATAAACAGTTAAACCACCCTTAGGTCTTCCGAGCAGACCCTGTGTTGCTGCAACTAAGAAAGTTTTAAAACCAACTAGATGGACGGGGACCGTTAGCCAGGTCTCCTGGAGACAGAGGATATGATTCTGGTTAGTCATATCCGCCCAAGATTGTAAGCTGGTCTTGGAGCGAAGGCCAGCAATATTCCAATATAGGACGGATAGGAACAAATCGTTGGATGGAAGGGAGTCACCTACTTGATTTTGTAAGGGGACTATGGTTACATTATCGGTCGCGGTTGGTTGAGTAGGGCATGTCCGGGTCTCTATAGGTAAAAGAGACTTGGAGCCCTCGTTCAAGAAAGGGATTTGACCAAGAGGGATTTCAAAGTCCGCCACAGCAGGATCAGTACGGGCAGCGGGACAGAATACAGGTATTGGAAGTTGGGCACTGATAGTATTTGGAGGTGGAAAGGTTGTATATGGTGGTAAATTTGCCGACACTTTCATTGTAGGCAGTGGAGGGATAGGTGACCTTCGAAGCTGAGTCTTGCACTTTGGGGTGGTTGACAGTCAATCGACCATTTCTAGACAGTCGTACCTATTTCTTGTAGGGAAACCTTGCCAACCCGCCAGAGGAACCTGTTCTCTGTTGGAAAGCCATGGCCGGGGTTGCCATTCTCTGCCAATATTTCTCTGGGTAAGCCAGGGACCCTCATAGTCCCAGGGCCTCTCCAGTGAATGCTTCCAGTTTGAAGCCATTGGATTTTGGTTGGTATATTGGTTGATATGTTTCGGGGGGTAAAAAAAGGAAAGACAATAAGCGTTGATCCCCCCGCTCTTTGCTAGAGCTGGCCATGAACAGATATGGTCAACAGTAATCGGGTCTTCGCAGTTAACTAATATGCAATCTCCCTGTATGCTCTTAGGTTCTGAGCCTATCCACGATACTCTGCGCACTGTGGATATTCTGCTAGTGTAGGCAGATTGTGTGGGCCTGTTGATATTAAGCCACTGTAGAACCTTGTTTTGAAGGGACCAGGATGGTTCCTTCGTGGTTTCCGGGAGTTCCGGGACCCCTGTTAGAATGACGGTAAAGGGGGACGCTTCTCGTGGAAGGTGAAACGGGCGTCTGGACTTATACCCCCTTTTCCCGTCACCTAATACATTTAACGTGGCGGGCCGGGGAATTAAAGATGGAATTGGTCTCTGAAATTGTGGCTGAACAGGACCTTTATCAGAAGTTGGCTGGATTGTTACAGATTGGGGGGGAACTGGTTGGGGTAGGGAGTTAGTCGGGGTTATATCTGTTAGCGCACTACCGGAATTAGGATTGGG
Source organism: Lissotriton helveticus (assembly GCF_964261635.1). NCBI lineage: Eukaryota > Metazoa > Chordata > Amphibia > Caudata > Salamandridae > Lissotriton > Lissotriton helveticus. The sequence goes on along the minus strand of NC_136072.1, from coordinate 147,220,650 downwards.
GGGGCGAAGGTGTTAGGCTTCTTAGCGTTTGATTGTGTAGTTTGAGGTGTTAGGGCGTTTAAAATTTTAGATTTGCAGACATTTTTCGAACCACCTTGAGCACTGGAGCTTATAGAGATTCCCTTGCTAGCCCCTATATTAGGTTGGTTCATGCTAAGATGGCTAGATGGTTTTTGAGTCAACTTTGCCAGTTGTTTTTCGATAGCCATAATACTACGTTCTAGGGGTTGAAGATGGTGTTTTAGGATTTCCCTAAAGCTTGCCAGGAGTTGTGTATTTGTACTGCAGAGACGACAGGGTTCCCCAACGTTATCTCCAGTCATATGGGGTAAATTTATATGTTGATCTGGAGCGTTTGATAAACCCTGCATGTTTGAAGAGTTTGGTCTTTCTGAGTTAATGGGAGGAGCCTTTGTGTTTTTTGGTTTGTCTTTTTTCTGCTTAGGAACGGCACCCTCCTTAACCCCCGTGTGCTGAGAACCTGTACTTGGTTCCTGGGACTGTAGTAGCTGAAGGTCGGGTGTAATTTGAAGATTCCCTAGGGTATCTGTGTCTAGTGAGAGATTCGAGACAGAAAGATCTATTGATCTTGGGATTGAGTGGATCTCTGCTGAGACAATTGGCTGTGATTGCAATGATTGTATTAATACTGGTGATTGTGTTAACACGGGTATATCTGGTGGTTGATTGAGGGGAGATTGGGCTAGAGCTATGGGTCCCAGTGACGACCTTCTAGCAATAGCGAGGTCGTATGAAACCCTTCGCTCTAGAAGAGATATACTTTGATTGATAACTTCGTTAGTCCGTGTAATGAAACGATCAATAGGGCCAGTAGGTAGAACATTGGCCTTGGCTGTCTTGCTTCTAGTCTCTCGGGTCATGGTAGTTGAATCTAGGTCTCTGCCTAGAGGAGTACACAGGTTCTACCGGCAACAGTGGCAATTGAATAAAATTGGGGTACCTGATCCGTCAAGGTGTATATTGCTTGAAGAAGAAACCACGGGGGGTGGCCCAGCCCAGTCTAGTTCGGGCTAAAACGAGGCCGCCCTTGGCCCGGGCTTCGCCCGGCGCGCTCCCGCGCGCTCCAGCGACGCGAGTGATGACGGCAATTTAAAGCGCCTCCTGGCGCGTGCCTGCCGCGTCCGCCACTAAGCCCTCTGGGAAAGGTAGTCCCCCGCTCGGCGGCCGCTTGGTTGGAATCGCGGCAGCGGGGGGACTACAGGGCAGGACCAGCGTCAGGAAAACAAAGTTGTGGGCAGAGTCTTGGCAGGAGGCAACAAGTGGTTTTACAGCGGAGCGCCCGCTCCAACGCTGTGTAAGTAGAGAAGCAGAAAAATGACTCATAATGCAATGTGGGTAACTGGGGATATTTCTTACTGGCTCACCCGACAACCAGGAAAGCCTAACAAGCCAAAACATTTCTGAAAAATAAATGCCAACGGAAGTTCAGGGTATTGTGCTTTGCATGGATCCAAAGATGTTTTTGTAACCACACTGCCCATCAAATCTCAAACATTGGCAAACAATCCTACTTTTTCCTCACATTTCTGTGTAAGGCCTGAAATATGTTGGATCCACCAATTTTCTAACTTCCAGCATTCCTAACTTTTCATAATATAACAATATCCCACCTGTGTGTGTGGGTCTAGCATCCGAGACAGAAGGGAACCCAAAACACAACATGGACAGATAACATTGTTCCACTCTAATCCAACCCTTTTTTAGCAAAGTGGGAAGTTGTGAACCTTTGGCCTGTGAAACCTCTTAAATCCAGACATTCCTGAAAATTAGTCACAAAGTGGAGTCTAGGATGGTGTGCCTTGCATGAATCCCATAAGGTTTTCTTATCAACAATGCCCTTCAAACCTCATACATTGACAAAAAAATCTTCACATTCTGTGAGGATGTACAACTTTCCTACCACCCACAGTTCCAATAAAAATGGCACCCCTTTGTGTGGCTGGATCTTGCGGCTGCAACAGAAACAGAACAAACATGCTGTTTTGTGAAGGCCATATTGACTTCGCATGGTCCCTGGTTTAAAATTAATTCCTGTGTTTGTTCTATGCCCAGCCACACAAGTGGTGGTACCATTTATATTGGGAGAAGTGTAGGACCACTAGGTGGTAGGAGGTTTGTGAATCTTCACAGATTCTAGAACTTTCCATTAAGGGAATATGACAAAAATGTCTGATTTGAGGCAAGGTTTGAGGTTTGCAGGGCATGTGTGAAGAGAAATGTTGAGGAATTCATACAACCTACGCCAACCTTAACCTTCCCTGGCATCTAGTTTTCAAAAATGTCTGTGCTTGGTATGTTTTACTGGGTGGCTGTTGAGCCTGTTGTGTTGCAGGCACTGACTAAGTCACACATTTTGGTAGCTTTTCAACTGGGAATGAGGAAATACTGGGGGGCGTGGAACTTCTGTAGATCAGTGCAGATTTGAGAACTTTCCCGCAAAGACATGTGAAGAAAATGTGTGAAATGAGGTAATGATCGAGGTTTGCAGATTTTTTGTGAGTAAGACAGTTTTGTGAGATCCATACAATGCACACTACCCTGGACTCCTCTTGGTGTCTAGATTAAAAACAAAATTGGGGTTTGAAAGATTTTCTTGCTTGCCATCCGACACAGTGCCAGAAAAGTGAAGGCATATAATATGCAGTCAAGAATAACTTAGACTTTACCCCACTCTGCTGGTTCACATGTAAAAACGTTGCTCAAAGGTTTCAAAGTTTCCTCTTGTGTAACATGGGAGTGTGGATGTATTAGTCCCCAAGGAGGATAGAAAAACAATTGCACCCATTTTGGGGTGGAGGTATGTCCCTATACCTGGGTGGGCCACTCACCCTTCTTCCTGCCCAAATGTGAACTCCCTGGTGTCTAGTGAGCTTCGTAACACCCCACGGGAAAATTACAGGCGAATCCTCAATCGGGACAAACCATCGATCTACCTCTGGGGATAAAAAGATTCCATTGCCCCATCAGGGATGGTGGTATGGCTCGATTCCAGAATGCCTGGTCCTGATCTATTTATTTGTTTTGATGTCATTTTGAAATCCCTGGTTTTTAGTAGGATTTGAACCCCATGGGGCAAACTGGGGGCAATTCCCATATTTCCCCCAGGTGACAAAATTGCTTTATTTCCTCTTTTAGAGAAGGGGCCATGACCCAATGCCAGGGTAGGATGCTCCCAAACGTTTGCCCAAATGTAATATCCATTCTATTTAGCAGCCCTTTCTACCTCCTGAGGATAGATTAGGGACAAACTCCCCAATTGGTGAAAACTTTCTGTCAGCCCCTCAGGGAGGTTGACAGAGTGTATTCCAGCATATTAGGGTGGGAGCATGGACCTTTGACATGTTGGATCACTGTCACCCCTTTGTTGTTTTATCTCCCTGGTATCCAGTTTGCATTTAGCGCCAAAAACATTGCATATGCACAGCAAACTTACAGTATTTTAAGAGGAGTCTCTTTTGTGATGGCTTTTTTGAAAGGATTGAAATCTGTCAGGCAGGCATAGATCTCTATATATTGTGGGTGGTAGTTTGCCAGTGCAGCAGAGGTTATTAACGCAGCCTCCCTAGTTCATGGCAGGCAACTCACTAAACTCTAAATAAGACCTGCTATGAAATCTTATGTTATGTTATATGTTATGAAACTTGAAAAGTGTACTAATCATCTGCAAGGGTATTCAAGTATTCAAGCACTTGATCATCCGTTAGGGTATCCAGGCACTGCAGGTGTGTGGAGGGTTGTCCCCACAGAATTAAAAAAAGAGACCATTCCTCAGCTGCTTGCAAAACCCAAATAGCAAGGAGGAGGCTCTGATGAGTTGTGGGAAGCCATCCATGCTTTGGGTGCGATGTGGAAGAAGAAGCAACTTCCTGTTCTGCTTTTGTGAATACAGGGGTTTGTGATATTGAGATTGAGGCTGAGCATAGGTGTCTTGATGGATTAGGAAAGTTCATGTGGCTGCTCGTGTTCTGTAGAGCTTTGTATATGTGACTGATGAGTTTGAAGTGGCTTCATTTGCAAATGGGGAGCCAGTGGAGTCCCTGAGGTGAGGTAAGAAATGGGTGCGGCAAGGAAGGTTGAGAATGAGCCTTACAATGGTGTTCCGGATGGTCTGTAGTCTGTTCATGAGTTGCTTGGAAATTCTGGCATACAGTGTGTTGCCATTGTTTGGTTGGCCTGGGATGTGTGCTTATGTGACAGTTCGTTGGTGTTCTGTGGAAGCCACTTGAAGATTTTTCATAGCATTTGTAGGATGGGGGAGCAGGTGGAGCTTACTGCACTGACTTATCCCGTCATGTTCAGCTTGTCATCCAGTATAAACCTCCGATTTCTGGTGTGGTCAGTGGGTGTTGGCGTGGGTCCCAGGTCTGTCAGCCACCAGGTGGCATCCCATGAGGAATTCTTGTTTCCAAAGACTAGCGCTTCAGTTTTGTTGGATTTCAGTTCCAAACAGTTGGTTCTCATCCATTCCACTACCAGGATAATGCAGTTGGTAAAGTTGGTTCAGGTGGTGTGTGTCCTATCCATCAGGGAGAGGATGAATTGGGTATTGTCTGCGAACCAGATGATGGTGATGTCCTAAAGCCTCACACATGGAGTCTCCTGGGAGACTGCATCAAATGCTGTGGAGAGGTTAAGCAGGATGAGGATGGCAGTTTCTTCGCAGTCAACGATGGTCTGAAGCCTGATTGTGTGTTGTCCAGTAGGTGGTGGAGCTTGAGGTGGCTTGTGAGATGTTTGTTGATGCCTTTTCAATATAAAAGGCCTTATGTAGAATATAGTGGCCAGACTGCCAGGTCAGAAGAAAGGGTGGATAGTCTGCGATACAATGTCTGGTGGACTGTTGGTCTTAGGATTCCACTGATGGAGCCAGCGTGGGCTCGGCCATTGTAAACATGGCACGTCCCACAACTTGAAATGAGTCATGGAATAGGTGATTTGGCTGATGGGAGATGCACCACTTTGTTGGAAGATGCCTTACATACTCTAAATGAAGCCCACAGCTCCATAAACTCAAAACACAGAGAGGCAAGTATTTTCATACCAACCGACATTCATGCAATGACAATCTGCAGCAACTAAAGAATTTGAACAATAAACTTAAGTGTGCAGCAATAGCTGCTTATTGGAGGGTTAGGTTGTGAATGTGCTTAAGAAATCAAGGGTACAACTAGCTTCATAGGGACACCTGATGAATTTAATTAATTTCCGAAGGAGAAAAGGTGTCTAGGACAGCCATGACTTGAACATCCATGGACAGTTCATGGGCAAAACAGGCTTCAAGATCAGTAGCGGCTCGTGGTGGGAGTGCTGCAGGGTAGGGCGGGGAAGGAGCAGGGTGAGGGTAGTAAATAACTGAATACATCCCAACGGAGGTAAGTAAACAAAGTAATACATAAAACAAATGTCATTGTGCGCGCTGCATTGCCAAATGCAATGCAACGCGCACAATGAAATTCGTTATTCCGGAGTTTACTACCCCCCCACCCTGCTCCTCCCCCACCCCGCAGCACTCCCACCATGTGCTGCTACTGTCCAAGATTCTTAACAAGGATTGCTAGGGACAACAACAGGCCAGGGGTGTTTTCCAAAGCACTGTATTGTATAATTTAAGATCAGACCTTGTCACTGGAAAACAGTCTTTGAGAGCTTCAATTTTGGTTAATTAGCAAACATTTGTAAAAAGGGAGCAGACAGCAAGGGCCTTTGCATTGTCGATTTGATAATATCATGAAAAACTGAATAACATACTTCATGGAGAGCCAGAACACATTTTATTTAGTATAGTAAAAAAATAGCCACAGATATTCATGCCCCTTCACTCTTTCCGGGGTACATCTAGCAAACAAATCTGGTACAGATAATCAGTTTAGAACTTGATTTCTTGATCAAAATAAAATGTAGAAGTCGATTCCACAACAGAGAATAAATAGGACCCTCCACAGGACCAGTCAACAGACGTTCCAGAGAAAGTCTCTCCTTCAGAGTCATTAGTAAGTATGGCTTCTACTATCCCCAAGAGTGAGTGCAGAGGTCAATGCCACTGGTCCTGGATAGAAAAGTGCAACAGATTGCATGTAATTACAGGTCATTATTATTCCCACACTCAATACAAGGCCCATGCCCAGTGGGTATATCTTGCCTTGTCTTCTGTAGATTGCAGTGCTTCTCAGAGTGCTTCAGTTGGGCAGAGGTTTAAAAGTGGAGGGGAAACGTTTTAGAAGGTGGGGATATTTCCCCAACCGAAAGATGCCACATCATGCTTCCACCCTTAATTTACTGCATGCTTGGATTTTGTAAGGTGACAGAATCATCTCTTGGCCAGCAACAGCTCATCTTATTACAGGAGTTTTCCCCCATCTGACAAAGCAAGCTGTTTCCTTCCCTCTGAAATATCAAAAGAGACCCAGTCCTAAATAAAGAGGAGACAGAGGTATGGCTGCCTCTGTTTGTTGCACTGGGAAAGTGAATGGCAAGGGTTGCCAGTAAGTGTGGGTTAATTAGCACATTCAACTTTGTCTCCAACCTGCTTCCTCTCCGGAGAGCAAGCTAATCTTTTCAGATAGACCCATTGTGTGTGGAAGGTTTGATGTGACTTCAGTCAAACACAATCATTAATTTATTCCAGCAGGGTAGGATAAAGCCTGAATCCTGTGAGAGGCTGACTCAGAAAAATCCTACAACATAAGGGAGAGTAAATATTATGTATGCAACCAGGAACTTTTATTTCATACTATTCCAAACAGAAGCAGATGTTATAGTGCAAGAGGCTAACTGTGCGCAGACAGGGGCTTAATCTGAGAATAGTCCCATTCTCTCAGCGCACAGTTGGATTTACCTGTGCGTGTGTAAATGTGATCAGGTGTAATCAGTGCACTGCCTCTTATAACAACTGCATGGGGAACAACCTTTATAACGCAACTTTTAGCACGCAGTGCTATTAAAACGCAGACTTTAAAACAAAAACCATTACAACGCATTACACTGGGGGGCGCTCTAGGATAGGGAATAGTTTTAATTTACTATCCAACACCTTCCCTAGTGTCCACGGGGACTGGTGTTGGAATAGTAAATTAAACTATTTACTATCCAGCACCCCCCAGTGTAATGCGTTGTAATGGAATGCGTTTTAAAACTTGCGTTGTTACAGCATGCATGATAAAAGCATGCGTTGTAACAACGTACATCCCAACTGCATAGAAGTTGACTGTAAGCAATTGGGGTATTGGTTGAGGTAGGTGGTAGGCCCACTCAATAGCCACAAAACTTGTCAGGGTGAAGAGGATTATGGGTGAATCCAGCTGTTTATATGATGGCTTCACAGATGGTCATCATTGTAGCGCAACAATCCGGTTGGACGTCGCAGACACGTGTTGCTTGAGCTTTAAGTTGGCAGTCACTGTGGACTTTTATTGTTGTAACACAAATGCCGTTCTTGCATTGCCATTCATCGCTGGCAGTTGCTGAGGCATAAAAGGTCAGGTTCACTGGAGCTTTGCATTGGTGGTCATCACAGGTGTCAGAGTCTTGTGAACGGGCCCAGTCACGGTTATTAAGAGTTCAAATAGTCAGGATTTCACCTCTTCTCGTAGAGTATTGCACTCAGATGCCAGTCAATGATCCACGACTAAGGGAGGCACCTCTTGGTGTTCAGGGGCTCACTCAAGCAGAGGCCAGGCCAAGTTGTTGGTCCATGTAGGTCAGTTCAGTAGGTTAGCTGGGGAGTTGCAAATAGGCCTCTGTAGCTTGTTAGGTCCTGTAGATCAGAACATAATGTCAGGCAACTGACCCTTGGAGTCCCATACATATCCTGCAATTAAGGGGGTAGATCCAGAAGTTGTTCTTAGGGATCAAGACAGGCTCCAAGCAGCAGGACAGTCCTATGGGGGGCAAGGCAGGTCTCAAGCAGCAGGCAGCTCTCTGGAGAGTTAAATCAGCCCTCAAGTAGCTGGACCGCCCTCTGGGTAACAAGGCAGTCCTTCCTGTTATAATGTCCGCAGTTCCAGCAGTGTGCTGAAGAGTGGCTCCGGAGGTCCAAAATGAATATCTGGGGCCAGCCTTTGAAGTAGGGGGATCCCTAAACTACCCCCCCCCCATCTGGTTCTCAAAAGCTCTTCGCTTCCTATGTCAAGGCTCCAAGAGTTCTGCTATGAAAAAAGACTAGTGTCAGATTCCTTTGTGTTTTGCAGGAGGCAAAGCCCTTTGAAAAGTAAATCGGGCTAGGTACAGCTCTGGCTTCAACCATCCTTGCAGGATGGACCACCCTGTCTAAGCATAATCCTTTTATGTGTCACTGTCTGAAAGGAATACACAAACTCAAACAGCAAAGACGTTCACAGACATGTGACCCAGAATACTGGAAGAAGGCACAAATTGTTAGGACAAGGAAATGACAACTTTCGAAAATGCCTTTACAGAGTTGTGACTTAAAATTATATTGCACTATTACACTGGATATCAAATTACCACTCATTTGAGTATAAACAGCATTTCTCCATCTTCTCCCAATCCAAAATTAACACTTATTAAATGTAATAACGTAACCCAACTGTAGTCAATGGGAGCAATAGTTCTCACAGTAGTGAAAAATGACTTTAGACGTTTCTCATTACCAGGACATGTAAAACTTAAACACCCATGTCCTACTGTTTAAATACATGGCACCTGCCCTATGAGCCTTTAGGGCCTACCTTAAGGGTGATGTGTATGTAATAGAAAGGAAGGTTTCCACCTGGAAAAAGGTTTATTTTTGCCAGGTCAAAATGGCAATTTAAAGCTGCACTATGATCTACAGTTGCAGGCATTGGACATGTTTTAAAGGATAACTTCAGTGGGTGTCACAATGAGTGCTGCAGCCCACTAGTAGCATTTAATGTACAGGTTCTGGGTGCATGTAGTATCATTTACTATGGACTTGCAAGTAAATTAAGTGTGCCAATTAGGTGTTGTTTAAAGAGGCCAGCCAAAGCACGTTTGCATTGGTTAGCAGTGATAAAGTGCACAGACCTCTAAAGCCAACAAAAATAAAATCAAAAAAAGGAGGAGTGAAGGCAAAACGTTTGAGGAATACCACACCAAGCATGTCGAGTCGAACATCGACCTTATGTTAAAATCCTGACACTAGCAGTTAACACTCAAGTCAACTTTGCCAGTGATTAAAATGAGTGAGACTCATTCTCAGTATGTGAAACTCACTTGCTGTACAGACCCAAAAAAATGATAGAGCGCGCGAGGTCACCCAACCAATAATTTCGCCGCTTCCGACTTCGGGCCCATATATTTCAATTCACCATATACATTGACCGGGTGACTTCACGGGCTGCTACCAATTTGTGTGAATTCCCTACTGTTATTCCTCAGTGTACCCGACTTACCATCCACCGACACGGGTACCTATGACCACAATGGATCAGGGAGCTAGCTGTAAAAGGAAAGGCAGAAAAATGCAACTCAAAATGACATTCAATACTTTTGTAAAATGACCACGGACAACTGGAAGTTTAAAGTCTTTATCTAAAATTCGTTCTCTGAGATCATTAGGTTTACAAGAATAAGACAATCAATAATCAAGATAATGAAAAGTACATAACTATAGAGAAATAAAGTCAGGGTAATCATTGAAATGCTAATATGAAATGCAACGGGAATATACTATGCATTTAGGGCAAAAGTTCTCTAGACAGTTTAAGTAGGGACGTTCTAGACCATATCAGAAAATGACAAACTGCAATGCAAAATAGGATTTCTAACAGGTAGGGTAACATGGGAACACGTTATGAAATATGAAAATGACTTTACGATTCAATATGGTTGCGGCAAAAGCATGGAAAAATTAACATATGCAAAGGTGTGTCTTTATTGAAGCAAAAGACAGAAAAATAGAAAGGTGCAAGTTTTAAGAATTTCAGAGCAATATTTACCTAGACTGGTGTGGAAACCAAACCCTGGCCACGGGTCAGTTAAGAACAGGAAACCCTCAAGGAAGGATACCCCTCAATGGACAGCAGGTGCAGAATGGACACCCAGGACAGGACAGGAAACCCTCAGATTAGGAATCAGGACAGGACCTCAGGACAGGAACCCCTCAGAACAGGACCGCACCCGCAGTTTGGAAGCAACGCCTGCGCTCCACCCTCTCTGCAGCTATCGATCAAGACCCTGATTGGCTCAGCGAACTCCCAGCAAAGTGCTCCGCCAGCACTTTAAGGTTTAGTAAAACCCTAGTCTATGGTCAATTTCGGACAGAGTACTCTGCAGTGCTCTGTATCTTCAGTCACCTATTGAGTGCGTTGGGTCAGTGACAGGTCAGCTAAACCAGACAAGTCGGACGACTTCCCTAGGTGAACCCAGGGTAGATATACAGTTTGGGGACGGTGTACCACCCCCCAATGTTGCAAAGTGTCAGAATCCCTCAATTTGGATTGGTCCTAAGATAGGATTTGGGTAACACACCAATCAGAACACACTATTTGGATGCCTACTTTGCATCTCTGGGTACCGCCTAGCGAGATTGGGGTTCTCATGAGAAAGTCCAGGGAAATACAATGACAATTTAACATTGTTTCAGAATAGGGACACATGACTCCGTCCTGCTGAGTTCGCAGGTCAGTTTCTCAGGAGCATCTTGCCCATCCCTGCCAGCTGGCTGAGTTCCACCAGTCAAGGTTGACTTCTCCCCAGGCGGACGGTCCTGCGCAGTAAGGACCTCCAAGATGGCTTTCGGCTCAGTCAGACCCCCATTTCCCGCGGTACATGAAAAGTAAGCGAGAACAAATTAATACATAGAAATAACGATATGAAAACACATCATTGATTTTGTACTTTCAACTTATCACTATAAAAATATACTATGCAGTCTAAATGTTAGCTACATATACACAGGCACAAGAGCAATGGCACGAGCAGTACCACGTTATTGCCAAAGCTATGTATTACGCATGCGCAACTATTCCCTCCAAACCTGCAAACACGTCAGGACACGTGAGTGTGACTGACGCATGCGCAGAAGCTATTTCAAAGCAGCGGCCATTTTATGGACTCGAATTAATCGTATTAGAAATACTCATATGCAAGCTTCATTTACCTCGTTTCAAACATGAAATAAAGGTTAGTAAGACGTACAAATTATTACTGGATTACACATGAACGAGGTTCATGACAAAAGCAAGTCGCAAATGCGAAGCTTTGCTTCATCAAAACAATTGGTCCAAAATTCTTAGGAGCTGAAGCTGGTCACAACCTATGCCTTCACAATTCCAAATGATTCTCATGTGGTATTTCATTATTTTTACTTACAAATCATCTTGTTACACCTAATCAGAATCCCACCTGCCCCAGGCAGTTCATCCACAGTTTTTCATTATCACTGTACCTTCTGCGTCACAGCTTTTTTTGGTTTGATGCATCTATCACACACCACTATAATTCCATCAACATCATTCTAGTTAATCTCCTGACACAAAGTTGTAACACATCTACATATTGCACCTTAATTTTCTAGTGTTAAAATGGTGATTCCTGTTCCTGAATCCATGAGGAAATTGATCTCAATCTTACCTACATTAAACATTCAAGCAGAGACTCATATTTTTTATTATATCCCCTTGTTTGTCTTGACTCTTTACAATTCTCCACAAGTCCCAATGTATTCACTTTTTTACCTTACAACACTTTTCCACTTGATCAACTACAATCATAACCATTATGGCCCTCTCACCCCTTTTCACCCTACCAAATACCTCACTCTTTCACAACAGTGACAAATTCTTTGAATTTGACTCGACCTGTGCAGAATTTCAATTACGCCAGAGAAATCAGAGTGAGTTCGGTAGTAGCACATTACTCTTTGATGCAAAATTACCGATACTTACAAAATTACTCCTGCTTGCGTAATTTGGGGGACAAATCCTGCTGCCAGAGCACATTAGTGAGTGTGAGTAGCCACTCAAGATTATTAATTGTGTTCTGCTGCATTTAGTGCTACTTGCATCCATGCATCCATTTTAGTCGTGAGGGTGCATTTTGTGCTAAGAAAATAGATCTAAATGCAAAAAAGAAATTAAAGAAAAATTATAACACACGAGCGCAGCAGCATTTAGCTCAATTTCTTAGTGCAAAATTTCATCCTCGTGCCCGTTTTGTATTCAAGGGAGGCATGTTTGCACTAAAAATAGCGCTAAATGCAGAATTACTCCTCTCATGTAATTCTTTATAATCTTGAGAATTTTTGTGATTATGCTACGCGGAATTACGCAAGCTATGCCAACCCATACATTTGACTCATGCAACACTGTTTAACTTTCATAACATTATGGTCTATATATGTGTCTTCAATATTGCTTGAACATTCCTTTCTGACTCTTCCCCAACAAACTGCCATCCTAAAAGCCACAATTCACAAAATAGGCAACTTCATTTTCTTGGCTTCTTCTTGAGATAATTTCAGCATGCATTTCAGTATCTATCACCTCATCTTTAAATATGGATTCCTGCATTCTGAAGTGTTATTTGACATTTTTGGAGTTAAACCTCAGGGCTTAAGGGTACTTAATTAATGGTACAGTGAAACCTTGAAATTCACAATTTACAACTAATACCTTTAACACTGTCACAAACATATCCACTGACAGAATATGTCCCTGTACATATCTGAAAAATATGTCTGTCTACCACCAAATTCATTTGACCTTGAAAATATTTTAAGTTGCTTAACATCAGTATAGAACTTGTCAGCTTGTCAACTTTCTCAGGAATATAGTCAGGGAGGAGCTCAAATAAATTGTGGTTCTCAACTGCCAAATGGTAAAACCCACAAAAACTGTTTTCTCTCTATTCTATAGCTCACCCATCATTCGCCCTTGAATAAGAATTGAATGACCTGATGTAGAACCCCCATTTCATTGGTGGTTTCTCAAGACCTGTCAGGAGGGAATAACCTTATGCTTGTGTTTCACAGGGAGTGTTGCACTCTTCCATCTCTTACCACATCTACCAATGAACAAATACAGAGGGACATGAGTGTCAGTGGCAGAAATGGGGAAAGGAGAATGGCAGAAAGAAAATGGAGATAGTGGACTCCACCTCCCCTGACTCATCATTTCTGTTAATCATTGATGTCTGCAGGTTGTAGTGGGTGCCTAACGACAAATAGGTCTTTATAATAACTTGCCATGAAAGTTTTGTACTTAAGTGGAAGAGGGAATGGATATACCTTAGTGATATCTATGTGTAATCAACTCTAAATGTGTTGATGTGAAACTTGGCACTTCGGAAGCGAAACATACAAAAGGTGCGCATTGTAAATATATATCCACAAACGCTTCTCTCCAGGAGTAGAACAGCTATCTCACGCTTTGTCTCCATGCAAACTCTGTGGAAGATGAGCAATTGTTTCCAATTAACCCTTCTATCATTGCATGGTAATTAGAAAAAACATCAATATTCTGTGATTCGTATCCAATACCTGATGCTTTGACATAGATACATAGTTTAAGAAACATAGGCCTTATTTAAGAATCCGTTCTTTTCTGCCACAGGATGAGTCTTAAGTGCAATGTGATAATCCTACGGTATTTAATAGAATTTATATTACATGTTCGAATATTTCAACATTCGTTATTGCCATTCAACTCAATTTGCAGACATATTTCTTTAACATTTTAATGTCCTTCTCATAAATCTTATTGTTGCAACCGTTCCTTGCAAAGAAACCACAAGATCTGTGTTATGCAATGTATTGTTGTAAACATTGTACCATGATTGCCTATTAAAGCTGCTAGGGGCTACAAGGGAAGTTATACCCAGATATCCAAGATAATTGCCTCTTCTCGAACTTTTGTGATAGTTCATGAGCCTGATGGGAAATGTATTCCATTGCAGGTTTTTTTTTGCATTGTGCATTGTCCATGCATGAAACATCTCAGTGCAGAGAGTGTTGACACTCTGCGAGGACAGTCAGCCTTTCCTTCCCTGAAATTGATTCAGCACAAGTAGATTTAGATTATCGCGCCTCTGTGCTTGCAGAGTCTAAGCAATACTTGCATCCCCGCTTCCTGACAACATTGTATAAAACAGATGACGGCTATATAAAATTCTGCATGAAAGCTATATTGTATGATCACAGACAATAATAAACATTTGAGAAATCATCACTGACATTATTTTCTGTGTCTAAAAATTATGTTAAGGTGAGTGAAGAACAAATCAATAACTCAAGCTTCCATGTGTCCCCAGTTAGTATTCTGACTGTCTCTGATGAGTTACTGTAGAAATGTTATAGAGTAGGACAATTTTGTATGACAGCTCTCAGCACTATGAAATCTGTAAAAAATACCTCAACATTCACTCGCCACATTTTAATGTTGGCTCACCTATCTGTACATTGACCGTTTCCTCCCAGGTCTTCAGTCTGTCATGGGTCTCCCCATTGAGCAGAGGGAGCTGGGATGCGTCACTCTGTTTACTTTGACTGTGCCCTGGCGGCTGCCATCTTGTCTAGCTTGTGTGCACCTGAGCAGCACTGAGACTCTTTCCGGCATTACAAAAGTGCAGCCTGGCATCCACGCGCAGCGGACATACTACCAGCGCACCAAAGGCAAACCCGTCTGCAACCGTCTGTGTCCGGTTGGGGTCAGAGACCAGAACCCCTGCCCCTTCAATGACTTCTAGAACGATATTTTTCCCGAATCAGCTTATAGCACTCTGCCCAAGTTGAGAAGTTCATGGTTCCAGCCTGCAACATTATCTGTAAACTTAGCAGCTTTTCCTGTAATGTTTAAACCCTCAACATAATCCCTGATAACACATTCCTTGGAGGCTAAGGAAAGGAATGCCTCGGTAAGCGATATCCTGATTCGAAACAGTTTTGTTCCTATAACATATAATGTCACTCTCTGAGCTGCCATCAACAGCACATGCGCAACTTTCTTGTGGACAATGCCACTGACAGAAACATGGTTGCATGAAGCATCTATGTCAGATGTTATCGCTCCTTTCCGACGCAAATATTGTATTGTGAGAAAGACCGGCAAGCATAAGATAGGTGTCAGTATGGCCAGTATCTACAGAAATGTCTTTCAGTGTAAAATGGAGGAGCCTCCCTTCTCAGATTGTGAAGCTCTTCTCTTTCCTCTCTGCCTTATGCCAAAATTCCTGTTCTCTGGCATCTTAATTTATCAGCTTCCTTCCGACGCCGGGAAATGGTGTTCTACAAAAACCCAACTTATTTTCTCCATACACACTTAAACACAATCATTTCGTGCAACTAGGAGATCTAAACATGAATCTAGGAGATGCCACCTGAAACTAAGTCAAGCTGGTATTGAGGACCTTGGTGCTTGCAACCTCAATTTGATTAACTCTTCTCCTACTCACAAAGCAGGCCACTCATTGGATTCCTTTTTTTCTAACATTACTGGCATTACCTCGGACTCACCCCTACCACTACTCTGGTCCGACCATCTTGCAGTGTTCTTCTCTATACCCTTCCACTTGGACATGACCCAGTCACCGGCCTAACTACATACCTGTCTACCCTTGAACTCTGCTTGCCTCTTGTGCTTACTATCAAATCAGGTTTCCCCACTTGATCCTCTCCCTCCTACTAAGCTCAGACCCCTGAGCCCACGTTTCATGACTTCTTAGTTGATCTTCTGAACTGCTCTCTAAGTGAAGGTCACCTACACAAAGCCTGGAAGCATGCCATGGTACTTCTCTTGCTAGAATATACCCACCTGGACCCTTCTAACTGGGCTAACTACAGATCGATGGGCCCGATTCACAGAACTAACTTAAGACAAAATCCTAAACTTACTACCATTTTGGTATTCACAGAAGGCACTTACTCATTTTGGAATTCACAGAATGCACTTACTCATTTCGGTATTCACAGAAGTTAGGAGTCCTAACTTTAGGACTCTTAAATGACTTCTGTGAATACCGAAACTCTTAAAGTTAGGATTTTTCTCAATTTAGTAGTAGTAAAGTTAGGACTCCTAACTTTAGGACTCCTAAATGCCTTCTGTGAATACTGAAAGTCTTAAAATTAGGATTTTTCTCAATTTAGTAGTAGTAAAGTTAGGACTCCTAACTTTTGGACTCCTAAATGCCTTCTGTGAATACCGAAAGTCTTAAAATTGGGTTTTTTCTCAGTTTAGTAGTAGTAAAGTTAGGACTCCTTACTTTAGAACTCCTAAATGCCTGCTGTGAATACCGAAAGTCTTAAAATTAGGATTTTTCTCAATTTAGTAGTAGTAAAGTTAGGACTCCTAACTTTCGGACTCCTAAATGCCTTCTGTGAATACCAAAAGTCTTAAAATTTGGATTTTTCTCAACTTTACTACTACTAAACTGAGAAAAATCCTAATTTAAATACTTTCGGTATTCACAGAAGGCATTTAGGAGTCCTAAAGTTAGGAGTCCTAACTTTACTACTACTAAATTGAGAAAAATCCTAATTTTAAGATTTTCGGTATTCACAGCAGGCATTTAGGAGTTCTAAAGTAAGGAGTCCTCACTTTACTACTACTAAACTGAGAAAAAACCCAATTTAAATACTTTCAGTATTCACAGAAGGCATTTAGGAGTCCAAAAGTTAGGAGTCCTAACTTTACTACTACTAAATTGAGAAAAATCCTAATTTTAAGACTTTCGGTATTCACAGAAGGCATTTAGGAGTCCTAAAGTTAAGAGTCCTAACTTTACTACTACTAAATTGAGAAAAATCCTATCTTTAAGACTTTCGGTATTCACAGAAGGCATTTAAGAGTCCTAAAGTTAGGACTCCTAACTTCTGTGAATACCGAAATGAGTAAGTGCATTCTGTGAATACCAAAATGAGTAAGTGCCTTCTGTGAATACCAAAATGGTAGTAAGTTTAGGATTTTGTCTTAAGTTTGTTCTGTGAATCGGGCCCTACGTATTTGTTGCCTATTCGCTCTAAGAATCTGGAAAAAAATGTTAACACTCAACTTACCACATATGTAGAAGCCCAGAAGGCCCTCCACCCCTCCTAGTCAGGACTCAGAGCTGAGCACATCACAGAAGCTGCCCTTCTAGGAGTCATGGAACATCTACAGCGACTACTTGATTGGGGTAGCATTGCTTTTGACACTGTGTGTCAAGACATTCTTGTTGAAAGACTGGCTAAACTAGACCTCCGAAACTTGTTTCTTTCCAGGCCAAATCTATTTTTGATGGACCATACCTTCTAGGTCTTCTCCACTAACAGTGGCAAGTTATCACTCAAGCACCACAGGAGATTCATAGTGATCTACCCTCAGACACATGCTTTTTAATATTTACGTCTGCCTTTTGGTCGCTTTAGTGGAAAGCTGCGGCTAGAGCCTATTGTCATAGGCTGATGACACCCAGATAATTATTTCTTAGTCATCTGAGCTGAAAGCTAGTGCAAATCATCTTAACTCCTGCCTCAACCTTGTCTCCATTCAAATGAATACCAACTCCCTAAAATTAAAAGGAGACAAGACTGGGGTTCTGATACTGGGTAAGAAGCCCCAGGTCTGTAGTCCCCAACATTGGCCTGCCACTTTGGGAGTACTCCCTAAACCTGTAACAAGTTACAGAAACTGGTTTTCTGGCTGGATTCCATCTTGTCCATGAAGCCACAAGTAGCTAAGGTTGCATTCTCGTGCTTTGTCATTATGAAATGGTTTAAAAAGATCTTATGGATATTTCCCTTCTCTGCTCAGGGAACCAATATCCAGACTATGATACTATCTAGGCTGGATTATGGTACTATCTAATACCTGGGGGCGGCCACCAGGCTCCTATCCCAGCTTCTGAAATATTCTTCTGTGTTTAGTCTCCTCCATGACCTCCACTGGCTTATACTGGACAAGCACATCAACTTCTAGGCACTTTGCTCCCTGTACAAAATCAAGCTACAGTTTCTACAAAAGCCCTACCACCCCTAAGCACACTGTGCTCAAGCAACCAGTCCCTCTGGATAGTGGCCAGCGTTAGATGCTCCCGGAAGGGTGGATGCTCATTTTCCTTACCTGGACGCCAAGATGTGGAATGCTCTCCCTGAGTCTCTCAGATGCTGCACTTCTATATCCACTTTCCATAAGGAGCTAAAAACCTAGTTATTTTAGGTCATGTTCCTAGGCTGCTGATACCTGTCCTCAAGTGCTGGGAAACCCTATGTGTAGATATGCGCTATACAAACGCTCAATAATATTAATAATAATTCATAGCAGCCTTCCAGTGGCCACAACAGAGCTAGCATTCCATTAGTGCAATATGTACCTACTCAATGAGAACCACCCCTTCTGTTTTACCACATGCCTATCATGGCATCATGCAGACACTGCTAAGTGCTGGACAGCAAGAATCCTACCAAACAATTTAATCCAAATATATATTGAAAACATGTTTGCTCTGTTTGTTTTAGATCACCTAAAAGAATGGGCATTCTCAACCGGCTCTATTCCACTCTACCAAGCAGGATTTAGAGCCAAACACTCAGTCACAGACAATATAGCAGTACTCCAAACAATACTAGAGAAATATGTGATCAAAAGATCGCAGGTAGTATATGCAGTATTTGTAGACTTTACCACTGCCTTCGACAGGGTCGACCGAATCAAACTTTGGAGTAAACTCCAGAAAATGGGAATACCAGAAAATCGTCTCCATTTATTAACATCATTATACTCAGGGACCTGGTGTCAAGTCCAATTGGGGAGGGAGAAGGGCCTAACCTCCCCAATATCAACTCCAAACGGGCGGCGCCAAGGGTGCCTCTTAGCTCCCTTATTGTTTTCCTTATATGTGAATGATTTACCGGAAATTCTTAATCAGGTTAATAACCTCCCGCCGAAGATTGCTTCCACTAAAATTCACTGTATGATGTACGCGGATGACGTAGTAATCCTGGACTTTACTCCATTCGGCCTCCAACGAAACCTCTCGGCACTTACCAGATATACAGATGAAAATTATTTAATTCCAAATATCACTAAAACTAAAATTCTACCATTTACGAGAAAGAAGTCTCACTATAAATATAATTGGTTATTAGGAGGAAAACCATTGGAAATTGTTAAAGAATACATGTACCTTGGGAGAACATTTACTCGTTCTTTGCACAACCAGCCTCATCTGCAAAAAATGGGTCGAAGTGCAGATGTCCACTCAGGGGCCCTTCAAAGACTCTATTCATCCACTGATCGAAGACAATACTCCTCCTTGCTCCAGGTATATAATTAAAAAATCCCAGCAGTTTTATCATATGCAATAGAATATATCCCAATAAAAGAATGGATTCAAATAGACATTAAAGAAGGAAAAATCCTGTGGAAGTTAACCAGGATGCCGCAAGCAGTTTGGGTCCAAACTCTTAGGTTAGAACTATCGTTAACCAGTTCCTACGCCAGAGGGATTACAAACATAATTAGATGGGCATACAACTTGGTTCATGCCGATCCAGGAACCCTTAGAGCCCTGTTAAAAATAGAGTCACTGGAGCAAGACTCTCCAAAGTATATATTTGGTAAAAACCTAAGCAACGCTTTTAAACTAACTTCAGTTTCCTTAGAAATGTTAAAATCTTGGACACCAGCCCAGCTGAAACTTGCCCTGAAGCACTTAACACCAAGGCTAAGCATGGAATTTGACATCCAACACTGCTCCAGGCTCTCAATGTACAAACAATTTGCGGCCACATTAGTTTTAAAAAAAAATGTAGCCACATATCTTTTTCAATGTAAATCATGGAGTAAGGTGAAATATTATTCAAGTACGGCTAGGAATATTACGCCTGAAATCATACACCTTTAAGTGGTCATTAAATCAAGGAGGGACTAATCAATGTGACTTATGCAAAGGTGGGGTGCAAGATCTTGAACATGTTCTATTTGCATGCCCAAATGAGATCGTGGTAGCAGCCAGAAACATATCTCTCCGATCAAAATAAAATGTAATTTAAATTCGGTCCAAATGTTGATTTCCCTCTTCAAAAGTCCACCCAATGAATTTGTCTTTATTAACATGTTTAAGTTTTTTAAGTCTTTTGTAAAATTATATTAACGTGATAATTTTATTAACAAAAATTGTAAATGTTATTGTTTATAAATGTGTTGTTCTCGCAAGAGAACTGAATCAAATAAAATTACTAACATTTAAATAAAATTAAAAAAATTAAAATAAATGTTTGCTGTCTGACTTCTATATAAAACAGAGTTTGACTCACTTTGATATGTTATGTTATACTATTTTATAAAGCGCACACCTGCCCCAGCAAAGGGGCGTCCCAGCGCTAATAGCAGAAATTAGGAGGCATGTAGTGGAGTGAAGAGGTGGGTTTTAATAGCCTTACGGAATGCCAGGTAATTGTTGATGCAGCGGATATGTTTTGGAAGAGAATTCCAGAGTTTGGCTGCCAGTGTGCGGAAGGAGCACCTGCCAGCACGCACCCTCCTTACCCGGGGAACAACCGCCACATGATGACCCATCAAACGGAGTTGGTGATTCGGTGTATATGATGAAAACAGGTTGGCCAAGATGCAAGGAGAGAAAACATTCTAAATTTTAAAAAAGCAATGGAGAGGGACTTGAACTCTACACGTCTGGCCACTGGCAGACAGTGTAGCTGACGAATAGCACTGGTAGTGGGGCAGGTTCTAGGGAGGCCAAGGAGAGTTCTAGCAGCTGCGTTTTAGACCCTCTACAATCTCAGAATTTCAGTCTTGTTCGTCCCCAGGTACAGCGAGCTAGCGTAATTCAGTCTCGACAGAACGGCAGCCTGAACAATAACCTGCCGGATGGACGGATAAAAAAAAAAACATCAGCGGTTTGAGCCTCCACAATATACCAAAACAAGTCCCTGCCACTTTCTTAGTTTGGACGTGGAAGCTAAGGGCAGAGTCCACCCAAACACCTAGAATTTTCACCACCTGTTTGGGGCAGGAGGCAGTTGGCAGTCATCCATTCAGCGATAGCAGAGAGATCGTTCCGAAACTTATGAGCATCCCGCATGGAATCGTCAGAGAGTGCTTCTACTAACTGTGTATCATCGACATTTGATACTGCTGTATGCCCTCTACTGTGCTGGGCTCAGAGCTGAGCCCTGTGGCACACCTTGTTTAATAATATGGACCATGGAGGTGAAAGGGGGGGTGTTACCTGGAAGATCCTCTCAGAAAGAAAAGAGATGAACCAGTCCAGGGTAGAACCCACAATGCCTGCCTCCTCCAACCTTTGCAGCACGATCTGGTGGGAAACTGTGTCAAACGTGGCACTGAAATCTAATAAAATCAGTGCTGAAGTATGTTCCGCATGTAATGCTACCCTCAGATGTTCGGTCACAGCTAGAAGAGAAGACTAGGTGCTGTTGCCCGGGCGAAAGCCATTCTGAGAGGAATCTAGTATGTTATTCTCTTCCAAAAATCCTGTCAAGATGGAATTCATGTAGTCATAGAGATCATGGATATCCATGGCAGGAGAGAAATAGGACGAACGTAGTCAGGTTTAGCTGTATCAATGGTGTTTTTTTTTTTAGCAGGGGAACAACCCTTGCTTGCTTCCAAGTCCTAGGGACAAGTGCCATAGACAGGGACATGTTCATCACCTGACCCAAAGGTGTAAGCAGCACAGGTAGCGATTTCATAAATTGATCAGGCTTAAGGGGGTCAGCAGGAGAGCCGGATTTAACCTTTCTACATAGAGAGCGGAGCTCATCCTGGGAGGTAGGCTGGAAAGTAGCAAGCATGTGAGTAGGAAGGGATCTGAACACAGGGCCAGAACACATAGCAGCTTGAGGAAAGGTCTTATAAATGTTTTCCACCTTGTTAAAAAAAAAGGTGGCCAACATTGTCGAAGGCACTGCAGATACCACCGCCAATTTAAGATCTTAAGTATAGAAAAGATACTTACTGCTGCTCCTGATCTCGTCCGCAAAGTAAGTTGCTTGTTCTGTCTGAATAGCCCTGTGATACTTATTGATGGCTGCCTGATGGCACCCCTTCAGGGTCGTCTCCAAGCCCGCTCCAACCTTTTAACTGCTTTACGCATAGTAACGAGCTTGTCATTATACCAAGGACTAGATTTAGTATTACGGCACTTAGACCATTTAGCAGGAATGAGTGTGTCCAGAGGGAAGAGGATCCAGTCTGATAGTGCTTTATTGGGATCATCTGGATCATCAAGCATGCTGAGTGTGTTCATAGAGAGCAGGGCATGGAAATGGTCAATATTTAATTTGTTCCAGGGGCGCTTGAGAGAGAACTTCTAGAGCACCCTCCGGGAAGGCTCTACCCCGAAGAGTGCCCTGGGGATCAAATAGTGGTCAGACTAGCACACCAGGATTGGGGTGTTAGCTGTGAGGGAGCAAAGGTTAAAGAAGCAAATGGCCAGCAGAGTGGGTGGGACCTTGGACCAGTTGGAGCAGCTGACACGCCACCAGGTCAGCAGAGAAATTACCAATTTCTGAGTCATGGGGGCTGTCAAGATGCAAGTTCAAATCACCAATTATGCTAAAATTGGCAGCTCTCATTGCAAAGGAACTAACTGCATTGATGAGTGCTGCCCTAAACTCTTTAGAAGGTCCTGGTGGGCGGTGAACCAGAGATGGTATACCTAGCATTAAAAGAGATCCCAAAACGTGCACACTCACAGCAGACCAGGGTTTCTTTAACAAAAGTGCAGGTGTAGCAGGATTTAAAAACAACTGCCCCCTCTAGCCTCTCTATTGAGAGTCACAATGCTGAAACCCTGGGGGAGCGCCAAACCTGTCTCAGCCACCATATCAGCTGACAGCCATGTCGCCGTCAGAAAAAGGACATCGGGAGATTCATCCTGCAACAGGTCATACACATTAGGTAAGTGCTTAGCTAGTGAGCGACAATTGAGGCTAAAAAGTTTGATATTCTTCCTGGAGCAGAGAGTGGAAATGGGGGACAAGGTGATGACCCAGGAATTAAAGCCACAGATTTTACAGCAGAACAGGCCCTCAGGCAGATTACATGCAGGGTGACTGCAAGAGCTCACTACTTTCCTAATGGCAATCAGATTGCCACAGGATTAAATGGGCTTACCGCTGACCTAACTGGCAGCATGTCTGGCGATGTCCATGCGTGGGCAGGCGCATACAGGCTTGCCTAAGGCACGCCTTTGGCACATCTGGGGTCTCAGCATGATTAAATACTGAAGACCTAGGAGCAGTATCGCCCCCACCGCCCTCAGACTTGTGTCACCCATTTCAGGGCAGGGAAGTGAAAGTAACCGCCCTCCACGCAAATGGCACACAGTCACGGTGGACGGGAGTGGGCAACTAAATAACGCCAAGCAGGTAAGAGGCGAACAATAAGGGATTAAAACAGAGCATAGAAAAAATGCCTTAATCATTTTGGGCATGTTATCAGTGTTCAGGTAGGTCAGATTCCAGTCATAAGACACATCTAAATATGCTGTATTAGCAAAAAAGACATCTGCAGCTGAACAGGTCATTTTGCTTTAAACAGGAAGTCACATTAGAGTTGAAATGACAGATTATTTATAGCAATATATAAGAGATCATCCTGAAATGATGTAGCAGCTCAGCTAACCCTGATCCCAGATTGCTCACCTCTATGCTTGTTCCAAGCCTGAGAAGGATTTCACGATGGAACACAGCTGGGGCACAACATAGTATGTGAACAAGTGCAAGACAAATAGAATACTAATAAAACATTAGTGGTGCAGAAATCTGCATCAGTCCACAGACTGTCTAGTTTGTAAACAATAAGTGATCTCATGTCAAATTATTTCCATTGTTTGTGCAAAAAATGCTACAATAAGAGATGTCACAAACTCTGCATTATAATTCCTTTAGAACCAATAAATATACATTACAGGAGGCATTGTATTTTAATTGAATACAAGATACTATGTAACACCTCTATCGTGGGTATTCATGGAACAGCACTTAAATGGTTTGTGTCTTTTCTGAAAGATCATTCCCAGTGGATTCAACTATTCCCTTTTGGCTCTCTCAAGGTCAAATTGGCCTGCAAGGAACCCCAGGGATTGTCACTGTCCCCCAACCTTTTTAGTTTATATAGTTATGCTCCAGTACTGTCCTTGAGGTAAATGAATGTGTGCACCTTCAGCTATGCTGATGACATGCAACTTTTATTTGTAATCAATAACACCCTGCTTCAATCTGGATTTTCCAAATCACCATACTATTCATCCGCAACTGGATAAACAGCAAATCATCTTAAGTTAAACCTTGACAAGACAGAGCCTATTCTGGTTGGGGGGCTCTCCAAATCCCTGGACTTCCAATTGTTCACCTGCTGAAGTGGGTATTTCTCCACGCCTACAACTTCAGCAAGGAGCCTAGGAGTTCTTATCAATATCAATCATTCTATGAAGCCTCAGGTAGGGTCCGTAGTCTCCTCCTGGTTCCTTTAGCTCTGGAACATCAGAATAACCAAGAAGATATCTTACCTTTGAAGCCCTTTTCCAGGTTGTTCTAGCATCAGTTATCTCACATTTTGATTATGCAAATTAGCTTCATTTTGATCTCTCTGAATACCTAATAAAGAGACTACAGCTGGTACAAAATCAGTCGGCCAGACTGATCTACCGACAGCCAAGGAGGTGTCATATCACCCCTCTGATTAGGAAGCTCCCCTAGCCCCCAGTGAAACAGCCTTTAAGAATGGCTGTAAGATTTATAAACCTCTGCATGGCAACTGCCCTGAGTTTATCTGTTCACGTTTTCACAGGTGCACTCCTTCTCGATATTTGAAGTGTTCACATCTCAACTTTCTGGGCTGTCCTCCTTTCAAGAAGAAGAGTAAACAAGGTGCTAGATTCTCGTATTGGCTCTTTGATTGTGAAACTCCCTCCCACTTAATATCAGATTATCCCCTTGCGTGCTGCCGTCGGCCGTTGGCCGACGGGAGCACTACCTCGCTAGTGCTGCCGTCGGCCAACGGCCCCGCCCATTTTGCGAAAGTGCCGCACTGCCGCGAAATCGCGGCCGCGGTAACGGTGTTAATGTCCTGCTATTCCAGATTTAGAGAACTCCTGAAAACATGCTTGTTTGCACAAGCATGTAAATTTCAAGCTGCAAGTCATGTTCCTGTAATCATCCCCAAGAAACTGGTTGGTGTATGTGCTCTCTATAAATACTTTTAACATAACATAAGATCAGGTGCTCTGATTTACGAGTATGTTCTTTTTCTACAAATAATTGATGCACTTCTCTTACCCTTTCTAGTGTAAAAAAAAAACATTGGTCCTCGCAATAAACTGAGTGCATATTAGTATTATCTATTAAATTCAAATATGTATTATTCACTGATTTACAGAGTATCCCCAAAGAACAGGAGGTTTGCTCAAGATAGGAAAGGCAAACACTTATGGGGTGCATTAATATGATGGCTTATGCTAATTAAATTGAAACACCAATACTTAATTTATGCTTTATCATCGAGCGGAAGGGGAGAACCCCTTTCATAGTTCAAGTTTCAGCTTGTTAAGAGGATTTACCTCCATATTTCTGTAATAAAGAGCGTTTTTTCCTAAACTATACTGGGAAAGCACAAACCCACAGTGCTCCAAAGCTAGTTGCCATGGTGCTTAGAATCTCAACCTGTAGTTCAACACTGTGCTTGCAATTAGGTTAATTAGAACATTATCTCAAGGTACACAGCTATTATAAGAAAAACATTCTTTCTGGATATGCTGCCTACACGCCAATAAAATAAATGAAAAATAATATTTCGTTGTAATTGTAAGCCATTATTTATTTCCCAGAAGGGTAGCTGGCATTATAATGCATGGACGTGATCACAGTCATAAAACATGCAATCCTTGCCTTGAGCTCCCCTGTCTTGTATGCAGATTTTTGGGGAACATTTCCAAAGACCTGACATGTGTCTTAAATGCAAGAAAATTTGGAGTCATTTTCAAACGGCAAGATTCATTCTTTGTTTATGTTGAGGAAACACATTTAGAACTAATGTAAGAAGGTGTTTGACATGTCGAGAAAGAGTATCGGATCTGTTTGCCTATCCCTATTAAGTAACACGGCACAGCACTTTCATTCCTTGCATACACAAATTCATATTCATTACTTTAACCAGAACACATAGTTGTAACGGCCTACTTGGACAAAGACGCAGATCTATATAAATCAGGGACATGCTAAAGATTCTGGGGGCCACGGGCAGTGGCGGCCTTAGGCATGTGCAAGCTGTGCACCAGCACAGGGCCGTGAAACCCCAGGGGCCACCATGCCAATATATACCCTTAATATAATAATCCTCTGAGGATAGATACATATTTGCGTGGCAGCCCCTGGCAGGGATATGGCGGCCAACGGCCCTGTTCCACTTCCAAACACCCTGACCCCCCCTCTTCTGGGCCCCCTACCTACGCTCCCTGCCCAGGGCCGCCATGAGCCTAGAGCCGCCGCTGCCACGGGCCAAGCATAATTTGTGACCCCCTGTTAAGAACAACTCAGAATTTATTATCCATTTTCATCTCATTCAAGCTCCCAGCAACTACGGTCTGATCACAAACAACCGTCTTCAGTGCCCTCCAAACCTTTAAGAGGACCCCAGCCCTTTAGGGTGCCCCATTCAGTGCAAAGTCTTTCAATATGTATGAGATATTGGATACCTGGGAGCGCTTTTCATATTGTGCATGGGGCCCAACATTTTTGTATTATGCCACTATCTGGGACCATCTTGGAAGATTACTATTGCTGGGGCCCCTAGAACAGTGGGGGTCCTGGGGAAACAGCCCACTTTGCCCATGCCTTAATACGACTCTGATGTAATTGCACATGGAAAGTGACTTAATGAGCAATAAGGCCAAAATTGCATTTACACCTGTTTTGTCAAGCCAAGAGAGAGACTAGGTGTAGAGAAGATAATTTGTGTGACCAAACATGCCAAGTAAGATGAAACTTCAATGAGCAACTAAAAAGAACACACTTTGTTAAAGCCAGTAGGTCCTGGCAGTGAACAATGGTGGCGTTGCGGATGCTTTATTTTAATTTAACCTCTACAGATGTGAGTGTGTTTGTGATGCCCATGGTGGTCCCCAGTACTTGGCTGGGGGCAGAGATTGTCCCTATCTTCAAGAAGGGCTCTCCTCTGCTCCCAGCCAATTACAGGCCGATCAGCCTCATCGATGTTTCACAAAAAGTTTTCGCGAGGTTGATACTTGACCGCCTGCAGGAATGGATGATAGACCATTCTTTCCTAAGTACGTTCCAGGCTGGGTTCAGGAGTAAGGTTTCAACTACGGACCAAATTTTCCGTTTGGCCCTCCTTTTTTGGAAGACGGTGCCGGTGGAGGGTGGCACGCTGTATACCGTCTTTGTTGATCTCCGAGCAGCCTTTGATCTGGTTCCGCGGAGTAAATTATGGACGGTACTTGCCAACCTGGGTATCCCCCCCCGATCTTTTAGATATCATTGTTCGTTTGCACACACATAACTATGCACAGGTTAGGTGCGGGAGGATGGGTAGCCTCTCAAAAAGATTTCCCATTGGCAGACGGGTAAGGCAGGGATGTCTCTTAGCACCGACCCTGTTTTGCCTCTTTGTCAACGGGGTAATCGATCATCTAAATAAGGTCCCCAATACAGACGCTCCAAGGCTCGGTGGCAGCAGGGTGCCCGCAGTTATGTTTGCGGACGACACCCTGCTGCTGTCGAAATCCCCAATGGGGATTCAGCATATCTTGGAGGGTTTTGAGGCAATCTGTGGAGAGCATGGTCTCGAAATTAATGCTCTCAAAACAAAGTTTATGATTTTTAACCCCCCCAAAAAAACACGCCCCAACCCCTCTATAGGCCTGAATAGGCTAGAAAGAGTGTACACGTTTGAGTGTCTGGGTGTGACTATGAACGACAAATTGGAGTGGGGGAACATCAAGCTAAGTCCCAGCTCAAACTAACTCAAACAGCTGGAGGAATAATCAGGCTAGTCAATTCTAATAAATGATCTGTTGGACCGATAGGCTAACATATAATAATAATAATAATAATAATAATAATAATAATAATAATAATAATAGTAATAATAATAATAATAATAGGTTGGAGGTCTATAGACTCCAGGCCACAGGTGCGATTCTCTATAGTAGTGAACTCTGGGGCCATGTGTGCAAAAAAGATCTAGTCATTGTTGAAAACAAGTTTCTCAGACAACTCTTAAAGTTACCGGCTAGAACCCCTCTTCTGCCCCTTAGGCTGGATCTGGGCTTGAAACCTCTAGACGAAGTATTGGGTGTAAAGCCCTTAACTTTCTGGCGAAGATTATGGTCCACTCCTGAGTTAGCCAACTATAGGCAGGAACTGCAAGAAATTCTTGCTCTTCCTACTATAGAGAACATCCCATGGTTCAAATACCTAAAAACTGAGTTTGCCCGGCTAGGTCTTCCGACCCTGTGGAGTGATCCTGAAGCGGCTTGTCAGGGACTAACTCGCAAAGATCTGGTGGCAACTTTCCATGCATGCAATCTTGCATCCCACATACAGGGTACATGCATAGATTCCATAACTAACACCTTCCTTGGAGTCAAAGATTGCTACAAGTTTGAGACAGTTCTAGATGAATATTTTCCCGAATCTGGCCAGAAAATTATACCTGCAATGGCGGTATGGCACTCTTCCGCTAAGAGCTTTTACTAGTAAAAGGAAACAGCACTCCCTGGAAAATTGTCCCGGCTGCAAATTGTAGGCTTGAAGATGAATTGCATTTAGTTTTCTTTTGCCCTGCCTACATTGCTGCTAGAAGGTTTTGGATAATTCCATTTTGTAAAAATCTAGGGTTTGTTAATTGCTCCGAGGCCTTCAGAATACTTAAGACTGACCTCTCTAGTGCAACTGTCTTTGCAGTGGCCAAATTTCTTGAAGCCGTATGGCACAAGAGATTGCTTCTAATTCCTAGGGCACTCCAAGCCTGATTCAGACTATGCAACAGTTAGTGAATCGAGTAGCTCTCCCTGGGCTCTACAAGATTTAATGAATTAAACTTTTGCTTATGAGGACTTTTTTGTGCTTTCACCCCCCTAATTCCCCCCCTTCCTCCCCTAGAACCCCCCCCCTTACTTACTCTGGCCAGGTGGCTTGCCAGGTTGACGTCACCGACCTTGCCCCCCCCTGATGCCCTCATTCGTTAGATGGTCGACATACTTTATTTAAGTAGATGTCATGAATGTCGTGGTTGTTATTTTGGGGGTTGGACCCAATATCTTTTAACGAAAAAATTAGAAAAAATAGAAAAGAAAAAGAAAAAGGCGACAGGTGGAAGAGAGGGAGGAACACTTAAACTTGTACCCCAAAACCCTGTGCTCTCGAATGTTGCACCTCTTTTTATTTTGTTATATGTATTTTCCAATTCTTCCCCTTTTTATTTTTTTTCCTTTTTTTTCTTCTTTTTTTTATAATTTTTATTTGTTTATTTATTTATTTATTTATTGTTATTATTATTATTTTTTTCCCCTGTTCTTTTTTCTTTTTCTTTTTTTTCTTTTTTGTAACATGTGGTTATTGATACCCCCCTTTTTTTCTTTATTTCTTAAGCTTTCTCTTTATGTGCGATATTAAGTCGTTAAGAATTTTAGTATTTATCCTGTTTCTTTATTTTGTTAGTTGTATACATTTTTCCTCCTTAATGTTTTTGTTTTCAATCTGAGGCTTGGTTGGACCGGCATCCTGTATCAAGTGGTTTAAGAAAATTCCTTGATGGATACTAGTAATTCATCTGCCTCTAGGGGAGTCTTGATATTATACATTTTATTATTAAACATGACCTTCAGAAAGGCGTGGAATCTCATCTGCACGGTAGCTCCCAAAGCTCTGAACTTTTCCATTCGTTGTCCCAGCTCCCATTGTCTTTCCAATGTAGTCTTAGACAGATCTGATCTCACTTCGAAAGAAAAATCAGAAGCCTTCAGTGACTTAGCTTTTAGTGCTAGATTAAGTATCTTTTCCTTTGTCGCATACGTTAGAAAATTAACAAGGATCTTTCTGGGTTTGCTCCTGCCCGAGTTCAGTCGTAAGGGATCGCGGTGGATCCTTTGTATGTCTAATTCTAGATCTTCTGTTGACTCCTCTAGATTAAGAGCTTCCTTTAACAGAGACACAACATATTTCTTTACTTCGCCTCCTTCTTTGCCTTCTGGGATTTTTAGAAGTCTGAGATTATTCCTCCTTGAAAAATTTTCTAAGGACTCGACTCTGTCTTTCAAAGCATCACCCTCTCTGCGTAGAGACTGAATTCTGGTTTCTGCGTAGTCTAATTTGGCTTTAAGTTCACATACGGTGCTCTCTAAACTCCCTGTCCTCTCGAAAAGCCCGTCTACTTTGGTCTCTAAGTTCTCGCACATAGCACGAATCTCCGATTGGTTTTGCCTGGACTCGGCAAAGCTCTTTTTGGCTTCCGCAAAACCAGTTTTAATCTCGTCTCTCATGTTGAGAAGTAAGTGTTGGAGAGTGCTCTCGCTGTCTTTGTTGTTACTCCCAGAGAGTAAGACCGAATCTTTTATTCCAATAGAGGCATCTGGGGATTCTGAGCTTTCCACATCGACCACCAAATGATCTGATAGTGCTCAATTCTATTGTAGCATCAATCGCGGCTAACTTATTAGCCTGTTCCATTTCATCCACTTCTGGAAGCTCGGTGCGACTAAATATGGCTGATGGGCTTAGTGTAGCGAAGGGTTCAACTGGGATAAGTATATTTTGTTCGGCAATCAAGTTTTGAGGGCCCAGAGATTTTTGATTAATATTTAGGGTCTGAGGTAGGGCCTTGAAGTAGGACCTCAAAGAAGGCGTAATCAGTGTGGCTTTGCTCTTTTTAGGTATTCTTTTATTTTTGGCGGGCCTCTGAAGCGGCTCTTTAGCGCTATTGCCCAGGCAGTCACCACCTAGTTTGGTAGTGCTTAATAACAGTTGACCTCCTGCCTTGATAGGTGCTTTATCCTGTGCTGCTTGTAACGACTCTAACTTGGACTCCGTCTCAATTCTTGTTTCTAAACCTTTTTCGGGGGTTTCTTCCGTCAGAGATTCCGGTTCAGAGCTCAGCTCCACACCTTTAGTCCCTAGAGCTATGCCCTTCTTTTTACCCTTCCCCTTTCGCTTCCCCAGGTTGTCGTTAGTGGATCCCTTCTTGCCTTCTGAATCCCTCCTCCTCTTAATCTGAGCTTTGGTCGGTGCTTTGCTATTACTCTGGCTTAGAACTGCATCAGAAAGAGCGTGCAATTTGTTCTTAATAGTAGCCAAATTCGGAGCTGGGGCTGATGAGGGACAGGAATCTTTTGTAGGTTCACCACTTATATCTTGGTTTGGACGTAACAGGGAGCTCCTATCTCTATCTATAGCTGTTCCTGTATGGTTAAAGTTGCATTTAGTGCTGGCAGCTGCCGGTTTAGAATTTGTGTTTGCTTTTACAACTTTGCCTGTATCAGGTGCTTCTGACATGCCATCCTCCCTAGAAGCCCCCTTACCGCACCATTTCACGGCTCTCCCAGACCTCAGGAACACGCTGTGAGCAGCCGCCCTTTGACTTTTCCGCAGCTCCACGGCTGCCTCGAACCTGCGGATGGGCGCGGGAAAAGAGACCCGCCCCCAACACATCGGCTGTTCTGCTCGCGGTATCCGGCTGGTATTCCTGAAGCCGAGCCGAGCCGCTGAACCGACGAACCGGTAAGCCGCCGAACTGCAGGAGACGCCACTGCAGACGCCTCAGGAGAGAAGCTTCAATCTTTCAATCTTTCGGGCCCCAGCCCCCCTCCGAACCGAGTCCAAGTCGGAGTCAGTCCATCGCCATGCCTCTGCACTCGGTGAGCCCCAGGACAAAACGCTGTATCAGCCGCAGTCGACCCGATCAGAAAACTTGGTTTAGGGCATCAGTGCAGGAGCTGGTGTCGGGACGTGCGCGCCGCTCTAGCTAGCGGCCGCCATGTTATCCCCTGCCCACACAAATCATAACAGACAGACAGTAGCAGAGATAGTATCATGGGAGGAGCAGAACAGCCGAATGTTAAAGCAAAATGAGGGACATTAAATTTTTGTCGTGGAATGTAAATGGCTTGCGTGTGCGAGGAAGGAGACATAAAATTTTGCAATATCTCAGAGACTCGCCCGCGCAGGTCATAGCAGTCCAGGAGACTCATTTAAAGAAACAAGAGTTTTCAGATATAATGAAAAAATTGAAATGGGTGGATAAATTCATAAGTACGGATCATAACGCTAATATCCGTGGAATAGCTATTATCTTTAAAAAGGGAGCTAAGGCGCAGATAGCGGATTGGAGGACAGATTCGAGTGGAAGATGGTTGATAGCCAATGTTCAGCTTGATGGGAGGCGATTCACCCTGGTGGGATATTATGGTCCCAACCAGGACGATCCTTCCTACTTAAATACATTACAAAACCACTTGATCACCATCACAGACCCTATAACATGGATGGGGGATTTTAATTTAGTGTTAGATCCGAAATTAGACAAAACCCCTAGTTCGAGAGCTGTCGTTCATAATAAAATGAGAGAAACTCTTGTACACTCTATGTCCAACTTGGGGATGGAAGATCTGTGGAGACAAAGAGCCGGGAAAACTTTGGGGGTTTCGTATCACAATCATAAATATAAACATAAATCACGTATGAACTATGCTTTATTTAGCTTCTCCATAAAAGATTCAATAAAGAACTTAACATATTTACCCCAGCACATCTCCGATCACTCTGCCATTACTTTTTCGATAACGCTAGATCAGGGGCCCACCCATACCTCTTGGTCCTTTGACCGCTCCATCTTATTGGAAGAAGAAGAAAGAGAACTTCTTATATCTGAAACTGCCTACTTTTTGGAGTGGAATATAGAATCCGCCTCCCTGGTTAATGTCTGGGAGTCATGGAAAGCATATATAAGGGGACATATTACGAATCGGGCATCCTACAGAAAAAAGACATACAGGGCCCGATTCACAGAACAAACTTAAGACAAAATCCTAAACTTACTACCATTTTGGTATTCACAGAAGGCACTTACTCATTTTGGTATTCACAGAATGCACTTACTCATTTCGGTATTCACAGAAGTTAGGAGTCCTAACTTTAGGACTCTTAAATGCCTTCTGTGAATACCGAAAGTCTTAAAGATAGGATTTTTCTCAATTTAGTAGTAGTAAAGTTAGGACTCTTAACTTTAGGACTCCTAAATGCCTTCTGTGAATACCGAAAGTCTTAAAATTAGGATTTTTCTCAATTTAGTAGTAGTAAAGTTAGGACTGCTAACTTTTGGACTCCTAAATGCCTTCTGTGAATACTGAAAGTATTTAAATTGGGTTTTTTCTCAGTTTAGTAGTAGTAAAGTGAGGACTCCTTACTTTAGAACTCCTAAATGCCTGCTGTGAATACCGAAAGTCTTAAAATTAGGATTTTTCTCAATTTAGTAGTAGTAAAGTTAGGACTCCTAACTTTAGGACTCCTAAATGCCTTCTGTGAATACCGAAAGTATTTAAATTAGGATTTTTCTCAGTTTAGTAGTAGTAAAGTTGAGAAAAATCCAAATTTTAAGACTTTTGGTATTCACAGAAGGCATTTAGGAGTCCGAAAGTTAGGAGTCCTAACTTTACTACTACTAAATTGAGAAAAATCCTAATTTTAAGACTTTCGGTATTCACAGCAGGCATTTAGGAGTTCTAAAGTAAGGAGTCCTAACTTTACTACTACTAAACTGAGAAAAAACCCAATTTTAAGACTTTCGGTATTCACAGAAGGCATTTAGGAGTCCAAAAGTTAGGAGTCCTAACTTTACTACTACTAAATTGAGAAAAATCCTAATTTTAAGACTTTCAGTATTCACAGAAGGCATTTAGGAGTCCTAAAGTTAGGAGTCCTAACTTTACTACTACTAAATTGAGAAAAATCCTAACTTTAAGAGTTTCGGTATTCACAGAAGTCATTTAAGAGTCCTAAAGTTAGGACTCCTAACTTCTGTGAATACCGAAATGAGTAAGTGCATTCTGTGAATTCCAAAATGAGTAAGTGCCTTCTGTGAATACCAAAATGGTAGTAAGTTTAGGATTTTGTCTTAAGTTAGTTCTGTGAATCGGGCCCATCGAGAGGGGATATCAAAAATAGAGCAAGATCTGGCCTTCTTAGAGTCCGCAGACCCAGAGTCATCGGGAAATCTGGAAAAGAAAAGGGAGCTAAAAGACAAACTAAATACATTACTGCAGGAGAGACTGAGTAAACGATGGCAGGTTAGCAAGCTCTCCCACTTTGAATACGGTGAATCGGCAGGGAAGCTTCTGGCTTGGAAAATAAAAACCGACCCGTCTAGGAACCATATAAAAGAAGTGAGGTTAGTGGGGGAAGTCGACAGCAGGAAGACAGATCTCGAAATAGGAGAAGCCTTCAGCATCTTTTTTCAAGATATATACACAGACGCGACTAATGTTAATATCGGGAAAAGAACGGAGTGGTTGGACAAGGTGAATCTTCCTAAGCTGTCGATGGTACAGAGGGAAAACCTAGAGAAAGAAATTACCGAGGCTGAGGTTGAAAAAGTCATTAAACATCTAAAATTGGGAAAGGCTGCAGGACCTGACGGTATCCCGGGTGAGCTATACCGAGTGCTTAATCCAACTCTCACCCCGACCCTAACGAACCTTTTCAACAACATCTTAATTAGAGGGGAAGCTCCACCCAGCTCATGGGGAGAGGCAAATATCACCTTAATTTTAAAAACAGGTAAAGACCCTGCGGACTGTGGATCGTATCGTCCAATCTCGCTTCTCAACAACGATTATAAGATCTTCTCAACAGTCTTGACTGCACGTCTGGGAAGCGAGATTGGTACAATTATCCATGAGGACCAAAAGGGTTTTATTAAAGGCCGACAACTGGCTGACTTAACTTATGACTTAGTCGGCGCGATAGATATCGCGTCAACCTTCGCTTTGCCTCTCGCCATAATGACACTCGATGCAACAAAAGCATTCGATAGGGTCAACTGGTCCTACCTAACTGCTGTTATGGAGAAGTTTCAATTTGGTCCTAAATTCTGCAGAGCGGTAGGGCTACTATATAAAAACCCGAGAGCCAGCCTACTAATTAATGGCACGCGTACAAACTCATTTGAAATAAGTAGAGGGACAAGACAGGGGTGTCCTCTCTCCCCTCTTCTATTCAACATTTATGTTGAACCATTTGCCCAGACTATTAGAGAGGACACTAATATTCTGCCTTTTGTTTTTTCTGGATGGGAGAAGAAAGTCGGATTATATGCCGATGATATTCTCATCTATACAACGGACCCGGTCCAGGCATTCCCTATAGTAATTAAAAGAGCAGAGGAATTCGGAAAATTTTCTGGGTACGAAATAAACGCCGGAAAAACAGATATAATGGCTTGGAACATCATAAATCTTCAGCTTCCGGTCAGGCCCTCAATCCGCTATCTGGGTATTAAAATCACAAATTACCTACATTTTTTAACCCAGTCTAACCTGGACAGGATCTCCAGCGAATCTAAAGCACTTATGAAGTCTTGGTCCTTTCTCCCCCTCACCATCTATGGGAGAACTAGCTTGGTGAAAATGACCATCCTCCCCAAATATACATTTATTTTTAACTGCATTCCACTAACATTCGATACTAAGCTACTCTTCAAATGTCAACAAAATATTAATTCATTTATGTGGTGCTTTAAGTCAACTAGGCTGGCTTGGAAGAAGCTAAGAAGGAGGAGAGAAAAGGAGGGCTTGCCTTGCCAGACCTTGAATACTATGCATGGGCGTTCCATATGACCCATTCTAGAATGTTATTAAAGACCCCGCTAGACAACTCAAATGGCCGTATGTTCAAAGCAATGATCCTGGGCTCCATTCTCCCATTGGACGGATTTTTATTTAAGTTTGGACATCAGAGATTTTTCAAAAAAGTTAGGCTAAAGACTTTATATAGTTCTCTTAAAGAATGGACTCAAATTAAATCTAAGCTAGGGATAGCATACTTCTCCAACCACGCACCGATCTGGGACCTTTCAGGACTCTCCTCGCAATATATTGACACTGTCAAAACCGCTTTGCGGGAAGCAGGAATAACACATTGGGGAGATTTAGTCGTAGAAGGGTCCTTATTGGATTGGGAACTATTTTCAGACAAGGTAACCTCACCATTAGCCTGGTATATACACCTACAATTGTCCAGTTGGCTGCAAATTCAAATAAAGGGAAAGGCTAAATTCGGTGGAGTTAGTATATTGGAAAAAAATCTAGTTGAGAAACCTTATGGAGGAAAAGAAGTAGCTCTTTATTACTGGAATATTATTGAAGAAGCAGAGGGCGAATTTGATCTTCCGGTAAAACTTTGGGGTGGAGAGGGAGAACCCCAAGCAGAAGAGAAATGGATAGAATCTTTTAGTCTTCTCTACAAAACCATCAAACCTGCCTGGTTAAGGCGCAATCAACTATTTACACTGCATCGAGCATACTATTCCCCCCAAAAGCTCTCCAAGTTTCAACCAGGGAAGTGTTGTAGTAAATGCTCCCTCACAGCTGCCTCAGACCTACATATGTTTTGGGAATTTCCGAATATTAGGACATTCTGGCAAGATGTTAAGACATCACTAGAATCAATTCTTCGAATCCCTATTCCTATCTCATGGTCTTTAGTCATCTTTGGGATAAATAATAACATCAAGGGGCTAGAAAGAGAATTTCTATATTACGCTATCCTAATAGCAAGAAGAGAACTATGCAAAAACTGGGTTAATGTCAACCCACCGACCCATGCAGAGTGGTTGTCTTCACTTTATGAAATATCGAAGGTAGACCTAGCCAGAGCCTGTAGCCCTCGAACTCTGAGATTCTGGAACTTTCTAGTTGATTGGAGACGGGATAACTAAAGAGCCCGGTTTTTTTTTTTGGTTTTTTTTTACCCCGGGTCCGATAATTAAGCCTAAGTCTCCATGTCCAATGGGAGGCACCCCACCCCACAACATTACTGGACTATCGGCCGACAACGGGCTTGAATGGAGATGGCTCGTGCAGGGCTCTTCCTCACTAAGACATCAGGTCCACTCTGTGGGAGATCTGGAAGCCAATCCCCGGTTTCGCGATCGCACGGAAATGACTGTCTTCCTGCAGCTTCCCTGGAACGACAAAGTGGCTAATGAGGACAACAAAAAAAAAAGAAAAAAAACAGTTAGTGAATCAAACCTTTTTCTTTTTCTTTGTTTGTATTATGTAATTTTATGTAAGACTTTTAGCTGCCAGTGTTAAATTGCTGCTATTTTTTATAATTCTTAATATTATAGATCGTTCTTAAATAATTAATCAGATTTGATTCATCCGACTGTTTTAACAGTATAGATTGTTGTGTATTGGGGAATTTTCTTTGAGTACCACTACCCTGTACCTGTGTCTTACTCTGCTACTGATGTAGCAGTAATGTCTGACTTTTCACTTGTATTGATTTTATGTTGTATCTTTTATGGCAAAATTGCCGAAATAAAGATTAATGAACGAACGATGCCCATCTTTAGATGGGTTTCCTAAGGATTGTAAATGCACTGAACGGTGGACGCCATGGATGCACATGCAGGCTAACCAATTTATTGGCTACCCATCATGAATGCGTGGATATGCATCCTCGGCGCCATCATCATGCAAAGGGTAAAACTCCACACACCTGCCAATAATTCAGTAAGAAAACAATGGAATTATATAAAATAAAGATAATAGTGATGGGGATTGGACAACGAGATGACGGAGAAGTCAATATCTTTTTTTTAAACAAGAGTGGTGGAGATTATTTGCGGTAAGGAGGAGGATATGAAACCAAAGGACAAGCTTCTGGGGAGGAGGCAATTTGTTTGTGAGTTTTATATAATGCGAGCTCGACACAAAGGTATCAGAGCGCAAAGTAAATGAGGAAGCAACTCACAGGTAAGAGAGCAATAAAACACATGCATGCTTTTTGGTTGCTTTAAAGGAAAGAAAAAAGTAGTTACCTGGATGTAAGCAATGTCAGCAGAAGAGGATACAAGTCATCCAATCAGAACACTGTACCTTGACAGAACAAATACAAGACTTATGAGAAAGCCACTAAATTAAGAGCAGCCAACTGACATCGACAAACCAAGCCATTCAATCATGCGCAAGGGGATAACTCAAACCCACTACATATCTGTTGGAAACAATAGGTCTGGTTAACACATGACTAAAGCTGCCTGAAGTTGAGATCAAAAATGCCCTAATAGGTGCTTCATGAATCGCCACTCTTAGACTAAAAAAATCTATTTAACATTAATAGCTTATTTACTAAAGTCACACAATGAGTAACACAACCCCACACAGCTGCAAATCAGCAGACACTTTTATATGATTGAATAAGATATTGAAATTACACTTTAAATAGGGTGACCAGATTCTCAAGACAAAAAACCGGAACAGGTCATAGACCTTGAAGAAGGACTACATTTCGCAGTAACTGTCAACATAAAAGTAGGAATATTTGATAGCTGTCATAGACATCGACCAGAGGCCTCCACAGACACATATGAAGAATTACATAAGAGAAATCAGATGTGTGACAGAGACAGCAATGGATTTTTAAGCTAACAGCATGTTCCTTATAGGATGCAGGATTTTCTAATAACACTGCCAAGAACGGCTTCAAATCTACTAACTTGCAAAAAGGGCTAAAAAGCTTGCCCCATACCAGAAGCTGAGAAGGGGAAGAGGAAGAAAGAAGAAACATGGAGAAAAAAGGCACTATGATGTGGGAAGGGCAAAGGAGGTAGGCCTGTCCGTAACTCTGAGATGAGGGGAGGGATGGGAGAAGGACTGTCTGTGCCTCTGAGGTGTGGAATGGGCTGTGACTATAGGCCTGTCTGTGCCTCTGAGATGTGGGGGGAATTGTGGCATTTATCAGGTACAAGGCTAATTCTAAAATAGATGATGTATGCTACTGGTGATGTCAGCTCTGTGCACTCTGCTGTTGTACATAAGTGTCTCCTGTTGAACATCTTTAAAAATACCTCTATGCACTGTGTATGCATCCATTCTTTGCAATAATAAAACCCATGACATCACAGTGCTCGAAAACATTTCCCTGAGAGTATTTTGGAGAGTGCCTTTCTTCAGGGTGCAGTTACAGTCCAATTACAAACCAGCATTTCTGGTTGTCTGGTAAAACTGTTCAGTGCCCAGCGTCTTCCCAGCTGGGCGGTCTGAATAGTGCAGAGTTGTGTAGGTCACAGCAAGCAGAGCTCGCCTCTAACACTGTGTATATATCACCCAACCAGATGTCTCACCGCTTGTACGTCATACAGAGCCTTCAGATGTAGGAAAAATACTACATGAGCAGGCTTGGAGGCTCCAGAAACTTGACCACATCACCACTCGTGCACACCACCCGACACTTCTCCCCACACTCCCTTCAACCACTCATGCATTCTGTGACCTCCCAGTGCTCTCATACAAGGCTGCGCACTGAAGTCCCATACAGCGCTCTACAATGACCAGGTGACATGACAAAAGTACCAAGGCTTTATTGTTTCTTTTTTTAATCATTTTTTTATTGATGACGTAAAATTGCAGCAACAAGTTTAACATAAATACAATACATAAAAACAGATTTTATTAAATTAGCCATAAATACAAATCAGCAATACATCGAAGTCAAATAGAAAATAAATTAATTCATTCTAGAAGGAACACCAATGCTGTCTCCACCGGCTAAAAAACCAGTGGCTTATGTGGACAAGGAAACCCAGGCAGAGACTGGTCCCCCAAATCCTCTTTCCTTTAATCCTCCCCTTTTTGCCTTTCCATTCATAAAGTGCTGTCCCTAGTTTATAGATATGCAGGAAACACCCCTGCCACTGCTGAAAGGTTGGGGTAGAGGGTATGAAAGTAGCCAGAGCTGCCAGGTCTGGGTGATGGAGAAGGTGAGAGATACTCAAAGCTCCCACCCCTGGACCCTCCTCCACCTCCACACACCACTGTGATAACATAAAAAAATATCTGCAAAGATAAAGTGAGAGGACAACAGATAAACCATTAACCCTTTTTCCTTCTCCTTTCACAAGGCACCCCCTACTCCAACACAAATGACCTCATTGTCGAAAAAGCCATGCATTACCAAAGAAAAATCCAGCTATATATTAAGCATCACTAATACACATACATCCTATACATTTTTTCTGTCTGCCAAAGCCTGCTCAAGAT
Source organism: Lissotriton helveticus (assembly GCF_964261635.1). Taxonomy (NCBI): domain Eukaryota; kingdom Metazoa; phylum Chordata; class Amphibia; order Caudata; family Salamandridae; genus Lissotriton; species Lissotriton helveticus. Next base: position 147,180,417 of record NC_136072.1, on the reverse strand, counting down.
AGTCTCTGGCTTATATTTCAGAGAAAAATAATGTTACAGTCCCTTTGACTATTGTTTTCAGTCTGGCGGGCACCAACAAAAAAGCCTTCAATCCAGCATCTTGATAAGGCTTCATAACCTGCCGCAAGAGCCATCTGTGTTTCACTGTTATATGGCAGAAGTCATTGCACACAAAAAAGGAGGATTCTTGATATTTCCTTCTTGCCTCCGGGCAAGCCCTCTCAAAAATGGCTTGACGCAGCAGGAAATTATCAAAAATGACTAAAATATCCCTCGGCTGCCTTTGATCTCTACTGAGCTACGTGTTTTTTTGGCGGGTTAATGGAAACCGGTGGACCCTCTGAACCTCTTGTTCCCAGTCCCAACCTACAAGTTTGGGAAAGGCCTCCTTGAGAAGGTCTAGCAGAAAAGCTCTAATGGCGTCTCTTTCTAGGCCTTCTTCGAACCCAACAAAACAGAGATTGTTCCTTCTCCAGTGATTTCCCAGGTCTTCTAAATTCCACATAGCATCAGTTAATTGAGCATTGTGGGACTTAGTCTGCTCTCTCACAGCTACCATCTCGGTCTCCACAACAGTTGTTCTCTGCCCTATTCTGTTGAGCCACTCTCCGATCTCCGAACAATCCTTCCCTACCTTCTGGACTGCACATTCCAGTTTTTTTGTGGTCTGCCTGGCTTTCTTTCCATTCACACAGGTCTCAGCGCGGTGTTCTTTAATCGATTCTAGAATCTGGGCCAGAGCGCAATTCATAGATGCTTTCCCTTCAGCCTGCGGTAGGCAAGGAGGAGTCTCTGCCTAGGCGGATGCTACCTCTGTCATTCCCAGTACCCTCACATGGGAATAATCTCATTTCAGCCCACTTTCTTGGATCTATACTGCCCATAGAGCCCTTAGAACTCCTACGATACCTTTGACACTGAAGGGCTGTCTCAGGTGCTTCAAGTGTGCCAGAGCCCGAAGTTGAAGAGTTGCCCCCGACTTCACTTTTATCAGAGTCTTCCGAATGAGAACCATTAGTGAGCGAGAATAATTTAACCGCCCCATTGGATGCGAGATCAGCCGCTACCAACCCATTTGTCTCAGTGTTTCAGTCCAAACCCTCAATAGCACCGCTATTAGAAACAGGTCAAGAGATAGGTAGAAGTTCATACATAACCCGGTGCTCTTTTCCTAGGGCCTCCTGGATCCTCTCTCTGGGGCTACTGACCACCCCCTCTTCGCTAGTCTCACTTACTGGCGGGAGCCCCAATGCACAAAGCAGAGAACTTCCATCAACTGCTGCCTCAGCTACCACCTCAGCTTTTTCTAATTGTACTGGAGCAAAACCAGACCGGTAATCAGATACAGGGGGCGCACTCTGGACTGATTTATCAATTTTTAGCTCCTTGGGAGTTTCCTGGGCGATTTGGCCACCCCCTCCATCCTAATCCTGAATAAATCAGTGATAGCTGGCTGAGGTGACACAAGAGGTGGGAAAAGACTGTCTTTGCCGGGCCTCGAGGCCCCCTCTTCAGATGCTCCAGTTTTTTAGCCCTGGTTGCATACAGTCTAGTAGATTCCTCCTCCACCTCCACCTCCCAGTCTCCAGGTTCTCCAATCGACTTTAGCAGTGCAGGACTCATTCGACATACCTGCACTCTCCTTGTGTAAACTGGGGGAAACTCCTGTCTTAGACCCTGCAGCTGTGCAGTAACTCGAAGAGAAGTCTCCTTGGGTTGTGTTGCTTTTTTGGGAGACATGATACAGAGCACAGTAGAAGCTAATCCAAAGGTAAAAGCCTGATACTGCCTTCCAGACTGATCCAGGGGTTCCAGCTGCAAGACCTGCCCACCCGCTCAGGATGCAAACGTAGGGACCTCTCAGAGCGGCGTGGCCAATGTAATTAAGGGCCTGGGTTATAACACATAAGGTGAACAATCTGTGCTTAGCATTGTGTCCCACCCGAAAAATGTGCTGCTTTTGTCATTGTATCTAGATATGTAATAATACAAGTGACATTGGAACCAGCCAGGACTGTTTTGTCAATTGTTAATTGTTAAATAAGCAACAACTTTGGCTTAGTTGTACATAACATTGAAAATGCTTCAGTTCTAGAATGATTACACTGTGAAAGATTTATAATGAGTCTCTTTGAAGGCAGTGAAGGGTAGTACTGCTACAGCACTAGGATTCTTTTTCACCTTGAGGGCAACAATGGAAAGCCTAATAGAGACCCATCTTAGCACCTGTACGAAGTAAGCATGCGCACCAAGGCACTATTTAAAAAACGGGGCATTTTCTGTTTAACCCGGGCACTGCACAAAAACCGGGACATGTCTTTAATTTGGAGCAGAGTTTTGGGACACTGCTCCAAAAACAGGGACCGTCGCAGAAAACCGCATAGAGGTGTGCACAATTGTGAAAATTCCTGATTCACAGTTTTGCATTTTTTTCTTAAACTTCACAAGCTTTGTCGAGTACATAGCTCTGTCATTTGGCATTTTGGGCAGCTTCAGCAGCCATTCAGTGAAGAGGAAAACTTTTCTTGCATTTCCTCATCCTCTGTATCTAGCCTGCACCACTGACTTTCCCTTTGTGGTTCTCTTCAGTCCCACGCCCCAACCAAAGCCCTATTTAGTCACTGCTCTGTGAAGAAGAGGCAGACAACTTACCTGGAAACAGGGATGGAGAGTTTTTCCCACGTCTTCATCCGGGTTTGCTCACTCTGAAACAAAACGAAACAGAGGCGAGAGGGAAGGACAAAGTGAAGTAATAGTCAGGTGGAAAAGGATGCAGAAAAGAGAAAAGGACAAATAGAAAATAGAAGAAAGAATGAGATTAAAAAGAGAAAAAATACTATTACCTGCCTGAGCTGTACCTAGAATAAGTTGATGGTGCCAAACCAAAGGAAGGTTTGCAATGTGAGATCAAGGACTAACCCGAGCTTGCCTGAGAATAAAGTGGAGCAGGAACAATTCTGATAAGACCTGTATGTCAGAGTACATTTTATCCCAGCAGCACAGGAAGATACAACAACCCCAATACAGAGTGGGGTGCTACTGAAAGGGCCAGATCCATGTCAGGCAAGAGAACCCTGGCTGTTTTGTGGAGGAAAATTATCCTTGCCACAACCCAGGAATATCATGGCTTAGTCAGGTTGTGACTGAAAAGGGGGGAGGATGTACACGATGTGTGTGTGGCTGGCCACAATTTGGTAACGCTGTGCATGATTGGGTGAGACTGTAGTAAACAAAGTGTTGGTAACTATAAATCTGGACCTAAAACATCAACATTCTGAGGCAAGTGGACATGGGAACCGAGCCTGAGGAGGCGAAACAGGTCCCTATACTTTATATATAGGTAGACTCCACAGTATAGATGAAGCTCTCCTGTGGTAAAGTATATAGGGAACGATAAAAGTTGTCTATTTAACTCAAAAATAAATATTATAAATATTTTACATATATTTAATGAACATTCATTTTATATATTTATTTTCAATGTAGATGACAAAAATAAATGACCAACTAAACAGAACACTAAGGGCCCGATGTAGGTAATTAGTATTTACCGATTCGTAAATACCGAATTTTACCGATTCGGTATTTACAAATCAGTAAATGCTTTGTAGGTATTTTTTTAGATTTATTTACCGAATCTGTGTGACTCGGTAATTACCGAATCGGTATTTACCAATTCGGTAATCATCAAATCAAAATAACCTTTATTCGGATATTGCATTATCCATAAAAGTATACACATAATTACGTACATGGTCAGATTTGAAATAACTGTACTACATTTTCCTAGATAAAAGCAATAACAATAAAAAAGTACAGGGCATCTATTCATCAATTCTTATCTATTTCTAAAAACTCAATCTAATAAATATACATGTGCATAAATCAATGTTAAGCTAGCAGCAGAATGTACATAAAGCAAGTGGTTAGCAGCATTATTTTGATCATAATTTTCTAAAGTGCATAAGGCATATGTCCAAATTATTAGACTATCTGGATAAAGTGCATTGTGTAGTAGCAGCCATAAATGAAAGAGTGAATTGATATCTATATCTCTGTATCTACCAAATTACAGACAAAGAGAGGGTAATTCACACATTTACAAAATAGCAGCATAAATTTAAAGTGCAAATGTGCAAAATACAAAAAGGCCTTCTTCCGATCTATTTAGGTGACATGGTGTATTAAAATAGATATTAATTCATAGAAATACGAGAACGGGTGGCCATTTTTAAAAAAGTACACACACGATACATTAATTCATCATCATTAAGCTGTAAAATGGATTTAAATGCAACATTAAAATCTTTTATGCCTTTAGCTCTAAAAAATGGTATCAAAAGGGACTTACTATATTTATGATAGTAAGAGCAAAAGAATAAAAAGTGCATTGTTGTTTGCTTCCCAGAATTCTGACATGGGCAAACCAGATTCTCAACAGTGGTAGCCTAGGGGAAAACACAGTAAATACTTTATGGATCCCGCTCGTAGGCGGAACAGAAGGCTGAGCTCCCAACAAGTAATTTCTTTGAGGAGGTAGCTAGCTGGTGTGGGCTTATTAAATACAGTTTCGCCTTCTATTTGAATGTACCCTTTTACAGAGGATTTTGCTGTCTCAACATTGTATCTGGACTCCCCATAATGTCTATAGAGGGTTTTCCGTATTAACTTCTCATTAATCCCCTCTAGTCTATTTGGGTTGTCAAATATGTGTTCGAGATTGATTGCTGCCAGGCTTTCCCGAACTTGGGCTAGCCATGGAATTTTAAGACCCTGATCACATTTTAGGCAGTCATATAAAATTTGCCTTGTTAATGATGCTTCTGGGTTTTTCCAGGCTTTAACCCAGAATAAAACGGGGCGTGCCTTGATGTAATCCTCCAGAGAAAATAATTTTAATTAATTATGGCTTATAAAAGTGGAGGATGAAATTGGTAGACCCAGAAGCCTTCTGCAAAATCTGTTCTCTTCTGCCAGGGCATTTTTTAAGTTTGAGTATCCCCAGATTTCGGCCCCATAAGTCATAACAAGGACGCATTGTGTCTTATATATTTTTAATAAAGACTGGACCACCATAAATCTCTTAGGCTTCGGAAGGGATAATACCGAATTTATGGCCTTGATGAACTTAGACCGACCAGAAGCCAAATGGGCGGTCCATGACCCATTATCGGCTAATTGTAAGCCCAGGTATGGAAAAGTGCGAGTGCATAGCAGCGATCCCTGTTCTAAAACAATCCTATTAATGTGGTGTTTTTTAGGGCCAGGGCACATTAAAAATGATTTTTTTAAATTAGTGCAAAGGTCAAGGCTATACATAAAATCTACAAATCCCCTCACTAAAATCCTCAGGGCATTCGGTGTGCGACCCATTAAAACTGCATCATCTGCATAGATAAGGGAGGGGAGTTTAATGTCGTTTATTATGGGGACATCGGAAGTTAAATTAGACAGGGCGTTATGAAGTTCGTTGATATATAAAATAAATAAATAAAAGAGGGGCAAGGACGCACCCTTGTCTTACGCCCCTGCCAACCGTTATGTCACCTGACACTGCGCCATCCATGCTTAACCTCACTCTCGCTTTTAGATCTCTATGCAGATATGCCAGGAAGTATACCAGGTTATTATCCAGACCGTAGTCCAAAAGGCTTTGCCAGAGCTTCGACCTGTTGACAAAATCGAAAGCGGACGAGAGGTCCATAAAAGCCAGGTACAGTGGACTGTGTCGAGTGATGGTATATTTGCCTATAATTAGGTTCAAATTCAGGCACTTTTCCACTGTACCCAGATGGCTCCGGAAACCCAACTGGCATTTATTTAAGATATTTTCTTCCTCCGCCCATGCCCTGATTTTATTAAATAAAACTCGTCCTAAAATTTTGAGGGTATTGTCGATTACTGAGATCGGCCTATAACACCTAGGGTCCGATCTCGATCCCTTTTAAAAAATTGGTACAATTATAGAGGTTGACCATGTACTAGGAATGTCGGTAGTGATTAGATTATTAAAAACATTTAATAATATGGGGGCCCAAATTTCATGTTCCACTTTTATAAGGTCTATCAGTAGACCATCAGGTCCAGGTGCTTTATTGCCCAAACTCTGCGATATTGCCTCTTCAACCTCACCTATAGTTATTGTGATTTTAGTTGGGCACATATTAGACACAGAATTATCACAATAAAATGGGGGGGGGGCGTATATTTTAGAAAAATGAGCAACCCATGCTTCACTGGAGATATTGCAATCAAGGGGTGTAGAGGGATTCCTGAAAGTTCTTAAAGATTTGGTTGCAGACCAGAAAGGCAGTTGTGCTTTTAGTGTTAACTGCACAATCCAAATTATCCCAGTGTTCTTTCAGAACGGTGTCGCGCCTGGTTCTCAGGACCCTCTTATAATTAGACCTTGGTGTGCGGATAAGCATGGGATCTCTGGTGTTTGCAGATAAAGCCGCTCTCAGCTCCCTGTTAGCCTTTGAGCAAGTTTTATCGAACCATTTGGGGTCAGAGTTGCATGTACCCACTGGTCTAGAAATCAGAGTTTTTATGCCTGCACATAGTTCGATGAATGCTGTGACGACCGCAGGATTGGGGTCTGCCAAGACCAGACATGTCTCCCATAAGGTTGGGTATGTTTTTACCATTTTCTCAAAGATCTCCTTATAATTCAAACCTCTCCATTTGACTCTCAAGGTATCGGTGGAGATCTGCAGGTTGCTGGCACCAGGTTCTTTCCTAAGATTAACAGGACGAGCCACCTTTAACAAAACAACTATGGGGTTATGGTCTCCAAAAGTAGACCGCTTTACCTCTGCCCCGAGGAGATAACTTTGTAGTGAGGGTGATAAGAACACATAATCAATAACTGACCCTCGTCCTGATCCTCTGTAGGTGGGTATTAAATTCCCATTAGTATTAATTGGGGCAATAACCATTACATTCAGGAGGCTGGTGTTTACTAGATGATCTATTAACTCGTACCCCCTTTTACATGGATTATGGGTATTACGATCGGAAGGGAGTCTATTGACGCCTCTTCCAATCTTTGCATTAAAATCACCCCCCAAAAAGATACCCGTCAAATTATATTTCCCTAATAGGTTATCTTGATCCATAATAAAATCAAAAAGTTTAACAAAATTGGGATTCGGGGTTCTTAAAAAATCATTATTATAAAAATTAATAAAACAAATAGAAGGACCCCGTGTGTAAATCAAAGCTTGGAAGTTGGTATGACCGGTGGAAATTAATTTTGTTCTGCCTCCTGAAGCGATCTTAATCCAAATTGATAATCCCCTTATCGGTCTACCGTAACTCGGAGTGGCGGGGATGGTATTAAAACATTCGTATCCCTCAAGGTATAGCTCTTTAGGGGCCCAGGTCTCTTGAAACAAGAGAACATCATATTCTCTAATCGTGTTCACCCACTCTACTGATTCTAACTTTAGAGCTAAACCTGCCACATTCCAACTAAGAACGTTCAATGTCGAGTCAGGAGTATCGGTTTTGCAGATAGGAGGCGCTTTGGGGTTAACAGAGGTAGTCACATCCTCATTCCCATACACCGATAAACTATTAAAAATAGATAACTCAGGGGGTCAATCAAGTGTATCCAAATCAGAGAGGGGCTGATATTGGTTAGTAAGCTTGGGAGCAGGGGAGACTGAGGATTGTGTTGGTAAACGTTTATAGAAAAACCCAAGGGGTAAGGCACAGATGTTAGTTTGGGCAAGATTGATAGTTTCCCTGACTTCAAGTATCGATCCAGCAATCCTTGTGTGTGAAAAATTAATAACAATACAGTCCCCTTTGATGGTTTTTGGTGTCGGTCCAACCCAGCCCACCCTACGAACCATTAATATTTCACTCATGTCGGGCCTTTGAAACCTCTTGTATTTGGCCAGCCAATCCATACATCTGTTTCTAAGCTGGACCCAAGACTTAGATTTATTTTTCTGTAGGGGAGGGACCCCTGCAAGAACTAAAACGTATGGGCATGATGGAGGTGGCAGATTCAAAATATCTTTGTTGGGTTCGTCAGGCCCTTTATCCACAGCCACAGTTGTACTGGCACTATCTACCGACCTTCTGTAAAAAAGATTTGTGCTGGGATTGCATGTTAAACCAGGGCATGTTGGTTTATTACGATCAGTCATAACTGACATAGATTTTACAGTTTGAATTGCTAAGGGTGCAGGGGGAGGTTTTGACGCCTCTGGTGGCTTGGGTGCTACAACTTTGGATACTGAGGGTGGGGGGATAGATAGTTGCTTTCCAGGCATATGGGTTCTCAGGATGTTAACAGGATTGGTACGTATATTATTTACCTTTTGTGGAGGAGGAGGTTTTAGGGTTAAACTTTCCAATCGGTCTAATCGTTTCCACAACCTCTCAAAGCTTGAATCTATCAACCCTTTAATACGGTTGCAAACTGTATCATCAATAATATCGATTGCCGTATCCCCCAATATAAAGTCTGAGAAACCAGTTTGTGTGGATTGTGATTCCTTGGAATTGTATTGTATGTCCTCCTCAAGTACAATGATTGGAGTAGTGCTATCAGTACATGTATTGTCAGTTGGAATAGGATCTGTAGAAGGATCGGAATCAATAGTAGGATAAATGATAGTAGAATTACTCTCAAGCCATCTATTTAAGGTTGCACATTGGGGTTTCAAGCGAGATGGCTGCTTTCTTTTAGGTTTTGGACAGGGCTGTTTTGATGCCTTCCTCTTTTTTTTTGGTTCCTCATATATCTGGGTCAGGCGTTGTGGGTGCATTCACTATTGGTAAATCCTCAGTTTGGCTTAGGTCAACTTCAACATGCACATCCGGGCTAGTCAGATCAGGGCCTTCCAGGTCCAAGGGTGTGTCTCCCATTACTGTCTGGGGTGCATGTACAGTTACTGTGCGGGACAATGATTGGGAAGTGCTAATGTCAGAGGTATCGTGTAGGTCTATGCCTAATTGTTTAGGACCCACGGACAATCTTCTCTTTGCCATCTGAATTTCATTGCTTACCAAGGTCATAGCATGCTCCAATGCAGTGTCAATGGCATTTAAATTAGTCGCAGTGGCTATTGCACCGTTCTTCCCCATATTATGCAACAGATGGGGGTATGAGCCCAGAAATCAATGAGAAGGCACTCACCAGTCAGTATCACGGAAGGTAGATGTCAGGGATGTGGCCCTGCCCTGCCTCGTTCTGCCCCGGACGGCCACAGACGGCCCGCCCTTTGCCCGGGCTTAGCGCGGCGCCGCCTGCGCGCGTCCCGCGGGGCGGGAGGCACTCCTTGGACTTGAGCTGAAGTTTCCCGCTGAAAACGGGACCGGCGATGGAGAAACAGCAGCCGTTGCCCTCACGGCGTGGAAGGTGGAGGAGAGGGTGTCGTCAGCCCAGGGACAAGTAGGAGCCTGCCGTTGCCCTCACGGCGCGTGTCCTTAGCTCCGCATCCCCCTAGAGCACTCGGCTCTCCTTGGACTTGTAGCGCCTCCGGGCACAGGGATGATGACACTGTGCAGCGCCGGAGCCCGGGGCAGCTTGAGGCCCATAGGAATCAATGTCAATTACCGAATCAGTAAATACCGATTCAGTAAAATTACCGATTTTGCAAGGGGGACAGGGTGTTACTTTGACACCTGTTGAACCCCTGATTCTGGCTTGTGTGCCCTAAGGGCATGTATGTGTGTCACATGGCACAGGTGTACATGCACAGATGTGCATGTACACGGGAATTCGTTATTTACCATGACATAGTATGTCATGGTAAATAACGAATTCTTAGGGGCCTGTGGCACTGTTTCTAGTGCCACCTACATATAGATTTCCCGAATCGGTAAATTTACAGAATCGGTATTTTACAGATTCGGTAAATTTCCCGAATCGGTAAATTTACAGATTCTGTAAAATGTAGGCCCCCTACATCTCAATCACCAAATATCGGTCGGTAACGGCCGAAATCGGCTGTTACTGACCGGTATTTGGTGACCTACATCTGGCCCTAAATAGTTTATGTACATTAATACTTATTAAAAGTGATTCATATAATTAATAAAAACTACGTTGTTATATTTTAACAAAAAAATGCTCTTACAATAATGTTTAAATTCAAAATATAGTACTTCAATATTTTACACTTAAATAATAAACGTACTTTTAATCTATTTTTTAACTATAAATTACGTTTATTCATATTGTTCCCTATTTGTAAGAATTTTAGGTCATTTAGCATTATTTTTCTATGGGGTTTCATGTTATTCCCTACCTCCATTATTTATTGAGAGGGTGTTGCAGTATCAGTAGTTTGCCACATGTGGTACTGGGCATACTACTTTTGGTATTAAACTTGAGTTTTGTGATTAGGAAAAAGGTTGTAAACTTACAAAAAAAACGGTAAATTTCTCAAAAGTGTAAGTTACCTTTGCGAATGAGGCCCTTTGTGACTAGTCAAAACTAGTAACTTTCCTCAATACTGTAAGTCACCTTTGTAATTCAGGCCCATAGTTATGGAAGTCACCCAGACAGCAGGGATCAGTGGATCAACAACAAGTTCCATGTCCAGGCATGATACACCATCAAGAAAGCAATAGACCAGCTACGCTTGAGTGGCAAACCATTACTAGCTTGTTCTACATCTGAAGATCCAATCTGAGTGAATCTTAACCCTCCAAGTTGTTCACCTCCAGTCGTGGGCCCTTGGTGGTTATGCTACATGTACCCGGACAGCCGAAATCCAATTTTTGGGACGTCACATTTTTGGGCTGAAAACGTCTATAAGAGCTATGGGAAGACCGGGACCAACCTGCTTGTCTATCAAGCCCAGGTGTATCGCCAGTCAGCCAGACAAAGCTTAAACTCTTGCTTTGTTCTTCCCCTCAGCAGTAAATACTGTTTAGTGGTCCTGTGGCAAAGGGGTATCTGGCCTCGTGGAACTCTTGTCGGCTACAGCCTCCTGCTTTGTCCCATTGGAGATTTTCGAATTTAAAAATAATGACTAAGTACAAATTTAGAAATCTTCATCGTGGCTTCATCTAGCGACTACCCAACAACGTTGCTCCCTTCCAGAGCATCTTTTTCAGCCTTGCCCAGCTGAACATTGCCTTCTCAGAACATTTTTTACTACATTTCTTCTAAGTCTAAAGGTATGCACCGACCGGGCCCAATCCACATTTTTTTTATCCGACTTGCGTTCTATTGACCTTGTCCATATTTTCTGTCTGCAGTTGATGCTTTGATCTTTAAGACACTAGATTTTTCCTCAAACTTTAGAAAAGGATAACTTCAGTTCTCTTGATTGGATGTTTGTCTTTTTGGTGACAAATAATGTGATAAAATGTGCTAAATGTTTCTAAATTGGAGAGGGATGCTGCATGAGTACTTTCCACATTGCCTCAAAGTTAATCCTGACTACTTTTGTGCCAAGCTACCAGAGGGTTAAGCACAGGCTAATTTAGTGACTTTTTGTGGTGGACCCGGACAAGGATTGTGGCTGTTGCTTGAACAGGGGTCCCCTTCTCCTTCAACCAAAAAAAACAGCATTTCAGTATTTAACCCCAGGTGTAATCAGAAGGCTTTACAATATGTATATTAATTAGCCTGTATGTCAAGGATAGTGATGATGCAAGCTGCACCATTTACCCCTACAGTGTATTCTACAGAAGAATCAATGCAACTAGGAATGATACAGGCCCTCTTTTTGAAGAGTATTATAAGTAAAAATTAAATCAGAGGCTATGTATGTATTATATTAAGAAAAGTCAAACTGGACAATCCTTCCGAGTTTGCTGTGGAGAGAAAGGGAAACTCCAATACCTTTCCCTAATAAGAGAGATGAATGCAGGCACATCTAATCTGCTCCCTTCAATTGCCAACAATTGGGGCTTCCTGTAGGGGAGGTCCACTATTTGCGTACTTCTACTGAGTATACATTGCTAAAGGTTTCTCAATCTGACACACTCCACCAGATGTGTATTGTTGAACCATATACATCCCCACATACCCAGCATTCTCCCTTAAGGTTGTGCTAAGCCTCTTTTAGCCTATGTGGAGTGAAATAAACATGGTACATCTTGTTGCACCCCTGTTCCCTGTGTAGAACATTTTTATGATTGTGTGTAGTATCTTCCCATAATATGTCCCATTCCTTATCTTCTGTTTCCCTCTGAAGTAATTTCTCTTCCCATTTAACCTGATAGCCACATTTCTTGGTTCTATCCTCACCTTGCAACTATTATACTTATTTGACGTTACCCCCTTCTTCATGTGCCATTTTATTTATTTATTTAAAAATGTGTGAGTTCTATTGTGGCTATCGGCTTCACGATGAGGTGTGGGACCCAATGACTCACCTTCATGTAAGCCAGCTTGTGAGTGTCAGCTAATTTGAACTCGGATTTACACTGTTGAATGGATATAATTACTTAATTTGTAAGAAGGTCCCCTTGTTTGAGACAATCCCTATTTTTCCAGACTTAGAAACTAGCCCCTTGTAACACTGCAGAAAATTATGGGTTGTTGACATCCCAGAGAGACCTCCTCATCACAGCTCTACCCATATGTACCAACGCCGGACTGGGAACCCAAAGCCGCCCCGATACTGTGCGTAGAGAGTGATCACAGCTTGCGAGCATGACCCCTGAAAGAGGGGTTGAGGAGTCTCTGTAACTCACACCACCACTTCCGAGGACCGAAAGGGACTGGTGACTGAAACCAGACTTCAGGGGCCCAAGCCTCTAGGGTCTCTGCCCACTTGCCCGGTCCAGCAATGATACATACCAATTATTATCATTTTCCCAAGAGTTCCACTCTTGAAGCAGCCTTAAGTTTGCGGCTTTATAATATTAAGAAAGGTATGGGAAGGCCAACCCCCTCTTTGTTTCTCAGTACTGTGAGCAATTACCTTGCTACCCTAGCTCTTTTGCCATGCCAAACAAGACAGAACGTTTTTCGAAATCATTTACCCTAACGAAAAATAAAGATTCTATATTCACTAACTGATACTTATTATTCTAAAAATATAAAAAGATTCAGCACATTCTTAAATGCACAGCCCACTAAGTACACCACAGAATCATAAAATATGCGTCACTATGCTCTTTCCAATCTTACATTATTTCCATTTAATCTAAATTCGTTTTATCACATATTAAACATTACATGCCAACTGTACTGCATTCCTATATTTTTATGAAATAAACAAAGAGGAGCATGATAACTTGAGTGTCACGTATATTTGTTATTCTTTATGGCAAACATGTTATAGGAAATAAAAAAATTGACCTAAGTGAACAAATAATGTCATTTTAAATACATCTGTTATTATCTTCGTGAAAATATCTCCCCAAAAACACTCCTCAGTCAAGCGCCAGTTATGACAAACATTGTTGATGACAAAATCTAATATGCAATGTCTGCAACAGCTTAATGATCTGTTGCAGGCCCAGACAAATGGCTGTACTTACCATAAAAATATGATTATATTGCCAGCTGCTTTAAAAGTATAAAAATAAAAGCCATTTAAAAAAATCTCCAAAGACGTTTATATCCATGCTCATTCTTTTGCTACCAAGATTTTTGGAAGTGAAATAACTTTTCCAAAACGAAGGCATGCTTTTTATTTAACACTAGAGTATAGATGTGAGTGACTGTCAGATTTATACTTTGTTTATAAGATTACAGGAGATTCTAAATCTGGCTGCTTTAAAAAAATCCTTATGATAGAGTATATTGGGGCATATTATCAAGCCTGGGCGATAAAATTATCGCCACTTTATCGACAGGAAACTGCCTCTAAAGTGGCGATAATGGGCTTGATAATATGCTCTATGGAATTCCAATCGAAGCTCATGTTAGATGTCCTTCACATCTAACATGAGCTTCGATTGGAATTCCATAGAGCATATTATCAAGCCCATTATCGCCACTTTAGCGGCAGTTTCCTGCCGATAAAGTGGCGATGATTTGATCAAATGGATACAAGGCTTTAAATGATGATCCTAGTAAGGACATTTATTTACAGTATGTTATTTGCAGATTTTTCCACCTTAGAAGTTAGCTCTACTAGTTAGGGCCGCTAGATAAACGAACTCCTTAGGAAAAAACATATCTTCATTCGTTAATTAGTCTACTGCATTACACAGATGCACTAAATAATCGGTGGAAGGAAGTTTAGTCTCATAAAGGCAATTATTAATTGTGTAAAGGTCCATGTTCTACTATTTCCATGATAATACTTTATTTAAAAAACCATGTTCTAGCTATAATAATATATATCCGTTTTTACCCAATGGTACATCTGGACCGTAGGACACAGACAGGGTAGAATGCAACAAAAAAAAAAGTACACTTGGTTAAAATTAAACCTGAAAATAAATGAATGCGAACTTATTAATTCCAGAAGGCAATGGTGCCCATCAGAATATCTGAGCATGGGAAGATTGTTTAGGCTCAAATGCCAAGAGTTTTAAATAGGGGTAGCAAAATGTCCTTACAGACGACATGTAAATATCTTGAATCATATTTGAACAGTTATTAGTCTGAAAATTGTACATGTGAGTATACCACACATAGAAATGTCATTTGTCATAATACAGGCAATTGCTCTGGATAGCATCCCAACCCATCATTCTTTCATTGGCAAGGGTATTTACAGACATGGGTCCCATGGTCACTGTGCCATTGGAACCAAGCTCTACCAGGCTGATAATCCCTTATTAGGGCAGAATGCTCCTAGGCTGCTTGTGTTTTGGTTTATTGAGGACCTGGCCTGGCAGTTCAGACTGGACTGTACTTATGAGGAGCAGGGTCTAGGCTGGTTTTCATATGGCTGGGTCAAACTGAAGTGGCCTGGTGAGCAAATGAAGAATGGGTTGGAATGCTACCAAGAATGATTGCCAGTGGTTAGACAAATTACAAGCATTCCTCTGATTACATTTACAGTGTGTTTGATGTACTGCCCTAAGTGGCCAGGGTATGCCCAGACTTGGGTCCCATGTTCACTGTGCCACTGGAACCAAGCTATAGCTGGCTGATGAGCCCTTATCAGAGCAGTCCCAGGTAGCTTGCGTTCTTGTTGGTGAGGACCTTGCTTTGTAGCTCGGGCTGAATTGTCCCCATAATGACTATGGTCAAGTCTGATTTGCATAAGGTTGGGTCCAAACTGAGATGACATAGTGAACAAAAGAACAATGGATGAAATGCTACCTGAGAAACTGCCAGTGGCTCGAAAAATTGGAAGCATTCCTCCTATCACCTTTTATGTGTTTTATGTACTGCCATAAGTGGCAAGGGTATGCCCAGATGTGGGTCCAGTGCCCACTGTGCCACTGGACCCAAACTATACCTAGCTCATGAGCCGTTATGAGGGCAAAGCCGGTACTAGGTTGCTTGTGTTCCGGTTCAGTGAGGACTCAGCAATTCAGATACTAGGTTGCTTGTGTTCCAGTTCAGTGAGGCCTCAGCAATTCAAATTAGACTGTTTCCATGAGGAGCAAGGTCAAAGTTGATTGTTTATAGCTAAGTCCAAACTGAGGTAGTATGGTCATTTTAGGGTGGGTTTAGGTTTTTGGGTGGCATGGGTAATATTAGGGTAAAATCCCGATCAGAATACACAGTGGTGGGGTTGGACGCAGGACCTCGCCTGGTATTGTGCTGCTTCTACCCAAGCTTCCTGCTCCTGCCACGTCCTCCTTGCCATCCATTGGGCAAATAAATGCCTCTGCTCCCTCATTGCAGCCCTCTGTGGCCATTGTTCTGCCCTAAACAGTAAACATGCTGTGGCCCACCCACCTCCTCCCTATACTCTGTTGTCGAAGTCCATGCACCAGCCCCTCCCTCCTGCTCTGCATGGTCTGATGCGCTACCACTGACCTCCATTTAGCTTGATATCCCTGCCCACTCTTCCTGCCCTTTGTTACCCATTTCAGTGCCCCATAATTGCTCTCCTGCTTAGCCTCTGTGCCTAGCTTGATGCCTCTACCCTCCTTCCCCCTGCTCTCTGATCTCGGTGTGAATGCCCCTGCTCCCTCCTTTGTGCCCACAATGTTTCAAGTACCTGCCACTGCCCTTCCTATCTACTTTGAGTATTTTGTTGAGCTGCATCTGCCCCTCCCAACTGCCTAGCATGGTCAGATGGTTGCCACCTGTCCCTGCCATCTCCACCCTGCCTGTCCAAGGTCCAATCCCCTATCCTTTCCCTCATGTTCCCCATGGTACTTTTGCTGCCTCTTCCTTCTACCACTCACCTCTCTTATCTGTGTCCAGCCTCAACCCCTCTCTTCTGTCTTACATGGTCCTTTGTGCATGCGCATGCCCCCTCCCTCTTGCCCACCATGGCCACTCTGCTGCCATTAAACCTCCTGCATGCCAAGCATGGTCTTCTGTGCTGCCACAGCCCCTCCCGCCTTGCCTGTGTGGTCAGCTTGCTGCCCTTGACCCCCTCTTATCTTCCCTCCATTGTCTGTGTGTATGCCATTACAGCCTCACTGTTGCCCTCCATGGTGTGTTGTGCTTCTAGTGCCCATCCAGCCTGACCTACATGGTCAACTTGCTGCTCCTGCCCAGGCTCCTTGCTCCCTGCCCTCCATTTCCCATGTGTAGGCCCCTATCCACTCCCTCCTGCCTTGTCTGGTTGGTTGTCATGCCTCTGCCCCCTCCCTTCAGCCCTTCATGGCCCGTTATGCTGCAGTTGTCCCTCCTTTCTGTCTTTTTTTCTCTGGTGGCCATCTGGTTAGACATATTTGTTATGAACCTCCCTTATTTTCTCATTTACTGCAGCATCTTCAGTAGAAAATGCTTTCCATTTTTTCACTTTGATTCCATCAAACTGGCGTTCAGATGTGCCACACTTTTGGCATAAATTGTTTTTAAGCAAGCAATTTATTAATCCTGATTCAAGAATATACAGTCTACAAAATTGCTTTTGGCCCTATCGTTTGAGTTCTACTTTGGCAGTCCAGCACTCCTATGCTTTTCTTTTCTAAAGAATTGTTTTTTTCTTCCCCCCACTTTTTTTCTCATCAATGCTCTAATAAAGGATATACAGAAATGATGGGTGCTGAAATATGAATTGAAATGTGAGGGAGCAGATGTACAAGTGATGCCACTATATGTGTACTATTTAGTATTATATAGCATTGTGAAGCGATGACTGGGGAAGAACCACCTGGTGGGGATTCACCTGTTTCTTTAGAAATGCAGCATTTGTTTTTTAATGTGTCTCTAGTATGGGCCCACTAGGGCATAACTTTAGGGATCTCTGATTAGTTCAACATTGTATATGGTTGATACATTAATAGTAGATTATGAATAAGATATGTATATCAACAATAGTTTGAAAAGCGATAAAGTGAATTAACCTTATGCACATATTTGCTCTATGACTATTGAATTGCTGTGAAATGTGTGTATTGTATAACAAGTGTTGGTCATCACTACTTTGAAAATTATAGAGCTACTCGTTTCGTTTCAAAAAGCTTTATTCGATCATTAAAAAGAACGATCATAAAAGCACATAAAATACATCACAACATTTCAGAAAATTTACAATGTTAAATTCTTGCGGTCCCTATCGAAAGAGAACACTCAATTTAACAAAGACTTACTAATATATCGAAGATCAGGCCTTATCATTTGATTAGTTAGTAGTAAAGACCATACTTTTCCTAGCGGATACAGATTTCAAAATAAATACGGCTGTAAAAAAACACACATCCGGATCGTCAAGTGCAAATAAAAGCCTCATAGCAGTTTTGATTGTTGACACAGAATGTTTTTTAAAAAGCGGCTTAAGGTTAACCCTGGGCGAAGCACTACGCTACGCTCGCGTAGTTTGCGCAACTTCGCACTACGCGAGCTGCACGTAGCACAGTGCGAACACGCGTAGTGAAGCGTAGCGTAGTGCAGCTGTCATTTTTTGCTTGTTCGCGGTCCTCAACGTCATGTTCGCGACCGCGAGCAAGTAAAATGACATCCCGGCGAGACTCTCAATGCGGGAAGGTCAGGTTTCTCATTGCGAGTGGTCGTGCATGCTCGCGACCGCTCATGATGAGAAACTACCAGTTCGCGTTGAGAAAGCTGCCGCTCGAGTAAAAATCTACTCGAGCAGCAGAAAACTACAGCTCGCACTGTGCAAGATGCCGTTTTCAATGATTGCACAGTGCCGGATGCTTGTTCGCACTGTGCAATCATTGAAAATGCATCTTGCACAGTGCGAACATGCTACTACGCAGTTCGCGTAGTGCTACGTGAAGTTCGCGTAGTGCGAACTGCACTTCGCGTAGCTTCGCGTAGCGCTACTACGCGAACTACGTCCAGGGTTACTTAAGGTAGGCAATACGGAGATACAGGTACAATGGACAAATGAGTAAAAAGTGCTCGGTGCTCTGCTTCGAGATTCCATCACATGGGCAAAAGATAGATGGGTGCTTTTTTATCGAGGGGAAAGCCACCAGTTTATGTACAATACCTAGTCTTAACCTGGTAAGGACATACTGGTGGGATTGCTTAGTGACCACCTTCAGATACTTTGAAAAGCTAGAACTATTCAGATTGTTGGAATAGTAAAATTGGTGGGTTGGGAACTGGCTAGTGGCTTCACCGCGCAATTTGGTTTTAACCCCCAGATAGATATTTTTAAGCTCCTTTTTAGAAATATCGGTAGCACTAGCGGGGTCTGCAAAAACATTCAGATCAAATATATCTCTGAATGATGTTATAACATAATTAAGCCATGGGATCAAGTTACATTTATCCAGACGGAGGCAATCATTGATGATTCTCCTGGTAAAACCAGTTTCTTCCTTAGCCCAAATCGATCGCCAGGCCATTAGCGGTCTTAATCCAATGCGATCCGTAAAAAAAAAAACCCAACTTCCTGGGGAGCTAACCCAGTAGAAGCAGATGTTGGAAGACAAAGGACTCTCTTTAAGAAACTGTTTTCCTCCACTTGCAGATCCCCATGTCGACAGTGACCCCAGACGCCTGATCCATAGAGTGCAACTGAGGCGCATCTATGGCGATAGACATACAACATATCACATATACGTCGACTTCCTAGTTTAGAGGCAAATTTAAAAACACCAAAAGCACTTTTGCCCATCTTAGCCTTAACATTAGATATTTCCTGAGCCCACATGCCGTTACTATTAAAAGTGATACCCAGATAGCAGAATTTATCTACCACTTGGATGTTTTGTTCCTCAAACTGGAATGATCTTAATTTCCTTACCTTCTTCCCACAGGCCATAATAAATGTTTTAGAATTATTAATCTTTAGTTTCCTCCCCCTAATGAAATCTGAAAATCTGTCCATTAATCTCTGCAGACCGACAGGTGTTCTGGATAGGAGGACCGTGTCGTCTGCATAAAGCAGCACGGGGTTCGCATGACCCTCAACTAATGGTGCATCAGAATTAACCGATTTCAGCTCGATATCAATAGCATTAATGAAAAGGGAAAAAAGGAGTGGGGCAAGAACACATCCTTGCCTAATGCCTGATTTGACCTTAATGTCATTAGTGCATTCCCCCGCTTGACCAAATCGTATCCGGGCCGATAGTTTAGTGTACAATCTGGTCAAAAAATTTATAATAACAGCAGGGGCACCTAATTCTAATAGTGTAGACCACAGTAACGCATGGTCCACCAGGTCGAATGCACTAGATAGGTCCGCAAAGCAGAGAAACAACGAACCCTGCTTGGCCCGTGTGTATTTACCTATAATAAGGTCTAGATTAATGCACTGCTCAGTAGTACCGAGGCCCTTACGAAACCCATATTGGGAATCTGCTAAGATTCCATTGGCCTCTGCCCACTCTTCTAGTCACACCAAAAGTACCCTGCTCATTATTTTCAAGGAGGAGTCTAAGAGGGAGATAGGTCGATAGTTCTTAGCCTCGCATCTATCTCCCTTCTTATATATAGGAATAATTATTGACTCACCCCATGTTGAGGGAATGTTTTCCGTAGCTGCAGCATTAAAGACTTTAGTCAGAAAGGGGCCCCATAACGATATATCAGCCTTATACAAATCAACCAGCACCCCGTCTGGCCCCGGGGCCTTCGCTCCCTTACTATTGCAGATAGCATTATCCACCTCTAAGACTGTGATATTGAGTGGGAGTTTTAGGCTGCAGACTTCGGACCCAGGACATATGGTGGCTTCTCCTCCCGGATTAAAAATACCGGTAAAATGCAAAACCCAACTTTCCTCGCTAACCTGAGCTGTTAAAACGGGGAATTCCTCCATCTTAAGGAAGGGGCTATTCACTGTATCCCAAAAGAGCTTACTATCGGGGAGCTCTGCCGCCTTAGAAAGATTGTCCCAGGCTTCCTCACGTAGCTCTTGCTTCCTACGTTTCAGGTGATTTTTATAGATTAACTCGAGAACTATAATAGCTCCCCTATCCCTGGTACTACTTGTTAGGGCTTTCTTTAATTCTTGTAGAGACTTAGTGCAGGCTCCATCAAACCATCCTATAGTGTCCCTCTTTCTACTGACCTTGGCAATTGTTAATATCTTTTTAGTTATCTCATTTATCTTCTTAAAGCCAGCAAGAATACATGCAGCGCCTGCATTGGCATCTAAGTAGCTCTGTAGCTCCTGTATGCTAGCCGCTACAATTTTTATCAGCAACTTCTCTGAATTATCGCTACACCGCTTAATCCTGAATCCGTTTGGCCTACAGGGGGCTATTTCAACAACAGTCCTT
Organism: Lissotriton helveticus; assembly: GCF_964261635.1. Classification (NCBI taxonomy): domain Eukaryota; kingdom Metazoa; phylum Chordata; class Amphibia; order Caudata; family Salamandridae; genus Lissotriton; species Lissotriton helveticus. Next base: position 147,159,705 of record NC_136072.1, on the reverse strand, counting down.
CGGGTAGCTTGGTCCTTCCATCCCCAGATAAAAATGGACATGGTAATACAATTATGACCACTAAGGGCCAAGTCCAAAATTATCGGGGTATCACAAAAAATACTAATATTCTCAGTAATCAACACATGGTCAATAACAGTGGCTGAGTTCCTACCATTAAAGTTCGGGACGGGGTTGCCCTCACTATCTTTGGCAGGCTGATATATTAACAGTTCGAATTTAAGCAAAAGTGAATTGAGTGACTCTCCATACAGGGTGTGTGTAAAATGAGCGCAACCCTGCCCTCTAACCCCATCAAATCCACAAACATTCGTAAGAGAGAAAGGGCACACAGAGATATTAAAATCCCCCCCCAAATGATAACAAAAGGGACAGAGTTGACGCCGCATAATTTATCCAGGGCATACTCTAGTTCGTTAACTACTAAAGAACTAGAGGAGTCAAACACATTATTATAATGGTTGATCAACAAAACATTACGGCCCCCAGTATGTGCAGCCAAAGTACTTGAGAATGAAACCTAATTTTTATATAGGATTTAACTTGCACCGGGAAGTTAACAGAAAGTAGTATCAAAAGCCCCCCTTTAGCCCTGCCCATGATTGAACTCTGCACAGGGAGGTTAAAGGAGACATACCCATCAAAGATTATCTGTTCCGTAGACCACGTCTCTTGTAAACAGAGAATATCATAGTTGTTAACAAGCTCCCGCCAACCAAGGGATTCTTCCTTTTTGCGCCAACCAGCGATATTCCAGCTTACGAATTTATACCCACTACCATCGAATCCCGCTCCTGATCCTGGAGCCTCCTCCAGGGGCAAACAGGAGGGCGCCGTTAGTGTTGGGGCATCCTGACTCTGAGTTTGCATACCGCCTAAAGTGGGGACAGAGGGGCATATTACCAAGCAATAGCGATAATTATCGCTATTGCTTGGTTAGAGACAAAAATTTACCGCTGAGCTGCGCTGATTTTTATCGCAAATAAACCTTGGTATTACCAAGGTTTATCGCAAATGCGATAAAAATCGTCCGCAATGCATGAATATCGCTGAAAAGTCCGCGATATTCATGCATTACCGAGCTAATGCTCTTAGCCATGTTATCCACCTCCCATTGGATGACATGGCTAAGAACTGCTCAGGGCAGGTGTTAGCTTTTGGAGATATTCGCGCTTTGCACGAATATCTCCATAAGTTGGTAATAGGAGATAGCGATGTTAGCAACTGTTTCCAGTCGCTAACATCTTGGCACGCCCACTTTGCATGTCATTAGTGATAAATATCACTGACATGCAAAGTGGGGCCCAGGATGGTCGCTATCTCCTACTAGCTGTCGCTAACTGGTGTTAGCGACAGCTAGGTAATAGGGAGATAATTTTATCTCCGCTTTCTTGGCTTTTAAAGCCAAAAAAGCGGAGATAAACCCCTTGATAATATGTCCCAGAGTTCTGCTGGAGAATTATCCCTGGATAGTCCACCGCCTTTGGCATACACTCTATTGGTTCATACCCTGGTTGATCAGGAAGCCCCACGGGAAGTACTTGGTTCCACTCAGGAGTTCTACCCTTAGATGACAACTAAAACGATTGAAGTTGCAAAAAGGGTCAGGGATAGGCATGGGGCCAAATCTGCCAGTATATCTCCTGCTTCTTCCTCTACGGTCAACCCTTGTCCAATCATCGTTACTTCTCCCATGGACCATACCATTGGGGGGGGGGTAGAAAAAGGACAACGGCAATGTCTGAATAGTAGAGTCAAATGACCTATTAAAACCAGCACATATATGGGAAACAGTTCTGGGATCCCTAAAGTTTATTGTTACACAATCCCCATTTATTGTTTTTACTGTCTTACCCAACCAGGGCAACCTTCTTAGCATGACAATCTCGCTAGATAAATGAGCCGGCAAAGGTCTATTCCAATTTAGCCATTTAACAACCTTACTTTTTAAAGAGCTAAAGGATTCGCTTTCCTCCTCTTCTAAGGCTGGGACGCCGGCCAAGACGACCATAAAACGGTTTGCTTTGGGTGGCAGGTCAGGTAATCGGGATCTTATGACTCTACACTCCTTTACTAATGCTGGTGGGACAAACTTCCAAGCATCTACTCTACTATAACCGGAATTGTCACTACTACTAGGCAGGGGATCAAGGATCTGCTTAGGGGGGTCCTGGGGAACCAAAATAGTACCTGGTTGACTAAGTGGTCTGCGATCTACAATGGGCGATCTACAATCTAAAGTGGATAGCATCCCCCCTTTTGGCATAATCTAGTCGCGGCTACACCCGACATGTCAGCCAAACTTGGGCATGCTACTAAGTTAGATGTAACTTTCTCGATATTGGCTAGTCTAAGTTCTATTTGATCCATTTTAGCTTCTAGGGGGTATAAGAGGGATTTAAATAGTGCGCCCAGGTTTTGGATAGACAACTCAGTACCATGCTGAACCTGCGGGTGGACAACAGGGATGGGCATAGTTAAATCGACCGTCCCATTCGCAGTTTCTTTTGGACCGATCATAGGCCTAGCTGATGGGTTACTACCACTTTGTTGTTTAGCTATTTTAGCCTTACTCTCATCTTTCTTATTATACGCTTGTTTCCTTTTAGGAATTGCCCCTTCTTTAATACCTTGGTTCAGTGTAGTATTAGCGGGAACAATGGGAGTAGTCACATGTTTATCAAGAATCAAATTAATTTCAGGCAAGATTTCGTTAACCAAAATGTCCAAGTCCTGCGAATCATGTTCCTCTGCTCCGGTTGGGGCCTCTAGTTCAATTATACAGGATACAGGTAAAACTGTGTCCAGGTTCCTATCTGGAGTTCTAGCATTAGCAATGGCTCCCAGGGATGATCTTTTGGTTACGGAGATTTCCTGTGAAAGACGTTTTTCCAAAACGGAAATTTCAGTTTCTAATAAGGAGTTTGCTCTAATTAAAAACTTTTCCATACCTCCCGCCATGGAGCCTCTAGCCAGGGTTGAATTGCTCCTTAGATAGAGCTACTCAAACTTAATGGAGGAGGTCAAGATGTACATTTGTTTTATGATGAAACATATACATTTTGTGGATTAAAAGATTGTATAACCAACGTAAACAAGGCTAGAGGTAAGGCTGAAATGTGTAGTCTCTGCTTATCCATGTCTGTTTTGAAGTTAATAGGGAGAACCTGCAATTCACTTGCAGAGTTCTCTGTCCGTTGTTACTGTGAAAACAAACAGCTGTTGAAATGTATACTTATTTACACATAGTACATAATTGGGACCTTTTAATGTGTGTGAATATTGCAAGATTGCAATTGGCAATATTGGACCATATTACACATTATTTATTAAGTATGTTTCATATGTTTTTGTTAAATGATTTATTAAGTATTTAACTGCTCTTTAGAATGATTTAGAGCATTTGAACATCATCCATTTAATGTTCATTCTTTACCTGAAGCTGAAGATATATCTGTCAGTGTTTTGAGAAATGGGTGTTTTTGTTGTATTTAAATGGTGTTTTATGCAACAATATGTATATATCATTTTATAATGCGCATTGAAGGAAACTAAGCATTCTAAAATCTTTTTTCCCAAAATTATTTTTATTGAGAGTTCAACTCATGATACACTGCACAAATGAAGAATAAAGTGCGTAAGTGCTCAGTATAAATTGTGGCTGATGACATATCACAAAATAGATCAATCTTAGAACAGAATCATTATCAAAAAGAAAGAACAATGAATTAACAGTACATAAAATCCTGAAAGAGCAAAAAGAGTGTACATTTTCTGAAACAACATTCTTTTTACCCAGATCCCAAATTAATTTCCTATGGAGTTCCAGCGTTTCTCAAATTTCCTAAGAGACCCTAATCTTAATGCGTAGCGTCTCTCTTGCTCTTTAACTTTATGGAGCATAGCTCTCCAGGCTTGGAAGGTAGGCACATTGTTACTACACCAGTTTTGCAAAAGTAATGATCTTGCCACCAAGGCGTATGTAAATAAGCACTTTTCTTGCATACTGTTCAGCGTTGCATTTGGAGAGCATCCCAGAACTGCAATGTAGTTATCAATAGTTAGGGATTGGCCTATGGTTGTTCTGAAGTATTTCTCAATTTCTTCCCATAGATACTTCATTTTTGGACAATACCAGACAATATGAGACCAAGTGTCTCCTCCCTTCCTAGAGCAGCGAAAACACCTATTGTCAATCTGAGGATGTATGTTACATAGAAATTATGGAGTCCTATATATTAACCATTTTGTGTATAATTGCATTCCTTTACAATTAGCAGCTCTAACTACGGCAGCGTTAAGTTTGTTATTTCTACTCCATGTTGCTCTTGGTATCTGCAAATCTTCTTTTTTACGCCATTTATCTTGTGCTTTTTCGTAGATAGAAGCAGATTTGTTATTATTAAAAATTCTTACCTAAGTGCTTATTGACCGCTTGTCTGGGGCTTCTAGCACTTCGCTTAAATCTAAACTTGCTGTTAATGTTTTGGTGTCAATACTTTCTAGAAAATGCTTGATTTGGGTAAATGACCATATAAGCATGTCCCTGGAGCACAGAAGCCTGATTTCTGTCTCGGGCAACTTTTTCCAGGAATCTGAGTTAAGAAAGTCTCTCACTTACCAGTACCAATTCTCCTCCCACTTCTTTAATACATCGGTTTGCAGCAACTTATCCTCCCCGGTGTAAAGATGAGCCAATCTTGTGGAGCCATTTATCCTGGGGATACCGTAAAATGCTAACAATTGGGTTTTTTGTTTAAAAATCCATTGGCGAACTTTATACCACACTTTTTTTCGATTTCCTAATTATTTTCATTGGGTCTGTAATTTTGAACTCCTTTAAAATTGTATCCATAAAAAACGTATCCATCTCTGAAGAGTCAGACTGGGTATAAAATCTGTGATTGTTGTGTGCAAAATTTGCTTGATAGTATTCTCTTATATTTGGGAGGGACAACCCTCCCTCTTTAATAGGGTAGATTAAAGGGGCTAATGCTAGTCTTGGTACCTTGTTGGCCCATAGGAAAGATATAAACAGACTATCCATCTCCTTAAAAAAAGACGTGTCTAATGCACATGGGGCTGCTTCAAATAAAAAGTTGAATAGTGGTAGGATTGTCATCCGTATGAGTGCCACCCGGCCTAATATTTTGTTAAAAAGCGTTGACATTTTTTCACCAGAGGGATGTAATTCAAACTGAATAGCTCCATTACTCTTTCCAACACATATATCCCCAAGTATCTCTTCAGCTGGGAGTTATATACTAATCTGAAGCTTGGCAGTAGTGTGTCAGCAGAGCAATTACATAACAGAATTTCTGTCTTGGCCTTATTTATTTTATAGCCACCTATTGCCTGGAATTCCAAAAAGATCCCTAAGATTTCATCTTGGGTGTGCTACATGGAATTTAAAAATACAACTATGTCATTGGAATAAAGTTTTATATTGGTCATGTATTGTAGGGGCGCAGTGTGTGGTATTTATTGTCTGATAGCTATTGCCAGGGGTTCTATGAGTAGGGCAAATAAAATAGGGGATGGGTACATACTTGCCTTGTACCCCTGTATATTCTACAAGTACCCACATTTCTAGGATTGATTGATATTCGTGCCTGAGAACCCTTATATAAGCTTCTTATTAATTGCATAAATCATTCTGGGAAGGCTAATCTAGCAAGGATTAAAAAAAAGACAGCCCAAAGACACCAAATCAAACTTTTTCTCAGCATCGAAAAACACTCCTAAGCCTCTATGTTAATCTTAATAAAATAATCCAGTGATTCTATTAAAACATTTGTATTAGTAGAAAGCTGCTTCCCAGCCCCAAAGCCACATTGATCTACATGAATCAGTAAATCCACAACTTGATTGAGCTTATTTGTAAGGAGCTTCATAAATATCTTATAGTCAACATTAAGAAGACTTATTGGTCTATAGGAGTTGACATTTTGACTGTTTTTATCCTTCTTCGGAATGCTAACTACCACCGCTGTATGCAAGGAAGCTGGAGGTACACCCCCTGTAATAAGTGGTTAGCACGTTTAAGGAGTTGTACTTTGAGGATTGGGGTGAACCTTTTATATAACTCTACTGGGAATCGATCCTCCCCGGTTGCTTTACAGTTAGCCATTGAGCCTATCACTATTTCTATTTCTTCATTGGTGAATTCTTCGAGTATTGTTCCTACGATCTCACTGTTTAAGGAAGAGATTGGCAGATTGTTGAGGAAGCTTACAATGTGGTCAGGCAGTGTTTGTTGGTCTGTCTGGTAAATGTTCTTATAAATCCTCAGAAAAGCCTCCCCTATGTCCCCAGATCTAGTTAGTTGAGATTTTAATTCCCCATCTCTGATGTTTTCAATTTTCTTTTAGACCTGCTACTCTTTTGCCTACCATGCAAGTAATCTCCCTGTATATTCGCTCTCTTCGTACGTCTTTTGGAGATGAGTCATATTTGCTGTGTTCCCCAATTGGTAGTAATATTGCTCTATTTGTAGTTTTGCTTGCAGCAGCTCTTGTTTTGTTGCTAGATTTCTAGCAATATTGTAATCTGTATTTGCCTGTGCAAGCCTTGCCTCAATCTCTAGCCTTTTTTTCTTTTTTGTCCTTTGTTGAGAAATTTCTTTAGGTGTAATTATCCCTCATAGCGTAGCCTTAAATGCACCCCACACTGTGCTTGTTGAGGCGGTATCTACATTGTTAACAAAGAAAGCACTTACTTAGTTAGCTACCTCAGTGCACCAGTTGTCGTTTTCTCTTGAGCATTTTTTTCAGGCCCTGCTATTACCATTTTAACTAGTGCATGGTCTGAGAAGACGCTCGGAATGTGATCGGACAAATTATTAGCAAAGCCATGCGAGATGAGGAAGAAATCTGTACTGGAAGCTGTGTTATATTTTGTCGTGAAGAATGAGAAGTCTTGTCGCCCCTCCCCCCCATATAATTGGCCCAGGGATGCAGGATAGATCCTGCTTAAGCTGAAGCAGGGGTAGAGGGTAATCAAGAACTAGTGCCTAAATTGTACCCAAGGTGAGATTTGACTGATTCAGTCTTCCTGTGTGGGAGTGACACCTCAGGGGCTAGAGGTGGTATGTCTGCCACACTGTGTGCCACTGGCACTTCAGGGTGCGGAGATGTGATTTAGTGGTAGCAGCAGCATGCAGGGCCAGGCCTTGTGGCAGCAATGTCATGAGGATGGTTTTGAGGTCATTGAGGAACCCAGCTACTACTCACTGGTGTGCAGCTGTGGCAGCCACTCTTTCCACATTTGCCTGCTCCATGGTCTCCATTAAGCTATGCATGTTTCCCAACTCCCATGTGACATTGCAAGAGCCACTGTGACAGGACAGTTGTTCGATTCTCTAAGTCAGGGCTCCAGCAATGACAGCCATGGTCCGTTGGAGAGCATGGAGCAGACTGTTGGTGTCTGTTAGGGACTGTGAGTGGTCCCTGATGGGACTTAGACACCCACATACGGCATCTAGTTTGTCGGCCATGCGGTCGAAGCCCACCTGCACTTGTTCAGCCAGCTGCTCCTGGTAACCCAACACACGACATTGGAAGGCCATGTGTTTTTCGTGGGTGTCCTGGGAGGCAGCCGTGGTGGTGGGTGCTGCCTGCTGTGTGGTCTGTGCTGGCGATGGGGTTTCCTCATAGCTGCTATGCTGCTCAGCTCCTGAAAGTGGGCTTCATAGGCTCTCCATGAGCTGTTGGAGGGCGTGGGAGTTGAAGCTGTGGTGCTCCTCTTTGTCATCAGAGAAGAGAGGGCTGGGCTGCTCTGCAGGAGGTGTTGATTTTCCCTCTGCAATGTGAAGGAGAGATGCAGTTTAACAATGTGTCCACGTGTATGTTGTTGCATTGTCCATGTTTTCATACAGACTATATGACTGTGTACGTTGTGGCTGTTTGGGAGGGGCTGCCTATTTGATGGGGGACAGTGGACATTTTGACAACAGACGTGTGTGTGTTTGTACTTGTACATTATCAACTCACATGTCCCTGCAATGTCAAATGTGATTAGCCAGTGTCTACACCCAAGCGGCACCAGTTATGTCCTGTGTTCTGTTGTGGACGTGTTGCGGTTTGTACCGCATTGTTGTCAGTGTTGATGTGCTCTGCATGTTAGGTGTGTGTGCTGAATTTTGGGGGAGTTGCCCCTGCAGCTCTGATTATGCTGCCCCTCATTCCTTTCATGTGGTGTGCATTTGACTTCTGAGCTTGTATAGTGCTGAGATGTTGCATACTTGGGTACATTGGCCTCTTGGTGGGAGTTGGGGATCTGGGGCATGGTTTGTCCACAGATTTGCTATACTTAATTTTGCATGCATGCCATTGTGCCCATCTCCCCCCCTGTTCCTCCAGTCCCTGGTCCTTACTCACCCTGGTGCTGTTGTGTCTGGTCATGCTGAGCAGTGCGATACAAAAGGGGATGATGGACGGAGTGTTTGAACAAATCAAACACTCATCCCCAGTCAACTGATCTGGGTTTAATCCATCACCATTCTTTAGTTCACTCAGCCACCCCAGTTCAGACATGGCTATATGCAGTGTCCGGTCCCCCAACTACTGCCACCGTCTCCCCACTGATGACTGTGGACACCATTTCTTCCATATCGTCCAGCTCCTCCTGTGGCACAGGACTCCCACCTCCAGTCTGCATTGCTGCCTTCGGGTTGTTGGTGAGTTTTAGCTTGGTTTTGCGCTTGACATCATTCTAGCTCCTCTTGATCTCTTCCATTGTTCTCTTCAGCACTCCCACTGCATTCATCTTGTCCATGATGGACTGCCATAGTCCATTTTTGGTTGCCAATGACACAGTGGAGGTGTCAAACATTTGTTGATGGTGTTCTACCACCTCCTTTATCAGGATCCTGTTTAACTGCTGAATAAACCGCTTCTTCCTACTCTTCTTCTCCTTGGCCTTTCCTGACCCCGAGGCCCCAGGCAGGTCCTCCGGAGGGCTTGTGGGGTTCTGGGTCTCCTCCGTACTTGCTCCGGCAACATCCATTGTGCTTCGCTGTTGTTTGACATTGTTTGTCTGTTTTATTTCTACTTTTATGGTGATTTTTCCGGCCTAACACCTGTGAATTGCAGGCCTGTTGCTGGTTTTTGCTGATTTTTGTATCGCGATTGACCTCATCGTAGCTTTTTTTGCGTTTGTGTTTCACATTTTTGTGGCGTGGCGTTGATTTTAACGTGGTCATTTGATGCGTTGTCTGGAGACTATCGCATGGTACCGCCGTGTTGTGAATACTTGATTAACTTGGTTGCAGCTAGCATCCACACTAAACTCAAATTCAAAATTCAGTGCCTTGACCTGTCTATGCCTCCCTGAGGTGGAGAACATAGTAATCAAATTGAAATCGGCTTTCAATACTTTTGTCTGTGTGCTAGTTTATAGGCCCCTGCACCAGATGCCTCTATTTCCCTTATCGCTTAGTGAACAGATCGCTAACCTCGTCATTGATCATGCCAAAATCCTTCTTGTGGGTGATTTTAACCCTCACGAAGGTCCACAGTCTGCTGAGCTGACCGATCTCCTTATCAACCTGAATTTCACCCAAGAGGTTTCCTTTCCCATGCATCTGAAAGGGCACATTCTAGACCAAGTCTAGACGAACTGCCTGATAACATCTGCACCCACAATTCTCCCCTGCATATGGTCTGACCACCATTTATTAAAATGTACGTTAGAACACCCCACCATTGAAAGAAAAAAAACACGGTCGTGGGCGGGCTGGTTAGGATATAGAACGCCATCAACAAAAATAATTTCTTGACACACTGGTCAGCACAGCCCAACACCTGACCTCAATATCAACATAACTGACGCAAACCTTTCTGACTGGCTACTCGCGGCTAGCAATAAGCACGCACCCCTCAAAAAAGTTAAACTGGCCCACCGCGCCTACGCCCGGAGATGGTTCTCTCTCGAACTTAAATCTCAAAAACTGGAATTGCGCCAACTAGAGAGGCAGTGGCGACAGAAGTATTCCTCTGACAAGAAACTCTTGTACACTACAGCACAGAAAGATATAAGAAGGCCATCCTCTCGGCCCAAGCTGCCCACTTCTCCTCAGGTATCTTTAACTCTAATAAAAGCTCCAAAGAAACTTTGCAATCATGTTCTGTTATGTCATGTTATGGAGACTTGTAAAGTGCATGGCTGCCCCAGCAATAGGGCATCCCAGCGCTAGCGGAGCGGAAGATAGGTGTCAAAGCTAACCACGTCGTCCCTTACCTTGTCTTGACCGAAGGTTTCTTGGATGACGTGGATGATTTCGCAGGGACGCAAGGGACCAACTTCCCAAACCACTAACTAAAACTTACTGAATTAAATATTAACAGCAAGATTTAACCTAGAAATTAGGGAGGAGGGCCGGTACTGGGCGTTGAAGAGAAGACTTTAATTCTTGCTGTCGACCTGCGAAGCAACAAGCACCAAGATATTAGTATTCCGTTTTAGGAATGAGCTTTCCTAAACCCACTAGCCCCCTTCGCCACTATCTCTATCTAATCAGAGCTCCGTTAATCTAGTTTAGCTGTTCAGAGATTCCCCTACCTGCGATCAGCAAGTTGAAGGCCTCCGCCCAGTATGTCTTGGTAGGGATGTAGGGTTGTGGTGATTAAGTTGTCAGATGTCCTCTAGGGTAGTTGGTAGTCCGACGAGATGTCAGCTCTCGTTCGTCTGAAAATGTACATAAAGAAAAGAAAGATTATTTACTATTCTAAGAAGCCCTTTGCAATCTTTCTGTCTCTTTCCTAAACTTACTTGGTATTAACCTTGTCTCTTGGTCTCGGGGTTTCTGTTCCTTTTTGTTAATTGTGCTATAAAAGAAGCATTAAACATAGACACACCTTTTCCTAGATATCTTTCTCAAATCCCACATTTCTTAAACAATATCTAAAGTTTCTTGTAAATCTCTTCACAATTTCACAAACATTGAGTTCAATTCTTTTTGCAGTTTACAAACATAGTGATCAGGCAATTAGTTCTCAAAATACTGTTAGGCCTTGAATGTCCGAAGTCTCTTTCTTCATGAAGGCTTTCACAAAGTAAGTGTTCCAAAAATTAACCTTTCTTGCGAAGGGCGCCTTAAAAGTAGCAAAAGTACTTAGCTTTCAAAGTTAGTTCGTAAGACTTCAAACTCCAGGAAAGAAGAAGCACCGCCGTGGAGTCCTGCCAGGATGTATCCTCCTTCAGGTGAGTTCCTCCTACTGACGCGACCTTCTCTGCAGAAAACCTGAAGGCAAAGCGCCTTCTAGAAGGCTGGGTGCGGTTTAAATACCCGACCGCACCCAGCCGCTCCCAGTCACGTTCAGTTAACGTGCGCGGGGACGCTGAATGCAGTCCCAGTTCTAGCGCGCACCAAAAGGCTGCGTGTAGGGATGCGGGGAGAGATCTGAAAGACCTTCGCGAAGGCGGTGTCTTTCACGGAGCCACAAGCAGAGCATACCAAGCACATCAAATGAGCTCCAAAAGTTCCACAAGCATATAAGGCAACAAAGCAGAGTACCAAAGAGCACATGCAAAGTCAAGTGTAACAAAACCTTAAAGAAACATATGATAAGGCAGAAGAAAAACGTAAGCACCCAATCACACTGACTAGAAGCGTGCGTGGAGCACGGGACAGGGGTGGGTTTTTTCAAGGGGGAAATCAGCACATGTCTTAGGATATGTGTGTTAGGGGTAAGTAGGGGTAAGTGGATTCATGACAGTACTCCCTCCTCAAGATCCCCCCCAGAACGGTTGAAATGGGCTTTGGTTTCTCAGGATGTCTTAGATGGAAGAGTCGGATCAATCTAGGGGAGTTTTTTAGATGGTCTAAAGGTTCCCAAGACCTTTCCTCTGGGCCATAACCTTTCCAATCTATGAGGTAAAACAGTTTTCCTCGAACTCTTTTGGAATCTAAGATAGTTTTAACCTCAAATTCCGGGTGATCATCGATCATGATGGGGGATGGAGATTTGGAGATGCGGGTCTGAGGATGAAATGGCTTAACCAGGGAGACATGGAAAACCGGGTGTATCAAGTACTTCTGAGGGAGACTTAACCTTACACAAACCGGGTTAATTATCTTCTCAATAGGAAAGGGACCAATGAATTTTGGATTGAATTTCCGATTTCCTTTAAGTTTCAAGTTTTTTGTACTCAACCAAACTTTTTCACCTACTTGGTATTGCGGTTGTTCAGATCGATGTCTGTCCTTGGACTCTTTCTGAGATTCTTTCGCCTTAGCCAAGTTGAATTTGGCCTCTTCTTGGATAGAAAATACTTTGGATACATAGTCAGAAAGTGCAGGTACTGAATCAGGGTTTAAAGAATGTTCAGGAATGCTTTTGGGATGGAAACCGAAATTGCAAAAGAACGGAGACATCTTGATAGATGAATGTTCAGAGTTATTATAAGCGAACTCTAGGGGGCTCAAGAGATCAGACCATTCATCAGGAACATTGGGTAACATACATCGGAGATATTGTTCGATTGTCTGATTAGTTCGCTCAGTTAAACCATCTGTTTGGGGATGGTAACTAGAAGACAAACGAACGTCCATTTGTAACAATGTACCCAACTTTTGCCACACCTTAGAAACAAATTGGGAGCCTCTGTCCGAAATGACCACAGATGGGATTCCGTGTAATCTGATCACATGTGACATAATTAGATGAGCCAGCTCTAAGGCAGTGGGAAGTTTCTTCAATGGAACGAAATGGGCCATTCTAGTGAACTGATCCACAACAGTTAAAATTGTATTGAATCCCTTCTTGGTTTCAGGTAGTTCAACTATGAAGTCTAGCGATATAGTATGCCAGGGTTGAGGTGGGATAGGCAGAGGCATTAACAACCCACTAGGAGCTTGATGAGAAGTCTTATGTTGTATGCAAACACTGCAGGTTTCTACAAACAACTGAATGTCATTGAACATCAAAGGCCACCAAAAGGTTCGTCTTATCAGTTCCATGGTCTTTAAGATGCTAGGATGGGCAGATAACATTGTATCGTGATGAAGCTGAATTATAGATTTTTGTATCTTTTCGGTAGGAACGTAAATCAAACCATGTATCATCATCAAATCATCTTTCTCCAGGAGGTAAGGATGATCTCTTTTCAGCATCTCAACATCCGTATCTTTCAAGGCCTCCTTAATATCATTAATAACGTTACTAGTGGTTAAACTTCCCTGAAAACAAGAAGTCGGGATTACAGGATGGATAGTTTCAGGTTTTTCAGGGTCTTTATCTCCTATCCTAGACAAAGCGTCCGCTTTCAAGTTCTCTTTTCCAGGGCGGTAAGTCAAAAGTCAAAAAGATTTTATTTGTGTAGGTACTCAGCTGAGGACCACAAATATAACAAAAATGAGATAAGAATTAACAAAAGATAAGTACATCACAAATTAATATAAAGCTAGCGTAGCTTTAAAAAATTTGTACAAATTATAACATACAAACTCATTCGGGGGGTTGATACCCGCTATTAATATTTCGGATTCCTTTACTAGCCTGCAGGATCTATATATCGGCGAAATATACTGAGCGCGAGCTGCTACTACTTTAGAGTTGGGGCAAATGAACAGTAAGTGTTCCACAGTCTGCTCACCCCCTTGACATAACAAACACAGATGGGAGTGATCTCCAAATGACCATTTTGATTTAAAAGATTGTACTGGTAAAATCCCTGTTCGAAACATAAAAATCACCCTCCTTGCACTATGAGAAAGACAAAATGAAATATAAGGCTGTATATTCTTATACTCTATGAGTGTAGTAAAGGGTTTGAATATTTTTAGCCGCTGGCTGTGAGCATAGTCCAAATCATAACTCAACCTAGGAGTAAAACATTTAAGAAAGAGTTTTAGTTGTGACACGGACCAAGTCTGTAAGATTTCTATAGAAATTTCAGCCATTTGGAACGCCGCAGACATGTTCACTAGAAAAGTTTGTTTATCTACATCTGGGCCGAAAGTCTCTTTTTGTAGCAGAAATCTGAGGGTACCCTCCGTAGCATGAAGGAGATTATAGGCCCATCTAATTATGTTTGCCACAGCAGTGGCAAAAGCACTAGTAATTCCGAATTCCAGCCGTAAAACCTGAACTGGTGTTGCAATTGGAACCTTCATCATTTTTTTCAAGATTTTCCCCTCTTGACGGTCCATGAAGCCCCATTGTTGAATGGGAATGTATTCTGTGGCATATGACAGGACTGCAGGTATTTTCACTTTGTATATTTTTATTAATGAGGAAAAATGCCTGCTCCCCGAAGCGCTATATAGTCTTGATAGAGCTCCTGCATGTAAGTCAGATTTTTTCTTTAACTTCTCAATATGCTTTGTATTTGATAGGTTCTTGGAAAGAATCCTGCCCAGATAAATATATTCTTTTTCTTCATCGACCTTTTCATCTCCTAGCCTCCAATTATATTTGGCACTTTTCTTCCTTACAGAAAAGGCTACAACTTTGGTTTTTCTTACGTTCGGAATTAAGTAATTATCATTTGAATATTTAAACAAAATATCTAGTGAATTTTGCAGACCAAATGGCGTGAGATCGAACAAAACTATATCGTCCGCATAAAGCAACGTATAAACTCTTTGCTGGTTAATTTTCGGGGGCAAGCTTAATCCCTTTTGTAATTGTTTAGGCAAATCGTTTAAATATAACGAAAACAACATGGGAGCTAGAAGACAGCCCTGTTTGAGGCCATTTTCAGTATATATTACATTCGTTAGTCCTTTTTCACCCCCCATTTGGACTCGACACCAAGTTGTTGTATGGAGACTTATTATAACCTGTAGCAAATGTTCATTAATTCCCAAACTCCTCAATTTTTTCCACAATGTCGGACGATCCACTCGGTCGAATGCAGTCGAGTAATCTATAAAAGCCATGTAGACCGTCTGTTTTCTTCTTGTGACATATTTGTCCAGGAAAAACTGAATAATTGCAATGTTATCTGTAACAGAGTGTTTGGGTCTGAAACCTGACTGGAACATGGGTATCAAACCCATCGAGAAGGCCCAGTTTTTTAATTGCAAGAGTATCTCTGCTGCGAAGATTTTCCCGGTAGCATCCATCAGCGCTATTTGGCGATAATTGCCTGCTACCGTTTTGGAACCTTTTTTATGAATTGGGATAATAGTACTCCCTTGCCATGACTTGGGTACTTGACCAGTGGACAGAATATGGTTAAAAAGTGGGGTTAGTAAAAGGCTCCATTCCTTAGAATTTGTCTGCAGGGCCTTAATAGGAATTTGATCGGGGCCAAAAGCTCCTGTACTTCTTGCCCTCCTAAGGTGTGTTTCTACCATTACAGTTGTTGTTTTCGGGATTACTTTTTCCTTAACTTTTTCCTCCACTTTATGTGTACAGTTAGTTTGTGATTTGTCCACGTTTGTTTTGTAGAGTTCTGCCAAGTAGAATTCCCACTCTTTCGGAGGAACAGGTACTGATTGTAGTTTCTTTTTTGTCCCCGATAGTTTAGCTATTATGGACCAATAGGTTCTCTGGTTTGATTCTTTGGCAGCAATTTGTAATTCAACCCAGTTATGATCTTGAAGGGTTTTTCTCTCACTTGTTTTTTCTCTTCTGAATTGATTTTTCAATTTATTTATTTCCTTCTTTTTAGTAGGAGAGGGGTAAAGGTATTGAGCACGTATCAATTTATTTAAGGTCTTCTTTATCAATGAATTCCCTGTTTTGTTGTTATTTTTCCTTTTTGAATTAATATTGTTCTTATGAGAATTCATTTTAATTATTACCTCCTTAAGTTCAATGAGCATGGTCTCAAAATTTTCAATAGGGTCTTCAGAATATTGATTCCTTAAGAAGTGTTGATGCTCGACCAAATTTGTCATTTTACTCAAAGAGGATGGATTCCAAAAGATACGTCTCCGATCACTGTTTACCAGAGTTTCTTTTCTATCGAGAGTCATCAGACCTTCTTCTGCGGACGGAACCGACCAACTGGTTCTAAGTTGCATGACGGCATGATCACTGTCTATGGTGAAATTGGAGCAGAGATGGGACATAGTTTCGAACTGGTCCTTGCCACAGATGATGTAATCTATTATTGACGGTCTCCCATTTCCCTGCCTTGTGTACGAAGCCGGGATATCGCCTTCCACATTCCCATTAAGAATAGTTCCATTTATGGAAAGCAATACTGTTAACAGTGTTTTACCTCTTTTATTAGATCGGATATCTATGGGGAATTGAGGGATTAAAGGTTCCAAGTTTTCCTCTTCCAAAATTTTTCCCCACTTTTTTATTTCTGTATTGGAAATTTTCCCGTTAAAGTCACCCATTATCAAGTAAGATGGAAACATATGGGCTTCTATTATTTGTATAATAATTTGCAGGGTATCGTCATATAAGGTGTCGTACTTTTTTCCTGGAGGGGCATATACGTTGAAAAGCAACATTATTCTCATTGAGGTCAAGTTATAGGCTTTCAGAGACAGTTTGATACATTGCACATTTTCACTATTAGTTTCCACTATCTCTTGTGCCCACAAGTGATCCTCTCTCATTAAAATAGCCAATCCTCCTTTAGCATGGCCCCGATATGAGGCTTTCGCACATATGTTATACACATAGTAACCTTTTTGTAAAAAGGGCTCAGTTGCCCAGGTTTCTTGAAGGGTCAATATGTCTGGCTGGGTAATGAGGACTTCCTTCATTTTTTTCCTTGATCTACCAGCAATATTCCACGTTGTGACCTTTAGACCTTGGTTAAACAGGGTACTTTAATTGATTTGAGCCTTTGTTATAGTTTAACATCCCTGGTAGCCAGGTCCATGAATTCTCAAATCTATTTTCAGCAGCATTTTTTGCCTTTGATTCTATGTGCCACACTTCCCTTTCCCCTTTTTTTACACGAATTTTCAGAAACTCTTCTCCCTGTTGAATATCTCTAATTTGGATACCCTCCAGATCTCTTACAGTCCCCAAGGATTTTTGTCCCTCATTCCGATGCAGTGAGGAGAAAAGTTGAGTGTTGATATTAAGAGTTGGATTATTTTTGTTTCCTTTAAGCTCAATTTTCTCAATGACATCGTAACCAAATCGATATATTATCTCTTTTTCCTTCAGAATAATACTTGGTATTACTGGAGACCAGAACGAGACCATTGCAATTTTGCTCAGACCTCGCTTTGGAAATGATACTAAATCGATGTCACTACTTGTCATAAATTGGAGAGACTTTATGTTTTGTAAAAGGTGAAGGATCCTGCTTCTGTTCAGAGGAGTATTGTCAGTTGGAAATAATTCTTCAAATTGAAGGACATTTGATTGTGTGTCAATCTTCCAGACATTATCCTCCTCAGAGATAGTTTTATCAGCATTTTCATGTCTTGTCGTTAAAACCGTGTTTAATGGGAAATATACATCCGCCTTAGGATTCAAGGCTCTCTCTGTATCAGTGCTTGTTCCTTTGGGGGATTCTCCTTTTTTACTCCTACATGGCTTATTTATCTCGTCATTTTCCTCCTGTAGATCTTTTTGAGATATTATAATTTTTTGAAATTTCAATTTGCGGTTTTGCTTTTTGTGAATCCTTCTTAGAGGTTTTTTCTTCTTTTTGTTTTTTCCTTTGATCATGTCATCCTTAACTAGGTTTGGTGTTGTTTCTCCTGAGAAAATTTCTGGGTTAATTTCTACATGCAATTCCTCGATTTCTTTTACTGAGTTTTTATGAGATCTTTCCTTTCTCGTTTTTTTGTTAAAAATCGGGAATTGTTTTTGTTTTTTTGGGGGGTTTTCTCTAAACAATCGTTTTAAGGAGTGTAGAGTGGATTCATTAAAAGATTCCGTTTTTTTCCTTTTATCCGTTGATTTGAGATCATCATCTGATGTCTGAGTAGAAGAGTGACAGGTAGTTTGTTTGTGAACATTTTCTTTTCGCACATTGGTGTCCTCTAATTTTCCTTCTTTGATTTTTGAGGACTCCTTTTTCCTTTTCTCTTCTACTAGGAACTTCAAAATGCCAATTTGGACATCCAAAGTTTGGTCAGAGTTTTCAAGGATGTTACTTAAAAAGGAGAGAACTGATTCGAGAATCTCTTGTAATGTGAAGAGAGCCTTTGAAAGAGGAATGGTAGATTTTTCATGATTATCATCTTCTATTAAAAAGGGATCCAAAAAGGAATCTTGTTCATACGTAGAGAGTTTTTTTATGTCAGTGTTTGTTGACCTTAACTCTGGTCTATTTACTTCCGGTTTTTGGTTGGATATACTGAGGTCCTTTAGTGTTTGTGGGCTCCCAATGCCCTTTGTCAAAAGTAGATCGGAATTTAAGCTTTTTTGTTCCGATGTAAAGTTGAAAATACTCAAGTCTTCTGTTTTGTGTAGACTCTCATGATCTTTTATAGGCGTTGATGATTTTACCGCACTAGAATTGGGATTTTCTAGTTTTTGTTCTTTTATTTTATTAGGAGACTTGCTAGTAAACACGATTTCGCTGACATTTTGAAGCAAATGTGCGGATGCTGATAAACATGTTCGATCGTCCAAACTCCCAGATATTTTATTTTCAGAGGCAGACATTGTTTTTTCCGGTTTCTTTTTTACTGTTAAAGACGAGAAGTATTCACTGATTGCTGGGGTCAGGGTGTTGCGGCCAGCCTTTAATCCTTTATCCGTGGATTTTCTAACAGCTTCCTCGGTTCCTATTCGTTTCATAAAAATTGTTCTCGAGCGTAGTTTTTTTAGACCCATTACAGAGAAGTCTTGTGCCACTTTTATCGCAAGAGAGGGAAAAAAGAGAAATTGTTACCTTTTTTCGATGTTTTGTCTCAGAGATGGTCACAGTATATTTTTTGGGCGTAGATGTTAGTGATTTGGCCCGTCCCGTCCCCGATCGTCCCCGGACGGCCACAGACGGCCCGCCCTTTGCCCGGGCTTAGCCCCGAGCCTTGCCCCGCGCGCGTCCCGCTTAGCGCGTAATTGGGCTTCCTTTTGTGGTGATAATGTGCCACCCTATTGGCTAGAGTGGGGGTGTGACTCTTGGAGGGGGCGCGGCTCACACGGGAAGAGGACCAGCTGAGAGGTGGTGATTGCTGGTCCTCGCAGTCCCGGGGCCGGCGCCTCTCTCTCCACTGCGGTCACCAGGTATTAAAGAAAGCTCCCACGACGAGTCAGGCTAAAAGTCAGCTCCTCCGCCTCCAAATATCCTCCAGCAGGGCTCTGCAGCACAGTGTCTCTGGGGCAAACAAGTTCTGAAGCACGAGCGGCGCCCGCGAAGCGGGGGCCGCGAGTAGTTATACGAATTGCTGGGGGTGTGACTCTGGGAGGGGGCGCGGCTCACGCGGGAAGAGGACCAGCTGAGAGGTGGTGATTGCTGGTCCTCGCAGTCCCGGGGCCGGCGCCTCTCTCTCCACTGCGGTCACCAGGTATTAAAGAAAGCTCCCACGACGAGTCAGGCTAAAAGTCAGCTCCTCCGCCTCCAAATATCCTCCAGCAGGGCTCTGCAGCACAGTGTCTCTGGGGCAAACAAGTTCTGAAGCACGAGCGGCACCCGCGAAGCGGGGGCCGCGAGTAGTTATACGAATTGCTGGGGGTGTGACTCTGGGAGGGGGCGCGGCTCACGCGGGAAGAGGACCAGCTGAGAGGTGGTGATTGCTGGTCCTCGCAGTCCCGGGGCCGGCGCCTCTCTCTCCACTGCGGTCACCAGGTATTAAAGAAAGCTCCCACGACGAGTCAGGCTAAAAGTCAGCTCCTCCGCCTCCAAATATCCTCCAGCAGGGCTCTGCAGCACAGTGTCTCTGGGGCAAACAAGTTCTGAAGCACGAGCGGCGCCCGCGAAGCGGGGGCCGCGAGTAGTTATACGAATTGCTGGGGGTGTGACTCTGGGAGGGGGCGCGGCTCACGCGGGAAGAGGACCAGCTGAGAGGTGGTGATTGCTGGTCCTCGCAGTCCCGGGGCCGGCGCCTCTCTCTCCACTGCGGTCACCAGGTATTAAAGAAAGCTCCCACGACGAGTCAGGCTAAAAGTCAGCTCCTCCGCCTCCAAATATCCTCCAGCAGGGCTCTGCAGCACAGTGTCTCTGGGGCAAACAAGTTCTGAAGCACGAGCGGCGGTAAGTAATCACAAAGGTATAGTCATTGAAGAACATAGACCAACGTAATTGTCTAGCTGTCAAAGCTTTCACAGATCTTAGAGCTTGAAGATTACGATGATCAGTATAAATTGTTACAGGATGACGAGCCCCTAACAGGTAGTGGCGCCATTCTTCAAAAACCGCCTTTATTGCTAATAATTCCTTATCGGCAATGGCATAATTCTGTTCAGCTTCAGACAATTTCCTGGAAAAGTAAGCTATAGGGTGCATTTGGCCAGTATCGGAACTTCGTTGTGAAAGAATTCCTCCCAATGCATATTGAGATGCATCTGCTTCTACAATAAATGGTTGATTGGGGTCTGGGTGACACAAGATTGGGGCCATGGTAAATTTTTTCTTTAAAATTTGGAAGGCTTCTTCAGCATCAGAGTTCCATAAGAATTTCACTCCTTTTCTCAGTAACTTGGTTATGGGTGTAATTATTTGAGAAAAGTTCTGGATAAATCTGCGGTAAAAGTTTGCGAAACCTAGGAAGCTTTGGATCTGCTTCACAGAAGTTGGACTGGGCCAGGTTGTCACCGCTTCCACCTTTTTAGGATCCATTTCAATACCTTCGGGACTAATTATATAACCCAGGAAGTCAACCTTGGAGGCATGAAACAGACTTTTTTCTAATTTTACATAAAGAGAATTGGAGAGTAGTTTTTGAAGAATGGCGCGGACCTGTTGTACATGATCTTCTTCAGTGTCTGAGTAGATGAGAATGTCATCAATATATACAACGCAACAGATGTCAATAAATTCATGCAACACTTCGTTTATAAAAAACTGGAAGGCGGCAGGAGCATTACAAAGTCCAAAAGGCATGACTTGGTATTCAAAGAGACCGAACTTAGTGCGGAAAGCCGTCTTCCATTCGTCTCCTTTTCTTACCCTGACTAAATGGTAAACTCCTCGCAAGTCCAGTTTTGTATAAATCTTAGCTTTCTTAATCTGATCCAAAAGTGTTGGGATCAAGGGTAAGGGGTACCTGTTCTTAATGGTGACGTTGTTTAGTTGCCTATAATCGATACACGTGCGCAATTCCCCTCCCTTCTTTGGAATGAAAAAAAGAGCTGATGATACTGGAGATTTAGAGTGTCTAATGAACCCATTTGCTACATACTCATCAAGGTATGCTCTCAGGTGAATGTTCTCTGCCTCTGTAAGAGCATAAATGCGACTGCAGGGTAAGGTTGCTCCAGGCACGAGATCTATTCTACAGTCGAAATCCCTATGTGGTGGTAGAGTATTGGCTTTTCCTTTGTCAAACACATCAGATAAGTCGCTATAAACCGATGGAACCCCTTCCAAAAGCAGGACATTGGGTGATTCAATTCCGAAATCAAAACCTTGAACTATGTCCTTGGACCTATTGATTAGGAAGCACTGCTCTGTACAAAAGGTTGACTTAAAGGTAATTAACCTGGTTACCCAATCTATGATCGGGTTATGTTTTATTAACCAAGGTATCCCTAAAATCATCTTGAATTGAGGGGCATCAATTATGTCAAATTGTATTCTTTCTCGATGTATGGGAGAACAATCCATCTCTAAAAGTTCAGTTTGTCTGTTTACCAACCCTGAAGTCAATTCCTTGCCATCAACTGCTCTAACTGTTTCTGGATGCTCTTTAAACACTGACTGAAAGCCCAACTGTAAAAAAAAGTTGGAATCAATAAAATTACCTGTAGCCCCAGAGTCTATAATGGCTTCCACTTTTCTTGTGTGAGATTTAGGAAGCAAATCTCGGAGTTCTACTAAGATAGAAAAGTGTCTGAAACCTGCAGGGGGAAGAGTTGAGGCCAAACTAGAAAGACCACCCGATAAACTGACCTCTCCCATTACCGAGTGTACTAGTTTTCCGACTTTTCCTGTGTGATGGCCACTTCGGAAGTCTTGGTTTTAAACTTGTTAGGTCGAGTTGGGCATTCTTTTACGAAGTGTCCTGTCTTTGCGCAATATAAACACTGGTTTAAACGTCGTCTTTTATCTTTCTCCTCCTTAGTTAAGGGTCCACGAATCGAACCAATTTGCATGGGTTCGACGGAATCTGATCTTGGACCTGATTCTCGATTCGGGGTTGACCTTTCCTTAAAGAAAACTACTTTATGCTGCTCAGTTTTCCCCCTTTCTCCCTTTCGTTCAGAAATACGATGATTAAGTTTCACCACTAAGTCAATGAACTCGCTTATGTCTTCAGGGGGTTCAAGAATTTGGGTAATCATGTCCTTTAATTCTTCTCTTAAACCTCTGTAAAAGATAGAAACTCTTTTGTCGTAAGGCCAGTCAGCCTCTAAAACCAGACGGTTAAAGGTAGATATGTAGTGTATCAGATCCGAAGATCCCTGCTTTAAACTTAGAAGCTCATTGTCTGCAGACTGAACGAAAAGATGTTTTGCAAACATTTTCTTTAAGGCTCTCTCGAAATCCTTAAAATTATACAAAATTCGGTCGTCCCTTTCTACTAAAGGAACTGACCAAAGAGCAGCATCTCCACCCATATAGGACAACATAAAAGCTACTCTAGAAGAATCGTCCGGGAAGGCTGTAGTCTTGGCTATAAAGTGTAGGTGACATTGCTGTAAAAATACAGAAAACTTATTACAATCCCCATAAAATCTTTCTGGTGGGGCTAAAGGAGTGGGGAATGGAGTTACCACTTGGATCTGAGTCTTGGCATCTGTACTGGATGAAGGACTCAGAAAAGTGGTCGGTCTTTGCTGTATAGAGTCCTGAAGAGAGGATAAATCTCTACGTAAGGCTGCATTATCCTGCCTAATAGCGTCTAGAACTGCTGCCAAATCCTGCATATTTACTTGCTCCATTGCGTCCGGGCGAAATTATCTACGTGGGCTTTGCCTTCTGTCAAAGCTAACCACGTCGTCCCTTACCTTGTCTTGACCGAAGGTTTCTTGGATGACGTGGATGATTTCGCAGGGACGCAAGGGACCAACTTCCCAAACCACTAACTAAAACTTACTGAATTAAATATTAACAGCAAGATTTAACCTAGAAATTAGGGAGGAGGGCCGGTACTGGGCGTTGAAGAGAAGACTTTAATTCTTGCTGTCGACCTGCGAAGCAACAAGCACCAAGATATTAGTATTCCGTTTTAGGAATGAGCTTTCCTAAACCCACTAGCCCCCTTCGCCACTATCTCTATCTAATCAGAGCTCCGTTAATCTAGTTTAGCTGTTCAGAGATTCCCCTACCTGCGATCAGCAAGTTGAAGGCCTCCGCCCAGTATGTCTTGGTAGGGATGTAGGGTTGTGGTGATTAAGTTGTCAGATGTCCTCTAGGGTAGTTGGTAGTCCGACGAGATGTCAGCTCTCGTTCGTCTGAAAATGTACATAAAGAAAAGAAAGATTATTTACTATTCTAAGAAGCCCTTTGCAATCTTTCTGTCTCTTTCCTAAACTTACTTGGTATTAACCTTGTCTCTTGGTCTCGGGGTTTCTGTTCCTTTTTGTTAATTGTGCTATAAAAGAAGCATTAAACATAGACACACCTTTTCCTAGATATCTTTCTCAAATCCCACATTTCTTAAACAATATCTAAAGTTTCTTGTAAATCTCTTCACAATTTCACAAACATTGAGTTCAATTCTTTTTGCAGTTTACAAACATAGTGATCAGGCAATTAGTTCTCAAAATACTGTTAGGCCTTGAATGTCCGAAGTCTCTTTCTTCATGAAGGCTTTCACAAAGTAAGTGTTCCAAAAATTAACCTTTCTTGCGAAGGGCGCCTTAAAAGTAGCAAAAGTACTTAGCTTTCAAAGTTAGTTCGTAAGACTTCAAACTCCAGGAAAGAAGAAGCACCGCCGTGGAGTCCTGCCAGGATGTATCCTCCTTCAGGTGAGTTCCTCCTACTGACGCGACCTTCTCTGCAGAAAACCTGAAGGCAAAGCGCCTTCTAGAAGGCTGGGTGCGGTTTAAATACCCGACCGCACCCAGCCGCTCCCAGTCACGTTCAGTTAACGTGCGCGGGGACGCTGAATGCAGTCCCAGTTCTAGCGCGCACCAAAAGGCTGCGTGTAGGGATGCGGGGAGAGATCTGAAAGACCTTCGCGAAGGCGGTGTCTTTCACGGAGCCACAAGCAGAGCATACCAAGCACATCAAATGAGCTCCAAAAGTTCCACAAGCATATAAGGCAACAAAGCAGAGTACCAAAGAGCACATGCAAAGTCAAGTGTAACAAAACCTTAAGGAAACATATGATAAGGCAGAAGAAAAACGTAAGCACCCAATCACACTGACTAGAAGCGTGCGTGGAGCACGGGACAGGGGTGGGTTTTTTCAAGGGGGAAATCAGCACATGTCTTAGGATATGTGTGTTAGGGGTAAGTAGGGGTAAGTGGATTCATGACAATAGGAAGGTGAGAAGCTAGATGGATGTAAAAAGCCAAGTTTTAATCAGCTTCCTAAATGTCCAATAGTCGCTGGTGCTGCGCACAGTCAGGGGGATGGAATTCCAGAGTGCCGGTGCCTGAGCTTTAAAAGAACGTCCACCAGCTCTACAGCGATGGACTCGTGGAGTGCACAGCAGGTGTAAATCGGCCGGGCTCAGTGCCCGACTCGGAACATAGGCTGTGCAAAGCTCCTGCAAAATTAGGGGACTCTGGCTGTGCATGATCTTGTGAGCTATATATAGGGTCTTAAATTGAATTCTTTGCCTTATGGGCTGCCAGTGAAGACGGCGAAGGAGATTGGAGGTGTGGCATAACCTGGGTGCAGCAAAAAGAATGTGTGCTGCTGTATTTTGTACACGCTGGAGTCTGGCCATGACAGTTTTATTAGTGCCAAGCAGTAGATCATTGCAATCGTCCAGATGAGATAACACCACCGACTGCACTATCAGTTGACGGGTAGAGGCGCCAAAGAAGCCTAAAATAGATTTAAGGCTATGCAGGAGGCCGAAGCCAGTGCCCGCCACCTTCTTTGCATGAGGCTCAAAAGTAAGGGCAGAATCAATCAAGACCCCTAGATCTTTGACAGTGTTATTTGGTTGGGGAGGAACCTAATGCCGTGGCCACCATTGGGAGTCCCATTTATGGGTGTCGTGGCCTACCAGGAGCAGTTCTGTTTTAGCCGAATTCAGCTGCAGGTAGTTATTAGTCATCCAGTCATAGATGGCCATGACATCCTCACGGAATTTCAGTTGGTCAGTGACCAGGTTGTTAGTAAAAGTGAACACCAGCTGTGTGTCATCCGCATATGATGTCATTTTGATGTTACGTTCTTTGGCTAACAAAGCCAAAGGACGGACGTACACATTGAACAGCGTAGGGCACAAAGCCGAGCCCTGGGGAACACCGCACTTTAGAGGGTAGATACTGGAAAAGTAAGGGGGGGCGTGAACATGGAACGAGCGTCCCGACAAAAATGCCGTGAACCAGGCCAGAGCCCCACCTTTGACTCCGATCTCTTCCAAAGGTTGGAGAAGGATTTTATGGGAGACCGTGTCAAAGGCGGCCCTAAGATCGAGTAAAACCAGTGCCGATGTATTACCCTCATCTTGTGCTGCCCGGAGCTGCTCAGTAACAGCCAAATGTGCTGATTCCGTGCTGTGGTTTGAGCGAAACACATTCTGAGAGCTGTCCAGAATAGAATTGGACTCTAGACAGTTAGTCAGGATGGTGTTGACATGGGATTCCATAATCTTGGCCAAATATGGAAGCAGAGATATGGGTCTGAAGTTCTCTGGTAAGGAAGAATCAAGAGTGGGCTTTTTAAGCAGCAGTACAACTTTTGCATGCTTCCAGGAATTGGGAATCACAGCTGATTGGAGGGAGTTGTTGATAAATGTCCTACCCTCCGACAGCAAGCAGTTGTAAAGTTTTTAAAGGTCTCAGGTTTTACAGGGTCGATTTTAACTTTCGCTGTCAAAATAACTAAGTCTTCAGAGGACACAGGTGACAAGGTCTCTAAGGGGGTCAGAGGCTACCCAAGGAGTGGGGTTTGCCGTGGATTTGGACGGGCATTGCTTAGCGTCTAAGGCGCTATAAATAAGGTCCACCTTATTAATAAAAAGTGTTGCCAGGAAGTCGCATTGGGTATTGGAGGAGATGGTATAATTGGAACCTATTGCTGGTTGCAGCATGTCTTTCATGAAGGAAAAAATGGTTTTAGAGGGATTAGAGTTGGAGGCAATGGATGCAGAATTTTCTGAACTAAGTTGTGATCGATTTTTATAGCCTTTCTGTAGGTGTGTTTGGCAACGTCGTCGTATGACCGCCTCCATGCACGCTCTAAGATTTAACACTTTTTCCTTTCTACTCAAAGAGTCTCATTATACCAGGCGTGAGTTGAAGCACCCCTGGACTCAGACAGTTTCTTCGGAATATGTTGATCGAGTAAATTATTGACCCAACCCCTAAACGCTCTGTCGACTGCCTCAGGATCAAGTGGCCAAACTGGACGGGAAGCTATTAGCATAGCTTGGAGGGTAGTTTCATCCAGTTTGTGCCAGGGACATTTCCACAACAATTGGCGGGGGCTTTCAGAGTGGTTTCTTCTAAATCCAGGTTCATAGAGATAAGATAATGGTCAGTTCATATCAGAGGAAGGGGGGAAGCACTATCAGTTTTTGAAGATTCGAGAAGACTGGGTCAAGTAAATGACCAGCTTGATGTGTGGGGCCCACAACCAATTGAACCAGTAGACAGGCTTCCAAGTCATCCAAAATGTTGGAGATTCAATGGGAGTCATGACAGTCCAAATGGAGATTGAGATCCCCTAAAATATTTAAATTGGCTGACTCTAAAACACGGTTAGAGGCAATATGAGCTAGAGCCCCTTGAAAGGCCGTGGCTGGGCCAGGAGGGCGATAAATGAGAAGCCCGGCATAAACGAGTTGTCCAACCCAGACAGAATCCTTCCAAATGCTACTCCTACCCAATCACTGTGCGACTCACTGAACAACTATTTTATTGAAAAAATCACTACGGTTAAAGCTAGCATTCTTAAACACTCCCACAACATGACCTCCTCCGCAACACGCAGTAACAACCGCATGCTAAGCATCAGCACCGAGATCTTTCAGGACCTCCTAGCTAAAGTCAAATCAGGAGCCCCCACGGACTGCTGCCCACCTCACATACTAAAAGATTGCCTCTCAACTTTCCTGGGCCCAGCACTCGCCCTCCTGAAGGAGTCCCTTTCTTCCGCCCACGTTCCAACAGCATTTAAAGAAGCCATTGTGGTTCCTCTCCTGAAAAAACCTGGAGCTCACCCTACCATTCTGCCTAACTACCTTTCCATCTCCCTGCTCCCTTTTTTGGCAAAAGTACTAGAGGCCCATGTAGCAAGATGCCTGTCCAACTTCTTGGAAGAATCGAAATACCTCGACCCTCACCAGGCGGGTTTCCGGCCTGGGCACTCCACAGAAACAGTAATATTAGCTGTCCTGGACACTCTCCGTGATAACGCCAACAGAAGCTCCCCTCAGGCACTCGTACTACTGGATCTCTCCGCCGCCTTTGACATTGTCGACCACACTAATTTAGTAGACTGTGGCAGGCAAGCTGGCATCCAAGGCGCAGCCGCAAGTTGGCTCAGTTCCTTCCTGGAGGACCGGTCCCAGGCCGTTAGCTAAGGCCACTTCATGGCCCCTAAACATAGAACTACGTGTGGTGTGCCACAAGGCTCCTCTCCTCTCTCTCCCCTCACCTATTCAATCTTTAGATCCTCCCCTGATCCAGTCCCTCAAAGATAGAAAGGTGACTGTCTTCAATTACGCGGACGACCTGCAATTGGTCTTCATGGTTGATAACTCACACAGCTCAGTCACCGAATTTCAGGCCACCATGCTGCACATTCAACATTGGATGGACCACAACCACCTCAAGCTAAATCCTGGCAAGACGGAGGTAGTCATCACAGGAGACAGCCATAAGTTCTGGGGTCCACACTACTGGCCGTCAGAGCTAGGATCCCCGCCCACTTCCTCCTCTTTGGTTAAAACACTCGGTGTCACCTTAAACAGTGATCTTTCACTAAAAACACAGGTTGGTTTGGTAATCTCGAAATGCTTCTTCCAACTGCGAAAGATCAGGAAGATTTATCGCTTACGCACGCAGAAAGCCTTGACTCAGGTTGCAATAGCTACTTTCTTGTCACATCTGGACTAGGCTAACTCTGTTTACCTGGGCATGCCACTCTATTTGCTCATACGGTTGCAGATAGTCCAGAATCACGCAGCCAGAATGATTCTTCGACAACCCAGATGGCAATCAGTGACACCTCTATTAAGGAAACTGCACTGGCTCCCCATCCCTCAACGCTGCACGTTTAAAACTGGCTGTCTGATCTTCAAATCCTTGCATGGTCAAAATCCCCAAATTTATAAACAACCTTATATTCAGGTACACCTCCTCTCGCAACCTGCGTTCAGCTCACCTCTTGCTCCTTTCCACCCCCACATTCAAGTGGAAATGTCAGGGAGGCTGCAGTTTTACAACCCTTGCCCCCAGACTGTGAAACTCCTTCCCCCTGGAGATCCGGACATGCACTGACCTTCTGAAGTTCAGGAGGTCCCTCTAACCATGGCTATTTGCACAAGCCTACAACTGACGTTGCCATAGGTAATGTTCGGAGCCTACTACAGCACCATGAAAGCACCAGGTGTACGTGCACTTTACAAACCATTTTTAACATTAACATTAACATAACACAGAGTAGATTTCCCGCGATGGACTGCGATGTTGAAGGTTGCGTTATGTTACTTTTGCAATGGTTAGTACACGTTCTTGAGAAAATCCCCCAGTGTGTTTTTCTATGTAAAATGGGAGCTAGTGAAATGACTATGTTGTAAAACTGAGAGAGAAAGATTTCGGGGCATGTCTTCTTTTCTGTTATTTGTGAAGCTAGGGAACATTATTTGTATTTTTATGACCTCTGATGTTATATATTTTCAAAAGATTGTGAAATACTTGTTATCCAAGGTACTTGTGAAACTGAAGTACATCACTTTGAATCCTGTTTCAAAGGAACTCTGAATCCAAAAAGGATTACACAACAAAGAAAATGATACGACCAATTCACAGGTATTAGAGACCACGCAGGAAACCGATGCTCTGCTCAATAGTCACTTGGAGGGCACTCCAACACTAACTTTGAACAATCAAACCCTGACTGTCTTTAGAGATCAGGCACAGTTAACTGCTGACTTTCGATTTTGGTAATGCTACTCAGTCCCTGTGACAGCGGTGTATTTTGTACAAGGTGAACGCCAAGAGTAAAAAAAAAATAAAGTCAAACTAATAGCTACTGGTTGACCAAGAAAATGGAGCTGTGAAAAGTCAACTGCTAATAAAATATTTGGAAATTAGACAAATTCCCGAGCTTCAAATTTTCGAAGTTCTCAACTTTTCATGACTCTGAGGTTAATTTACTTTAGAAATCATAGGAAAGTCTGCCTGCCCATTCTAATGCAATTTTTTTAGTGTCTATCTATTGTGCTGAGAGATGTTGAATTCATTACTAAAAGTAGGTTGCTGTGGAATAATAAAGGAAATGGAATGTGGCAAAGACATTGTTCTGGATTCGGAAATTACTCGTTTTTATCAAGATTGCATGCTTAGAATGCACATACAGGGCCAAATATCTGATTTTATTGGTTCGGGATGAAAAGTGTAGGCGTGGCAGTGTTTACTTGTGAAATGCCCCCTGTTGTTACATCTACGGGCACACCAGTGCTTATTTGGTAACAAAAAAATAAATAAAAAAGAAGTGTCGGGACCCTTGTCAGGAGCTTGCACCACCCATTGCACCGCCAAAGCTATCTTTGGGTGGCATTTACTAATGAGCTTAATGTATATGCAGCTGTTGTGCTCCTCAAAAATTCAAGTCGAATAGTGCAACCATGTGGCAGGCTGTCATAAGAGCCGGTGCCAAGCATTGCAAACCACTGGCTCAAATTAAGCACGGTGCAGACCTACCTACTTAACTTCTCCCCACAATACACTCTGAATGACACGGACATTATCACTGGCCCACTAAATCACCTGCACAAAATTAAAATACTCCTGTGCTCAATCCTTACGTGTTTCAACCATACCCTCTTTTTCATCAAGCACTCACTCACTCTCCCTAGCAGAACAAGGGGGCATATTACCAACAACTAGCGATAATTTTTGTCTCTAACTTGTTTAGAGACAAAAATTATCGCCGCACATCGGCGATTTTTATCGCAGATAAACCTTGCTATTAGCAAGATTTATCGCAAATGCGATAAAAAACGGCCGCAATGCATGAATATCGCTGAAAAGTCAGCGATATTCATGCATTATCGAGCAAATGCTCTTAGCCATGTTATCCACCTCCCATTGGATAACATGGTGAAGAACTGCTCAGGGCAGGTGTTAGCTTTTGGAGATATTCGCGCTTAGCGCGAATATCTCCAAAAGTTGGTAATAGGAGATAGCGATGTTAGCGACTGTTTCCAGTCTCTAACATCTTGGCACGCCCACTTTGCATGTCATTAGTGATAAATATCACTGACATGCAAAGCGGGGCCCAAGATGGTCGCTATCTCCTACTAGCTGTCGCTAACTGGTGTTAGCGACAGCTAGGTAATAGGGAGATAATTTTATCTCCGCTTTCTTGGCTTTTAAAGCCAAAAAAGCGGAGATAAACCCCTTGATAATATACCCCAAGATATTTTATTTTAAAGTAAAACAGGAAATGACCCGTGGTCTCCTTCCTTCCATTCTCATCCTGAGACACACAATATGTTAGCCCACACAATTCGATGTCCTATTTACTCATCACTGTTCCCTAGCAGTCCAAAACTGTCAAATACTAGTGCATAATTGGAATTGGTATACATCTCCCAGACACACTGAATGGCAGTGCGCATCTCTCCATTTCAGACAATCTCTCATATTCACCTATGTACTTACTCAATCACTCTTTCACTCACTCATTCAAGTTTTTCTCTAGTTCCTCAAATCCTAGAGGAAATTGGGCAGGGACCTGTACCATGTGTTTTTTCCCTGTCAGACACACTACACAGCACAGCATGCTTCAGCATTGCTCTTGATCTTTCACTCCCTCATTCACTCAACTCACTAACTCCTCACTATTGGTCCATCTACATTTTCTAGACATGCCCACTTGCAATCCCAGGTGCTTGTTTGGGCAAAAGGATAGTCTTTAGTAAAATAGCCTTTCAGCTAACTAGAATGAGACTACACTCTGGTAGCCTAGTCCACTATAGTCTAGATGAGGACTATGTCAGGGTCTTTAACATCATAATTAATGTTCCTTCTTGAAGCCTGATGCCACTTTCTCCCAGAGGCAAGCGCATCTAGGGAAATGAAGGCGAGTGTACATATAAAATCTGCTCTAAATCCAAATATCACCTTCTTTAGCAAGTTAGGGCAGCGGTTCCCAAACTTTTTCAAACAATGGCTACCTTGGCAGTTGGCAGTGGCTCCCCACTATGCTACTTTTTGTTTACTTCTCAATTAAAATAATTGGGATAAAGCTGATGATGGTATTGTAATCATATACACTGGGTGTTTTTTATTATAACTAATGTGGTGCCTCTAATTAAATATTCCTAGTTACACTTCTTTGTCCATGCCTTTTCTAGAGAACCCTCTCAAACTTTTTATCCCACTTACAGTACTAGATAGCACCCCTATGCATGGAGGCCAAAGTGTGTCTGAGCTTGAAGAAAATATACGTGCACTTCTATTTTTACCCATGTCATACGTGCCAACACACCTGTCTCATCAGGGTGACTCATGATTTTTTAAACCAAATACAGCTTTATTTTAGATGTCTCCTCCCTAAAATTGCCTCCAATTCAATGCAAGCCAAATACATTCATCAGATTTTTTTTTTAAATGTCCTTCTTTCTTCCTTCCAAATGTTAGAATTATACTGTATATGGTGTTTTACTTCCCAGTGCTCATGGAGAGAGCAGGATTGTCTGGAAATGTGTGTGTACTGGAAGAAATGTGTACAGGAAGTACCTATGGTTCAAGTACACATAACAATACATAGTACCACACTTAGGGGCTCATTAGGATGGCGGACGGAAGAGCCACCGCGGCCCTGGAGTAGGCGGAAAAAGCCTTTTCCGTGTCCGCCTGCCGCGGATACTCCGTCCGCCATATCAGGATAGGAAAACGTGTCAAATTTCCGTCCGCGACGGAAAAGCACGCACCGCCGCCGAACTACACACGACCACGTGGCGGACAGAACACATCCGGAGGCCCCGCCGTACGTACTGACGTCTAAGACCGTCCCCCAAATCAAGATGGCGGAAAATACACATAAAACCGCAGCGGAAAAACAACCTGTCTGAACACGGCGGAATCCCCACAGCGAACATAGGTGACACAGCAGAGATACCCACCGCAAGCTGACCACCACCATGGACCCAGCGCTACACGCTTTCCCGATGCTCTTCGCGATCCACCACGTCCTAGTCATGGCCCACTATGGACGACGACGCAGGTAAGGCACAAACCATTGGCTGTCTGGAGGGGAATACCAGCAAGGGACGTGACGTAGGGAGGGGGAGTGTCATGTTACCGAAACCACTGATGAGAAGCAAATACGAATACACATTTGTAGTACGCAAGCAGGAATGACAACGACAGACCACGAGACTTGATAGACTACCTTTATTGTACATAATAGGGGTATAATCACAGTGTATGTGTGAGCATGGGCAAAGTGGGCACCAGAGCAGCTACATCATTGGCAGTAAACGAGAGTGCAGAATGCAGTATCAGAGCATCAACAGGGCATTGTGGAGTACAGAGCAGGTACATCATAGGCAGTAAATGAGAGGGCAGAATGCAGTATCAGAGCATCAACAGGGCATTGTGGAGTACAGAGCAGGTACATCATAGGCAGTAAACGAGAGGGCAGAATGCAGTATCAGAGCATCAACAGGGCATTGTGGAGGACAGAGCAGGTACATCAGAGGCAGCATGTGAGAGGGCAGAATGCAGTATCACAGCATCAACAGGGCATTGTGGAGTACAGAGCAGGTACATCATAGGCAGTAAACGAGAGGGCAGAATGCATCAACAGTCCATTGCACAGAACAGGTCCATCAGAGGCAGCACGTGAGAGGGGCTAAGTGCATCAACAGTCCATTGCACAGAACAGGTCCATCAGAGGCAGCACGTGAGAGGGGCTAAGTGCATCAACAGTCCATTGCACAGAACAGGTCCATCAGAGGCAGCACGTGAGAGGGGCTAAGTGCATCAACAGTCCATTGCACAGAACAGGTCCATCAGAGGCAGCACGTGAGAGGGGCTAAGTGCATCAACAGTCCATTGCACAGAACAGGTCCATCAGAGGCAGCACGTGAGAGGGGCTAAGTGCATGAACAGTCCATTGCACTGAACAGGTTGATCAAAGGCAGCACATGAGAGTGCAGAATGCAGTATCAGAGCATCAACAGGGCATTGTGGAGTACAGAGCAGGTACATCATAGGCAGTAAACGAGAGGGCAGAATGCAGTATCAGAGCATCAACAGGGCATTGTGGAGTACAGAGCAGGTACATCATAGGCAGTAAACGAGAGGGCAGAATGCAGTATCAGAGCATCAACAGGGCATTGTGGAGTACAGAGCAGGTACATCATAGGCAGTAAACGAGAGGGTAGAATGCAGTATCAGAGCATCAACAGGGCATTGTGGAGTACAGAGCAGGTACATCATAGGCAGTAAACGAGAGGGCAGAATGCAGTATCAGAGCATCAACAGGGCATTGTGGAGTACAGAGCAGGTACATCATAGGCAGTAAACAAGAGGGCAGAATGCAGTATCAGAGCATCAACAGGGCATTGTGGAGTACAGAGCAGGTACATCATAGGCAGTAAACGAGAGGGCAGAATGCAGTATCAGAGCATCAACAGGGCATTGTGGAGTACAGAGCAGGTACATCAGAGGCAGCATGTGAGAGGGCAGAATGCAGTATCAGAGCATCAACAGGGCATTGTGGAGTACAGAGCTGGTACATCAGAGGCAGCATGTGAGAGGGCAGAATGCAGTATCACAGCATCAACAGGGCATTGTGGAGTACAGAGCAGGTACATCATAGGCAGTAAACGAGAGGGCAGAATGCATCAACAGTCCATTGCACAGAGCAGGTACATCAGAGGCAGCACAAGTACGTGTCCCTACCAACCCGTCACAGGAACCACAAGAGTGCCACGCAGTTCTCAATGGACACGCCATGTGAAATAACATTTGAGTGAAGTGTTCAGCACCTCACATCACAGAATCAGGGGGACTGCGTGAACTACCTGCCTCGGACACACTGTCAGCACCAGCAACAGGAGTGTGAGACACAGCCACAGCCCGAGTGACACACACATGGGCCACGGACCCAGACACACTGTCAGCACCAGCAACAGGAGTGTGAGACACAGCCACAGCCCGAGTGACACACACATGGGCCACGGACCCAGACACACTGTCAGCACCAGCAACAGGAGTGTGAGACACAGCCACAGCCCGAGTGACACACACATGGGCCACGGACCCAGACACACTGTCAGCACCAGCAACAGGAGTGTGAGACACAGCCACAGCCCGAGTGACACACACATGGGCCACGGACCCAGACACACTGTCAGCACCAGAAACAGGAGTGTGCAACACAGCCACAAATGTAGTCACTGACACGTGACCCACTGACCCAGACAGACTGCCAGCACCAGAAACAGGAGTGTGCAACACAGCCACAGATCTTCTAACTGACACGTGAGCCATAGACCCAGATACACTGCCAGGACCTGCAACAGGAGAGGGCACAACTGAGACTGTGCCACTACATGATGCATGACAGCCAACAACAGACACAGTGCCACCATCTGATACATGAGAGTCAACTGCACCAGCGCCACTGGGACAACTGAAATGATGAGCCACAGGGCTGTATGGGCCAGGAGGCAGGGTGGGCCTGGGAGCTGGGGATAGCTGACCTTGAGCCAAATCGGGGTTGGCAGGTGTCAATGGTGTGTGTCTGCGTTTCTTAGGGATGTGTGAGTGCACCCTGGACAGGACAGGACTGCCAAGTGGTGGGGACTCTAAAGAATCACCACCCACCATAGGTGGAGCATCTGCAGCCGGGGATCTGGTTTCTGGGGACGTGCTGGAGCCTGCTTGTCGTTTGCTCCGTGCCTGCCGCCTGGACTCGGAATCATTTGTAATGGGGGATGCAACAACAGGGGACACCCTCCTCTGCTTCTGACTGGCCTGGATGGGAGTGGAGGTATGGGGGGACTCCGCCGCGGAGACATCTGTTTGGCGTTCACTAGAAAACATCAGCCTCAGTGCAGCCAGGGGTGAAGTATGCCTGTCCTTGATTGCGCCATTGTCCATGCTAGATGCCTTGTCCGTAGGATGTGCCTTATCCTTAGGTGGAGTGTTGTCTCTGGATGTAGCCTGTGCCCTGGTCGCCGCCCTGTTCCTGCCAGCAGACTTGTCGTCTGTGGTGCACCTGTCTCCAGTAGACACCTGCTCTCTGTGTGTGTCCCTGCCCTTGGGAGATGGACCTTGCTCTGCTGTGGGCCTGCCCTTGGGAGTCTCCCTGCTCCTAGGAGGTGCCTTTGTCTTTTCACTGTCCTTGGGAGTGTCCCTTTCCTCTGCTGTGGGCCTGCCCTTGGGAGTCTCCCTGCTCCTAGGAGGTGCCTTTGTCTTTTCACTGTCCTTGGGAGTGTCCCTTTCCTCTGCTGTGGGCCTGCCCTTGGGAGTCTCCCTGCTCCTAGGAGGTGCCTTTGTCTTTTCACTGTCCTTGGGAGAGTCCCTTTCCTCTGTTGTGGGCCTGCCCTTGGGAGTCTCCCTGCTCCTAGGAGGTGCCTTTGTCTTTTCACTGTCCTTGGGAGTGTCCCTTTCCTCTGCTGTGGGCCTGCCCTTGGGAGTCTCCCTGCTCCTAGGAGGTGCCTTACGTCTTTTCACTGTCCTTGGGAGTGTCCCTTTCCTCTGTTGTGGGCCTGCCCTTGGGAGTCTCCCTGCTCCTAGGAGGTGCCTTTGTCTTTTCACTGTCCTTGGGAGTGTCCCTTTCCTCTGCAGTGGGCCTGCCCTTGGGAGTCTCCCTGCTCCTAGGAGGCGCCTTTGTCTTTTCACTGTCCTTGGGAGTGTCCCTTTCCTCTGTTGTGGGCCTGCCCTTGGGAGTCTCCCTGCTCCTAGGAGGTGCCTTTGTCTTTTCACTGTCCTTGGGAGTGTCCCTTTCCTCTGCTGTGAGCCTGCCCTTGGGAGTCTCCCTGCTCCTAGGAGGTGCCTTTGTCTTCTGACTGGCCTTGTCCAAGGTACAGTCCATGGACATGTGAGTATCCCTTGCCTTGGGAGTACCTTTTGTGTTGAATGCCTGTGTAGCTCCTGAAGGCATGTCCCCCAACAACACTTGTGGATCCTGTGTGTGTACTCCAGTGTATCTGACGTTGTCTTCGTGAACAGATTTTGCTGACCTAGGGGATGGTGTCTGTGCCCTCCGTGCCCTGATGTGCTGTCTGACGCTGCTTCTAGTGCAATAACCTGTATTAGAGTCCTGGTCAGAATATTCACTACCCCCTGAGACATCCAGTGGTGTAGATGGGGAAACAGAAGTAGCACCCTGTCCATGCGACTGTACTATTGCAGACGACACACTGCTTGCCAATGACTGCACTGTCCTGTGTAGACCAGCAAGATCGCCATGCATCCCTTCCATGAATGCCACCACCTGCCCCAACTTCCTATCATGGTCCTGGAAAGCATTTGTCATATTGGTCTGCCCCACACACAGCTGTCGCAGCAGATCAACGGCCTCAGCACACAGTGCATTTTGGCTCACCGTGGCAGGGGCAGCGGTGCCTGCACCGAACGCCACTCTGCTCCCCCTACTCCTCCGGCCACGAACAGTACACGGTGCAGTTGGCGGAAGTGTGGGCCCTGTGTGCTGTCTTCCGACAGAAGGTGATGAGTGCCCACTCCCAGTCTGTGACAGCAGTGCAGGCTCACCAAGAGTGTCCGACGAGGAGGACGATGGTGTCTCCACATGCGAGTCCTCAGGGACGGTCCTGTCCCCCTCTCCGGCGCTGGCCTCCTCTGTGTCAGTCTGCGTGTGTGCGAAGTCTGAGCCGGACTCATTTCCTCAACTACTCTCCACCGTCTGTGGCTGAGTGTCCTCTGTCATAGCTGAAATGCACATAAAAGATGTGTGAGTCATGGGCAGACTGACGTACAGAAGGACCAGGATTGCCAAATTACATAGCTGACAAAGATTTTGTAGCCCTCATCCTGCACACGGCCCACCTCTACCAGTCATCCTCACATTTCCTGCCATGGGGCCATGGACCACTAGGGGATGTGCTTCAACACTCAACTACTAAGCAAGTGGCGTGTCAACATGGCGGACCTGGATGTCAAATGAGAACCACCCAATGGGACCAAAATGGCATCACAGAGATACATACGCAACACGGAACTCAATACTGTGTCTGTGCACCAATACATGCATAGCACTCACAGGTTTCCTACACAGACAGTATGCTCACCGCTAGTTTGCTGTTGATCGGCACTCAGACGTTCAGCCAGTTCAGGATGCGTCACTGCAATGATACGGTGCATGAGAGGGGTCATGGAGCGTCGGGCCAGACGGGGCGTCCTTGGAATCATGCCCAGTGTTACTTCCGCTACATTCTTGCTCAGCCTGGAAATGGCGTCCCAGCGTTTGTGGCAGTGTGTATGTCGTCTGTTGCACACCCCCAATGCCCGTACTTCCCATGCTATGCTCCTCCACAGGTCTTTGCGAAGGTGCAGCTTGACCTACCATGAT
Organism: Lissotriton helveticus; assembly: GCF_964261635.1. Lineage (NCBI taxonomy): Eukaryota > Metazoa > Chordata > Amphibia > Caudata > Salamandridae > Lissotriton > Lissotriton helveticus. The sequence continues at coordinate 147,121,818 of NC_136072.1, read as the reverse complement.
GGGAGACAAAAGGGTTTAAGTCAGTGGACAGTTGGCCTGTCACACACATAGGGGCAAGACGTAACTGTCAGCAGCCATGCACAATCAGGAACATATGTCTAGCCCACACTACACAGCTAAGATAGAAATAGGCCTGATTATTTGGCCCCCTCATGCACACCAACATATCCCACACTGCACTTACCACCCGTCCTGGTGCGCCGTAGAGGCGTCCATAGTTGCGGAGTACACCGTCCACGAGGACATCAAGCTCCGCGGCGGTGAAGGGTCGAGACCGGATCTCTTTGCCTCTCGACATGGCAAGATCACGGAGTATGGCACTAGAGCAGCAGTCGGTGGTCAGCTCAGCAGCAGCAGCAGGTCGAGGTGATGGTCACAGGCAGCAGTCGGTGGTCAGCTCAGCAGCAGCAGCAGGTCGAGGTGATGGTCACAGGCAGCAGTCGGTGGTCAGCTCAGCAGCAGCAGCAGGTCGAGGTGATGGTCACAGGCAGCAGTCGGTGGTCAGCTCAGCAGCAGCAGCAGGTCGAGGTGATGGTCACAGGCAGCAGTCGGTGGTCAGCCCAGCAGCAGCAGCAGGTCGAGGTGAACAGGCAGCACTGGTCCCCAGGGTAGGAAGTGTCATTTTGGCCAACACACATATATAGGGCCCTCAGCACGTGTCAGTGGCATACGTCGCCAGCAATTGGTCAGCCCTGGAAGCGTGTTCGTGAAATGGGCCAATGACTGGCCCTGTTGTTGCGGTGCACTGCTTCCGATACTTGCGATTGGCCATATGCGGCCAGCGTCCCTCTTCCCATTGGCTGCATGTGCAGGGACCGTCACAGGCACACATCGGCAACCGCACGTGCAAGCTTCAGGCACGGATGCTTCAGTTGCAACAATGTTCTATCACTGGCGCCTCCATGGCGGTGCACGTACTCAGCGGGGGAGGTGCAGGCCTATACACCCTGTAGATGTACTCAATGGACATGCCAGTTTATGACCCCCCTTACAGTCACATTGCATCATCCACCGTACACCGGCCGGAGCGGCCGGGCCTAGGACGGCCGTGCCCGGCCATGTACACAACCACCGTGCCCGGCCATGTACACAACCACCGTGGCCGGCCATGTACACAACCACCGTGGCCGGCCATGTACACAACCGCCGTGGCCGGCCATGTACACAACCGCCGTGCCCGGCCATGTACACAACCGCCGTGCCCGGCCATGTACACAACCACCGTGGCCGGCCATGTACACAACCGCCGTGCCCGGCCATGTACACAACCGCCGTGCCCGGCCATGTACACAACCGCCGTGCCCGGCCATGTACACAACCACCGTGCCCGGCCTGGCACGGTGGTTGTGGACATGGCCGGGCACGGCGGTTGTGTACATGGCCGGCCACGGCGGTTGTGTACATGGCCGGCCACGGCGGTTGTGTACATGGCCGGGCACGGCGGTTGTGTACATGGCCGGCCACGGTGGTTGTGTACATGGCCGGCCACGGTGGTTGAGTACATGGCCGGGCACGGTGGTTGTTTACATGGCCGGGCACGGCGGTTGTGTACATGGCCGGGCACGGCGGTTGTGTACATGGCCGGGCACGCCGGTTGTGTACATGGCCAGCCACGGTGGTTGTGTACATGGCCGGCCACGGTGGTTGTGTACATGGCCGGGCACGGTGGTTGTGTACATGGCCGGGCACGGCGGTTGTGTACATGGCCGGGCACGGCGGTTGTGTACATGGCCGGCCACGGTGGTTGTGTACATGGCCGGGCACGGTGGTTGTGTACATGGCCGGGCACGGCCGTCCTAGGCCCGGCCGCTCCGGCCGGTGTACGGTGGATGATGCAATGTGACTGTAACGGGGGTCATGAACTGGCATGTCCATTGAGTACATCTACAGGGTGTATAGGCCTGCACCTCCCCCGCTGAGTACGTGCACCGCCATGGAGGCGCCAGTGATAGAACATTGTTGCAACTGAAGCATCTGTGCCTGAAGCTTGCACGTGCGGTTGCCGATGTGTGCCCGTGACGGTCCCTGCACATGCAGCCAATGGGAAGAGGGACGCTGGCCGCGTATGGCCTTTGGGAAGTAGCGGAAGTTGTGCACCGCCATGGCGGCGCCAATTATGTTATCTTGTCAGACGCTGCACCGTGATGTGTTGTGTGCAGTTGCGTCATGAGGGTTGTGAGCGTGATAGGGAAAGGTCATATGTCATACAATATAGCATGTGTGTCCATACTATGCCCATCGGTCGGCACACAATGGGCAACAGATGTGCATTTGTAGGTGTTGACGTCGGGTGTGACCCTACAGACGTTCTTACATCTTCACAACTACACAGTACATCACGGCTGTATGGCCAAATTATGCATCTGTTGTCAGTGTCTTGTTCTGGCGAGGTGACTACAGTGGTGGTGGTACACATGCATTCCGTGTATGTGTTTTGGACGTTGTGTCACCATGCATGTAATTACCGTATGCACAACATTATTGGTGTTGGCATTTGTGCTTGATGACATGGCGTGTGTATAATTATCGTTTGTGTGCATGCAGTTGCATGTGTGTCTGTGATGTGGCTACTAAACATTAGGGTGAAGACTGAAGTTTTGTCAGTAAGGTTCACATGTGATGGAGTTGTACACGTATGCGTCGTTTGTAAGTTGACCTAAGTTACATCTCTCTCCCACACAGGAGGGCTCCAAATGTGCATCGCCCATACACTGTGCTGGAGGATATGGTTGACGAGGAGGTGATTCGGAAATTCCGGCTGGATCGACGTCGGTTGCTGGAGCTTGTGGCTCAATTGTCTCCTCATCTGCAGCCACGTAGGACGTATCCTGGGTCGATTACACCCACTGCAAAGGTCATGGCGGTACTACATTTCTTTGCTACTGGCACATTTCAGTACACAGTTGGACATGCCGGGGGGATGTCACAGGCCATGTTCAGCACGGTTCTTCGGGATGTCTTAACAGCTATGATGCTGTACAAGAATGACTACATACATTTCCCACGGCCGGAAGAGTTGGCAGCAGTCAAAGCTGACTCCTATGCACTGGGCCACATACCTCACGTTGTGGGTTCAATTGATGGCACACACATCGCTATCATTCCACCACGGGCACGGGAGCAAGTTTTCAGGAATCGCAAACTCTTCCATTCGCTGAACGTGCAGGTGGTGTGCCTGGCAAACAACATCATCTCCCATGTGTGTGCAAGATTTCCTGGCTCCGCACATGACGCCCACATCATGCGGAGCAGCATTGTCCCACGACTCATGGCAAATCTGCGACCCGGTCAAGCGTGGCTTGTTGGTGAGTGTGCAGTGGGGACTCTTGTGATCTCTGTGTTGCATGGGGTACCCACCATATCTTGTTGTGATGTTTGTGTCTGTCATCCCCCTACATAGGCGACTCGGCGTACCCAAACCGGCCCTGGCTCCTCAGTCCCCTACGTAATCCTACAACAGCGGGTGAAATGCGGTACAATGATGCACATGGAAGGACACGGAGAGTCATCGAACGTACCTTTGGACTGCTAAAGACTAGGTTTTGGTGCCTCGATAAGACCGGAGGGGCCCTGCCTTACTCACCAGGAAAAGTATGCAGGATCGTGATTGCCTGCTGCATGCTCCACAACCTGGCAGTACGCAATGACATTGAACTGCTGTTGGACCCTGAAGACGAAGAAGTTCCTCGGCCTCCCATCCCACCCATGTCGACTGATGAGGATAGTGGTGAGGAGGAAGGTGTGGACCAGAGGCGCCAGCTCATAGATCGCTACTTCCCTTGAATGTGAGTAACTACCTCTAGTGGCGGTTGACAATGCCTCATGTATGTTTGCTGGTGTTGTGTGGATGTGGGGTTCATCAGCTGGGTGTTGTTTGTGATGGTTGCATATGTGTGTCTTCATGTCTTTGGACATACAAGTCTCCATGATGTGTGTGCTCTCATCCCATGCTTTTGTGATGGTTGTCGTTTGTGTAATGTTGCTGTGCATTGTGTTGTGATGTGTGTGAATCTGTTTCCTGACGTGTGTTTGCTGTCTCTGATTTTCCCTAGGTCACTCCCGCAGCGCCATGATCATGTACGACTATGATCCCTGAACCTGTTTACGTCTGTTTCTGAAGGCAATCATGTGAATAAACATGGAGGCAAAACATCATTGTGTGTGTAAGTGCAATTTATTTACAGGTTGTGCTTTTGTGCTGGTGAATATTTACAAGTAAGTGGGGTGGAGGGAGTTGGAGTTGAAGGTAATGGCAGATGAAATGTCCGTGCTGACACCACATTGGGGGGTGTCAGGGTAGTCCAGCAGACCAGTGGGAATGATTGTCTGTGGGACAGGATACTTAGCAGGGTGAATGTCTGGCACAGGCAGTGACATTGTCATTGGCGTCCCCTCTTGGAGCGTGTGGATGGCGCTCCAACACTACTCTCAGCCACTTCCTGCCTCGGCCGGCCCCTCAGTCTCTGAGGTGGAACAGAGTCAGCTGGGGGGGCAAGTTGTTGATGGGCCACATCCGTCGCCAGGGGCACCGGTGGTGGTGGCGGCGGTGGAGGCGGAGGTGACGGTGGCGGTGGAGGCGGAGGTGACGTGGCGGTGGCGCTACGACAATTGGTGGAGGGGGGGGGTTGTTCCGGCCAACCCATTCCCTCCACATCGTTGCCTGCTGGCCCATGATGTGCACTATCTGGCCAAGGAAGCCAGAGATTTCGCGCAGGATGTTGGTGTTGTCCACTGAGTCCTGGTGTGCACGATCAGCGTTTGCCTGGGACCGGTCGTATGACGCCTGACACCTGGCAAGGGCTTGTAGGGACTCTGCCACTGGATGGGGTAGCTGTCCTTCCTCTGCACGGCGGTGTGTGGCTCGCCTGATTGGCTGATGTCCCGTTGCCTGTGTTTGTGGCCCACTCACCCTGCTTGTGTGTGAGGCCGATGGACCAGCGTCGTGCGCTGGGTTATGCTGGGTGGCACAGGCAGGAGTCGTGGTACTGGTGTTACTGGTGGTACTGGTGTTACTGGTGGTACTGGTGGTACTGGTGGTACTGGTGGTGGTGGGGACTGTCCAGATCACAGAGACAGGTGTCGCTGGAGTCACACATGCTACGTTGGTCGGTCCGGGGAGTCCCTGTGAGCCAGATGGCCCTGGCTGCGTGCTTGGTCCCGCTCCATCCTCCGCACCGGAGCTGCCTGTGTCCTCGTCACCAGAGAGTCCTGTATGTGTGGGAGGCGAGGCTGGCGGCCGGGTACTGGTTTACCCCAGTCAGTTGACGATCACCTGAGGGACAAGATAGAGCTGGTCAGTAATGTGGACATTACATGGTCATATAGATTTGTAGACATTTCTGTTTCCTGTCGCACACACCCCACCCTCCACCACCACCACCCTCCCCGTGAACATGGGGGCCTGTTGGGAGTTGTAGTTTGGGCCTCTCACACACCCCACCCTCCACCACCACCACCCTCCCCGTGCACATGGGGGCCTGTTGGGAGTTGTAGTTTGGGCCTCTCACACACCCCACCCTCCACCACCACCACCCTCCCCTTGAACATGGGGGCCTGTTGGGAGTTGTAGTTTGGCCCTCTCACACACCCCACCCTCCACCACCACCACCCTCCCCGTGAACATGGGGGCCTGTTGGGAGTTGTAGTTTGGCCCTCTCACACACCCCACCCTCCACCACCACCACCCTCCCCGTGAACATGGGGGCCTGTTGGGAGTTGTAGTTTGGGCCTCTCACACACCCCACCCTCCACCACTACCACCCTCCCCGTGAACATGGGGGCCTGTTGGGAGTTGTAGTTTGGGCCTCTCACACACCCCACCCTCCACCACCACCACCCTCCCCGTGAACATGGGGGCCTGTTGGGAGCCATGTACATGTTTGTGAGTTGGTGTCCAACGTGCATGGGTTGGGGCGTAGGAGATGTTTCTTCTCAGTTGTGTGAGCCTGACCATGTCGTGCTGATCGTGGTGCTTGGTTTGTACTCACCAGCCTCTTCTCCTTTGTCAAGTCCGTCTAGGCTCTCTGGGTGTAGTATCACCAGCACCTTCTCCTCCCAATCGGTGTAGGGTATGGGCTCCGGGGGTGTGCCACCGCCAGTATGATTGGCTCTAGCAAAGTTTTTAGCTCGGATGCCCTTCACCCTGGTCTTCAGGTCATGCCACTGCCTCTGAATGTCATGCTTCGTCCTCGGCACAGTCCCCGACGCATTCACCCGAGTGACGATCCTGTCCCACATGTGGTTCTTTTGCGCCACGGACGTCTGCTGGACTTGGGCCCCGAAGATGTGGGGCTCAACACGGATTATTTCATCTACCATTACCCTCAACTCTGTCTCCGTGAATTTAGGTTTTTTTTGGGTGCCATGGTGTGTGGTGCTCAGTGTGTGAGTTGAGTGAGTTGGGGGGTGCAGGTGTGTGGTGTGTGATGTGTAGGATTTGTGTGGTGGGTGTTTGTGTGGTGGGTGTGGTAGGGTGGTGGTTGTGTGTCTTCTATGTGAGTTAGCAGTATCTCGAATAGGGCCTCTTGCTAGCAGCAATGCTGTGATGCAAAGGATTGTGGTAGTGTGTGGGTGTCATTGTATAGTCGTGTCTCAATGGTTGTTGGCAGTCAGGTGGTAGGTGGGCGTGTTGACTAGTGTGCATTATTGGATACTTGGGACGTGTCATGGTGGCTTGTGCTTGGTGTTGGTGTATGGGGGGGGCGTTGTCAATGTTCGTATGTTTGCTTTGGACTTGCGGTACACTTTCTAACATTTGTTTGCCGCTAGGGATGTTGTGCGTGTTGGCCTTCCGCAGTGATGCTGTGGTTATCGTTGCATTCTTTCCGCCGCGGACGTGGATGGCTGTGCGTTCCGTGGTACGGGCGGATTTATCCTAATTGCGGCCACGGAGTATTCACAGGTATGGCGGTACATGTGTTATTTTCCGCGGTCATTTCCGTCCGCGCCAGTGGTTGTTCATTGGACTCCGTCCGCCGCAGACGGAGTTGGATGTGTTCCGTCCACCGCGGACGGTGTTGGTTATGATCCGTCCGCCGCGGTCGGAGTTTCGTGACATGATTATCCTAATCCCAACCGCGGAATCTCCGCAGCGCAGCCGGGAGTAAAATTTCCCCCACCATGGCGGACAGTACCCATATCCGTCCGCCATCCTAATCGACCCCTTAGTGTGTTTGAGAGACAGGACAACTTTACTTTCCTAATAACTTGCATTGGTGTTAAAATGAATTTGGAAACAAATTGAACTATGAACCAGCCTAACAAAATAAATCAGGTATCTTACGCTTACTTTGGGAGCGTTAAATGCTTGGGGATCCAGTGAAATATGGAGGTCATGTCGCTCGACATGCCATTAATTAAGCAATACATTTCCAGCATTAGGCATGTCACTTACAAATTATCGACATCATGCGTTTAAGTCTAATTAGTTTAACTGAACCCAAAAAACGATACAACATTAAATGCACTAAAGTGCGTGGTTCTCCTGACTAGTTTTGACGGCGCCCAGATTGGGAACCACTGCTTTTAGGGTTAGACATCTGGTAGCAGTTTGAGTGTGAACAGTGCTAAAGGGAGAGGCCTTTAATTGTATTCCTGATCGTCACAATTTCTGTAACTGCAGAGGCAGGTACTCAAACACAGCCCCTAAATAATGCATACACACACACACACACACACACACACACACATATTCCACTTTTCTCTCTCTTACTTTATCTAACCCCTTTAAAAACCAACATTCTTACACCATGACAACGATTCACACATTAACCTCTTGCGTGCTCATGAGAGCTCCACGCCGTCATGAGCCACGGGCGGCGTGTCCTCATGATGGTGTGTTGTCTTCATGCCGCCCACGCGGCACTAATTCCCCGTCTGTGGGGGCGAATTAGTGAGTGGACGGGGTAATGACGGCTCAATGTTGTCATGAACACACGCCGCCCGTGACTTATGATGGCGTGAAGCCATCATTAGTACAAGAGCGCCGCTCTCACCCCTCACCCTCCCCGCGCCGCAGCGGAATTCGTGCCGCGGCTAAGGGGTTAAGAAAGCTCTTCATGGTTGACATTCCTAAATAAACGCTAACATAACAAATATTTGTATGATTAACAGGCACAAGAAGGACAGGTTTTCTGAATCCAGTTTCTGTTGTACATTATGGCAAAATGCCTGCCTGTCTTCTGCCTTCTCTTACTGCGAATCTGAATGGTAACATGCCTGAGATTGACCTATGGCCGGGGCTCTGTATTCCCTGTATCAGTATGTTCATAGGCCCACTGCTTAGCTCTGGCTGTTGTTTTATAATTTTATGATTATATCCCACGTGATTCAATCTGCTCTGCACACCGATCATTTCGAGGACAAAGGGTCATTATTTTTGAACAATTAAATCCTGGCAGCATTTAGAGATCAAACACATTAACACTTTCACCTAATTGTTGGTATAATGAATCTGTTCCAGTGAAAGTGGTGCGTTTTGTATAACACAAACGGCTAAAACACATTGTTACTTAATTAAAACAAAAATATCTGGATAAGTGGGAGGAAGTAAACATGCTACTCAAATATTTCAAACCTGCACCTATCTCCTGGTTGTAGAGTGTTTGCGTTTGGCCTTCTTTTCCGGTGATGACACTTCTTTAAAGCATCCTCTGTCCTCAACATTCAGACATTCATTTCCTAGCTCAACATAACCCATATTTGCAGACCAAGATCTCGCTCAAAGATTGTGTCTGATGAAAACAGAATTCTTCCTGTCTCTCAGTCACACTAATCATAATCAAGCCGTGTATATGGCAAGAACCTGGATAGCGTTGCCGCCCTAATCAACAGCTAATGCAAAATCACGCTCTACCAGGACCTGTCCCTTAAAGATCACATCACAGAGAAGCCCAAGATAGCTGTATATCACACTAGCTGCTGAAAAACTGAAACAATACCTATCTAAAACTGACTCAGGGCAATCTCACCCTCTCTGGCATGGATGTAAGTAATGATCTACTCCTATGACAACCTCTGTAAGGAATGCTGCACACAACCTCTTCTCAACTCACTCCACGGGGCATATCAGCAACAGCCAGCGATAATTATTGCTAAGCGCGCTTAGCGTGTGTATAATTATTGCCGGCTATCGCTGGATTCTATCACCGAGTTATCATCAACACTTATCTCCAAGGGGATAAAGAATCCAACGATTGTTGCAAAATGTGAGAATATGGCTGGAAATCCAGCGATAAAGGCACAGCGAAAGGCAAATCCTTGTTGATAGAGCAGGGTGAGATTATCCGTACAATCCACCTCCCATAGGGTATAATGGCTAAGTCAGCTTGAAAGCAGGCGATAAGAAACGTGCAATAAGCACGGTTAGCGCTACTTTTATCATCATTACGTGGGTTTGCAGCAAGATTGATGATCGAAGGTAGTTGTATTACCGCCATTTTCCAGGTTATTTTAGTAAGGTACATCCACTTCACATATCATTAGCGTTGCGATGCTGGGCGTTAAGGAATCGGGCGCTGAGGCATGGAATCACGCACTAGCGTGTCCTTGCTGATATTGCGATAAGATTATCGCTGCTTTTTACCCGAAAACGGGAGCTAAAGCGGCGATAGTTTTATCGTGGCCCCTTGATGATATACCCCACAACCATAAAAATGATAGCACTAAACTATCTTTCTCTACAAAACCTGCGCCTACACCTGCAAGGCTACCAGAGGCAGTAGCCCTGCATTCCTGGTTGAGAAACTAACCAATCCAAGAGGAAATCACAAACCAATGAGCCAGGCCATCGCTAGAGCTGAAGAAATGTGCCTTGCAAAGTGCCTTGCGCACTTTGCATGTTCTCCATGCAGGCAGCATTGCAGCCTACGTTGAGAACACGCCTAGGCCAGCAGTCAGCATCTGAGCACTGAAACACAGCACTCAGACTAATCACAACGCTGCTAAGGCAGCATTGTGATTGGCTGCTTGGGAGCCTGGGTGTGCTTTCTGTGGCCGAGTGAGGGAGGACTTTGAAGGAGAGACGCAGCGAGAAAGCAGTGAGAAGATACACTTTTATTTTATTACTAGCAGCCCGTCCCGACGTTGTCCGGGTATGAAATAGAATGTGTGTAATGTGTGTATTTGGCAAGGGCAATTTATTTCAAAATCGCGCGGTAGACAACATTTTTTGTTTCATTAGAATAGGGAGGGAGAAGGCCCAGCGGCAGCCCTGGTTGATGTTAGCAGGTGCGTGTAATTGGTGTAGTGATCCGCCGCCTGACCCCGGCTGCAGCCCTGGTTGATGTTAGCAGGCACGTGTAATGTCGTTGAATGAGAAAGTTATCAGCCGCGGGTAAATCCCTTAATGAGAGAGTTGAGTGACAGCGAGTAGGAGAGGCTGCAGAAATTGTCCCCGCAGACACGCTCATTTGCGTGTTCCCCTGCTTGAGGCCCAGATGCAGGCCTGTTTGATGTTAGCAGACGCGTGTTCCCCCGCTTGAGGCCCAGCTCCAGCCCTGGTTGATGTTATCAGGCGCGTGTAATTAGTGTACTGATCCACCGCCTGCACCCGGCTAGAACCCTGATTGATGGTAGCAGGCGCGTGTAATTTCGTTGAATGAGAGAGTTCAGTAACAGTGCGCAGGAGAGGCTGCAGTAATGTTACTTACCAGGCCTCCAGGTGAAAGCGTTTGTCATGCCCCCAGCACACGGCCACAGCAGATGATCTTCTGATTAATGTACGACCCACATGGCATGAAGGGCGGAACGTAGCACACACCCCCAGCGTTTCTCACGCCCCCAGCATGCCCCTTGATGCGGCGCAATTGTGTTCCCATAGCATGAAGGCCAGACACACCCCCCCAGCGTTTCTCACGCCCCCAGCGTGCCTCTTGATGCTGCACAGCAACGTAATTGGTGCTTGTATGTATGACTCACATGGCATGAAGGGCGGACACACGCCCCCAGCGTTTGTCACGCCTCCAGCACAAGCCCACAGCCCACGATGTGATGGCCGTACCACACGCCCCCAGCGTTAGTCACGCCCCCAGCCCACGCCCACAGCACAACGCAGACAGCCCACAAGGGACTACTTTACTGGCACGGTTCTTTTACCTTTTAAATGTATAGAGGAGTTGGCCTAATGGCTAAGTCGCTCGACCTTGGACCTGGGGATCTGGGTTTGAGTCTTGGTAACGACGCCAAACATCCTGTGATTCTGGGCAAATTACTTAATCTCCCCATGCCTAACAAAAATGAATGTGTGTCCTCATGTAACGTAACTGGTGCTATGTAAAGCGCTCTGATACCTGATTCAGTTCAGGTCAAGTTTGTGCTATATAAAACTCTGCAAAAAATAAAATGTGAAATGGAAACATCAAGGCAGGCATTTTCCATCTGTACACCGATGATGTGGAACAAACATTTCCATTAGCACCAGCCCCATACTCTCTCAATTCACTTTTTGTATATGGTCACAAATCAACCCCAGGGCTCACACATTCTGTTCACTGCCCCAGTGCTCCAGGGCCAGGTTTGCACTATAGAGGTGACATTATATTCATTTATACAGAGCATTTTGTTTTGAAAGGAATAGCTGTGACAGCTTTTAAGACCATTTACTTTGCCAGTGAACCTTTAGTCGAGTGCCACTTTGTTGTGAGAGTTTACTAGGGAAGTGCGAAGTTTGCAGAGCTTACTTTCACACAAGTACTGAAAACATCAGGAAAGTTATACGAAATGCGAATCTTTCATTTATCCCAATATGTTAGCACGAAATAACATGATCAACAGATGCTTCATGTTCTGTGGTTTTCTGCGTTATTTGAATGTGGTCATTGTAAAAGTTTACTACAAATGGCACATAACTATCTGAGATTGCATCATTTTAGGAATTTGTGGGCATATTATCAACGCTGTGCAAAAAATATCGCACAGCGTTGATAACGTGGAAAAATCTATTGCCGATTTCACATCGCCAGTTAGCAGCGTATTCTCCAACGCTAAAGCCAACTGGCGATGTGAAATCGTCGATAGGTCGCATTAGCACGTGAAAACAAGCGCTGTTTTCACACGCTAATGTGTGCCTTGATAATATGGGCGGGTGGATTCAGCTTTATGATCCACCCCCTCATGTTAGCAATTCCCTAACACGCTGGGAGCAGGCGTTGGGAGACCTGCGATAGACACGTTTATCGCAGGTCTCCTTCTCCCAAGCACACACAAATTGGAGCTGAGAAGGAAAATAGGTCTAGGTCGCCCTCCACTCAATACGTTACAACTACGGAAATGACCTAGACCAAAGGCAATCAGTTTATTTTATAAGACTTGGGTATCTCATGTCACATTCTTTTACAACAACCACCCGTTTCCTAATATACAGGGTTGGGGATACACCAGTCAATAGCCCATCTTAAAAAGCCCGTCTCCTTTTATACAACAGTACTACTACCCGCACCAACATGTGCAGAAAAAAATGTGAACAAGCACGATAGCACCTCACGGGCGCACCACCAATGGGACCCCTGGCAGGTACTCACCAGGACGGCCCTGTTATCATCATCGGTGCTATCGCGCTAAACGGAAACGTGTCCAACCAAAAACAACTGTGTTAATAGTGGTGAGTGCAGTGGAACAATACAGACAACACAAACATTTAGTGAAATGATACCACATATATAACATAAAAACGCATAAAGCATAAACAGACGACTTTATTCTTGTTCTCATATGCTTAATGCTCTCAATTAAAAAGGCCTGCCTTGTGAATAAGGCAATCCCACCTCCAACCACATTTTACATGTGGTTGGACGTGGGAACGCCCACCCTGCATCTCATTAGCGTTATTCATCGCCCCCAGCGTGTTGGCGATGAATAACGCATGAAATGCGTCGCTAACCAGAGTTAGCGACGCATTGATAATAGGGCGATAATTAATTCATGCGTTAGCAACCGGAAAAGGTCGCTAACACATGAATTAAGGCCCTTGATAATATGCCCCTTGGTGTAAGGGACACATCTTGAAATTCCCAGATGCACGCACATTACGCCAGCGTAATTTCAATTTCAGCAAGGCCAAGTGTTTGCCAAGTTTCTTTTCTTTTAAGCGTGGAATACATTGGTTCTGTTTTTTTCAAGTTCTCCTCTTTAATCACTACGGTAGAAAGCAGTCTGTGAGGTGTATGAAACAGAATCACAAAGGCGGGTGAGTTGTCAAACAACATAGATACACACAGAAAAAGCTACTGTGTAGGACATAGCCAGGCATCCCTTTGGTTGCAGTACAAACATCCTTATTGATGGCTCTTGGTTCATGGCTCGGGAGCATCCCAGTATTTTGAGAACATTGACCACCATTTCAACGAACACCCAGTTCTTGTTTGATTTGCTAACATCGTTATGTCTCACACACTAAAGTTGCATTTTTTTAGTACTGTTTGCTTTTTGGAAAGCTACTTAATATATCTCAGTGATTAAAAGTGGGAGGAAAGGGCAGATCTGTGAGTCAGCTACAGTTTAATATTCAGGAAAAGGATATCTACTGAAATGAGCATAAATTAGATATTGCTTCTCAACATCTGTGGGAAGAAAATTAAAGGATAGATCATAGTGCAGAGATGCAAATTGATATAAGCTCTATTGTTTTATCAAACTGAGTCATTCCAATTTCTATTTTTAAACACCAGATAAATTGTAGTTCTTACAAGACAGTTGCTAATGAACTGATCCACGAGGCTATGCTTCAAACCCTAGTGAAAAATATGCATATTTATAAGTCGATTTACGGGAACTGTAAGAAATGGGGTTTCTGATTGGCTAGGGTTTGCACCTGAGCCAGGCAGAGCCCACCATTCTAGTCAGGGTAACCCCTGTTCACCCCTTGTTAGCTGGCAGAGCAGTGAGCCTTATCCCAGAGGTAATGTGTAAAGCGCTTGCGCAACACACACCTGTGACACACTAGACACAACACAAAAAGAGTCTCCACACAAGGTTATATAAAAATATCCTTCGTATTATACATAAAAACAGATTAGATAACAATCACGTAAATCACTTCGCCAACCAGGTGATTGTCATGACATCACATAGATCATAAAATCACTTTCCCTCTAGGCAATGGTCATAACAGCCTAGGTAGTGCAACCCAGTAAATACATACAGGTTGCACACATTATAAAACCACCAGCACTGCACATAAAAGGCGAATCCTGCAGTAATGCATATTAACCTGACAAATGCAAGGCATACAAGACATAAATCATCACTTCAGCGAATGAAATGCCGTTGTTTATACCTTAAACCACACAGGGATCATAAATGTGGTGCCAACATATGCATATCACCATATATTACCATAAACAACACATAGGAAAGCACCTGTGATCCTAATATTGGGTATCTGGTGTCCCTATTCCCTCCACATAGGCTCCTGGGATTCCTGCTACCCTACAACAGGGAATACGGTAATCTGGTTGTTGCTGAAAAAGCACCCACCATTTACCTTTCAATAATGGCCCCAAGGGACAAGGAAGACAGTGAACGAATGCGGCAAAAAGCTATGCAAGTATGGCCCCTCTGGACCAAGAGGGCAGTGACCATTGCAGCCACTCAGTGCCCCCCGCAGTATGTAACAAGAAGGGGGAGCACGCTCTGTAAAATCAACCAAATAATTAGAGCTGAGCGGCGACTTTCGCTCGATTTAAATAACTCATTAGCATTGCCCCCAGCCCCGTTAGTAGCTGCCGAAGGAAATGGGGAGAATATTAGTAATAGCACTACTCCTCATATTAGCTTAGTTGAGCCATCTCCTGTACCGGTTGTTACACCCAATTTATCTACTCCCGGATCGCCTGCTCCCAGAACTAGAAGGGGATGAAGGAAAGCTCAATCTAAACGAGGTGCAGTTAATTTGGGTAAGGGAGGCAAAAAGTTAATTGAGAACGTAACAAGCGTAGATGATCATTTGGGCAATACTAATGCAGTAATACCAAATAATGCCCAGATTGAGCAACTGATGAACATCTTTGTTGCCAAAATTGAAGGATCTATTAAACCTCTATCAGATAGACTGGATAATTTAAACAATGAGGTCAAGCGGATTGGGGGTGAGATTGCACTTCAAAACGAATTATTAAAAACTCATATGAATGCCCTGGATAATTGCCGGGTTAGTACGGCCACCGGGGAAGTGGCTAAACCCAAAGCACAATGTAGTAATGGGAGCGCTCATATATCTACAGGAGAGCTAAATAGGCAATCCCCTAATGTTGAAAAGAGCAAGACAGCTCCAGACCTTAGGGGGGAAACTGCAACGAACAGTATTAAGCGCAGTAAGTCTATAAATTCACCCCCTGACTGTGCGCCGTATGTGGCAGTTTTAACCAATGTCCCACCACTGAATGAAAATCTGTCCCCCAACAAGCTGAAGACCCATGAATCTCTTAAAAATAAAACTATTTCATGGCTAAACCATGAATGCGGGTTCCCGGTGGCATTATCCAACCAGATCCTCACTACGAGAAGGGTCAATTGGATTGGAAAATCGACCAAAAACACCAAGGGGGACTGTGTTATCATAAATTTTAAAAATCCTCATTTTGCTACCACATCCCTGATTAGAGCAACATCATTACCATATAATGATCAGGGAATTATTTTACGCCCCCTTGGTTATATTTATAGCCACCTTATGCACCAAATCAATAATGAACCCAATACAGGCCCACGCCCCCCTTTATTTATCCAGAAAATATGAGGTCCCTATCTTTAACTGGTTTCAATCTTTGAGCACACTGGACGTTAACGATTGACATAATCAGGACCATACTGCCACGGTAGAGGTGGTCACTCCCAGAAATTGAAAAGGAGCGGGATAACCCAGGAGAGTCAGGGACCACGCATTGAATTTAGTAATGATGTCCAAGATGGGGTTGGCCCTATTAATACGTGAAGAGAGGGGGTTGATAGCACCAGGGGCCTAGGTCTAGGTCTGACTATCATCCAGCCGAATAAAGGGAAACATCTCCCGCATTATTCCATCGTTAGCTGGAACATCGCCGGATTAGCCTCAAAAGAGGACACATTGGGGTGGATAGCTTTTATTAAATCGTACAATATTATTTGTTTCCAGGAAACCTGGTGCCAGGATTTGGTTAGTTATGATGGCCACGTCTCCTTTAATCTACCAGCGCAGGCTTCGGTCTCTGGTAGAGCCAAGGGAGGCCTTTTGATACTGGTATCTGTCAACCTCCCCATCACTGTGAAAAGGTATCTGAAGGTTGGGGTTCATTCTCAGATCCTGTGGCTGCATCAGAGACAAGCCCGTAATGTTCTTTTAATTCATTTTTACAATAATGTTTTTGATAACACGTGGCACCAAGTTGTGAAGGCCTTGGAGGTCGCCGTAGGCGAACTGATTGCAGGGGAAAACTTTATTTTTTATTTTATCTGGATGGGAGATTTCGACATCCCTATCTGTTTAACGTCTACCTTGGGGGTTTGTGGGGTAAAAAATAATCTAGAGGAAGATGACTTGCACTTCCCAGATATCTTATATGGTGAGTCACTAAATAAAATAATGGCGGATTATGATCTAGAAATCCTGGCTTATGCCAAGGACGAACTTGGTGATATTATCCCTACATATACGGGCCGGAACGCTAATACTGTGATCGACCATGCATGTGTATCATCTAATATTACTTCATTGTGTAATGTCACAAAGATTGATGTAACCATGTTAAGTGACAACAACTGTATTATTTTAAAAGCTATTATTTGGGAAGGCAGGCCCTTATCCATTTCACGCATTTCACACACTGTAATGAATATTGAACCCCACAAACTCAATGGTGTGAGAGTAAGATGGAAAGGAGAAAAGTCTGAGGTGGTATTAAGATCCATTGTTGTAGGGTGCCTTGGAGAGATTAATGCCATTCTCAATACTGATTACGACCCAGTAGATATTTTAAGGGATTTTACGATTATTAATAAGGTCATCGACACTATGTTAACTAAAACCAGCTCGGGGAAATCTGTCCATAATAAGGGGTGGTTTGATCAGGCTTGTACCGCAATGCTCTTCGAATTAAAACAGGCCTTGGCAGCCAGGCCGAGAGATAAGAAAGCGGTATCCAAACTTAGATGTGATTATAAGGCAGCCCTTAAGCACAGAAAGATAGAATTACAGCAAGAGGCATGTGAAAAGTTGACAAAGGCAGCGGAAACTTCTAACTGGGCGCTATTCTGGGCAACAGTTAATTCCCCCTTTCTTAAAGAAGACATGGTTCCAGAACTCACGTCTAATGTCACCGGGGAGGCATGGGTAGCTCACTTTTCCACCATATTTAAGTCTGATAACCCGCAATGCGCTAATCATAGTTCCTGGCCCATAGTGCCGCTAGATTTCACTATTGCTGAGGTCGAACAAGGCATCAGTGCCAGCAAAGGGGGGAAGGCCCAGGGGCCGGACGGGGTCTCCATCGATGTCTATAAAACCGTTCCGTGCCCAAATTTAAAACTGCTTATTGGGAAGTATACCCAGGATAAAAAGGGCTCTCTCTACCTCTGCTTTGCAGATCTAAGCAGTGCCTTCGACTTGGTGGATCACTCTATCCTTTGGGCGAAGTTGCTAGAAATGGGGCCCCCAGAAGGTATTATTTTCTTCTTAGCACGATTATATGATAACCTTCAAACTAGTGCTCGTTATGATGTTAATGGGGAGTGCACTCCTAAATTTAAGGTTAGGAGTGGTATAAGACAAGGTTGTGTACTTGCTCCCCTGCTTTTTATACTTTTTATCAATGAGGTAGAAGCGGTTTTAATATTGTTATATGCGGACGATGCCGTGTTACTGTCAAGGACCCCCATCGGCCTCCAGCGTTTAATAGATAGGTTCTCCATTTTTATTAAAGATAGGAAACTACTTATACATAAAACCAAAACCTATACCATGACCTGTGGGGTTGGCCGCAGGGGATCCCATACTTTTTTCATTGACGGGCACAGGGTGCTCCAAGTTGACAAATTTTGTTACCTAGGAATTACCTTTGCCAAAGACTGCACCTGGGCACATGAAATTACCAATGTGCGGGCCAAAATGGCAAAAAGTGTCCATGGGGTTTTTAGATTTGTGGCCAAGATAGGGGATAGACGCATTAGGGATATGCTACAGATTTATCAATCACAATATGTGTCTATTGCTTTATATGGGGCTGGGGCCTGGGGACACAGTTCTAATGTTTGCCTACAAATAGAAGAAAACATTTTTCTCCAAAAAATTTTGTGCCTACCAAAATCCGCCCAAAATGATTTAACCCACAAAGAACTAGGGATAAATCATCTGTCAGACCTGATATCTTTGAGGCCGTTGATGCTATGGCGTTCGATCTGGCAAAAAGATGAGACAGCCTTGAATAGAACTGTTATTAATGACTGTCTCTCTGTTGATAACCACCTTAAGATCCCTTGGTTAAAATATATATTACGTAGTTTCCAGGAAATTTATGACATAAATATTGTGGCTGACCCTATGCTGTTGTAGCATTGTCAAAACAGGAAATGAAGAGTACATTTATGAATTACAGGGCAGAGAGACGGGCGAGTAGTACTGGTCAATTATCCACTTGCTTGTTTTATAATAGATTTGGGGGAAATGAGGGGTTTCAAGCATATTTAACTTATGTGACCAGACCCTCGCATAGATTTGTCCTTACCAGGCTGAGGCTTGGGCTCCTACATCATTTGGTGGCCTTTCCGTCTCTTAAAAAACATCCAGCAGGCCCCTGTCCGTGTGACGGCAAATCGGTACAGTGCACCCGGCACTTTCTTCTAATATGCAATCTTTATAGGAATTTACGCATTGCTTATTTAAAACCGATCTTTATAAAATTTGGAGTACGTACAGTTAATGATTCTATGAAATTGCTTTTTAACATGCACAACCCAGATGTTTGCTTTTTTACTGCTACCTTTTTATATAAATCAATTCATGCAAGGAAAAGTATGATGTTTTAATATTATGAATGTTTAATTGAATCAATACCCACTGCATTTTCATTTTTGCCTATATGTGTATGTTATCTTGTGCTTTTATGGTCATTGTTTTATATGTACCGAATAAAGCTTTATGAAATGAATGAGTAAATGGGGAGGATGACGCAAGGAGCCATTTCGAGGCTTGTCCCAAGCAAAAAGCTCTATAATAGAAAAAAAAATCTGGAAAATGTGCAACACCCTCTATCTTAGCTTTCCTAAGATGTGAAAGGGAAATACTTGATTTCTTCTTCTGAAAGAAAGAGGGAACTAGAGAATCTATTTAAAAAATTCACAAGGGATTAGAACTGGGATCGTGGACAAGATGTACAATAAAATAGGTGAAATCATCAATCTAATGGAGTAAAGATGGCCCCACAAGGAAAGGAATAAAGGGTTTCAGAAACAGATTAACTTATCTATTCCATTTATTCCTTTTTTCATGTTTATAGAAACAGATTCTTTAACCCTTTCGATGCGTTGATCACGGTGGGGGGTGGGGAGGATGGCCGGGGGCCGTCTGAACTACGCCCTCTCATTACTTCACCAACACCTCGGCGGAATTTGCACCGCAGTCAACAGGTTAATACAGTTTGTGAAGCAAATACCTAAATATCTACTTTTCGCTACATCTATCACAACAGCAGCCTGCGGGTAAGAAATAGACAATGCGTTATTTAATACAATAAAAAGTAGTCTAGAATTATCTGAGACCAGTCTACACTTGACAAAACCATATTGCTCCTTGCCTATCAAGTGGGGTAGAACCAGTTCTAAACATAGAACTATTATCTTAGCAAATATGTTGTAATCTACATTTACAAGGGATATAGGCACTAGCAGAACCCAAAATACAGAAAAATGTAAAAACCTGGAACAGTTTAAGAAGCAGAATATTCTAAAAGTGGGAATAAAATTAAACCGTGAACGTATCGGGTCCTCTAGCCTTATCCTTTTTGAGTGTATAGAGAGCTTTGAGAATTTCTGACAGTGTTAAATCAAGTTCAAGCGATGCAAAATTAATATGATCATGAACAGGAGGCTTGATATCCTTTAGATATGTATCTAGAAGAGAAGGGTGAGCAGAAGTATATATGGCAGGTCAGGGTAGGGTTCTTAGCGCTGGGATACCTACGGGTGACTACGCGCTCTAGAAGAGTTTTTAATAATAATAATAATAATAATAATTAATATTATTTAATAAGGACTTATGTTGTTGGGCAAATTGCATCTTTTTTTGTGAAACAAAATCAATGATAAAACCTTGAGCAGCAGCATTGAAAACAAACCACAGTAATGGGGGCGATACATCTGATTTTGTATTAAGGTGAAAAAATTCATCAGCAAAAGAAGTGGAGAAAACTGGGTCTCATAGGAGAGAATTATTATACCTCCACCTACTGGATTTGGAACAAGATGGGATTAAGTCTGTATCAGCAACTACTGGCACATGGTGAGAAATGAGAATGAGTTCAATAGTAGACTTAATAAGGTTTGGTGAAAGGGACTTACTAATTAAAATATGATCTAATTGGGTAATAGTGCCATGTGGGAGGAGTAGAAAGAGAATTCTTTTAAGGAAGGATTAAACAATCTCCATGCATCTATCAGTTGACATTGTGATATAGTGGATTTAAATTGTTTGTGTGTTTTGTGGGTAACAAATCAAATTTAAGATTGCCTATCTATAAAGCGATCGACAATCTGGTTACAGTCGCCACCTGGAATGAAACAATCATCATTATATTGAATACATTTCTTACACAAATTGGGATAGAATGGGTAAGTGGTTTGGGTTTGACCATACAAGTTACTGTTAATGACATATCATTCATGAGAAGCTTAAGAAAGTAATATTTATCTACAATCTGAATCAATCTTTTGCGTAACAAAAGTACATTTAACATTTTTTGTGACATGAAATTATTTCTACTCCATTCTTATTAACAGCAGGTGAGGAAAAACTGAACATACCCAATTATGTTTGAGATTTAAGGCTTCTGATTCTGTAAGGTGAGTCTCCTGGAAGGAGGACTTAAACATTATTATAGGTAGCCGAATGAGAGCATTCTCAAAATTTTTACTGTATTGACAAATGCTTTCACATTCCATGAAGTACCTCTGAATGTAATAAACAATAAATATATATACGGACGAATGGTCAAAAGTAGATACAGGAGAGATATAAAATATAAGGAAGGAGAATAGGTGAGACAAAGAAAGAAATGAAGAAAATAGGACAAGGAAGAGAAAGAAATAAAAATAAGAACATAAAGCCATAGAAGACAGTACATGTCAAAAACTGATGACTGAAAACACTTACCTTATAAAACAACAAGACAATAAATGGGGTGGTGATGCATATATGAAGAAGGCATGACCAACCAGGGGTCAAAGCACCATATCTGGACGTTAGATAAGAACATGGGAAATGAGAACAGAATAATTCTTGGTCACCTACGATAAAGTATCAAAGAAAAAGAGAGTGAACAAAGAAAGAGAGACAAGAAATAAGTGATAATCTGTGGAAAAATACATTTAATTAGAGCTGTAATAAGACATGACTGAAGATCTCAGTGTGATGAAGGACCTCCGTGTCCATAGAGTCATTTGTATGAGCATTAATAAAATGTCTGAGCTTTGCTGGATCATCATATGAAGTGGTCTTATTCTGCAATGTAAATTAGAAGGTACAAGGATTGGACAAGCCATAACGAGCGCTCATATTGCGCAATGCCAGACAAAGGCTAAGAAACTGTTAGCAGTAGCTAAAGAGACATCCTGTGAGATCAATAGCTTTGCTCCTAAATGCATAAGTTGTTTCTTAGATTTGACTGCGTTCAGCGCAAGAGATCAGTAAACTCCAGAAACTAAACGATCACTCCACAAGATTTAACTGGAGCTGATGAAGAGGATAAGCAAGGACCTAGTCAGTGTACACATCGCATATTCAAGGATGGGGAAGAGGGTAATTCAAGGAGCTTAGGTAAAGAAGGACAAAAGATTCTCTCCTTCAGTGATTTCCGGACGGCCATTAATACATAGGCTTCTATGTTTATTTCCATTATAGAGGTGTTCCGCATTTTACTTTTTAGCAAGAGGATGTCTTTTTTCAACAGTGGGATTTTTCATCATCAAAGTCACGGAACTTCGCTCCACTGATGATATTCCAGGCTCCATAGATGACCATTTATCATCAAGAGATTGATTCCTTGAGTTTGTTTCTTCAATAAATGGTCTTAAGGCAGTGCTATCAGATCATTGCCCCAGTCTTCCTGTGGTCTATGAGCTACCTCCTGTAGTCTGATACCGCATGCAGTGCAGAGCAGCGCAGTGCAGCATGTCACCTTGCTGCACCACATGACAGGGAGAGGGCAGGAATGTGCTGTATTTAAATCAATACAGGGCATTCCTGTCTATTCCCATGCGTTGGTGCCTTTTTAGCAGCCTAGAGTCAATGCAACCACTCTTGCACCATGGTACAATGGTGTCTGCATTGCATGCAGGATTGTTTTTGTACAGGAAAGGGTATTTTCCATACAAAAACAATCCTCTTTCTATGTGTGCTTCACAATGCAGGACACATAGTAAAAGGAAATATTGAGGAGATTGAAAGATATCTCTCCTTGGTTCACTTCCCCAAGGATGGTGTATCTTAATGGCACAGTCCCATGTTTACCAGTTCTAGAAAATCTGGAATGCGTCCGAACCCGTGGGAATTGGGCAACACCCATGGAGCACCTTTCCACGGCAGAGTAAGGCAATGCAGTAATTTGCGTTGTGTTGCTGTACTCCAGATTTATAGGGCCACTTAGGGTCTCATAAAGTGGCCTTGCATGGCTTCGAAAATCTCATTTAGAACTTGCACCTCACTTACACGACCATGCGTGGTGCAAGAGCAATACAACACCACTCGTGCATAGGCCCCTAGATTCATTTGACACAGACGGGTCCATTAGGATGACGGGCGGACTTTGTGTCCCGTGGGTGGCATTAGGATGCGGCCGCCACAATGGCGGCCGCATCCTGCATTCATAACATTGTGGCGGGCGGTGCACTCTGCACCGCCCGCCACAATGCTATGAATGCTTGCATGCATTTGCATACGCAATGCGGCAGGCACAGCGCGGTGCCTACCGCATTGCATATGCAAATGCGGGGGGGTACCACACGTACCCCCCGTGTGCACCCCCCACCCCTCCTTCACTTTGGGGGCCCACAGGGGCGTTTGCAGAGGGGGAACTAATTCTGCTTGAACACTGGGGGTACCTGCGGGCCAACTAGCCCACCAGTAACCTCCAGTATGCAGGGCTGCATTGCAGAGATGTTGAAAGAGGCCACACCCCCTTTTACACCTCTCTGCAATGCAGCCCCCTGGCACATACTGGAGGTTCCTGGTGGGCTAGTTGGCCCCCCGTGACACCCAGTATTCAAGGGGACTTAATCCCCCAACTTAGAACGTGCCACGGCGCGCGTTTGCACAGTGGTGAAGGGAGGGGGCGGGGCTTGAGGTGATGTGTGTGCAAACACACCCTGTGACGCGTTTTAAGTTGGGGAATTAATTCCTCTTCAATCCAGAGGTCCCCTAGGGGTCAACTAGCCCACCAGGTACCTCCAGTAAGCACCATGGAGCTGCGTTGCAGAGTGTTGTAAAATAGGGTGTGGCCTCTGAACACCTCTCTGCAACGCAGCTCCCTGGCACATACTGGAGGTACCTGGTAGGCTAGTTGGCCCCTAGGGGACTTTTGGCTTGAAGAGGAATTAATTAGCCAACTTAAAACGTGCCACAGGGCGTGTTTGCACACATGTCACCTCAGGCCCCGCTCCCTTCCTTCACTATTGAGCAAAATATTCCTCTAAAATCAGCCGAACTACAAATTCCGATTTACTCACCTGTTATCAGGAGAGACCTCAGTGCTGCATCTTTCAGCCCACTACTGATCTTGAGAAGTAATTATACCATACTTACAGTAACTTGAATTTCCTTCCATAGGCTAACATTGACTGGTTTCACTTGGAAACTCTTCTAAGTGTGGAGTTTTGGAACTTTAAAAAATTCCTCTAAAATCAGCCGAAATACGAATTCTGATTTACTCATCTGTTATCAGGAGAGACCTCAGTGCTGCATCTTTCAGCCCTGTACTGATCCTGAAAAGTAATTTTAACCGTACTTACCAGTAACTTGAATTTCCTTCCATAGGATATCATTGCCTGCTATGTAAAATATATATATAAATTTAAAAAAAAATAAAAAAAATATTACAATTTCATTATTTTCAAAAACATTTATTTTCAATGTATATTAAAATAAGTAATGTAATTTAAAAAATAAAATATCTAATGTAATTTAAAAAATAAAATATCTAAAAATAAATAATTCAAAACAACGTAGTAAATCAGTATAAAAAAATATAACAATTCATACATTTAAAAAAATTATCATTTACTAAACCTTTGAAATTCACTGAAAAAACATAGGTTTCAGCCACATTATAGTTAGGAATTAGTATTTTAAAAAACTTAGAAATTCACTGAAAAAAACATAGTTTTCACACATGTTATAGTTAGCTGGACATTTCACTCATACAAAACCATTAAAATTCCCCCGTTATAGCTAGTTCAGCTAATTTTAACTCGCGCGCCTGCAATGCACTAATGATGACGTCACATATTACATCACTCACGACACCTCAAATGACATCACTGATGAATTCATCCTTGTGAAAGAGTGGCAGACCTCCTCTCACCGTAATAAAACCTTGATACACACATTCAAAAATAGAAACTAAAATTTTCAAAAAAATGGAGATACCAATACCAGTTACAACAACCTATTCAGTAATTCCAACATCTACATACACACCCACTCATTCACCAACAGTTCATACATGTACTCACTCATCATATGTACTCATACACCTATAGACCATGTTACACACCGATACTCATCCATAGAGTAACTCGCAGACACACTCACACATGCAAATAAACTATCAAACATCGATTTACTTGCATATACAGCTATACACACACCACTACACTTACTTCTACAGAAACGTACACATACTTACTTTCTTAAACAATCACTTATAGAAACACATACTTATTTATAGA
Organism: Lissotriton helveticus; assembly: GCF_964261635.1. Taxonomy (NCBI): domain Eukaryota; kingdom Metazoa; phylum Chordata; class Amphibia; order Caudata; family Salamandridae; genus Lissotriton; species Lissotriton helveticus. The sequence continues at coordinate 147,096,693 of NC_136072.1, read as the reverse complement.
GGAACTCTACCAATCTCTCGCTCTCACATATACTCACTTATATACATCAATACTCACATATAGTAGTTTAAAACATGTAGTTACTCATAAAGATACTATTGATACAGTCATTCACTCACTAACACACCCATACACACACTCATCCACCCATACAGTCCTGCACACATGCTGTCTTCAAAACACATAGAAACAGTGAGTCAATCATTCATGCATCTGTGCGCTAAGTAATACCCCCACCAAACCATACAGACACTCCTACTGATACTCAAAAAACCAACTAATAACCCATATAGACACTCATGTAGCTACTCACCAACCCATGCAGCCACTTATACACAAAGTGAGACACTGATACAGATATTTACATATTTAAACATTACTCGCTAATACATGTATTCACTAAGATACACTTAATAAGTTAGTTATACAATCAATTTTACAAAAAAAACATCCATTTAGACACTTATTTACCCATTTATTCTTCCACCGACCTTTAGATATACATATATAAAAAATATTTATTTTTCAGAAAGACACACATTCACTGGATGATGTATTCAGTGATGTCATTTGAGTTGTCATCAGTGATGTCATGAGTGATGTCACCGACCATGTCATCAGTGATGTAATATGTGATGTCATCAGCAGTGCATTGCGGGCGTGTGAGTTATAGTTAGCTGAACTAACCATAACGAGGGAATTTCAATGGTTATGTATATAAGTGAAATGTCCAGCTAACTATAACATGTGTGAAACCTTTTTTCTGTGAATATATAGGTTGTATGATTTTACAACGCATTCCGTTGTAACGCATGCCTTTACCACGCATGCGTTACAACGGAATGCAGTCACCACGCATGTCCTTTACCACGAAAATACCTTTTACACGCATACTTTTACAACGAATTTCGTTGTAAAAGTATGCATGTAAATGGTATTTTCATGTTAACAGATTTTCATCCTTTAAATGTACTTTTTTAATTTATCTCTCTGCTAGAACACTCGCTCATTCCTCCTTACCTCTCCTCGTTTTTCCGTGGTGACGTTATACGTCATTAAGAGGAAGCGGAAGTGTGTTTCCGTTTCCTCTTAAGACGCCGATCTCCTTCACATCTTTTTTCTCAAACATGTGCGTCTTTTTCTTTTTTAACCCACACTTTTATTTTGTTGGAGGGAGACCCCCAAGCCCCCCTTTGTTTTTTTTTACTTTACCACATGCCTTTACTACCTTTTTCGTAGTAACGGTATGCGTGGTAAAGGTTTCTCGTTGTAACCATGCATGCGTTGTAATGCATGCGTGGTTATGGTGTGCGTGGAAACGGCCGCGTTGTAGTGGCCGTTTCCCGAATATATATATATATATATATATATATATATATATATATATATATATATATATACTACTATTATAAAGCAAGAACTGGGAACCTTTGAGGCGGGTAAACTCGGCAACCACAACGCCAATCCAAACACCCAATACATCATTGGAATTGTCAGGGTCTGCAGAGTGACATAGGCTATATACCACAAAAAAATATACGTTCTTTAAAAATATATGTTAAAAAAAAAGTAGTCCCTTGGAAGTAGCGCCGGCCGTGTGCGCTAACAACGTGCGTGCTGACATCATCACGAGCGCGGGGAGGAGCGGCAGACAGGAGCGGTGAACTTTGGCAGACTGGGACGGGCTGAGGTAGGTCAAGCGCGGGGAACTTTGGCGGACTGGAAACATGGCGACACGGAGCATTACAGCCTTGCATGCATAAAACTAAATATTCGGGGTTAGCAATTAACTCCCAAAATGCTATGGGCAAAGGCGGCTGTGGACTTTAGCCATTTCGCAATAGCCCGCTGGGAGACTCCACGTGTCGAAATGCCTCTGCACAAAGCTTTAAAACTTGAGTAATTCTAACTGCATTGCACCTAAAGCATCATTGCACATTATCCTGCTTCGTCTCAGGCTCTCACAAATCAAAGCAGGTGACCAATTAGGCGGAAAAGGGGATGCAATGTCGCATATTTAGATGCAAGAAAGTCAAGCGGCATACAACATCTTCAGTTCAGTGTCGTACCACCCGAGCTCCAAACATTTTCATCAGTCTTCTCTGTGGGACGGATGAAAAGGTGTGATGTGAAAATGTAAAGAGTAATTAGAATTACATTAAAACACACAAAAAACGAATTTTATTTTATTGTGTTTGACACAAAAAGGCCATGGTACGGCATCGAACACATAATAGGTTTGGTTATTCTGACCTACAGCAGGAAGTGAGGGGATATCTGTGCTAGATATAAACGGGAAAGAAACACTTTCCACAGGTTCCTCTAAAGAGGAATACTTTAAGATTCGAATATAATGATGTGCCATAGAAACAGCCCAGTAACACTGATACCTAATTTTCACATGTGTGACTGACAAAAGAGGGAACTCTTCATCACAATGCAATACATCGATCCTAGGAACTAGAACGAGACACAATTACAAGGCTGTATTTGTAACATTTAAGATACTCGCCAGGTTAGTCCTTGACCCGTTGACCTTGAAAGGTCGGGCGAGTCCCATTGGAATTCAGTCATGTCACATATGTGTTCCAGACAGATTATTGCAGCAGATGCACTAAACCCGTTAAACCAGATTAGCTCTTCGCCTCGAAGCACTTGCATCAAGGCGTCGGTTCAGACGGCCCAGAATCGGTCCTTGCTAAATAAAGACGCTATCCGTGAACCTTGAAAAACAGGGGTTATCTGGGGACAGGAGCAGCAGCACATGTACAGCATGAAGGAAGCGGCTGTCCTGGGCTGAAGATTAAAAACATGCTGTAAAGAGCTACAACAGGTAAAATGCGGAGCAGCTTGACGCGACTGGGTGACGAGGGGACAGCAGCACCTGTGCAGCATTAGGCAAGGGGCTGCCCTGAGCTGAAGGTTAAAAACATGCTTTAATGAGCTACAGCAGGTAAAATGCGGAGCAGCTTGACAAGGCTGGGTGAGGAGGGGGCAGCAGCACCTGTGCAGCATTAGGGAAGGGGCTGTCCTGGGCTGAAGATTAAACACATGCTGTAAAGAGCTCCAGCAGGTAAAATGCGGAGCAGCTTGATGAGGCTGGGTTAGGGGGCAGCAGCAGCTCCTGTGCATCATTAAGGAAGGGGCTGCCACTGAGCTGAAGGTTACAAATTGAAGTACAGGTCTACAATAGCTAAAACGAGGAGCAGCATGACGAGACTGGGTGAGGGGCGGATAACAGAACCAAGCCAGTGATGACAGATCCCTGGGACACACGGCGCGCCCAGGGCTCCGCCGCCTTTGGTACACATTATCAGCCGCCTCTGAAGCCGGTGAGCTGTGACCTTTGTCCCATAATCCATGCAGCGCATGACCGGCAGACATTAGGGGCCTCATTTATGAGGCCTTGCGTCAGTTTTGCGCTTCCGATGCGTCACTTTTTGTGACGCATCGGTGGCGTAAAACATGCCTCCTGTTGCGCACTATTTACAAAGTGACGCATCTAAGCAGATGCGTCACTTTGTAAACCCCTGCGCTACATTATACCTGCGTCAGGTATAATGTATGCAGAGGGGCCATTCCCCCGCAAAAAGCCTCGTAATAGTGACACAGTGAAATCTATGAGATTTCACTGCATCACTTTTAGGATGCTGTTGCGTCAAAATCTTGCGCCTGCCTCACAGCAGGTGTAAGACTGACACAAGCCCTTTCACATGCGGCTTTCCCCATGTGAAAGGACGCATTGCTGGAGTTGCGTCACTTTTGTGACACACCCCAGCAATGCGTGACTTTTGCGCTTACAGATGTATCTGTAACTCCTTGCGACATGATGCGTCATACTGTAAATATGACGCATCAATCATGTCGCAAGGAGTGCGCACTGAGAAGTGACGCATCGCTGCTTTTACGCAGCGATGTGTCATTTCTCATAAATGAGGCCCTAGGTGCACAGAGAAATTCGAAGGACGCCTGCCTGCCGTGAAGTGAGTCTCCACAAACAGTGGTAGTTGCGCTATTAGCGGGAGCTTCTTTGCCGAAGTAAGCAAGCATCATTCCCAAAGCGGGCCTTTTACCAAGCACACGACCTCCGTTTAACTGAGCAGAGTAATCAGTAATATAACAGAGCTGTGATTCCAACCTGCACTTGATGAAGAAATTTTATTCGCAACATTCCTGGATGATCTGCGCTTAAAACTACTACGCGACTTTAAGTCATACATTCACATAAGAGTTTTCAAATAAATAACTGTCACAAAGATCTCTGCTGTGAGCGGAATGTCCCCTGCGCGTTGCACAAGCATGCATCCATTCCCGAGCACCCACTTGCCTCGATACTTCCTCCTGCCCTGATATCATGCTAATGTAGCAAAGAAGCATCAATCAACCTATCCCCGATAATGCAAGATCTCGGACCGTTCGGCGACATGGAAAGTGCAGCAAGTGTGCACTTATCTCTGAACTGGATTTACTAAGTAAAGTGGTGGTAACAATATACCAGGTTTTGTCATCTGCGAGAGGGTGGCCTACAGACTGCACCTGTTGAAAATGATGATAGTACAGGCACACAGTGTATGCGCTGCAGTTGGGAAGTACATGCATGATAAAACCGTGTGTGTATGAGACTGAAGCCAATGGGATCCATTATGGATGCCCCTGTTATGGGCTGGCACAAAATGGATGATCAGGACAGCTTCACCAGACAGTACAAGTGTACTGCATGCATGCTTATGGCTGAAGAGTGGAGATCCAGACACTCAGTGGAGTAGCAAAGATACCATGGGCCCTATGTCAGACAAGGAAAATGGTCCCTTCGACTGCTGTTAGTATAGTAAAGCACAGCAATTGTCATGTATTATGGGCCCCAGTGCATTTCCAAATGCTGCACCAATAGTAGCTACGCCCCTGCCCAGACACTGAAGAAATAAGGCTGGAGTCACAGCTACCTTTAGAAATTCCATTTACACTTTATTAGAGAGGGGGTGCGGATAAGTTCTTCAGGAGTGCAGCCTTTGGCTTATAGAGGTGAAGGATGGAACTGCAGTACCTGTTATGCAGGGTGCAAAAGTTTCTAGGTCAGCCCTTTTCTTTTATCTAGCCCAGATTACTGCTTCCAAAAGCTGATGACAACCGGACGCCGAAACCTTACACTTAATTGTGCCTGTGTTATAGATGTTTTTGCTTGGAGACAGATCAGTGCTATCTGCTACAAGAAAAGAGGAGAGTTTGCTGTGCCTTTACTAGAAAGAATCCATGTCAATGCCACAGAAATGAGTCTTTCTTAATAAAAATGCATGTTATATATATATCTATACTACTTTTATAAAGTAAGAACTGGGAACCTTTGAGGCGGGTAAACTCGGGAACCACAGCACCAATGCAAACACCTGATTCATCATTGTAATTCTCAGGGTCTGCAGATGGACATAGGCTATATAAAATAAAAAGAAATACATTAATTAAAAAATGTAAGATAAAAAAAAGTAGTCCCTTGGAAGTAGCGCCGGCCGCGACCTCAGGAGTGCGGGGAGGAGCGGCGTACACGAGCGCGAGGAGGAGCGGCGGACATTAGCGCGGGGACCAGCGGCGGACAGGCGGGGAGGAGCGGTGAGGAACAGTGGAGGACAGGCGGTGAGGAGCAGCGGACAGGCGGTGAGGAGCAGCGGACAGGCGGTGACGAGCGGCGGACAAGCGGTGAGGAGCAGCGGACAGGCGGTGAGGAGCGGCGGAGAGGAGCGGTGAGGAGCGGCAGACAGGAGCGGTGAGGAGCGACGGACAGGAGCGGTGAGGAGCAGCGGAGGACAGGCGGTGAGGAGCGGAGGACAGGCGGTGAGGAGCAGCGGGCAGGCGGTGAGGACCGGCGGACAGGCGCGGAGGAGCAGTGAGAAGCAGCGGACAGGCGGTGAGGAGCGGCGGACAGGCGGGGAGGAGCGGCGGCAGAGGTAGGTGAAGCAGCCGCAGGTGCGCTCACCGGGCGGGGGCCCTGAAGCCTGATTGCCCCCGGACAAGGTCGGGACGGGCTGCTAGTATATATATATATATTTTTTTTTTTTATATATATATATATATATATATGAAAATATATATATATTAGTAATGGAGAGTATTATTTTTAAATATAAAAATGGATTTAATTCATCACCTTTAGGATAAGTTTGAAAGAGATTGTTTTATTACTCATGTATTACTTTTAATACCTAGGTATTAGGTTGAGATCAATTTTGAAAATATTTATAAAAGGTTTTGTAATAAATGTAAAAATAATCCTAGTGGTGTAACCCACACCTTTAGGCATGGGATGGGAGAGATATTGGGTGGGGAAGTGTATTTTATTCAGGTATTATTTTGAATGCCTGCATATTGATTTTAAAATATATCTTATGTAGTAATTTCCTTACAATTACTTCTAGGGGTGTCACATGCACCTTTAGGCATGGAATGGGAGGGATATGGGGGTATTAGTTGGCAATGTGTATTAATTCTCAGGTATTATTTGTAACACCTGAGTATTAAATGTACATTATTTTAGCAATAAAAAATGTACTAATATTATCAAACAATTCTAAGGATGTAACCCACAACTTTAGGCACAGAAAGTGAGGGATATAGGGGCATGTGATTGGATGCTGGGTGCAGGACATGGCCATCAGGACCCCGGGGCATGAAAAGGAGCTGGCAGGCCAGTTTTCTAATGGTTTGCAGTGGTGCAGCCAACCAGCTTAAAGAGAGAGGGCTCTGTGATGGTGACGGCACAGACCCGGGAGATGACTGATGAGGAGAGAACATGAGAAAGAAACAAGGGGAACCAGGAATGCAGAGAGAGAAGGACGCAGACAAGAAGCCCAGATGGATGACCGCGGCAACGGGATGCCTTCCCTGGAAGTCATCGGAGCTCAAAAGGAGGACATCAGGAGTACTGGGCCGGAGTCTCACCGGCTAACTCAGAGGAGACCAGCAGCGACCTGGAGGATGAGCAGGAGGTTTCCCCAGGGAGAAGCCCTTGGGAAGACACCGTCATGGTTCTGGAACAGTGTTGTTCCTCAGGCAAATAACAGTGAGCAGGTTGGGAAAAACCAGGTGGTGGGAGGCAACAAGGGATTTCCTCTTTGGACTGTAATTGTATTGAAAATCCTCTTGGGCTGCAGAATGGTGGAATCAGGGTTTTGCACATTTTCCTAAACCCTCACAGTGCACCTTAAACTCAGGGAGTGTTACCCCATTTGGTACACTTGCACAAGTTGGGCACTTTGTGGTGTGGTTACGGAACTATCCCTATCAATCTATCAATCTGTTTGTAGAGCACGCTATTTACCCGTGAGGGTCTCAAGGCGCTGAGGGGGGGGGGGGGGTGGAAGCTTCGCTACTGTTCGAAGAGCCAGGTATTGAGGAGTCTTCTGAAGGCGAGTAGATCTTTGGTCTGCCGTAGGTGGGTAGGAAGGGTGTTCCAGGCCTTGGCGGCGAGGTAGCAGAAGGATCTGCAGCCTGAGGTTGTTCGTTGGATGTGGGGGACGGCGGCGAAGGCAAGGCTGGCGGAGCGGAGCTGGTGGCGAGGGGTGTGGAAGCTGAGTCTGCTGTTCAGGTAGGCTGGTCCGGCGTTGTGGAGTGCTTTGTGTGCGTGGGTGAGGAGTTTGAAGGTGATCCTCTTGTCAACGGGGAGCCAGTGTAGGTTTCTCAGGTGGGGGGTGATGTGGCTGCGGCGGGGACGTTGATGATCAGTAGGGCGGAGGCATTTTGGGATGCGCTGTAGTCGTCGTAGGTGTTTGGCTGGGATTCCGGCGTAGAGTGTGTTGCCATTGTCCAGCCTGCTGCTGACAAGGGCCTGTGTCACCGTTCTTCTTGTTTCGGTCGGGATCCACTTGTAGATCCTGCGGAGCATGCGGAGGGTGTCGTAGCAGGAGGAGGTGACGGCGTTGACCTGTTTGGACATGGAGAGGGAGGAAGTCGAGGATGAATCCAAGATTGTGTGCGTGGTCGGTGGGTGTCGGTGCTGTCCCCAGAGTGGTTGGCCAGCAGGTATCGTCCCAGGGTGAGGGGTTGGGTCCGAGGATGAGGACCTCCGTCTTGTCCGAGTTCAGTTTCAGATGGCTGCTCCACATCCAGTCGGCGATGGCCTTCATTCCGTCGTGGATGTTGGTTTTGGCGGTGCCTGGGTCCTTGGTGAGGGAGAGAATAAGCTGAGTGTCGTCAGCGTAGGAGATGATGTTGAGGTTGTGGTGGCGGGCCACTTGTGCGAGGGGGGCCATGTAGATGTTGAACAGCGTCGGGCTGAGGGAGGAACCCTGGGGGACGCCGCAGATGATGTCGGTGGCTTCGGATCGGAAAGGTGGGAGGCGGACGCTCTGGGATCTGTCGGAGAGGAAGGATGTGGTCCAGTCAAGGGCATTCTCTTGGATACCGGCGTCTTGGAGGCGTGTTTTTAGAGAGCGATGGCAGACCGTGTCAAAGGCAGCCGAGAGTTCCAGGAGGATGAGGGCAGATGTTTCGCCGTTGTCTAATTGGCACCTGATGTCATCTGTGGCGGCGATGAGGGCTGTCTCGGTGCTGTGGTTTCGTCTGAAACCGGATTGGGACGGGTCCAGGATGTTGTTGTCTTCGAGGTGGCGGGTCAGTTGCATGTTGACGATTTTCTCAATGACCTTCGCCGGGAACGGGAGCAGGGAGATGGGCCGGATGTTCTTGGGGTCCGCCTTGGGCTTTTTGAGGAGGGCCTTGATTTCGGCGTGCTTCCAGCTTTCCGGGAATGTTGCTGTTTCGAAGGAGATGTTGATGATCTTCTGTAGTTGGGGTGCGATGGCTGCGTCTGCCTTGTTAAATATGTGGTGTGGGCATGGCTCTGTCGGTGATCCTGAGTGGATGGAGTTCATGACCTTGCGTGTCTCGACGTCACTGACGTTAGACCAGGAGGTCAGGCGGTTGGTGCTGTTGGTGTTCAGGAGAGGGGTGGAGTCTGGCGTGGTCGGGTCGGTCGTGGTGTTGAAGCCTTCGTGGATGTCGGCGATCTTGCAGTGGAAGATGATGGCCCGTGAGTCGCACAGTTCCTGTGAGGGCGGGATGTCATTGGTGTTGGCACTGGGGTCGGAGAGTTATTTTACAATGCTGTCCTGTGCGTTGTAATCCAGGCGGTCTTTGAAGGAGGATCTCTTGGCTGATCTGATGAGTGGTGGTGTCTGCGGGTGGCGTCCTTGAGGGCTGCGTAGTTGCCCGGTGTGCATTCGTGGAGCCATTTCTTCTCCAGTTTCCGACGTGCGCGCTTGGAGGCCAGGAGCTCGTCGGTGAACCAGGTGGCGCTCTTGCTGGTGTGGTTGTTTTAGGGTTTCTTCAGTGGGGCGAGGGTGTTGGCACAGTCGTTGATCCACTGTCAGAGGTTGCGGGCTGCGGCGTCTGGTTGGTGGGGTCAGTGGGTGGGTTCTTGGAGAGGGTGGTGATCAGCTGATCTTCGGTGACTTTGCTCCAGCAGCGGCGAGACAGCTGTTGGGTGTGATGGTGCATGGTTGGTTTTTTGAAGGTGAAGTGAATGCAGCGGTGGTCGGTCCACTGGGGTTCGGTTGTGTGGTCGAAGGTGACGTGGGTGCTTGTGGGATGGCATCCAGCGTGTGGCCGGCGGCGTGGGTGAGCGCAGTGACGAGTTGTCTAAGGCCAAGGTTGGCGAGGTTGTCAATCAGCGTGGAGGAGTTGGCGTCGTTGTTGTTCTCGAGGTGGAAGTTCAGGTCCCCGAGGAGGATGTATTCCGTGGAGGCGAGTGCGTGGGTGCTGGCAAGGTCGGCGATGGAGTCGCTGAAGCGGGCCCTGGGTCCGGGGGGTCTGTAGATGAGAGTTCCTCTGAGGATGGTGTTGGGGTCGGTGTGGATCCGGAAGTGCAGGTGTTCGGCGGTGTTGAGGTGTTGAGAGAGTCGTCTGCGTGGGTGGTGACGTTTGAGGGTGGACTTGTGGACAATGGCTATTCATCCTCCGATGCCGTTGGCGCGGTCCCTGCGGGTGATCTTGTATCCGTCTGGGATGGCTATGTCTGGTGCAGAGGAGTCGTTCCATCACGTCTCGGTCAGGAAGGCTACGTCCGGGCCTGTGGTGTCGAGCAGGTCCCAGAGCTCGATGGCGTGCGGAGCGGGTGTTGAGGAGTATGCAGCGGAGGTATTTGGGTCTGGTTCTTGGTGGTTTGATGGTTCTGTTGCAGGTGAATCTGCAGCTGGAGAAGGGTCTGTGGGTGTGTTTCGGGGCGGCCTGGTTGCAGCATTGGTCTCGGCCGGTGTTGAGAGCGTGGATTGAGTCGGCGGGGGGGCGCGGGGTCGCGGGGGGCAGGGGTTCTGGCGCTGGGCACGGTCCAGGCGCGGACGGGAGCAGACGGGCTCACCTTAGGTGCGCCAGCGGCTTCCATATGAGGGGATGTGGGAGGGAGGAGCAGCTGGGAGGCAGGAGCGGGGCGGCGAATGGGATTGCAGGTGGGCTAGGCCGCAGGAACGCATCGGCGGGAAAAACGGGCGGGGGACACGGGAGAACTGGGCACAGGAAGGATAAACTAGTTTAGGCAAGAAAACAAGTACAGGCACAGAGGAATAAAAACAAGTCTGGGCAAGAAAGCAAGTACAGGCACAGGGGAATAAAAACAAGTCTGGGAAAGAAAAGAAGTACAGGCACAGGGGAATAAAAACAAGTCTGGGCAAGAAAGCAAGTACAGGCACAGGGGAATAAAAACAAGTCTGGGCAAGAAAGCAAGTTAGGCACAGGGGAAAAATACCAGATTAGGCAAAAACAATGCAGGCAGAGCCCTGCAGCAGCGTGGGGAGCGACCTGCCTGCTAGCAGGGTCATAGGTCGCTCCTTTCACCGCTGCGCGGCTTCCATATGAGGGGATGTGGGAGGGAGGAGCAGCTGGGAGCAGCTGTGAGGCTGGAGCGGGGTGGCGAATGGGATTGCAGGTGGGCGGGGCCGCAGGGACGCAGTGGCCGGAAAAAACGAGCAGGGGCCGCGGTAGAACTGGGCACAGGAAGGAAAAGCAAGTTTAGGCAAGAAAACAAGTACAGGCACAGAGGAATAAAAACAAGTCTGGGCAAGAGAGCAAGTTACCACAGGGGAATTAAAACAAGTCTGGGCTAGAAAGCAAGTACAGGCACAGTGGAATAAAAACAAATCTGGCCAAGAAATCAAGTACAGGCACAGGGGAATACAAACAAGTCTGGTCAAGAAACCAAGTTAGGCACAGGGGAAAAACAAGAGTAGGCAAAAACAATGCAGGCAGAGCCGTGCAGCAGCTTGGGGAGCGACCTGCCTGTGAGCAGGGTCATAGGTCTTAAAAACATGCTCGACTATGTCCCATGTTCTTTTTGCCCAAAGGCACTGACACGTTCAGAACCAAGGAGATGAGCCCAGGAATAAATGCCCATGAAACTAAAGAGAAGACCAGAAATTTAACAGTTCGCCCTTATCCAAAAGTTGTAAAACAGTTTTCTAATGAAAAACCCAATTAGTCAAAGCACCACTGTAGTCAAATCTCATCCTTTCTCCTGTTACAGGCCATTGGGTGGAGAAGTGTATTAATACTCAGGTATTCATTTTAATACCTGAGTACTACACTTAAATTTTATTTTTAAACATTGACATAAATTTCCTAATCATACCAAACATAGCTCTCGATTTAGAAGTTGGCGGGAAGCCATTCGATAGTTTGTCGGAGGCTTTCAGCCTGACATCGATTGTTTTCCTCCGACCACCGTATTATGATTCTGGCAGTCAGAGGGAAACCTACAGGGTGATTCCGCTGCGCTTGTGCCCATCGGAGCATCGGAATGATTCATAATTCCATAATGACGGCGGAACCAGCCTTGGCTCCATCATCAGGATTATGATGTCAGTTTCCTACAGCCTGTCCATGTCATCCTTGCCGACATTGACAGGCTATCAGAAAGTGACTTTGGGGGTCCCTAGGAGGGCCCCCATCCCCGCAGCCTCCACTAGGAGGCTTTGGGGGCAACACCCCCTAAACAGCCCAGCAATGTATGGCAGGCATTGCATGGTGCCTGCAACACAGTGCAAGGAAATTTGAAAAGTGTATATTTTCTATTGAGTTGGGGGCTGTAACCCGCAGTACAAGCCACAATAGAAACTATACAATTTGCGACCACCGCAAAGGTGGTTGCATCCTAATTGTGGAAGAGGAACCGCACACTCCTTGTCGGGCGGTCTTTTTCCACTACGATGTTGGTTGGATGCCCGTTTGACTGACATCGTAATCAGGCCCATAGTTCTTAGGGTGTACCCCACACCTTTAGGCATGGGACGTGAGGGATATAGGGGTATTGGGTTGGAAAGTGCAATAATACTCAGGTATTAGCTTTAATACCCGAGTATTACATTTAAAATAACTATGAAATAATTAAAATCATTTACTAATTTCATTAAACATTGCTCTAAGGTTATAACACCTACTTGTAGGTACGATGTGCAAGGGATATAGTGGCATTAGATGCAGAAGTGTATTAATACGTATGCAGTAATTTTAATACCTGCGTATTAATTTCTAAACATTATAATACCCGATAAATATATTTTTTAACTGTAAAAAATATCAAATAGTACATTTAGACCACATCATTTAAATAATGAAATACTAAATATATACACAACACAGAACAAAATGCATTTATAAAGAAATATTTATTAGCGCAACTATTGTTTAATATTTATAAAAATATGTATAATTTTAAAAAATATCAGAAAAATATAGACACATAAGAAAAATTGAATACCATATTTATGCATCACCTAGAAAGTAAAACAGACTTTTCATTAAAAAAATAACAGTTACATGTGATCAACTCATGTTTTTTAATAAAAACATAACAAATATTTATTTACAAATCCGAAAAAATACAATATATAAGAGCATAAAGTATTTTCCAGGTATGTTTTACAAAATTTGCAAGCACTAAAACAATTTTTTTATACATGTTTTGACATTTTTCCCATGCTGTTCTATTGAAAACAATGTCCTTTTCGACTTTCGTGGGTTTTACATCTGTTTCTATCGTTGGTAGAGCATTGCGGCCAAGATCGGATTTAAGGAAGAGCTACGGTCACGTAGGAACAATTTAATTTATTATTTTAAGGTTATCGGTGGCCACGTTTATTTTAAGGAGAGATGAGGGAGTTAGCTAGATGCATGTTAGTTGAAATATGCATGTTTTGTATGCTTTAGCCAAATTGTCTTTCCTATACAGGTAGCGGTTGTAGGCCCACATCTGGATGATTGTTTTTTAATTCAAACTCGGTTTATAAAAGTAATTAAAGAGTAAGTAAAGTTCTTCTTTAAACCCTTTCGAATTAAAAGCAGTATTTTATTTTTGTGTTGTGTTTTTAAATGAGACTTGAAGTATTGATGGGACAAGGCACCTATTTTTTTCAGTAAGGCAGGAAAATTGTAACTTTTTCAACTCCTGTACTTTGTTCTTTTACCAGCATACCTTTCCTGCTGGATTTTTTAACTGTCTGATTTTGGATCTTCCTCTACAAGGAACTGCATGGTTGAATTTTTCATTGGAATGTGGCTGGATTTGTTGTGACATTTTCTTTGACAAGCACAGAAGCTTTTGGGATTCTTTTTTAGTTTGTGTTTTTTAAATAACACATGAATTAATCCAACTTTTAATTGTTGGAAGTGGTGTCTTTGTCAAACTGTGGTTTTTTTTGCACAGGAGCTGAGCAGTTTCTTGCAATATGTGCTTTGCACTTTAGACTATTGGACTACAAGAGACTCTTTGTGAAAGTTGGTTTTAAAAAGTCATCAAGAGTTAAAGAAACAAAACATTTTCAGGAAGGAACCCCTACATTCCTTTAATTAATTATTTTTTTTTTAATTGCAATCTAATTTTAAAAAAATTAAGCAAAACAGGCACGCAAGTTAGAGTAGATGTAAGTATGTTTTAAAAATTTAATATGTGTGCAACATTGTGCAGGTAGTCTGAAGCCACCATCAATGAAAACTGTTGCATTTGGGCCAATAGTTGCCCGGACATTTCTTAACTCCTGGTTTCAGACTACTTGTCAATGATTGTGCTATTCGTATTTCTCGAAAACCTTGATTTTAACTCAACATTTTCCAAAAATGATAGAAATTAGGGTGAGATCTACCAGCAGAATTGTTGAAGGAGTTGTGCCATCCCTCAATGGCATTGTTAGTCTTCACACCTCCCCCTAAGCAGGTTATGTAACAGTTCCACCACTCACTTGGGAACCTTGGCTTCCTCCTGTGACTCAACCTGCTTAGATGGCCAATCCATGTGCGTCAAAATAATTTAGTAATGGTGTCAATTTGCCCTCATTTTGTGTAAAATACTCTGATTCTCTAATTGAAGTGTAGAATTCATCCAAACAGTCAGGAAGTACGAAGCATAATGAAGTTTTTTTTAATACGTATTGCAGTTTACGGTCTGATATGTAATCCTCAACTGAGGATAGTGTTTGACTTTTTTGCCAATATGCCTGTAAAAAGTGAAAAAAACATCCTTGTATTTGGTTTTCCAGATATAATTTAGTAATGGTATTAGTCATGGTCTATTCAAAATCAAAAATTACTTTTCTAGGACTTTTATTAAGTGTTTTAGATTTCACCATGGTCAGAAATGCAGTATAGGTTGAGGATTGCTTATCAGGGAGTAATCTGTAAACTAAAAGAACTGTAGTGTTATTAATATTGGCATGAACAGGGTATATTTGGGGGAGTGGATGGGGTATGGATTTAAAGGTGCCATCCTTCATCCAAATATCACAATTCTCCAGATTTAATAGGTTAGGGGGTGTGCTAAAGATTAGTATCCTTTTCTGAATGCTTTTGCTGTCAAGTAAAAGGAAAGTTTCATTAGTGAAGGGTAGAGTTTGCTCAGGAGGAATATTAATGTCTGAGGTGTTACACAGGGGTTTCTTGTCCATTTTTGTTTATATAATTCGTCACAGGTTATGAATGGTGGGCATACAGCTTGCTACATGCATTTGGTAGGCCTCCCTCATAACTGAGCCACAGGGTTCCTTGGATTTTGAGGCAAATGTTTTTATTTGTTGAGATCTCTGCTGAACGTCAGTCTCCGTTGCAGAGGCAGAGTGGTTATGCTCAGTGGTCCTTTCAACAATGTCACAAAGAGTAACCGCTGTGCCTGTGCAATGGGATGATAAATACTGCGTACACATCCAGTGACTCAGGGGCTCAGTTAATCTCAACTTACATTAAATGTATCCACCAAACTTGAGCAGTCTATTTTCTCTTCTATATTGCACCCAGATGGCCTGTTTGTTGATGCCATTCTGTATCTGTCTGTAGAAACAGAAAAAAGTAGAAGGTTGTGTAAATATTTTGTTTTACATACAACCCGCAGAGGAAAATATTGTTTGCATTATTATTTGACTGCCTACTGTCTTTGTGAAAACCATACTTTCATTTCTATTACTAGATTCTGATTAAGAAAATTGTGTTACAAGTTGATGACTGTGAAAAGAAAGTTACTTGTTATTGATGAGAACTGTTATTTCGACAAAATTTACTTCAATTAGTGTTTTGCTCTGTGAGGTATAGCTTTTCAAGGTGAGGGGATTTATTTGCTGTTTTTTGCTGTGATGTGTTACTCCTTTCAAGTGATGTCTTGTTGTTTGATCTGTAAAGAAATATTTAAAAAAATAGGAGGGTTCAGACATATGGATTTATGATTCGCATTATACCTGGCAATGAGAAAAGGGTTCTGAATTATTTATTTTCTCACATTTTATTGATTGTGAGAGACATTTTTCCTGTTTTATTTATTTGTGAAATTAGAGCTGTTAGTGTTTCCCTGTTTGGTTCCTGTAGAATGAAATTTGTTAATTTTTGTTTTCAAACAGGATTTTAAATTATTTTACCTCTCAAGTTCTTCCTCTTTTCCTTAAGTGCTGGTTCGCATGGCTTTGTGTACTGGTGATCGATTTAAATCTTCCTCTATTATGCAGTAATTACAAGGTCTGTAAAATAAAGGATATCGGTATGATTTACTGTAAATGCTTTCAATGTTATGCTTAACTACTATCTTGCACCTTGCTTGATTCAAGCACCCAGTGGAGTAGTAATAGTAATTTTGACCGCCACCACTGTCCAGCTGGTTCCATTAGGCAAGTACCTGGTGGAGTAGTAACAGTAATTTCGATCCTATCACTGTCCAGCACCTTTCCTGAGGCAAGTACTGGGTGGAGTTGTAATAGTAATTTTGACCCCAGCCATTGTCCAGGACCTTCCTAGAGGCAAGCACCCAGTGAAGTAGAAATAGTAATTTTGACATCAGACATTGTCCAGCAACTTTGCAGGGGCAAGTACCCGGCAGTGTAGTAATATTAATTCTAACCTCCACCACTGTCCAGCACTTTCCCTGAAGCAAGGACTTAGCGGAGTAGAAATGGTAATTTTGACCCCCAACTCTGTCCAGCACCTTCCCTGAGGCAAGTACCGATTGAATCTATCTTTTAGACCTGTCATTGCTCCCCAGCCACTGTTCCACGCCTTCCCAGAGGCAAGTACCCAGCGGACTAGTAATAGTAATTTTGACCCCAACTACAATCAAGCACCTTTCCAGAGGCATGCACCCTGTGAAGTAGAAATAGTAATTTGAACCCATATGTTGTCCTGCACCTTCCCTGAGGCAAGCACCTGGCAGAGTAGTAATATTAATTTTGACCCCCCCAGCACCTTCCCTGAGGCAAGTACCCGGTGGTGTAGTAAGAGTAATTTTGACCCCAGCCACTGTCCAGCACCTTCGCAGAAGCAAGTACTCGTGGAGGTGAAATTGCCGTTTTTATCCCACTGCTGTCCAGCACTTTCCCTGAGGCAAGTACCCAGTGAATCTATCTTTTGGACCTGTAATTTTTAGTATGGTCTTCACCCAACTTTTTGCCTTTTTTCACCTGAACATGGTGACCTTGGAGTTTACGTGATTTACGTATTTAGTTTACGTATAATTCTCTTTTACAATGGTGCACCACTAGTGATTTGGACCCCCACCACTGTCCAGCACCTTCCTTGAGGCAAGTACCCCTTGGAGTACTAAGATTAATTTTGCTCATAACCACTAGTCAGCACCTTCCTAGAGGCATAGGGTTTTTTAAGGAAAAAAATGGATATTAAAGAATGTTGACAACATACACTTATTTAATGGAATTAATATATGGTTATGGGATTGTTTAGTTTATTTCCTAGTGATTTTTGTAACCCTTTTCCCTACTTGAACATATGGGTTGCACTGTTTTAACAGCAAAAGTCACTTGTCTCCTCCTAGTTCTGTAGAGTTTCATCACCAGCTAAGTCTGTGTACCACTGAGCACAAAATGGTGGATGGCTGAATGTATAGGTATTTTCACCGTATTCAGTCATGTAAAAGAAAATATGTTTTGGAATGTATTTTTTGGATCATTCAGAATCTGAAAGAATGTATATTTATTTTGTACTGTGGAAAAAGATGGTTCTTTTTGTTCCTCTTTGTAATGACTGCCATTTCGAATGGTCACAGTCTGCATACATAGAGTGAAAATAGAGGAAGGGCACCAGAACTGTTGTATTTCTAATGCATGCACTGCATTTGCTATTGCAACAGCAGCGATATTGCACTATTAATTTGAAAAAGAAAATTATATCCTGAGGTAGTCACAACAATCTGTAAAAGTTCTTCAAGTAATTCACAAGAAGGATCGTCTTCGTTTCTTCAGTTTCTTCAGAAATAATTATTCTCAAGAAATCTAGCCGCCAACACGTGTTTTGTCCTTGGTGTTATAGACCACAGACTTCTTCAGAGGTAGAACATCATAATGCACACCATCAGATATAGTCATAACATGATGTTGAAGGACAACTATAATGTAACAGTCACTTATACCATTCATGCTAACGTGGATGAAACGTCATAATCATCTAGAAATGGCTGAGAATTCAAAGAAGAATGTGTAGTCTCACTCTGAGGTTGGAGAAAGTGAACAGCATTCACTGAAAAATGCCAACGATATGAATGTGTCTTCCAGTGAAGAGAAAAAGAACAAACTATATTGAAGAAATCAAGGTGATCAACAAACCAAGTGAAACTAAGCATTACCCTCAACAATCACCGATCCAAAAGGTGATGTGTGAAAATTTAAGCTAAAATATTCCAAGAAGAAACCAACGGTGTATTAACGATCCACCTAGGTTAAAATTAAAGTGGTGAGAAAGGAAAGTAAAAAACAGAAAAATGAGAAAAAAGGAAGAAGTGCAAAGTGACACTTCACCACCAACTTGGCACTCACCTATAGCTAGGCTATTGTTATTTGTTGAATGAAATGGTGTCAACGTAATGAAGATAATTAAATCGGAATCTATACAGGAAATATCAAAGGCAACAGTATAGATTTAGTAACCAAGTAATGACAACAATTGTCCTCAAAAGGAGAAACATACACTTCCATATATGATCTCAGAGAAACTTACTGGAAATATAAAAGGAGACTCTTGACTCAGTAAGTAAAGGTGTTATGAGTGGAACATCAACATCATGGAAGAGCTCCAGACGGAATAAGTATCTGTAAGACAATAGGGGAAACAAGCAACACCCCCAATGAGGTAGTGACGAATTAGACACTATACATACCACCCCCAACGGTACGCAATAGTTCAAACCTTAATTCTAGAAAAATAATTGTATATATCAAATGTCATCTCACATTAAAAACCCATATTATTTTGCCATGTGTGCGTTTTTCTCGAAGATTTAACCATAACTAACTAAGCATAGGAATCCTACATGTGGTCCCATTATGAATACATTCCTGACACCATTGAAGAAACCATATCGAAGTGTAGAAACAATTATACTCGTAAATTCAGGCATGATCTCCAATTAAATTTAAGCATGGCGTTATTATGCTTCACTTAAAAAACGATCGTAAGTGGACTTAACGTGTTGTCCATATAGGAGTTTTCAATACAGTAAAAACACTATGGAGTGGTCACCATCTGGCAGTTCTAATAAAGTATACAAACGCGGAAAGAAAAACAGAAGAACGCGCAAATAGACCGGCTATCACTAAACGTCTATGTATTAAAAAACAGCCGATCAGTATGACCAAACAGAGAGGGACTTCAAACCACTCTAAAGCGAAATATGACACGCATGAACTACAAACGACAAGAAAAAATACTCCATTAGTTTAAACTCACCTCGGAGTATGTGTTATACGACGCGCAAACAAGACACCGGCGTGTAGCGTGGGCGCCATATTGGATATCCAATATATAGCGTCCGCTTAACCATAACAATAGAAACAGGACTAGTGTAAACTTAGTAAGCCACAGATTTGAGCTGAAAATAGTCGAGCGCCATATTAGAGGGGCAAGGTAATCTATTGTTTCTAAATATATGACACAAAAATCCAGGTTACTATTTCCCAACCGATAAGAAGTGTCTTATTAGTTATTGTAAATGCACTTTTCGGTTGTCGTTGATAATACCAGTAAGTTCTGGATGGAAATCATGCCAAATATGGTGAGCCTCGAATTCAACACAATTAATACGACAACAAAGGGCTGGCAGTGAGAATAATATTATCAGAGGCCCTCAATGTCGAATAATCTGTGCAACCCTCAAATAGCCAAAAAAACAATATGGCCATAGTTACAGATACAAGAATCAGACCAAGGAAAATAAAAATAAAGAGCCAAGGGAAAAGTTAAACAAATAAAGAAAAACTATACGTAGAACCGGTGTGGCAGAAAGATTAGTAGAGTGAGGAGATAGTTTTAGATATTCACAAAATCCTGTGAAATTTGTATGTAACAAGCTCATGTTCTAAACACAATGTAGTCATCTTAACTGACATCTGAATTCAAAATTTCACAACATAAATCATAAATAACACAAACATATTATACATGTGCATTTTCATAATAAGCAAACCTGGCGCTCTCAAAAAATCATTCACAATGTGCCTTAAATTATTATATGGTCAGGATTAGAGTAAATAGAAATCACATTAACAAATCGATCAAGCTCATACTAGAAAAACCATATATCCTCATAAAAAATGTTCCCAATGAATTCATCGGAGGCTCTCACAAATTCATGAACAATATGCCTTTTAAAATTGGAACAGTCCAAATTTAAATCAAAACAAATTTTTTTTGCTCGGATAAGTAGATCTAATTGCTCATCGAAGGGGAAGAGACATGGACATCTACTCAGATGTCTAAAATCATAGAAAAATACATGCATTTTTGGCATATCTAATATCAAGAAACAGGGGTTCATTCAAACGATGGTAACCAGCAAACGACAAGTATATATTGAGCAGTCACTACAGAAATTTTCTACGGAACATCAAATCAAATAAATACTCAAAATGAGCACATACCAGATCTTCACTCTAAAGGGTTTACAAGATCATATACTATCAACAGCCAAGGAAGTATTGCAGTTCGTCGTCAAAATTGACCATCTTGCTTCCTTCTGTCGTAGTTTTAATTTACGATTACCCCCCTAGGACCTGGAGGTAGGGTCTCAATTCCATGGAAAGACAGTGACAGGTGCTCAGTCTGAGACCCGCACTCAATTGCGTGGACCGCCAATGGATACCTGGCGTCTCTATTCTTCAGAGCCCTGAAGTGTTCGCAACACGATACTTTAGTTTTCTAATCGTACTTCCTATATACACGTTGTTGCATCTGCATATTACTGCATATACAACAAAGGTAGTGTTACAGTCAATGTGTGTTTTGATGTAAAATGTTTTGGACCCGTTTTAGCTGAAATGGCGTATCCCATGTATTGCAAAACAACAGTTGATGGACAGAATGCAGAACAATGTCATACATTCACCCCAGTACAGAGATCTGGGCCTAAATAAATCGTTTTTTGCACTCCACACCACCCCAGTTCAGACATGGCCATATGCAAGTCAGCCTTGACCCTGTGCCTCATGGGAACAGTCCAGCCCGAACTGCCGAGCCATGTCTTCCTGGACCGGAATCAAGCATCCTAGGACCGGTTTCTGGCTATCAGCCGTCTTCAGCCAGGATAGCTTGACTCCAGTGGTGTGGAGAGCATGGGACTCACGTCTGAGCATACCCATCCCACTCGGGGTGACAAATGCAAAACAACAGTTGATGGACAGAATGCAGAACAATGTCACACATTCACCCCAGTACAGAGATCTGGGCCTAAATCCATCGTTTTTTTGCACTTCACACCACCCCAGTTCAGACATGGCCATATGCAAATCAGCCTTGACCCTGTGCCTCATGGGAACAGTCCAGCCCGAACTGCCGAGCCATGTCTTTCCTGGACTGGAATCAAGCAT
Organism: Lissotriton helveticus; assembly: GCF_964261635.1. NCBI lineage: Eukaryota > Metazoa > Chordata > Amphibia > Caudata > Salamandridae > Lissotriton > Lissotriton helveticus. The sequence continues at coordinate 147,075,376 of NC_136072.1, read as the reverse complement.
CCTAGGACCGGTTTCTGGCTATCAGCCGTCTTCAGCCAGGATAGCTTGACTGCAGTGGTGTGGAGAGCATGGGACTCACGTCTGAGCATACCTATCCCACTCGGGGTGACAAATGCAAAACAACAGTTGATGGACAGAATGCAGAAAAATGTCATACATTCACCCCAGTACAGAGATCTGGGCCTAAATCCATCGTTTTTTTGCACTCCACACCACTCCAGTTCAGACATGGCCGTATGCAAATCAGACTTGACCCTGTGCCTCATAGGAACACTCCAATCCGAACTGCCGAGCCATGTCTTGCCTGGACCAGAATCAAGCATCCTAGGACTGGTTTCTGGCTATCAGCCATCTTCAGCCAGGATAGCTTGACTCCACTGGTGTGGAGAGCATGGGACTCATGTCTGAGCATACCCATCCCACTCGGGGTGACAAATGCAAAACAACAGTTGATGGACAGAATGCAGAACAATGTCATACATTCACCCCAGTACAGAGATCTACTACTACAATTTACTACTACTAAATTGAGAAAAATCCTAATTTTAAGACTTTTAGTATTCACATAAGGCATTTAGGAGTCCTAAAGTTAGGTGTCCTAACTTTACTACTACTAAATTGAGAAAAATCATAATTTTAAGACTTTCGGTATTCACAGAAGGCATTTAGGAGTCCTAAAGTGAGGACTCCTAACTTCTGTAAATACCGAAATGAGTAAGTGCCTTCTGTGAATACCAAAATTAGTAAGTGCCTTCTTGAATACCAAAATGGTAGTAAGTTTAGGATTTTGTCTTAAGTTTGTTCGGTGAATCGGGCCCAGCGATTAGGTAAAAATCACTTTTTGGTTAACGCAAAATACGTATTTCATACATGTGGCCCACGGATTTGTGAGTTGGAAATTGTGATTCCAGTTTTTTCATTCTACTTACGCAATTTTAGTTTCTGTCATCCTCTATCAGCGATACCTGGTAGACTGTGAAACCGAGTCTTGTTGTTTGCTAGCAGTGGATCGTAGTTCAGGGCTTGAGCAGCGAGGCGTGCCATAAAAATTAACCTACCATTGATTTCCTATTAGGTGGGGGTCGCATTGGGATGCAACAGTAGGGAAAGTCTCCACCTTGGTTCTGCATTACTCTGACTTGGTGATGCACACTTACAACGCAACTTTTACGTCGTAATGCTGTTACAACGCAGCTATTACAACGCAGGATCCATTACATCGGATGCCATTACAACGCATGGCATTACATCGCATATGCTATTACAACGCATACCATTACATCGTAAGTATTGGTAAGTATATACATTTTTTTTATTTTATTTAATATTATATAATTGATTTAATTATTAATTATAAATAAAAATAAATAAAAATATTTATTTATGTTTTTAAATATTATAAATTAAATTTATTAATTTAAGTAATTTTTTTAATAAGTATGAGTATAGGAGTATATGTTTTGGTGTACTGAGGTATATGTTTTGGGGTGTTTGGGTATTTTTTGGTTTTTTCGGCAGGGTTTGGGTTTTGGGGTACAGGGGTGTTTTTAGGTTTCAGGGCTAGGTTTGGGTTTTGGGGTACAGGGGTGTTTTTAGGTTACAGGGTAGGGTTTGGGTTTTGGGGTACAAGGGTGTTTTTAGGTTTCAGGGTAGGGTTTGGGTTTTGAGGTACAGGGGTGTTTTTAGGTTTCAGGGTAGGGTTTGGGTTTTGGGGTACAGGGGTGTTTTTAGGTTTCAGGGTAGGGTTTGGGTTTTGGGGTACAGGGGTGTTTTTAGGTTTCAGGGTAGGGTTTGGGTTTTGGGGTACAGGGGTGTTTTTAGGTTTCAGGGTACGGTTTGGGTTTTGGGGTACAGGGGTGTTTTTAGGTTTCAGGGTAGGGTTTGGGTTTTGGGGTAAAGGGGTGTTTTTAGGTTTCAGGGTAGGGTTTGGGTTTTGAGGTACAGGGGTGTTTTTAGGTTTCAGGGTAGGGTTTGGGTTTTGGGATACAGGGGTGTTTTTAGGTTTCAGGGTAGGGTTTGGGTTTTGAGGTACAGGGGTGTTTTTAGGTTTCAGGGTAGGGTTTGGGTTTTGGGGTACAGGGGTGTTTTTAGGTTTCAGGGTAGGGTTTGGGTTTTGGGGTACAGGGGTGTTTTTAGGTTTCAGGGTAGGGTTTGGGTTTGGGGTACAGGGGTGTTTTTAGGTTTCAGGGTAGGGTTTGGGTTTTGGGGTACAGGGGTGTTTTTAGGTTTCAGGGTAGGGTTTGGGTTTTGGGGTACAGGGGTGTTTTTAGGTTTCAGGGTAGGGTTTGGGTTTTGGGGTACAGGGGTGTTTTTAGGTTTCAGGGTAGGGTTTGGGTTTTGGGGTACAGGGGTGTTTTTAGGTTTCAGGGTACGGTTTGGGTTTTGGGGTACAGGGGTGTTTTTAGGTTTCAGGGTAGGGTTTGGGTTTTGGGGTAAAGGGGTGTTTTTAGGTTTCAGGGTAGGGTTTGGGTTTTGAGGTACAGGGGTGTTTTTAGGTTTCAGGGTAGGGTTTGGGTTTTGGGATACAGGGGTGTTTTTAGGTTTCAGGGTAGGGTTTGGGTTTTGAGGTACAGGGGTGTTTTTAGGTTTCAGGGTAGGGTTTGGGTTTTGGGGTACAGGGGTGTTTTTAGGTTTCAGGGTAGGGTTTGGGTTTTGGGGTACAGGGGTGTTTTTAGGTTTCAGGGTAGGGTTTGGGTTTGGGGTACAGGGGTGTTTTTAGGTTTCAGGGTAGGGTTTGGGTTTTGGGGTACAGGGGTGTTTTTAGGTTTCAGGGTTGGGTTTGGGTTTTGGGGTACAGGGGTGTTTTTAGGTTTCAGGGTAGGGTTTGGGTTTTGGGGTACAGGGGTGTTTTTAGGGTTAAGGGTTGGGTTTGTGATTAGGGCTAAATAAATTATAGTTACCATTTATAAATTAATTAAAATATATTTATTAAATTAAATTAATTATATTATATTAATTACATTTTTAATTAATTTAATTAAATTAAAAAAATTATTTTAATTAATTTAATTTCATTACAATTTTAAACATATTTAAATTAAAATAATTTCATTATATTAATTAATTAAAATTAATTACAATTTTTATTAAAATTAAATTAAATAAATAGATTTAAATTTATTAAATTAAATTAACTACTATTTTAAAATGTATTTTAATTAAATTAAATAAATTAAATTATTTAAATTAAATTAATTACATTTATTTAAAAAAGTATACTTACCTATACTTACGATGTAATGCCATGCGTTGTAATAGCATCTGCGATGTAATGCAATGCGTTGTAATGGCATCCGATGTAATAGATCCTGCGTTGTAAAAATTCCGATGTAACGGAATGCGTTGTAATAATCCGCGATATAGTGACACCAATCCCTCTGACTTGCATAAAAGTAAGGAGTCTCATGATCAGATTAGTGCCCTGTAGGTAATAATTGACGAATAACTGCTTGGTGTGCTGGTAAGGAGTACTTTTTCCTTACACGTTTACCCTACAACCCTGTAGGTGGATGGACTTCTACGTCGTTATCTAACCTAAATATAGAGTGGGTCCATATGGCAAAAAACAACCTCACTCGGGCTTAGTAACCTACTATGTCTGGTATAGAAATCAGGTTTAACAAAGTAACTCAAAATGTAAATGAAAGTGTACTGGTGTGTATGTGTTTTTGTCTGTTTTCCCCTTTGAAAAATTGTTAATTATGGACAACAAGTATGATTATTTCAAAACAATAATTTTTCAGTAGATTTAAGCTTTTCAAAGTTTTGACAATCATTGTCTACAGCCTAGAGGAGGGCATTTCTTTCAATTTAGAAATGTTCTTACTGTACGCTGTTCTTCAACTTTTATTGCATTTTTATGATTTGTGTTTTACGTTTTAAAAAGCAGAGAATGCACTTTTCTTTCCATGGTCAAATTTTCTATTGAGATACGATTTCAATCAGAGGTTTTTTACCAGACAAACTAACTTGTTCTGCATCATCCTGAAGCGACAAGCTACAATATTTGAAACATATTGCTCAATAATCATATTTTTTTCCAGAAACAGAAGACAGTTTAAAATGATGGGACGCCATTCACTGCTGAAATGAGAAACCTGTTTAATAATACATCTCCAATCTCAGTGTAAAAGTGAGAGGTAATGACAATTCCAGAGAGGTGTATTACTTTTTAAAGTATAATTTATCATGTCAATGAATCGAAAACTTTGGATTATACAGTGTATCATAAAATGCTGGCAATGAATTCAGTGCCTGAGGCAGGTCTCAATGGATATCTTCATCAAAACAAGCTGCATATCCATAGCATTTTAGAAATGGTGACACTGCTCTAGGCATCTCCCCATTTCTATGTTGTCCACGGTGGGGGAAACACCTAATACGACCTACCTCACACACATACACAAAAACACACATGCACTTTCAGACACACACATCCACAGACACACATTAAAAGCACACACACACAGCATCACCATCAGGCTTAGTTTACTTGAAGATGTTTACCATTATTATGTGCACTAATATCATTAATGTGGTGGATAGGACACAGGCACTTATGTGTCTACTTTCAGAGGCTGAGCTTGTCTCCAAAAACAATAAGTGCCCGATTTTGAGTTTCAGCGGTGCGGGCGGTACTCCACCTCTGCGTCCCCTCACTGCCGAAACTCGCTGCTGCCCGCCCGATTACAAGTTATTTGTAGTCTGGTGGGAGGGAAGCGGCATTTCCAGTTCTGTACCTCTTTTAAAGGTTGCAGTGCCTTTGAAAAAGGCGCCGCAGTGGGAATGCGTCTTAAGGTTTCTGCACGGCATGGACTCAAAAGTCCATGCTGTGCAGAAACATTTGTGCATGCACACAGTGGGGGCACGTTATGCCCCACAGCGTGCATACAGAAGTAGAGGAGGCATAGGGGGCCCTGTATGACCCCCATTGTTTCCTCTTCTCCAAGTTATACCTTGAGGCGGGACCTCCATGTAAACCCTGGAGGGAAGGACACTTGTAATATGCTTGGCAAGGCAGCGGCGGTCCCTCCAAGCATATTGCAGCCTCCTGGCTGCCCTGCCACCTCCAGGGAATGCCGGTTCCCTGGCAGCGGTGGCTGTCCAAGGGTGATCCGACCGCCCAACTCGTGCTGGGGCGGTTGGACCACTGGTGCGGCGGTAGCTGGACCACCATGCCACCACGAGTCTGACAGTCCGAGGGCCGCCAGACTCATAATCAAGCTCTAAATGACAGCATTTACTGAATGTCAATGGAGAGGTTTTGCAAAATGTGCCATATTTTGGATATAGTTGGAAAAAGTAGAGGACATGTCTTGTCATAGTTTGTATATAGTTGGGATCTCAAATATTGCCATCTGCTTGACTCTAATTACTTATGGAAAGATTCCAATGACAGCATTATTCCCACCAGGAGTCAGTAAATATACAGACTGTTCCTCTTTTTTTAAATTTTTTTTTTATTTGCAAGCTGATGAGGAAGACATAACAATATACATAAAATAAAATACAAAGTATAGGTAGCACGATCATAGCAAAGGCTAGTTTCAGTTTCCACTTGGAACACATTACAAAGTAATTCATTTTATACATACATGAATAATGTCGGAGCCACGAAAATAATGTAAATCAGTACATCAGCAAAGTAATTATCCGTTGAAGAAAAAGAGAAAAGAAATATGTATATCCCTTCTCTCCTTTTCTCCGCCTTTAGGCAAACACAGGGCCATCGATAAAGTCGCCCCATATTTTCTCAAATTTTTTTTGTGAACGAGTTCCTCTAAGGTTAGCTAACCCGAATTCCATAGAGCGAATTTCGTTAACTAATGACCACCATTGCCAGATGTTAGGAGGTTTGGGACAAATCCATGCTCTGGCCAATGTAAGTTTAGCACAGGATATAAGAATCGTTATCAGGACAGATTGAGGTAGGGAAATAGGATATAAATCAAGTAGTACAATTGATGCGGTAAGAGTAGGTAGAAATATCTTTTTGATTTTCAGAACTTTGATTATTTCCCCCCAAAAGTCCTTTAGCATTGGACAGGAGAACAGCATATGTTCTAGGTCTGCTGCGTAGGCAAGGCATTTGGGACATTTGGTGCGATCCCCTTGAATGTTATTGTGGGACCACTTTGAGATCTTTTCCGGTGTTAATATAGCATACAAACTGTGCGAAACTGTTGTAGTCTTAAGCTAGATGAACGTACAGCATTGTTGATGTTAGCTAAAGAACATACAATTTGCTTAGACGTTATGTTTAAACCAGTTTTACTGCTCCATTTTTGAGCAAATTTTGAGCAGTCATCGATTTTAACAGCACAGAAGTATTCGTATGCCTCGCTTATCGCTGATTTGTTTCTAGTGGAGTATAGACAATTCCAAATATCAGAATCTAGGATATTAAGTAACTGTTTCTTTCTGATTAGGAAATCGTGTATTTGTATGTATTTAAACCTCATGGTTTCCGTCAGATTGTAAAGGGTTTGTAGAGTGTGAAAGTCTAGAAACCCTTGTACGCCGTATAGGTCCCCCAAAGTATTAATACCATGGGTTGACCATCTGCGGGCTGTTCCATCATTGAATATTCCCGGAAGACCAGGGTTGCCCCAAAGCTGTAGTTTCGGGTGGTAAAAAGAGGTTTTGCAATAGACCAGAATGTTAGCCCATATTCTGATAATGTCTTTGGCGGTCTTGAATTTCACCCTTTTTGTAGTAATTAGGGTCGTTAGCTCGCAGTAAAAACATATTAGATTCGGATTTTAACATAAATACATGAAAAAAGAAAGTGTCTTCCCTATGTAGCAGAGATCGAAGGCGCCTGATAAATGAGGACCAAAAGTATAACTTAACACTGGAAAGTTTAAGCCACCTTTGTCTGTACTATTTTTAAGAAGCTTCAGCTATCTTCTGGCTTTTTTGTATCCCCAAATGAAACTGCTAAAAATCCCGTCAAGTTGTTTAAAAAAGAAGTTATTTAAAGCAAGTGGGATAGAACGAAATAAGTATAAGAATTTGGGAAGTATCTTCATTTTAATGAGGTTGATTCTGCCGATTAAGTTCAGAGGTAGTCTATGCCACTTTTTTAATGTGGCGATGGTAGATTTAATTAGTTCATTGTAGTTAAGATTGTTTATTTCTCGTATTTTTGAAGTAATTTTTACACCTAAATAAGTAGCAGTCTTATAAATCAAGTAGTACAATTGATGCGGTAAGAGTAGGTAGAAATATCTTTTTGATTTTCAGAACTTTGATTATTTCCCCCCAAAAGTCCTTTAGCATTGGACAGGAGAACAGCATATGTTCTAGGTCTGCTGCGTAGGCAAGGCATTTGGGACATTTGGTGCGATCCCCTTGAATGTTATTGTGGGACCACTTTGAGATCTTTTCCGGTGTTAATATAGCATACAAACTGTGCGAAACTGTTGTAGTCTTAAGCTAGATGAACGTACAGCATTGTTGATGTTAGCTAAAGAACATACAATTTGCTTAGACGTTATGTTTAAACCAGTTTTACTGCTCCATTTTTGAGCTAATTTTGAGCAGTCATCGATTTTAACAGCACAGAAGTATTCGTATGCCTCGCTTATCGCTGATTTGTTTCTAGTGGAGTATAGACAATTCCAAATATCAGAATCTAGGATATTAAGTAACTGTTTCTTTCTGATTAGGAAATCGTGTATTTGTATGTATTTAAACCTCATGGTTTCCGTCAGATTGTAAAGGGTTTGTAGAGTGTGAAAGTCTAGAAACCCTTGTACGCCGTATAGGTCCCCCAAAGTATTAATACCATGGGTTGACCATCTGCGGGCTGTTCCATCATTGAATATTCCCGGAAGACCAGGGTTGCCCCAAAGCTGTAGTTTCGGGTGGTAAAAAGAGGTTTTGCAATAGACCAGAATGTTAGCCCATATTCTGATAATGTCTTTGGCGGTCTTGAATTTCACCCTTTTGTAGTAATTAGGGTCGTTAGCTCGCAGTAAAAACATATTAGATTCGGATTTTAACATAAATACATGAAAAAAGAAAGTGTCTTCCCTATGTAGTAGAGATCGAAGGCGCCTGATAAATGAGTACCAAAAGTATAACTTAACACTGGAAAGTTTAAGCCACCTTTGTCTGTACTATTTTTAAGAAGCTTCAGCGATCTTCTGGCTTTTTTGTATCCCCAAATGAAACTGCTAAAAATCCCGTCAAGTTGTTTAAAAAAGAAGTTATTTAAAGCAAGTGGGATAGAACGAAATAAGTATAAGAATTTGGGAAGTATCTTCATTTTAATGAGGTTGATTCTGCCGATTAAGTTCAGAGGTAGTCTATGCCACTTTTTTAATGTGGCGATGGTAGATTTAATTAGTTCATTGTAGTTAAGATTGTTTATTTCTCGTATTTTTGAAGTAATTTTTACACCTAAATAAGTAGCAGTCTTACATATCTCAGGGACATTTGCTGCTGGTGAATATTTAGCTATCATTTGTGTTTTATTTGAGTTTAGTTTATAACCAGATATTTTGCCGAATTTAAGAGCCTCTGTGTTAATTCCTTCTAGAGTCTCGATAATATCAGAAGAATATATGGCAATGTCGTCAGCATATGCCGTAATTTTCAACACTTGTTCATTAGATTTAAACGGTATAATTTTGGGTTGTGTTTGAAGGGAGTGTAAAAATGGTTCAAGTGAAAGGGCAAATATTAACGGTGATATAGCGCAGCCTTGACGGGTGCCCCGCGATATCAGAAAATCTGTAGAGGTCAGTCCCCCATAGCTAATGCAGGCTGAGGGGTTATCATATAGCGCTTTTATCCACTTTAGAAAATATCCATTAAACCCCATTTTAGTCATAACACGCCATAAGTAGTCCCACCCCACTCGGTCAAAAGCCTTCTCGGCATCCAGTAATATCATACCGAATGGGGTGGACTCTATCTTAGCCACGTCAAACGCTGTGATAGCCATATTGACGTGTGTGGTAGTGTCCCTCCCAGTAACAAACCCGTGTTGCTGAGGGTTAACCATTTTGGGCATAAGGGGAGCCAACCTGGTAGCTAAAATTTTTGCAAATATTTTTGCGTCTGTGTTGATCAGGGAGATGGGTCTATACGATCCTCTTTCCTCTTTTGGTTTGCCTTTTTTAAGAAAAAATGTTATTTTAGCTCTGTTCCATGACTTGGGGGCCTTTCCGGTCTCCCCAATGAATTGCATTACCCGTAATAGTAGAGGTGCAAGTTCCTCTAAACAGATTTTTATAAATCTCTAGGGGGATGGTGTCTTCTCTTGAAGCCTTTCCTGAGGGTAAAGCAATGATAGCGTGGCGTAGTTCTTGTCCAGGAATGTTTTCCGACAAAAGATCTGTTTCTAATTGACTAAGTAGGGCTAAAGGAAGCTCTTCTAAGTAATTCTGTATTATAGTTTCGTTCGGAGTGGATTCTGGAGTATATAAAGTCCTATAAAAATCTGCGAATTGTTCCAGTATGTCATAAGGTTGATCGTGTAGTAGATTGTCAGTGCCCCGAATGTTAGCGATTATGGTACAGGCTCAATCCTCCGCTGCTTTATACGCCAAGATTTTCCCAATTTTATCCCCACCCTCGTATTGTTCAATCTTATATTTGTGTATGTTAATACTGTTTTTTTTAATAAGTTTTGCTTTTGTTTCTGATTTCAGTTGACTTAATTTAAGGCCTATTTCTACTGCCGTTGGCAGTTTTAACCGTAGTGCTGTAGACAACTGTGCTTCTTGAGCAGAGATACTAAAGATCAGAGATTCGTTAAGTTTTTGACGTTCAAGAATTTGTCTGAGCACATACCCCTGCGTGAATCCCCGGATACTTGCCTTACAAGCGTCCCAAACTGTATTACAAGTGGCAGAATCTTGGTTGATTTCTATAAAATCAATGAGATGGGTTTTTAGCTGTGAGATATAAGCAAGATCTGTTATCAGATGTCTAGGAAAAGAAAATTGTCTGGGGCAAGTGTTTATATGTGAAGTATCAAAGGTCAGCATTATAGGATTATGGTCGGATGAGATTCGGGGGCAGACCTCCATTAGACAAGTGTTTAAAAAATGAGTACTAGCGAAAGCCATGTCCAACCGATAGCAGATTTTATGAGGTGCGGAGTAATATGTGTAGCCTGGAGAGTTGGAGTGTAGATATCGCCATGCATCTTTAATATTATGAGTGCGGCATAGATCTAAAATTGAGGCTCTAGTTTTGCGCATCCGTTGAAAACTCCCTGGCCTAGTAGTGTCTAATTGGTAATCCATGATGCAATTAAAATCCCCCATTATAATAAGTTCCCCATCCCAGTCCAAAAGTTTTATATTCAAGTCAACAAAAATCCTAGGTTCATCTTGGTTCGAAGCATACACCGCGCAAATGACAAATTTATGATTTTCAATATTCATTTGAGCTATTACCCATCTACCATCTTTGTCGTAAGCAGTTTGTAGGGTTTCGGCTTTAAATCGTTTATCTTTGAGAATCGCAACCCCTCTTATTGATGCCCCAAATGTAGTATAACTAACAATATCATAGCCTAATTGACAAATTAGTTTTTTTATCTTTGCCAGCTATGTGCGTTTCAGAAAGCAGTATGAGATGGGGATTGTGTAGTCTGATGGGCATATTATCAAGGGGGTTTATCTCCGCTTTTTTGGCTTTAAAAGCCAAGAAAGCGGAGATAAAATTATCTCCCTATTACCTAGCTGTCGCTAACACCAGTTAGCGAAAGCTAGTAGGAGATAGCGACCATCTTGGGCCCCACTTTGCATGTCAGTAATATTTATCACTAATGACATGCAAAGTGGGCGTGCCAAGATGTTAGCGACTGGAAACAGTCGCTAACATGGCTATCTCCTATTACCAACTTTTGGAGATATTCGCGCTAAGCGCGAATATCTCCAAAAGCTAACACCTGCCCTGAGCAGTTCTTAGCCATGTTATCCAATGGGAGGTGGATAACATGGCTAAGAGCATTAGCTCGGTAATGCATGAATATCGCTGACTTTTCAGCGATATTCATGCATTGCGGCTGTTTTTTATCGCATTTGCGATAAACATTGGTAATACCAAGGTTTATCTGCGATAAAAATCGCCGCAGCTCAGCGGTACATTTTTGCCTCTAACCAAGCAATAGCGATAATTATCGCTATTGCTTGGTAATATGCCCCTTAGTTCTTCAGACACAAGGCGTCGCTTATTTTTGCTATTTAGCCCCGCAACATTCCAGGCAAGACATTTTATTTTATACATTTACGAACGAAACAGCCAACATAATAACAAACCAAGTGGTATTTTCCAGTTCTAAAGCCGTGCATAAGTGAATATTTACTTTTATTTTTGTCGTTTGTAGCAAGTCTCCCTCTCAGGTTGCAAGCACATTTTTTCAGTTTTTTATCCCCCCACCCCGCAGAGAATCGAAGAATCCCTCCCTCCACCCCCCTGTCACCCACCCGCAACGGGAAGGGACCACCCCTCAGGTTCTGCTGCCGTTGGAGAGGCAGCTTCTGCAGCAGACTGCCTGAAGAGTCCTGCCACCACCCCCTCCGAAAAAAAAAAACCATTAAATCTCCTAGCGCTTAGTTCCCTTACCTATAGCCCATTAAATCAACAAAATCGTAACAAAAAAAAAACATGGTACTTTTAGCTAAGTAATTAAATCTCTAAAGTTTAACTTTTACTTAGTCCGGAGAGATAATGTTCAACTTCTCTAGGATCGTCAAAGAAATGAGTAAGCCCGCCTTTGATGACTTTAAGGCGCGCTGGTTCTTGAAGAAAAATTTGCCCCCCCACAGTTTTGACTGGGTCAATGAATTTGCGCAGTTCCCAACGTCTATCCATCATCGCTTTGCTAAGATCAGACCTGACAAATAAGGATAAATTCCCTATGGTTATAGGAGTATTAGGTCGAGCTTTCTGCCATATGGCCTGTCTCAGCAGGAAGTTACCAAAAAAAATAGGAAAAGGACGTGGGAATTTGCTCTCTTTGTTCTTTTGAATTAGGGGTAAACGGTGTGCTCATTGGATTTGGGAGTCCCAGTCCCAATCTGCTAAGTCCGGGAGAGCTTTTTGTAATAGGCCAACAAGAAACGCTCTCGAGTCTGACCCTTCTGATCCTTCCGGCACCCCAAAGAGTCTCAGATTTGATCTTCTCTGCCTATTTTCTAAATCCTCAACTTTAAGTTGAAGTGCGGTTATCTGAGTATCATGCTGGTTTACTACTAAGTCAGTGCGTGTTGTTACTTCTTCCACCCCTGCTACTCGGTGCTGCAGCTCTTCAATATCCTGCGAAACCCCAGAAAAGTTGGAGGTTAGTTCTGATAGAGAGGACTGGAGTTTATTGTTATCTTCACGCAATTGTAAATAGTGTTCTTGTGCTTCAGCACGTTGATTAGTTAGTATTTGAAGTATTATGTCAAGTTGGGTAGAATTAGGTTCTTGCTTGTCTTCCTCTTCTGGGTTTTGAGAGGGGATATTGTTCGTAGTCGTGGAAAGGGATGCAGCAGCCGAGGTTGGGGCGGTAAGCCGAGCTAAGGTGTTGTCGTCGACAGTTGAGTCTGTAATGCTACCTCTCCTCTCTCCATCTGTAGCTCGCAGCCTTGCCTTGATTGATGTTGAAGGGCCACTAGCTAATATAGTTATTGAGGTAGGTTGTAACTGAGATGGAGACGTATCTTGTTCAGTTATGACCTTAGCTGATGCGTTGAGTGGTTCACTTATAGTATTGTTATCTAAGAGAATTGAGCTGCCTAACAGACCGGAGGTTGGATCAGGGTCCGTAGGGCTTGTCCCAGATAGCATTAATGTCATATTTTTTACCAGCCCCTTGGCCTCTATCCATTTCCTAAGAGGGCTTTTGTCGACCAAAATTTTCTTGGTGGTCGAAATGTTGTTGGTAATGATTCGGTTTTAGGTAGAGCTAGCTTTCACCCCTTTTTTTTGGTCTTGAATTTACTTTTTGTTTTGCGTCTTCTAGTCGCCAAGGGTTTTGTTAAGTTTTCAGATGGGTCAGCCGATTCTTCTTCCGTCTCCATTTCATATTCATCGTGGGAGCCCAAGTCTGCACTTTCTTCACCTGTCACCACGAAAGCATTGTTATTCTCATTTTGTTGTAATCGTATACTGCTAAGTCCTGCATCAGCTAAGTCAGGTGTTGGCCCGGAATCAGGAGTTGGTGGTAATTCAATGAGTTGCTTGAAGTTAGGGTTAAGTACCCTAGCCTTATCAGTTGCTTGTATATTTGAGTTTGTTTTTACACTTGTAGTTTCCTTTTGTGGTTTGTTTGTTGTCTCTTGATCTTTTGGTGATGTATCGTTTAGGCCACCATTTACATCTATGGCTTCCGGGGTTATTTTTCCAGACACATCAGACACATCAACTGGGCTAGCGGGGGTGTTTGTACAATTGAATACATCGGTTTTAGCCCCATCGTTTCCTATCAAACACCCCACTAGAGCCCCCATCTTAGCTTTTTGTTTAGCAGCATTTTTAGCAGTTTTTTTTAGTGAGGAAGTGTTCCTATCAGTCACATCAGTCAGCACTGGAGGACATATTAAAGGCTTACCGGGAGCTGGTTTTTCAGTACCTTTATCCATATTCTTATCAGCCAGCGTTGCCGCCGCCGTAGTAGAGAGCTTTTCTTTGAGACTATGTAAACCTGTCTCTCACCCTGAAGCCTCAGAGACCGGGAGAACTGCAAAATCCGGAGGCTTGGTTACTAGGTCCGTGGCTCCCTTTGTCAGTATGAGGTTGGAGGTTGAAGGCACCGAAGCTACATTTATTGCAGTTGCTGTAATAGTGATCCCCGCCCCCGTACCTGTTGAGGGTAGGGAAGGTGCTGCCATAGCTGCCGAAGTTGTTGTGTTTGCAGTCCCCGTATCCATGGAAGAAGGAGCGGCGGTAGCTTTGGTGTTCCGCGTGATACGCGGCGGGTTCTTGGGAGACATCACGTGTGACCACCAAGTGCGGACAGGATGAAGACCTATCCAGCCGACCTCCGATCCAGAGAACAGGCAGTGGATCTGTCGGATTGAGTACCTAACGGTCCGGGAGAAATTCGAGAGCCAGAGCATCGGTGAGCGTTTTTAAAAAGTCGGTTTACAATCCGCTGTGCAATCTGTCTGTGCAATCTGTGTTTTTTATTCATACTCCGAAGTTTTGGCTCAGAAACAACAGCTCTTCCATCTCATTTCAGAGGGGGTGAGGAGCTCCAGGATTAGCTGCCGCCGGCTCGCGACCTCACTCCGCCATCTTGGGTCGCGCCGCATACAGACGGTTTCTCAATAATAAAAATGTTTGACACTGAAAATCTTAGGGGGAAAGAAGGCCTGCCGGTCCCTACTAGCTTTTGTTGAATAACAGTCTTACATCTCAAAATATATTTAAAACTTTAAAAGTCATCTGTAGCCATATCCCGGATTCTCTGAATCAGTGCAAAAATAAAGGGAACATCCCTGTGCAAAAGTTTTGCTGCTTGAGTAATAAAGACTGGAGCAAATGGTATTTGCACATTTTCATTTGACGTGCTTACATTATAAGGTGGGTTTGTCTGCATTTCAAATTTGAAAGAAGAGCATATGTCAGTTTTTACCTTGTTTCATCACTAACGTGCAAAATCAATGTTCTCATATTGGTCATAAAAGTTTTTTGCAGACTGTGGCTTGTCTGTTAACATCTCAACGATTCACATAAATAAAGAAGTTACTATTCAGGTTCATTAATAGCTCCACAATCCATGTTCTTTGTTTTGCTTTAGTGCAAAGATATTTCCTTGATATAAACTGTAGCACAATTTATTTAGAAAGTAATATCTCTGAACCCTGAACAAATTGTTAAGGTATTATTTTAAGATTATATGGTTTGTTGTCAAACGATTATGAAATGATGAAGGTTGTTAAACATTGCCATGTGCAAGGGACTTGCTTGTGGAGGATGAATGATGGTGATGTGCAAACACCAAAGCCCTCCACCAAGGATGATTATTAAATTACATGTGTAGGCAACGCCATGATGGAGGATGTGCAACTGACACACGAGCATGGCCATGCGCATCATTTTACCAGACTTTGATGTACTTAGCTTGAGAATATAGAGCTTCATATATCACGCCATTCTATGATGATTGTACACAACACAACACTGAATTGGAGTTAGTATGATTATTGATAGTCTGATTTAAATTAAAGGTACACATATGACACCAGCTATACATCCTCTCCTCCATTTTCCCTAATGTTGCCTCCAGGTTAGTGTGCAAGTCACATACTTTGTTTGCAAAAAGTTGAAAGTGATGAACGTGCACCCTTTGAGCATACACCATGATTGTTTCTGTTTGTTAGCTCATGATAGGAGGTTGTCCGCCATCTTTATTAGTTTAGGCAAGGTGATGTTGTTTTATTCTTCTAAAATGCTGTGTAGCAAGGCCGGGGTGATTTAAGCAACAGCACTGCAGGCATGGTTTTCAATCTGGTTAGAATACGTTTTTTCCCTGATTAACTTTGGTAGCTTGCCTTCTGGAATGGAGAAGAAACGTGATATAATTTAAGTCCATGAAAATGTCTAGTCCCAACGAGTATGTTCTTTCTGCTCTTTCACTCGACTTTTTATTGGTACAAAGTGTTGATAAATCAGGCACTTTGTGATCATCTCCTGATTGCTAAAGCTAGGGTCTAATTTTTATTTTCCTAAGAAAAAAAAACATCTGAGAGTTTAAGCTGAGATTGGCATCCAAATGTTACCTACCTGGATTATGGCTATGCTAGTGTCTCTAAGATAATAGCAAAGCGATAGAAGAAGGTGAGGTGATTTGTCAGACTGTCTTAAAACCTTCAAGCTTTTATTTTTATTGGTTCTTCCAGGTATCAATATCTTTTGGTCCATTTGAGAGCTTGAGAAATGGTCTCCATTACTTGTGTATTTGCCTTAAAAAGAGGTCAGACTTCCTGACCCTTCTCAGAGCGATGGCCAGAATGATCTTATGATGCATGAATTTCCAAATTATTTATTTAATAAGAAGTCGAGAATGGGGGAAGGGCAGAGCCCTGACACTCCAATTAAAGAACCACCACTGATATATTTAAGCTAACTGCATGGAAGTGGAATGAATGGTATCTTGTAAAATCTTAGGAGGTCTATGAGAAGATTAACACATATGTTGAAAGTTTCTGTATGTTACTGGACTTGAGGGAGTTAAAAGCTTTACCAGTCTGTCTTCTTGTGAAAGGACTTTGAGAAATGATATGGCACATTTTACTGGAGGATAGAAATGCTTTGCAAAGGCATTACAGACATCTTGCTTGTGTCTCTTTGATGGGGAAGTCTATTGGTGTAGTTTTAGGTAGGTGTTCAGTGGTATATTGTGCTCATGCAAGTATGTTACATTGTCCTTATAATGCGATGGAGTCTTGTACGTTTTACTTATTGTTCATGAATATAGTTGTAGGCAGTCCTTCAGTCCTAGGGCTTCACATGCCATAACAGTCCTAAAAGGCATGCTACATGCACAATTGTAAGATGCTGGGTCTAGTCAGAACCGCTCAATGTTTTCTCTAATTAAGCAGAACAATGGAAACACAACTGTCCTGCATGGACCAAACCTTCAGTCCTGATTTAATCTCAAAAGCGTTATTTTTTCATATTTTAAGTTTCATTAAAAAAATTCTGGTAAATTTGACAATTATTTATAATCAAACAATTAGAACCATAGTATTTACAAAGGGAACTCCTATTTACAAAATCTATGTGAGAGTATGTACAGAAAAACAGTGAATAGAAATAAAGTTTTTTACTGAAAAAGAAGGGACTCGCGTTCAACTTCAATTCATACCACTAGCAATCTGTGTCGCATTCATATTAAACATATATGGTACAATGTAGGGAAACGAAGAAAGAGGGAAGAAGGGGGAGATCAGTGTGTAAGTGTGACTCGCCTATTAGTATTTTATTTTTAGTCAGGCTGGGCAACTTTCACATACTTAATTGTTCAATGTATCTAGTTGTCAGACATTAGGCCATCATGAATTATTTCAGAAATACAAAACCGTGTAATTGATTGGCCTAGAAACAAACAAACAAACAAAGGGGTCGACTCCTTTCAAATCCCCTCAAATACGGGGATTATCTTTAGGACCACATGAAGAATAAATCTGTTAATCTTCCGGATCTATTTCCTGTTATGATTTTGATGATACAAGAAGAGGAGCGTAGGGCTTATCAGTAATGTCGTGTCAAGTCCAATAATACTTGGAGAACCAGCTTGAGTATTTTCTGTATTGGAGAGTAAATCAGAGTCCTTGCAAGGGCAAAAGGAGTCTCCTATCGGCAGCGGCTTCAATCTCTGTCTGCCATGACATTTTGTTTTGTTGATCATTATAGTGGCGTAGACTTACTGCGCTAAAGCCAAACCCTTGTTGTTGAATGGGTCTAGTCAGAACATCACCTTTTCATGGGTCTTCATTTCCCAGAGTGTAATGACAATGTTCACTGGGTTAATGTCTCGTCTATTCTTCTGGTAATGCTCTTGTGGAGTGTAAGCAGTTAATAAAGTGTCATACAGGCAACTCGTGCTGCCTGTTTTCAATGTAGTGGTTCTGTATGGGAGTCTGACCTCTTCACTGGTCCACTGTTTATTTTCCCTCAAGAATAATGACAAGGAAAAATGGCTTCTCTGCTCGCCTCTAAATGATACCAACCATAATAACAACTGAGTATTCATGGTGGCTGTAGAAAGACTTAGACCTAATTTTCATCCAGCCTGCCCCATTGAAATGAGTATGGGAAAAGAGGAAAGAGATTAGGAAAGGGAGCAGAAGCAGGTCGCCACATGCACAGTTCTTTCATGCATGTGAACAGTGCAGCTTGTCCAAGGTTGTAGGCTGTGATCGCCATTCTGCAACGCGAGGCGACTTCGGGAATGATTCATTCTTTTCACGTCGGCGAATTGTTTCGATCACTCGTCCACACTCAGCGGGACTACTGTGAATGACCGTACTCCTGGCAGAATTGATACATTAACATCACTTCAATAACTATCTGAAAGATGCCGCGTACCGACACCTTATGACCTTGACCAAACTTCCCTATTGAGAGCATCCTCCACCTCATCCATCTGGGAGACAAGCAACCCCTGGTTGCCTGCCCCTACCCCCGTCCTGATGAAGACCCCGATGCAAGGTTAATACTAATACCTGCCACTAGTAGAGGGTCGAAACGTCGACAGCTTACATTTTGTTTCAGCTTCACCCCATGATTTGAACATTTATTGTAATATGTGAAGCATGATTTATATGAAATGATTTATTGAACGCATAGTCTTTTTGCTTGTGTCTTTAATTTTGACTTTGATACGCAATACAGTTAGGCCGATTGGCCGTTTTTATATTGGCACTATCCAATACCCACACTTCCTTGCACCTTGTCACTTCCCTCTCCCTCCCTGGGGCACCACAAAGTATCTGTGATTTTGTATTCTAATCGATGACAACTTGAATATACCTACATTGTGAATAAACAACAATGCAGGCAATTGATTTTTCTTGAATTTTCTTTCATTTTCACTTTATTATTCAATTTTGAAATTGTTACTTGCTGGGACCCCCCCTTTCTCAGTACGTGATCTGGTGTGCAGCACTGATAGAACTGCACATACTTGGAAATGTGAAAACTATAACAGCTGTGGCTCTAGTCACGGTCCTGGCACAATGGTCTTGAGCATCTCCATGTTACAATTGCACACTCCCCTTTCTTATCCCTACATAATCTGATTTGTAAATTTCCACAGAAGCACTGGTAGATAGTAACAGGTATCCAGAAATAAGCTGAGCTTCTGTTACACCATTTAATTCCTTGTTACGTCTATTAACTGAGTTTTTGGTTACAGTTCTAGTGATATTTTGTAAAGGATAATTTTCACTATAAGAATGTGTTTTATCATAGGTCAGTGCAGATGTATCGTGTCACATAAGTGCACATACAGCATTCCTTCTTGTTTTTAATGGGTTGGACTTGTATAGTTCATCATTCTTCTGGTATAGTTTGTGATTCCTTTCAAAACATTCTTTGTCTACACTCCACAGTCATTAAATTCATTGTACAAACATTTGTTTACTAGCTTTTGTCAGTCACAAGGATTTCCCATTCTTGATTTCGCCTTAACCAACCTGGTCCATTAGGTCCACGTTGCCTCGGACTGCCCCAAAACCTAATCTTGGAGTTGGCATCCTTTTGGAGAACACCGACTGTCAGGAATGCTAAGAGACTTACCCCGCAGAACGACCTAGTGAAATGGTAATTTCCAAGCTTACTGAAGCAGACTGCACTACTTGGTTCAGAGAAAATTGACAGAAATGCTACAGTGTGAGATCAGTTATTTATCTATGGTAGCCAGAGCAAGAGAGCGATAATAAAGGGGTCACGGGTTGGTCAGAGATGCTCCATATCATGATTTCTGACCTGAGATCCAATGTAATACTTGGAATAGGAGCCGACAATCCATACTACAGCATTACTCCAATGCCAAACAACCCATAGGAAGGCACAATATTAGTGAAGAGTGGTGAGACCCAGGGGAAGTAGGAGGTTTTGTGGGTGCCAGTGTAAGTAAAGAAGCCTCAGCAGGAAGCTCACACCTCTTCTCAGTAAACAGACAGGAAAGGTGGACATCTAGAACCCTGGTGTCTGTGCCAATATCAACTGATCAATCATGAGCATTGGTTGCAGATTCCTGAGAGTCTATAGTGACCCAAAGTATCACCATAAAGCCCAGTCCACTGTGGCAAGGCCTGCCCATCAAGCCCCCAGGCGGTTGCCACATATACTGACAGCATTCTGTCATGGTCTGAGATATTCCATAGTAAAAAGGGAAGGTCTGAAAGGAAAACAACAAATACCATGAAACACCTTTGAATGGTAATCTTTGAGAGGGGCAACGAAAAGAGATCTTGTGTTTAAAGAAGAATTGCTTAAAGGAAAATCCATTAATAATACATCTCCATGTTTACCTATACACATTAATCAGATACATCACAAAGACATTACTTACTCCATTAGCCACTCAAAGAAAATCAAATAAAGTTGAGAATAAGGCACATATCTCTTCTTGCAGTGCCCAGGACACAAATGTAGGTAACCGAACAAAGACAGTGACACCAAGCATAGCCATTCCAGCTAAACCTCAAGTGACTCCAAATATTAAATCCATGAAAATCAGAATAAACAGCAAGCACACACCAAAGAATTATCTAGATCCAACCAAGAAAGCTAATACAATAATCAGTAGCCAACTGTAAGAAAGTTTATGACAGAGGCTAAATTGAAAGAAAAATGAATATAATTAATGCTCCCTATTTTCCGTTTTTACTGATTTTTTTTAATTAAAAGCGGACAGAACACTTTTTATCCTCATGTCTTTATTGATTTTTTTATGTGGATGAAAACAGAAATTAGGTTGTTTTTAGTGAGTTCAAATGCTGTCAGTCATGACTGCCTCGCCAATAGCTGTGCGGATAGACACGCAAGGGGGTTAAAAAACAGAAAGGTATTTTAGCAATACGACTTCAAAAGCCGTAGATATGCACAAAGATGATACTAAAATCTGCACGTTTTCATAAATGTCAATTGATTTCTCATCTGTGTGTGTTCATATCGTTGAAATATCTCATGAATTCAAGAGTATATAGTTATTGGTTAAATAAATGTGTCAATATACAAGTTACAGATCCAATCTTTGACTAAACATAACATTCATATGGAAATAGCAGAATATTAATATTGATAAATGCAGAGTGAAATGTAAAAAAATATATACTATAAAACCAGGAGCCCAAAATTATAATCAATAGCAAAGGTCGAAGAAGTACACAGATAGAACAATAAGAAGCACTCGTTATTAATCCCTACCTTGGCTAAAGAAATTGGTTGGCCCAGGAGTTGTTAGACCTTGTGATTGGGCCCACTTCCTGACTAAATAGGATGTTTTGCGTGTATTTTCCTGATTTTCCTCATAGTTGTGACAATTTAGCAAATAAACACAGTAATCATATTGTTCAACTGTACAAGTCCCACTGATTAAAGGTAATACACTGGTATTACTAAACAAGACATTCCCCTCAGCATTGGCCACCCTGGAACTCTAAAAGTGACATTCAGCATTTTAATTCACTTATAACATGATTTCTCTTCTGATCATGTTTTCATCTTATTGCTAATTTAGCTTTTTTGTCACTTTCTGTATTTTTTATTTTAAATGGTTCCCTTTGGAAATGGTCATATACTGTACCTAGTTCTGACATGCTTTCCTTTCAGCTGTTTAGATAGCTGATGCACCAAAGGCCATTGACCGAAGTGTGGTAAAAGAACTTAGGGGCATATTACCAAGCAATAACGATAATTATCGCTATTGGTTGGTTAGCGTGAAGAATTTATCGCCGAGCTGCGACGATTTTTATCGCAGATAAACCTTGCTATTAGCAAGGTTTATCTCTGAAACGATAAAAATCGGCCGCAATGCATGAATATCGCTGTAAAGTCAGCGATATTCATGCATTACCGAGCGAATGCTCTTAGCCATGTTATCCACCTCCCATTGGATAACATGGCTAAGAACTGCTCAGGGCAGGTGTTAGCTTTTGGAGATATTCGCGCTTAGCGCGAATATCTCCAAAAGTTGGTAATAGGAGATAGCGATGTTAGCGACTGTTTCCAGTCGCTAACATCTTGGCACGCCCACTTTGCATGTCATTAGTGATAAATATCTCTGACATGCAAAGCGGGGCCCAAGATGATCGCTATCTCCTACTAGCTGTCGCTAACTGGTGTTAGCGACAGCTAGGTAATAGGGAGATAATTTTATCTCCGCTTTCTTGGCTTTTAAAGCCAAAAAAGCGCAGATAAATCCCTTGATAATATGCCCGCTAATTTAAATGAGAATCACCATGCGCAGCAATTAGCTGGCAGAAATGTACCATGTGACTTCTTCAAGAAAGATCATCCCCAGTGAGAAGGTAAAGAAACATAGAGTTACAGAAATAAGGGTTTGGACATGATGGCAATTCTAAAAATCTTTGTCATGCAGACGGCCAGTATCTGAGGATCGAAGAGCACTTGATGCAGAATACTTAACTTGTAACCCCAGAAGAGAGCGTGAGAATAAACAATGTGACCACATGATAGAGGTCACAGACAGGGAGCCTCATTTACAAGGCCATTGCGCCGCTGGTGCATCACTTTTTTTGATGTACTGACTGTGCAGTGTGCCTTCCCATATTTACAAGTCCGCGTAAAGCCAAACTACATGACTTTTCATGGCCTTGTAAATATGGGCCTTTCACACATTACTCTGCATGAAAGGGGCATCCCATAGATGTTGCTGTGGGTGTCTCCACGCAACATCAATGGAACCTAACACATTCCCAGATTTACAAAGTTTTGTAAAGCTGAGAAGGCGTCAGAATCCTACGTCTCCCCAGAGGAGTAGTAGGAGTGGGGCAATGAGGAAAAATACTTTTATTTCTCCTTATTGTTTTCTCTTTCTATGCGTGCTGCATTCTGCAGCATGCATAGAAGGAAGAAAATGCCACCAATTATTGTTTTTGTGCAGGAAAGTGTCCCTTCCTGCACAAAAACTATCATCCCCGCACCATAGGCACCCTTGCAACATTACTCAAGGGTGCATGCTCTTGCGAATGGCAGCCAATTGTGCGCCAGCACAGGGGAAAGCACATGGTTGCATCAAATTGTTGTATTTATTTGCAATGTTATATAGCGTAGACATGCCCTGAAGGCATCAGAGCACTTTGCAGCAGTTGCATGATACAAAGGTAGGGCAAGTTACAGTTGCAATAATTCCTTCCAGACATATTGCATCAGCTACAATCAGGACAAATGCAGTTGTTTGACAAGAAATATACACGGTTGAAGCATTGATTAACATGGTGGGGGGACACAATGAAGGTAGTTTGTCTACTGCATAGAGTACTTAGGCATGGTCGCGGGTGATTAACCCAGGTGTCTGTCAAATAGGATGTGCTTGAGGCCCTTTTTGAAGGTGGCTATGCAGGTTGATAGGCGAAAAGAAAAGGTAAGGAATTCCAGATTCTTGTGGCCCTACCAGAGAATGGCTGGCTCATGTACCATTCACGACTGAAGGAGGGGGTGTTCCATGAGGTGGGATTGGGGATTTCTGGAACCCCTATTTGCTTCGGGATTTTCGTTTTCTGACTTAGATAGGAGGATTAAGAGGAGAACAGCACTAGGTGGGTAATGCAGCCAGTTTTGAATTGGGCCCATTGGAGGGTTAGCAGGGCAAGGGAAATGTGGTCACATTTCTTGAGACCTAACACGAAGCACACTGCTACATCTAGAGTTGCTCTCAGTGGGCATTGATGAACTTTAGGGATGCCTGAGAGAAGGGCAATTCTCTAATCTAGTCTGGATAGAATGAGGGACTGCATTGCTGTTTTGTGGTCTTCTTTTACCATGATCAGTTGCATGACGCCCCACAGATGCCTGTGCTGGTGTTGTGTGCTTTTGTTCATGACTGTGATGTGGTTGTGGATGTGGTTGTTGAGGTTTAGATGATCGTCACGGGTGATACCAAGGGATCTAGCACTCTGGACAAAGGCAGGGTATCCATCCAGGGCAGGAAAGTTGGCCATCCATTCCTGTACTGGGATTTTTGCTTATGGAGGTGAGATCAAAAAAAAATCTGTTTTAGTTTTGGGTTGAGTTTTAGATGATGATTAGACATCCAGTTTTGCATCTACATGAGTGTAATTGAAAAGAGGGTAAGGTCTTCAGGGGAAGAGATTTTCATGTATATTTGAGTGTCATCAGCATAGAGCTGGAAGAGAATCCCAGCATTTCTGAGAATCACACATAGTTGTTCTAGGTAGAGTTTAAATAGGGTTGGTGAGAGGATCGAGCCTTGAGGTACTCCTTGATACAGATTCACTGGTCTCGAGAACTTGTCGCCCATTTTCACAATTTGTTAGTTCTTGGTTAGGTAAGAGGAGAACCATTACGGGACTGTAACTCCACAGCCGATGCGTTGTTCAAGAGTACGAAGGAGGTCCAGATGATTGATAGTGTTAAATACAACGCATCCCTGTGCTTTTAAAATGGCGTAGTTCACCACATCAAAATGGCCTGTGGCGCTGCTTCACTTCTTGGTAAATGAGGCCCAGGGTTTTTTGTTTGAAGTGCCTAAAAAGCTTCAGCTTAGCCCAAGAGCATAAGAGCTCTTTATTAGCACCAGATTACAATACATGAGGTCAGATACATTTTCTTGCTAAGGCGAAGAGAGGGCACATGATTTGCCCAGAACCACAGCATGTTAAACCAACACCTGCAAAGCTGGTTCCCCAGCTCCAAAATTGGCAATATGGCCACTCAGGCACATCTCCTCTACATGATGAGAACACTCATCAGCATGAAGAACTTTGAGAATGAGTCTGGTTGTAGGTCCACTGTTGTGCCATTCTGAAGTTCTGACTTCACCCATCTGCCTAGGTCATAAAATGATCTTGGCTAATCGGTTCGGGAGGGTCATCGAACATCTGGTCTCCCCCTGGCAACATGGTTTTATCCCTGGTAAGGGTACAACGGATCACACCCTGAGAGCTATTTCACTCTTTGATATCATGTCCTGGACAGGGGGCCAGATGTCGATGATCCTTCTATATGCTGAGAAAGCCTTCGGTCAGGTGTCATGGGAATTTTTGTGGGGTATGTTGGAGGCTAATAATTTTGGGCCTGGTCTTGTAAAATCGATAAGAGCAATGTATCAAGAACCAAGAGCTAAGCTCCAAGTAATGGGTATTGAATCTTTTGCAATTAGTAAATCGAGAGGAACAAGGCAGGGATGCCCCTGCACCCCGATATTGTTTGCTATGTACATCAACCCTCTGATTATAAAATTATTACAGACCCAGGAAATAAAACCAATCATTGTTGGTGCGTAAGAAGCAAAGATACTTGCTTATGCCAATGATGTGGCAGTACTAACACCAAACCGCGCTGAGGCAATTGCAGAAATAGATATTATTACCCAGTCATTTGGTCATTGCTCTGGATATTCTCTTAATAGAGATAAAACGATTGTTCTATGCACTGATAATATTGACTATGTTGATCCTAGAAAAGCAGAAAAAGCCACGTATCTTGGGTAAATTCTAAGTCCATAGGTTCAAAACATTAATAAACTCAACTATGAACCCCTTATGAGGGTCATAAGAAAAGATCTTACTAGGGTTAATACTCTTCATCTGTCAATCATTGGTAGGGGACATTTTCTAAAAATGAACATACTTCCAAGGGTACTATATTTGTTTCGAGCTATTCCCTTAATTATAGAAGATCATATTATTAAATCTCTTGAATCACAAATGTCCAATTTTGTTTGGCAATATGGGAAAAAATCAGGAAGTCTCTAAAATAGTTATCCCTACCACAAAACAGGGGCAGCCTAGCAATTCCCAATATGATGTTATACTTTTGGGCTGCTCTTCTCCAACAAATGGCACCACTCTTTAATACCACAGCTGCCACTTAGAACACTGAGGTCATGGAAATACCACCTATCTATGAATTATCAATTGGAAAGAAAGCTCAAAGGCTCTTGCTGAGACAACTAGAAACAAGCTACCTTAAAAAAGTTAAATTCAAAGTCATCAGTAGTGCATGGAAAATATGGAGGAAGGTTTCTAGATATATGGCAATCCCAAAATTCAATAGATATACTCCCTTGTGGCATTCTTCTCTATTGCCTATACAGGCTAATGACGACATTGCCAAAAAATGGGAAAGCATGGGGATTACTACAGTATGGGACTTTTTGGGAGATGACTCAAATACCAGGTTTTTGCATTTACAGAGAAACTTTGAGATTTCTAATAATGATTATTTTAAATTTTTTTCAAGTTAATTCTATTCTTAACCTAAAAAATCCAAGTATTACACTGGAAAAGATCCCATTCTTTGATATTATAAGTAAAAATGTGACTAGAATTCGAACCATATATGGTTTGCTTCTTGAAAAACTTCAAGATGACCTGGAACGTACAGAGTCATCATGGGCTGGTAAACTTGCTAACCCCAATGTTGATATTGACATGAGCCTACTTTTAACATCACGTTTACTCTTATCTTCTAATTTAAAAGACCAGCTATACAAGACCATCTACGAATTGTACTATACCCCTGCTAAGCTGTATGCATGGGGTAAAAGAATAAACGATGAGTGCCCCAGGTGTGGAGGGGGCCCAGCCACCCTATCACATATGTTTTATGAATGTATTAAATTAACATCACCTAAAAAGATGCTATCCGAATTTTGGGAGGAAGTGTTTGAGCATAAGGTGGCGGAATATTCTTGGCTATGATAGCACTCTTGGGCTTAATACAGAGGAGGAATCATGTCTTTTTGTGGATACAGGGGTTTATAGAATAATACTTGCAGCCCGCTGGAAGGACCTGGATCCCCTAAGCTTTCAAATGCGGCTAGCTCGTTTTTGGGGGTGTATAATCAGGAAAAAGTCATGTACGCTACTAGAGGGAGACATTCTAGAATACGTGGCAGTAAGATCTGGTCTCCAAAAGCGACCTGGAGCAGGGAGGTAAGAAATGTATAAGATAAACTGTTTCTGCTGTATTTTGTATATTTTCGACTTCCCAGAATGTAATTAATTAATGTAGTGAATTGTGTACTCTAGCTAGTTTTATTAATCATGAAGATTTTTATATATTTCTTACTGATGTAATCTCTATTTTTCAATATGTCATAAAATGACCTCCATATGCCACCAGTTGGCAAAGCACATATAAACATAAGGCTCCCATCATTTCAGCCCATAGCCTTGGGTGAGTGAAGTTCTCAACTTTGCTTGGTTCATGTGGTGAAGTTAAACATGCCCCCTTACCCTACACCAAAGTCAAGCCCAACTTAACTTTTATGTCCAGGATGCAGACATAAAATTATGATTTCGATAATTTACTGCCTCTGCATGTCCCGTTGACGTGAATACTGAATGTCATTTTTTTAAAGGTGCACTTTCTGAAAACAGTAAATTAAAAGTAAAAATGAAGAAACTGTGGATTCATGAGTTAAATTTGTATATCCTTACTTATTGCTCACAAATCATCAGTCTAACAGACACCTGCTTAGGATGCAACCAACATGACTCCTTAAGCAAAAGCAGTCACACAGAACATAAAATATCAAGAGGAAACAATATCTCACACTGCTCTCTTTTCCAAAATACAGTAATGAATGGAAAGATGTATATTTCTGAACTCACATATTAGATTAAACCCCTTAAACCTAAATTTAAAAAAGGTTAACTCGCAGAATGTCCACTGACACTGTAAATAATCTTTCAGTCTGTATAAATAGACAATCATTAAAAAACAAGAATTGACACTGGGGTCTGGTTCACAAAGGTACATGTACACGTTGGTGTAAGTTTACTCTTTTTTTTTGTCAAAATTGTTTTTATTTATATTTCAGGAACAGATACATAAAATTCCATTTTGCTAGAGCATAGTCAAATAAAGAATCAGCAACCCATAGTGTACGGAATCAGCTAGTTCTACCAGTATGCAGAAAGTCTACTCATGTGGTCACCACACTAAAAGCATACCCTCCTATCCCACCCAGCACTGCCTCCCAGAGGTCCACTTGTCTTGGTTGTGGGGAGATCAGGGAGTCCAGCAGAACAGTACAGAGAGCCGATATGTGCCACTTAGTTCCCCCCCTCTTTGGTGAAATTTTCAAAAGGAGTCAGGTCTCGAGTAGCTGCCTCACGTACTACTGGTTGCAGCACCAAGTGAGCTAGTTGGGTATAACGGAACCTTTCCGTAGCTGGCAAGTGAAAATCCTGTTGGCAATTTCAAATGTGAAGAGGTCAGTTTTGTGGAACAGATCAGAAATAGTCATGCACCCTCCCTCCTTCCATGCTTCAAAGGGGCCTCGCTTTTGCGCCGGCAGGAATGCGGGATTGAAGTGTACTGGTGTGAGAGGTGAGGGGAAAGTTGTCCATGAACACTGTCGAACCACCTCGTCCCAAACCATGAGGGTGGTACCTGTGAGTGTGCTGAGATAGGTGTTCTGGGTTTGTTCACCTTCGGTTTCCAGAGAAGGTTCCAAATGTATTTCCCAACTACCGCCTTAGCCATATGTAGCCAGTGTTTGTCTAACTCCCTGGCCGACCACTCCAGGATCACCATCAGCTGTGCAGCTTTTTAATAGAGGTAGGGCCAGTCCCCCTGCCGATTGAGCCAGATGTAGTAATTTATAGGGTAATCTGGCCCTACGATTCTGCCAAATAAACTTGACCAATAAGGTAAGTAACGTTGGAAAAAAGCTGCGCTCCAATGCAATAGGGCGACCCTGGTATAAGTAGAACAGCTTAGGTAGTATAGTCATCTTAATAACCTGGATTCTCCCCAGACAGGATAGCTATAGAGAGGACCACCTGTGTAGGTCAGCTTTCAGTTGTTGGAGCAGGTGAGGATATTTTGCTCGAAAGAGATCTGAAATCTCAGGGGTGATTTTGATGCTGAGGCATGTAATGTGCTTTCTACCTTGCTGAAAGGGTGTATCCCTACACAGAGCTTCCAAATGAGGGGAGTGGCAGAGTCAGATTGAGCAGGACCGATTTGGTTACGTTGACCTTAAATCCATCTTCCCGCTCAAGTAGGTCCAGATCCCGTAAGAGTATATTCCGTGATGTTAAAGAGTCCCAAATCTTCGCCTGTACTCGGGTGTGGAGATAATTATGATTGAGGACTCAGGAGAGACTGAATGTCCGTGTTGACAGGCGGCGGCTTGTGTTATCATTGAAGAAACGTGGAGTTGAAAATTACCGGATTTGAATACTATATACCAGTTGATTTGAGAATACATCAGAAATTTGGTTGATGATACACTGATATAGCTGACTTGGGATCAAGTTACACAACAACTTTACATTTGGAAGATGTGGGACAATTTTACATCGCAGAATATAAGTGAATTTTAAGGAAGAAAGAAAAGGATATAATATGGAGGTATGCCTTTAATGAGGAATACATTTAAGAAGCTTTAAGCCCTGATAAAGCTGTAGGTTTAACCCTAACACGGCGAAAGGCGTTGGCATAAGGGATTGGAGGATCTGATGACATTAAAAGAAGAGTATAACAAGAGCCCAACTGATTGCTGCCTATTTTCTGTTTCACAATTGTAATTTGATTATAGAAGTGTGTGTGTGCTCCAAAACACTGTTAAAGAATTGTTCAACCCATTGATTGAGTTTAGGGAAGTAGGGTGTTCTCTTCCCCCCTTTTTTTGGATGCACCAAACTTTATTGTTCTTTTGAGTCATTTGAGTGTAATTACTATATGAGCGCCAGCATATCCTTCACACCCAACAGTAGCAATGAGGAGAAAAGTGACTTGATTTGATTTGGGCTCATAAAGGGAAACAAAGGTGCATTTATGCCCTTGCAATGTGCCCTTCACTAAAATTATTCTTCCCTCTTTATCTGATCTGGAGCCTTCTGGTTGAAACCGAACAGAGGAGTGGAAGAAGACAACTACCCCATTATTTTTGGCTATCCCCAGGGGCTAGTACATAAAGGGGTAGGTTTTATGCTTTAACCTATGATCTTCGAACATTTGAGATGCGTCTCCTGCAGAGTCACCACATTGTGCCTCTGATCCAGCATGTCTTTCCACATTTTCTGCCTTTTCCCAGGCAAATTCGGACCTCTCACAGTACAAGTAAGAGTTGTGATTACCATTGTCTACAAATAGAGGAGTATATCTTCTTCCTACTCTGCCATCACCCACTGCATGTCTTGACCCTCCCCATTCTGATCA
Organism: Lissotriton helveticus; assembly: GCF_964261635.1. Lineage (NCBI taxonomy): Eukaryota > Metazoa > Chordata > Amphibia > Caudata > Salamandridae > Lissotriton > Lissotriton helveticus. The sequence goes on along the minus strand of NC_136072.1, from coordinate 147,045,529 downwards.
CCGGATGACCACCTCTCAGCTCTCCCTGCCCCCGGCACCCCGGGAATCCCTGTGTGAAGCTGTATGCGCCCCTGTACCAAACAAAAAAAACAAACAACATTTTCATGAAATGAACAGTTAGGATATAAAAGTTTTTTCTCCAACTCGCTGTTAATTAAAGGTTGGTATACACTCTTGAGCTTGTAGGTCACTATCCATTAGGGCCACCCAGCTTAAGTTTGCTTAGTAGTCCATTAGAGTCCACAAACCCTGTTTAAAAGCATTATCCAGAGAGCTCCATTGCTTTTTACATATGAGACGATGGAACTCCTATCCTCCATGTAGCTTTCTCTTGCCTGAGGTTATTTAGCTGGAGTCCCCAGAAATTGTTTGTTTGACTGGCTGCACCCTTTTCCAAATCCAATTTAAGGATCTCTGCCGCCTTCCTCCGGGACTATGCCTCTGTCTCTTTCCAAACCAAAAGGATAAGAGCACTGATACCTTATCCGGTCATGTCATAGTTTATCAGCCACTAGCTGGAACTGTTGGTGCCTCGCCAGTGTCGCAGGGGTGATGTCTTGATAAATGGAGCAAGAGGTCCCCTGAAAGGACACTTCAGATTTGCGCGCTGCCTGGATAATAGCATCCTTGACCTTGAAGGAATGTAGCTTGGCTATCACATCCCTGGGGCATTTTTTCTCCCCAACCGGCTTTGGGCCCACCCTGTGGACTTGGTCGAGATTGATGTCTACATGAGCCCCCTTAAGGCCATCGCATGCCAACACAACCTCAACATCATCTCTTACGCCGACGACACCCAGCTGATCCTCTCCCTCACCAACGACCCCGCCACCACCAGAGCCAACCTACACGAAGGGATGACAGACGTAGCCGAGTGGATGATGAACAGCCGCCTGAAACTGAACTCAGACAAGACGGAAGTCCTGATCCTGGGCTCGTCGCCCTCCACCTGGGATGACTCCTGGTGGCCCCCCGCCCTGGGCAGCGCACCCAAACCAACAGACCACGCACGCAACCTGGGCTTCATCCTGGAACCCTCCCTCTCCATGACCAGACAAGTCAACGCCGTCTCCTCGTCGTGCTTCAACATCCTGCGCATGCTACGTAAGATCTTCCGGTGGATCCCCACCGAGACCAGGAAGACGGTCACCCAGGCCCTCGTCACCAGCCGACTGGACTACGGCAACTCCCTCTACGCCGGAACCACTGCCAAACTCCAGAAGAGACTCCAGCGGATCCAGAACGCCTCAGCAAGACTCATCCTCGACATCCCCCGACACAGCCACATCTCCGGACACCTGAGAGACCTGCACCAGCTCCCGGTCAACAAGAGAATCACGTTCCGACTCCTCACCCACGCTCACAAAGCCCTACACAACCAAGGCCCAAGATACCTTAACAACCGCCTCAACTTCTACACCCCCACACGCCAGCTTCGATCGACCAACCACGCCCTCGCCGCCGTCCCACGCATCCGAAGTACCACCACAGGAGGAAGGTCCTTCTCCTACCTGGCCGCCAAGACGTGGAACTCCCTCCCGACCCACCTCCGCCTGACTCAAGACCACCTCGCCTTCAGGGAGCAGCTCAAGACCTGGCTGTTCGAGCAGTAGTGGACCCCCCCCTCCCCAAGCGCCTTGAGACCCCTCCGGGTGAGTAGAGCGCTATATAAATGCATTTATTGATTGATTGATTGATTGATGTTGAGTTGCGTGGTCCCCAACAGGGTGTCAAAGAGGTCCCCCACAAAGGTCTCCAGATCTGAACCTTCTGCCTACTCCGCCAGGATCCTTCAGCTTATATTGTCTCTGCGTGCCCTATTCTCTAGGTCCTCACACTTAAGTGCGGATTGCTTCAGCCGGGTTGTGATCCTCGCTGACACATCCTCCACTTGAATCATCCGTTGTTCCAAATCATGGAGCTTAGTTTCCAAGTCCAGGGTCCTCGTCCCGACTGAGTCTACGTCCTGCTGCATCGTGACTAAGCGTGTGTTGATGTCTGCGTGTAGGGATTCCAAAGAGGAGGCCATATCTGCTTTCAGGCCCTCTTGCAATTCACTCTTGAACTCCATCAGAGAAGTGAGGAGGTCTTCCTTTGTGAGGGCCATTGTGCCGTCAGTGTGAGAGGTAGATGCCCCCTCGTGGTCTTCCACCAGGGTAAAGTAAGACTGTTTTGCCCTGATTCATAGGCGCAGTCTACCAATAGGCACCGTGGTGCCCTTCCTGTGCAGATTGGGACTCTGCCCTCAGGCTGCTCCTAGGCCTCTCCCCTGCCTGCCAATGTCACCGCCCTCATACCTGCGGCACCAGGGTAGCTTGAAGGGTCCTAACTGGCCTTCTCTGTTCTTCTCCACTGTGGATGGGACTGTCTGGCAAAACAACATATAGGTCCCCCTGGTTCAATTTCCACTCACTTTGAACATTCTCTTCAAGGTGAGATGCTGGAAGATCTACTGGCCAATGTTAACCTATATGAAATTGAGGGAACTTGGGCGGAGGATAGGGCCCCGACTTTTATAGGCAGAGATGCTGAAACAGTAATTGACTTCATCTTTGTCTCTCCTCGTATAATATCTATGGGAGCATCCCTTGAAGTTGTCGTCTCGACCTTCAGCGATCACAACCCCCTGGTTTTGTCATTACTCAAGGGGGGTGATGCTCACAAACAGAAGGATAGCGCGGAACGAAATTATGACAAACTTATTCCCAACGACCAGGGTAGGAGGCTTAACTGGGCCAAGGTGGTCCCAGGCACTTTTATGCAGGACTTATAGAGCAAAGTAAAAGAGGACATGGAAATATGTCTAGATCGTTTGGCAGACGGCAAACAGGTCATTAACTCCTTCACTAATATTTGTGCACAAGTCAGACATGACTTGAAGTGTAATAAGAAGAGAGACTGTCCAGATCTCCCAAGGTGGTTTGATGAGACATCCTCAAAAACCCATAAAGAACTATTATATGCATTAAAACAAAAACCTAGAAATCGGGAGCTAGTGGCTGTACTTAGAAAAAATTATAAACTTGCCATGGCTAACCGCAAAAAATGCATCAAAAATGAGGCATGGGAAAATCTTATGTCAATAGATGTTCTTAGAGACAGCTCCAAATTTTGGGCCGTAATTAACCACCCTTACTTCGCTGGCCCAAACAACTCAATCATGGATTCCGTGATCCCAGATGAGATATGGGTTGCGCATTTTAGTAAAATGTATAATAGTGAAGAGGATTATATTCCAGTGACGGACCTCATTCACACTTATTTAGTCCCCCTCTCGCCGTTTAAAGAAAATGAGGTTCGAAGGGCCATTGTGGAAATGACGAAAAATAAGGCGCCGGGCCCAGATGGCGTGCCAGCAGACCTCTATAGGACCCCATTGGAGTTTTGGACTAAGACGTTCACAAACGTTTTTAACTCCAAAATTACATCGGGGTTCCCATCGTCTTGGGCCACTTCTTCCATTATACCTGTGTTCAAAAAAGAATAAAGATCTGACGCTGCCTGTTACAGGCCGATCTCTCTGATTGACTCTACCGTTAAAATCTTGGGCAGAGTCATCCTGCAGAGACTCGGAGAACACCTGGAAGAGAGGAGGGTCCTTTCCGAACTACAATATGGGTTCAGGGCCAAAAGGGGTACTCTCGACCAATGCCTTAACCTCCAAATGTTAATTAGCAAATACACCTTGGCTAAGGAGGGTTTGTTATACATGGCCTTTATGGACCTATCATCGGCCTTCGATCTGGTCAATCGCCCAAAACTTTGGACTATTTTAATTAATATAGGGATAGATCCGCCCTTGGTAAATTTTTTAGCGGCCCTGCACCAAGACCTGCGAGCTTCGATCAGAACCAACAGTGAGGGAGGAAGTACTAGCTCTTTTAGATCGAAACGAGGCGTTAGGCAGGGGTGCATTTTGGCACCCCTCCTATTCACCCTTTACCTAAACTCCCTTGAATCAACCCTGAAGGGGTCTACACCAGACGTTCCACGCATGGGGGACTATGTAGTCCCAGTACTCCTCTACGCGGATGACGCGGTTCTACTGGCCCGCACTGGGGTAGGGCTGCAGAGACTCTTGGATGATTTTGGGGAATTTATGTCCTCCTTGGATTTACAGATAAATAACAAAAAATCGCATGTCATGGTAGCGGGGAAACACCCAAAAACAGCAAAAATAAGAAAGTTTAATTGCAATGGGGAAGAGATCTCTAGAGTTCCGGTTTTTACTTATTTGGGCGTCATTTTTGACGAAAGGGGCACTTGGAGGTCACAACTAAATGCCAAAGGCATATCTGTCATCAGATCAACTTCAGCTCTACTGAGCTTTGCAAAACGATTGGGATCACGCCCAATAGAAACCCTGTTGACAGTTTACAAGTCAAAATGCCTTTCTATAGCCAAGTATGGTGCTTCCATTTGTTTTTTTTTACCACAAAGTAAACTTCAGGCGGCGGAAAATAAATTCCTTAGATCTCTGTTAGTGGTCCCCCAATCTACCCCAGTACTTTCAGTGCACACAGAGCTGGGTCTTGGTTTCATTAGTGATCAGTTGCAGATGGCACCACCAATCTGCTGGGAGAAGACCTGGCTGAACTCGGAAATCAGTCTAAACCATTCTATCATTAAAGACTGTATGGCACTGGATAAAGTTAATAAAATCCTATGGTTAATGTATATCAAACATACTTTTTGTAAACTGGGAAGGCCTGACCTGTACTCTGCTCCGAGCTCGATTAAGAAGGGCGATGTTGCATGGATCAAGGAAAATGTTTTGGGCCGAGCGGAGCTGGAACAGGAGGCAGTAGAGGTTCAGAAACCGGGAGTCAGAGCCAATTATATCTTGCGGACTTCCCCAAAAATGGAACCCTATTTGAATATCGTTACTCGACCCTTCCATCGTAACCTCCTCGTGAGATTTAGACTGAACAACATCCAGTATTCCTTGGGGAACTATCCAGTTTGGGGAAAATCAGATTCATCTATCCCCTGTAACTGTGATAATTTTTCAGATCAAACACTGTTGCACTTTATCATGTTCTATGGCCACTATGAGGACTGTAGGAAACAGTTTCTAGTTCCAATTTTGAGAGAAGCAGGCTTTACACAAGCCCAGCCTGCACTCCGCTACCTACAACTCCTGAGTAGCACTAGAGTAATATATGGGGTCGCAAGTTTCTTGGTCACAGCTATGCGTATTAAGTCTAAAAAACTGACGCCAAATGTTTAACACGTATTTTTTAATTGCAAACTATTAACTCTAAAGATGAAATGCTCCACCCCATGTAAATATATGAAACTGATTTTTAAAAATGTAGGAATTTGTTTTTTAATACATGAACTGTCTTTTTACACATGTTATGTAATTGCTTTTATGATTTTAATTAATTGAATAAAGTATGCTTTGACTGACTGACTTCTCCACTGTCTTGCTGTTACCGCCCCTTAAAGGGCAGACGCAATCCCCTGCATTCAGTCCATTCCTTATGTTTTTTTTAAGGTTAGCACTTTTCTTTGTAATGCAGAGTGGACTCTTTTTGTTTTTTCATAGGTGACAAAGGAGGCTGAGTCCATGACTTACTATATCTCTTCACTCCCTTCCTTTTTTTTTTGGCTTTTCCATACAACACACATGTCCACTATTGCATTTCCACATTCATGGGCAATAATATGTGCGTATATGCATGAAACTACAACACCACACCAGCGTTGGTGTCACAAGCCACAATGAGGTGACAAATCATATTTCCCCTTACATTTTCATAATTTGAATGTGTGCTGCATCAGGCAGCACACATTTTAAGGGGTGATCTACCTAGATGCATTTTGTATCTGCATGAAGGTGCCCATTTCTGCATCACAACATTTTATCCACCCCACCCAGCCATCCTTTTACCATGGTGCAAGTGTGCTTTAGCCAAAACATGCCAGCTGTTTGTGCACATGCACACAGTGAACCACAGAGAACAACATGTGTGAGCAAATACGTTGCATGTCTATGCCTCACAAATGACCCAGCTGGACTTTGCAAATGTACTTGCAGAAACATGTGGTGCCACTTTATCATTCACAGGGACAGTGGTGCACAGTATTAACACTACATGGGAGATGTTCTCATTTTTGATGTCACACATCACATTATTGCGTACTATGCACTGTTGCTAACGTTATTACATTGCCTATTGGCATACTGTGTATGTGATATTTATAAGAATGCCTCTCTTAATCAATTTTGACAGTCACTGCTTGAGGCAGGTAAACATGCAATGAGAGACTAATGTATGTACCCATTAACATGTTGACATGCACATATGACAATCTGTGTGCCACATCTGTAGATGTTGATAGCTTGGTGAATGTACATGTTCTATCTGTAGCAATGGGTTACACACCCAAGCGGATATAGCTTCTTCATGTTGTTCTATGTGGGATGCAAAGGTGTATCTGCACACATGTTACATACACATGTCATTTGGATGAATCATAACATGATATATTAAATTACATTAAATTAAATCACATTTGATGCTGTTGTAACTTATGACCTGTATAGAAAATGGACACAAATGTAAGTCTTTTATGTGTATTTGTGAGTTTATTTGTGACAGTGGTGCTTATTGGTCCAAATGTTGAATAGCTACATCATGTGAAACAGTGAGTGGCAAGGTGAGTGCAACGTCTTATCCCTGCAGCAGTGTTGAGTATGGCTCGTCCTTCTGCTACTGATTTTTCCTCTTCACCCCAATGCACATTTGTCTTAACACATATTTTATGTAGTATTGCACATACAATGATAATCTTGCAGACCATTTCTGGTGAATACCGTAGCCTTCCACCTGATAAATCCAGGCACTGAAACCTGGACTTGAGCATGCTAAAGCTTCTCTCTATAATGTTTCTAATTCAGCAATGTGCATGGTTGTATGCCTTTTGTAGATCAGTCTGGGGATTGCCAAATGGTAACATCAACCACGTCTGTAGGCCATATGCCCATATCCTTGACCAGTTGTAAGTGGAAAGTAAGATAAATGCATTGACTTTTGGGACAATTGAGTATACATGGCATGTGGTGTACATCATGTTTGCAAACATTTTAAGTGAGATAACTGTTTGCGGAAATTAGATGTCATGTTTAACATTGAGTTGTACATTGTTTGTGAAACATGTCTCTTAAATTATTGTCTATCATTTAATATACATGACATGGGATGGTGCATTGCAGTGCATGATTTCTTGACTGAAATGTGTGAGGTCTTGCAATGTGTAAGTGATACCTGGGTACTTATTGTGTTTGATGCACACTTTCCCTGATTGTGCATGCCCCACTTAGGTCCATATCACTATGAACGTGCTGCAAATAATTTGTCTGCAGAGAAGTGAGCCAGTTTCAAGGTACATCGATGCAATATATTTATTTGGTTTGTTTTATTCAATGTGTTTGCTTGCCCATTTGCTGTCACACAATCGGATGACATGGCCCTGCACAGGCACCCTTGTACCATGCTGCACAAATGCCTGCGTCTTGTGAAGATTGTTTTTTAACAAGAAGGGACACCTTAATGCACAAAAACAATACCTTTTGCGGATATCCTCTTTCCATACATGCTTTACAATGCATTACACATTAAAAGAGATAAATTAAAGTATGTGAGATGTAGGCACATATTGACAGAATGACTTATTATGCACAACATTGTTTAGGAGGGCATTCTGTAGTATTTTCAGCCTGTATATTTTTGCTCTTTCTGATGTCCCTTAGGTTGCATGGTTGCTGCATCAAAGGACCCACAGCAACAACCATGTCACACACCTTACACACATAGTCTTGCATGAAATTGACAGTATTAGCTGGCACATGTAAATTCACACATGGTGAATTCTTGTGTCCATGTAATAGTGGACCAGCAGTCTACGCCCCAATGCATCACACAATGTGGTATACTAGCTGTGCAAGGAGCTCATACAGAATCAGTCTAGACTTGTGTGCACAAGCCCCCAAAATATAGGTGTGACATTTCACGTAGATTGTTCAGCACACATGCCTGACACTTACTCATGCTGCCATGGGGGCAGACAATTAAATGAATATAAATGTCAGCTTTCAGACATTTGGTCCATGTGTCACAATGCATGTGGTTTACAAAATGCAATTTTGACAGACGTGTCATGTTCCATTTAAGACAGGTGCTGTGACTGGGTGCACACACATGCAAGTTGATGTCTGTGTTAGATAAGGTATGTTTACAAAAGGACAAGGGAACCGGAAAGGTATGCCATAGGGACCCTGGGCAGTATCATTTTACACAAAACAGTGGTCCCTAATTTTGGACAGGATAAAGTTCAAAAACAATAATCATACACCTGATAAGTAGTATGTCTTTTGTCCAGCCGGACAAGAAATTTATTTTAAACGTTCTAGTAAATAAGGTAAAATGTGAGAACCAATAGATAACAAGTGGGCACAGCCGTGACCCACAACATTCTAGACAAAACAACGAAAGAATGGCCAAAAGGGGAAAGCGAAAATCTGTCTGTATACTTGTGGTCAGTGTTACAGACTTAATTTCTTATAACCACACCATCGCATTAAAAAATATTGTATTTTCATATTGCATATGGGGTTTTTAGTCGACGATGTTTCGACGCCTTTTTAAATGTAGGACATCATCATCAGGACAAGAAATATCATCATTACTGTCTTGCACATCAATTATTAACACAGTGCCTTTTATCGCATTACTATACATGCAAGGATTACATGGGAGGGAAAAGGGGGGGAAACAAGAGATATACATAAGTTTAGGCATGTTTTGGAACAACTTTTAAGATTCAAGTGACTTGAAAGATACGGCGAGTGAAGAGGGGAGAATTAATAATTAAAAACGATCAGTGGTGTTAAGTGTTCATGAGGTCAACAGAAGAATGAAACGGCGAGTGAAGGAAGTGTTTAAAATCCAGTGATTAAAACACGGTGCGCGGTATCTTCAAGAGCAGGAGAAGGAGGGTGATGATCAGCCATTGAATAGAAATTATTTAGTTCAAAAAGGCTTTCAGTCTCTCGGTCCGGTGAGAGTGAAGTCAGGTGTATGATTATTGTTTTGGAACTTTATCCTGTCCAAAATTAGGGACCACTGTTTTGTGTAAAATGTGTTAGATAAGGGCACCCTTTTAAGTATCAGTATGGGTAATCTCCGAGGGAACACCAACAGTGCCACATCTCTGAGGTGCTGCAATGTTTTTGCACATGATGTGAACTTCTGGTACTCAGCTCTTGGGCCTGTGGTACTGTGCAGGCAGTGGGCCAAGGTATTTCATCATATGCATGTGTGAACACATTCCATGCAATGGTGAATTATTCGCCTTCACACAGCACCTTTGCCTTATGGGCACATGTGCATTTATCATTTCATGAGGTGAGTTATATGCATCTGTGCCCTCCTCTGTAATCACAATGTGTCTTATTGGCAAACGTAGGGAAAAATGGTACCATGGCACCAACAGGAGACCTTCTGCATGGATGCATGGATGTATGTACCTTTCGACTGTATGTTATGTAATTATAGTGTAGATGTGAGTTGGCCTTTTCACAATCACTTCTTGTGTCATTATGACATGAGGGTATGAAATGTGCCAGATGGCCAACTATTGCTAGAGAGTATTAGTATGTGTGTTAACTGATTGTTGCTTACCTATGAGAAGCCCATTGACATATTGTCCATTCTGGAAACGTTCATGGAGGATGCTGTTTCTGAATATATATGAATCATGCACACTCCCAGGATATTTGGCCATTCCATTGGTGTATAGTCTCCTATGGTCCACAATGGCCTGGACATTGATGGAGTGTGTGCTTCCTGTTGCGTATAGATGTGAAGTTGCTGCAGGTAGTACCATTTGCACATGCGTGCACCAAGTACATATGGGAAGCCAGCAAATACAAAGATGCCTTACTTAATATCCATCTGCTGCTGTTCTGTGTTGGGGAATGGATATACTGTGGCATGAGCTAGATAATGGCATCTAAGACAGAAGGGTGGAAGGCTCAGAAAGAGGCCAGGGAGACACCTGCCACTCGGTCTGCTATTGCTCGGAAAGATCCTGAGGCCAACATGTGTAAGACCATCAGGGGCTTTGTCTGCGGTGGAATGTTGCAGACCCAGTCAGTTGGTGGTTGTAGCCGTGGTGAGACCTGACACAGCAGGGTCACATCAGGGTCACAGTGGATGCCGTCTTGAGGCGATATATTTTGATGGCTTGTTTATCCCTGAGACAGTGAGACTGCTCCTTTGCCGATAGATGCGCCCCCTTCTCCTGTGCTGCCTTTGTGCTGATGGTGGAGGGTGCATTGTGGTATTTGGTCTGGTGGTGGCTGTCATCTTGTTGGTCTGACTCCCAGATGCAGGATTAGGAGGTCCATGCTGCTGCAAGACTGCTCTGCTGGTTTTGTCTTTTATTTCTATTGTACATGCATCATTTGCTGCGTGTGGGTTTGTGAAGCTTAAGCTTTCAAGCGCAATTTCAAAGATGCGTGACGCAGTCAAAAGATGCGTCACAGCAGGGTATGTTTGTAAATATCCATTCATCAGAAATGTGTTACATTTAAGGTTGGAATGCCTACCTTGCATATTTTTATACTTACGTGATGCAGAGATTCTCCTGCAGTTCCATTCCGTCGCATGTCTGTCTTCTGAAAAGGGGGGGCCCTCGGCCCCCCCGCACGCATGGCGGCGCGGCGACCGTCACCCCCCCTTTCTCCCTGGTGGTCATTCGGCGGTGGGGGCATGCCCTGGGGGTGCGGCCCACCGCCGATTGGCCGGCGGCCTTCCTGACCCGGATCCAATTTAGTGGGTCCGGGTCAGGGGGGGCGGGCGATAGGAGGGGCCGACCGGCCCCTCGGGAATAAGAGGTGGGGAGCGCCCAGGAGACCCCCTTGTCCCTGGACGCTCCCTCGCTGAACGTTGTGCCCCGCGTGCGGGGCTTCTTTGTTTTCCCACCCACCATCCCTTGGAACAAGAGTCTTGTAGCAGTTTTATGTCTGGTTGAATGGTAAGTTTTGAAGGTACGGTCCACAGTAGAGATGGATCTGTTGAGGTATTTTGTGATGCGTTTGCGTAGGAATTTTTCCCCTTCTTAGCGAAACATGTGTGAAGTGAACTGTATTTGATGCCATGTGTCTTTAGGCCTTTTTTCCCTTTGTAGCTATACGTTGATACTGTTATTTCGCGAAACATGTGTGAAGTGAATTGTATTTGATGCCATGTGTCTTTAGGCCTTTTTCCCTTTTTAGCTATACGTTGATACTGTTATTTATTAGCCAGTGTAGCTGTCCTTTAGAATTTTTTCCCATAGGTCGTCGTATTTATTAGGTATGGGGCATGCGGTAAGGTCATTATCGGTGAGCACATATTTGAGGTCTGAGGGGGCGGGCATCATCCTATGGAGGTTCCCGCCCAGGGGGAGGGGCCTGCGGGCCACTCCCAGAACTCCAGGGGCAAGGTAATAGGCAAAGGAGCGCGGGTAGGAGTAGTTCACGCTTTCCTTAGGCTGGTAGCCACCCCGCGCGCGTGGACTCATGACGCCACCGGCGCAGAGTAAGGGCCCTCCTTTAGTGGGTAAATGGAGTTTAGGGCGTAGACCGGGCAATTCCCGGGGTAACACTGCGCATGCGCACTTCTAGGGGGGAGGCGCAGCTTGTAGGACCTGACACCGGTAGTGACCCTGCCATATGGCCAGAAATGTACAAAAATCAAGTTTAGGATGTTTAGTCTAAGTTAGGAAACAACATGTATTAGAGTTTTGTTAAGGTCAGGCTCTCAAACTTGTTGCTAAGAATTGTGTAACTAAATGTCCTGCTGATTTTTGTATTCATTGTTGATTATGCAATTAAACCTTTTTTAATTTCATACTTTAATAAATACGGCCGGGCGACTAGCGCCCGCCTTCCAAAAAGTAAAGACGTCTCGTTTCCACGTTCCTGGGTGTTGGGTGCCGGATTGGGGGGGAGGCGGCAGCTAGTCGCTGACCATGCGTGACTCATCTCCATAGGTGCGTGATTTGTAAATACGGCGTAAACAAAGAAACCACTGATGTGTCACAAAAAGTGACGCACCGGTGGCGCAAGGGGTTATACATCTGCCCCCAAGTGCTTTATTTATCATGCAACCACTTTTATTTAAAAAGAAAGAAAAGTCTGCGAAGCACACTACATTCCAACATGAAATAGTCAAAACAAGCCTGCATCTCAGTTCCAAAAAGACTTTTTACACACAAGTGAGCTACTTCCCATTACCGCCGATGTACTACCTCTGCGTCTGCGCTAGCGCAGACATTCACTGAACAAGGAATTCGTCTGTGTTTAGCGCAACAGCAACATAATACGGCGCATAAACAAACATTCAAAGGGAAGCAGCGCAGATGACATAGCGCACATTTGTATGCGCCGGGCGCAAACCATTCCATACTACGGCCCCAGGAGTGCGTTTGGTACTGTAGTTGTTGGCTTGACTCCTAACACCCACTAGAGAGTAAATAAGTGTTGTTTTCTTATCTCCACATTGCTGTTAGGCACACCGAGAGGCGTGCTCTGGTGATTTTCTGAAAAATGTTGGGTATGCACTCACAGGGATGTTCAAGTAAATCATCATATTTTGAGCCTCTAACTACCTGCATATTTTACCTTCTCATATCTTCTCTGAAATATATTACATTGCAGATCACATTTGATGCAAACTTCCTCTTGAAAGTTCTATCACGGCATACTGTGCACTAATTGAAACTGGAATTCTGATATACTGCAAGAAAATCGAATTTTCCCGCAAAGCATAGACAGAGAAAACTTTTTTGAAATAAAGACAAATGGCTTTTGGTGCTTGAGTGCTTATTCCACACTTTGTTGTTAAAGGAATTATTTGCTTAGTGAGTGTCTGGAGCTGTGCCATGCAGACTAAATAGCCATACACTGTGGCCATAGCCGGTGATGAGTGACATTTGATGACTGTTTTTTACTTTTCCCCCCCAGTTTAATGTGTTCTTTTGTAGCCTTTTTTTCTGCAAAATTGGCTGTTTGCCGATGCCATTATTTGTCCCAACTACAATGGATACAATTAAGTTAAGCTGGTGTTATTAAATGGAATGTTTTCCCAAAAATGTGTTTTTCTGTTCGGTTACAGAATTAAAATTATGTATAAGAGTAAAAAAGTTGAAAAGAAAGGAATAAAAAAGCCTTGAAATTGTTGGCTTACTTTCAACTGTACATTAACAATGTAATATAAAACAAACAATGCAGATAGTTATTTATATGCAGGCAAATATCTGAACGTTTGGAATGCTCTGGCTAAAACTGAACTGAAAATGTATGGTAAATAAATAAAATATTTAAACATAATTGCAGGTATTTTGGACATAACGTGTCTCAGCCCTTAAAATAAAATGTATTGTGTGCCTCGTGCTGATCCTTTACACCTTTGTCAGTACATCTAAATGATTTGGGGCCAGATGTAGGTAGGCATTCACCGGTCGGTAACGGGCGAATTCGGCCATTACCGACCGGTAAATGGAATTTGAGATGTAGGGGGCATATTTTTACAGAATCGGTAAATTTACCGATCGGTAAATTTACCGATTCTGTAAAATACCGAATCGGTATTTTTACCGATTCGGTAAATTTGATATGTAGGTGGGACTCTTCTGAGTCCCACAAGCCTTACCGAATCGGTATTTTACCATCAAATTCAATTTGATGGTAAAATACCGATTCCGGTGTGCATGCACATGTGTGCATGCACACCTGTGCCATATGACAGGCAGACCTGCCCTTAGGGCAGGTATGCCTGCCACATGGCACCCGAACCTGTTTTGGGGGTGCTAGAGGGTGTCAAAGTGACACCCCCTGCACCCTTGTGAAATTCGGTATTTACCGATTCGGTAAATACTGAATCGGTAATGCCCATTCATTCCTATGGGCTTCAAAGCCCATAGGAATGAATGGGCATTACCGGTTGGTATTTACCGAATCGGTAAATACCGACTTTTACAGATTCGGTAAATCCACATCTGGATTTACCTACATCTCCCTCCTTATATTTTACCGATTCATAAATACCGAATCGGTAAAATTCGGTATTTATGAGTCGGTAAAATATATTTACCTACATCTGGCCCCTAGTGTGTAGTGTGGTTTATGTACGTATGGATTTGGTCCTGTGTACTGAATGCAGTCAAATATGACCATATCAGGCATCTGTTTGATAACGTCATTGCATAAATAATTGTGAATTCAAAAGAACGAGTCTACACTGATGAAAATCCATCAGAATTATTATCTGTCAAAACGTCGAACTACTACATGCGGCGCTAGCTAAAGAAAGTTGCATGAGGTAGCTAAACTTCAAACAACAATACAATAATGTGAAACAGCTTCAATGTGTAACTGAAATTGTATAAAAGAATAAAAGATATATATTAGAAATTGCGAAAACAATAACATTGGAAAGTACAACTTAGAAGGTAAAGAAATAACTTCTAGCATTTCTGTTAGAAGACAATGAAGGAAACTGATTGCAAACGTGTCCGTGGGGTCAAGAAAAATCTAAAAAAAATCAGTTGAGTGATAATGAACAATCATGTGATTTTCAGAGGAATTACTAAATCTTGGATTTATTTTTCTTCGTTAAACTTTCCTTTCAGACAAAGCACCTCGGATGTCAAATGCTAGTCCATCACCACCCCATTCTGACTACGAAGCTAAATACTTTAGTGAATTCTAAATGAGACACTAAATATTGTAATGCCCAGCCATTGGGACGTAGGATGAATGTGTATGTGGATGAACTTCAAGAAATGGGTTCAAACGTGTTAAACAATAAAAAAAGATATCCAACCACCTTACAAGTGGATTGGAATATAATGTAATGCACTTTTATAAAATGGCAGTCAGAATATCTGTTACGTTTGTGATGGTGTCCTGGGTCCCCTAAAGTCTAAAGAAGGTCCTTAATGTTCAATATCGAACAAAAAATAATTAGGTAGTCGAAGTTGCGCTCAATGTCTGAGCAAACTTCCTGGCTTCAAATACAATGAGAGGCAGTCCTCAAAGGAACAAGAAATTCTTTTAAGCTGTTTTGTCCAATGCATGATGCAATAGCACCAAATACACTTGGTGATCCCCAAGTGGATTTTATAATTTTTGATAGGCCAGGTGTGGGAAATTGGATTACTGGTTGAGGTGGGTAAAACCCTACTCAAGCAGCTACCACAAATCTTGCCAGGGTGAAATACAAGCAAACCCCAAATTAACCTGAGCCTCTCTCTAGTAGCTTGGCACGCAAGTAGTCAGGCCTAACTTGGTAAAGTATTATGCAGGATTTCAAATGGTAATAAAGTAAAGCAAAACACAAGAAAAAGCCTACATCAAATTAGAAAAATAGAGTGAAATGTAATAAAACATTTGAGACTGAGATGCTAATAATTCAATTAGCAGAACCAGAGATATGTTTTAAGTGAAAACATTGCCTAAAAGTAAATGCCAGACTGGGACAAAGTCACAAATTCAGGCTGACTGATAGAGCGCAGGCCAAATACAGGGGACACATTAGATCTGCTGAACAAAGTTCCTTAGACCCTAAGAACGTGGCCTGGCAGTTCGAGCTTGACTGCTCTTATTGGAGCAGTGTCAAGCCTGATTTGCATATGGCTGGGTCCAACTAAGGTATCATAATGCGAAAAATAATGATGGACAGAAATGCTGCCCGAATGATTAGCATTGGCTGAGATTAATTCAAGCATTACATAAATCAGTTTTTGTGTACTTTTGTTCGTTGTCCTAAATGTGACGGGTATGTCCAGACATGGGCCCTGTGTGCACTGTGTCACTGTAGCCTAGCTAGACCTGACTGATGAGCCAATAACAAGGGTAAAACTGGTCCTTAGGTTGCTTGTATTCTGGTTCAGAGAGGACCTAGATCATCAGTTCAGACTGGACTGCTCTTATAGGGGCAAAATTGGTTTGCAGATGGCTGCGTCCAACCTACATGCCATGCTGTGCAGAATAACAATGGACTTAGAGGCAGCCCAAGTGATTACAAGTTATCGTATGCTATTGTCATTTATATAGCACAGTGTGAACCAGGCCAAATGTTTCTCTTGGCACTGTGGCACATAAACATGAAGAAAAAATACAGGAAGAGTCAGAAGAGCTAAGTTTTAAGACGTTTTTAAAAAAGTCAGGTCGAGGCAGGACCAAATGATTAAGGTAGTCTGTTCCAGTGGTGGGGACCAGATTTTCCCCACAACTGACTTGTTTCAAGCATTCCATAATCACTTTTTTGCGTACTTTTGTGAGTCCTCACAAGTGATAGGAGTATGCCAAGACGTGGGCCCCATCCATCACGTTTTTGTATACATTTACCTTTCTCAAAGTGACATTTTCAGATTTATGATCTAAAATCTGACTTTACCATTAAAGAGGGTTGTAAATTACAATTCTTTAGGCACCAAACTTGACATTTTTACATGCGTCCAATTAAAAGTTATTACTTATTAAATGTAACTAGGTAACCTGCTATACTATGGGAGAGGTAACTAGGTAACCTGCTATACTATGGGAGAGGTGGGCCTTATCCGTTTTTCACTACCAGGACATGTAAAAGTTAAAAGTACATGTCTAGCTTTTAAAATACACTACACTCTGCCCGATGTGCTCTTTAGGGCCTACCCTATGGGTGACTTATATGTATTCACATGCTAGGTTTAGGCCTGGCAAAAGATTTATTTTGCCAGGTCAAAATGCACGTTTAAAACTGCACCCACAGGCTGTAGTGGCAGGCCTAAGACACGTTTGAAAGGGCTACTTAAGTGGGTGGCATTAGTGCTGCAGGCCCACTAGTCACATTTTATTTACAGGCCCTGAGTCCATGTAGTACCACTTTACTAGTAAAATAAATGTGCCAATTGGGTTTAAGCCAATATTGCTATGCTTTAGGGCAACAGTATAAGCACTTTAGCACTGTTTAGCATGGGTGATATGACAATGTCAGCAAAAATAGGAGTAATGAAAACAAAAAAACTGGGGGCAAACCATGCCAAGGATGTCAGGTCCAAACACCCAGTAAATAATATTGGAGTATATTCAAGCACAGCTACAGTTGAGTTCTTACTGCAGGGGTTAGAAGACTTGAATAGTCTCAGAGTGAGATAAAAAACTTATAATTTCCTTCCTTTTAGCTAGATGCTGCCTGGTCTGATTGCCCTTCATAATTTTATGTTTCTTCTTGGTTGGGCAAATCCTAGAAGATTTTGAGGAATTGTTTATTATAGGGTTTAACAAATATTCTTCTTGGACAGAGCTTGTTGTTTAGTATCCAAAAATGTGCAGATACCTTAAAAGCTCCTTCCTTCACCTATGATGAAGAGGACCTTGAAAAATCTCTTTTTAGTATTAGATGTTTCCTTCTCTCAAAGATACCTCAGTTGCCAGATGGATACTTCCCAACTTGAATAACGTGGGCGGCATGCAGAATACTACAGACATCATAGCAAACTAAGCACTTATTTTGCGCTTGCTGTTTGTCAGCGCTTGCTGTTGGTCCCTATTTGTTCAGATGCTCGCTCCAGTTCTCAATCTCCATGATGTGCTGATCGTCAACCCTGATGCCCTCGCGGTACTGTGCCTGCGCACGTAAACAGCAGTCATTCTACTGCCCACCGTCCTCCCCTGGTGCTGTGGCTGGGTCCCCTCCACCCGACCCTACCCTACTTATTGGAACTCTGCTCTCCAGGTTTTTTGGGGCTTGACTTGGTGCATCTTGCCTTTTTGTGATGGTTTCCTTTGATGCCCACGACCCAGATCTGCCATTTTGTTGATTCTTTTCCTGTCCTTCGGTCCGTTGGACTCCATCCTGCAGAACTTCAGGCATTTCTCTTTTGCTGGACTGCCTTATCTCTTTCTCCCCCTCAGGCCCCCATCTCTCCTCTCGCCAATCTCAGCCTTCGACTCTTCTCCCCCCACCTCTCTCTACCCCTTTTGATGTTTTATTTCTCCGTTCACTCTGTAAATATGTAATATTTAATTGTCCATGCCTAATCGCTGGTAAAATCTAATCATGAGTAAATTTTCTATTTGTATATATATTTATGTATAACTCTAACCACTAGTATATGTAGTAGACCTTTCTACTTACTGCCATTCCTATGAGTTTAGAGTATATCCGTTTGTATCTCTTCCTTGAGTGACTTTACAACTTGTACATTTGCAATTTTTTTTCTGTGTGTATTTTTTCGTTGTTTGACTTTACAACTTGTACATTTGCAAATTGTTCCTGTTTGTATGTCTTATGTAACTCATGTAATCCAAAGTCCTTATGTAACGCAACTGGTTCTTTTGTAAAGAGCTCTGACACCTTCGGGTAATGTTCGCGCTATATAAAATCGCATTAAATACAAAAAAAAGATGGAAATAGAAGGACATATCTTCTAATTTGTTTCGGGCAAATGAGGAAGAATTTTATGTTCTTTTTCTACAATTGGGAAAATGTGAATGGGTCTACTAAGACATATTAAAGGTCAAGCAAGAGTCCCACTAGAAGCTACATTTTACCCAATGTGTTGCTATTTCTATAGTGACTACATTTTCCTTCTAGAGCAGTATGCCTGTGGGAATTTAATCAGGTCACTTGACTCTTTTTGGTTAATGTCACCTCTTCCAAGACACAAGAGGTCTCTACTTGAGAGAAAAATCCATATGATGGTAAGATTTTTCAGCATTTGAAACATCAAAGTTGATTTGCTGCTCCATCATGAAACAGCAGCAGAAAATCCCAATACGCGCAGGTCGCAGTATGTCAAAAAGAAGTTTAGGAATTAATCTTGTTGCTCCATTGCCAGATATGGAATCTCTGCTCCGGTAATAAGTCCACAAACCTATTCATAGCCTGGAAGATTGTCTTCATGTGGTCACTGAATTGCCACACTGTCCTTTTTCACCTTCCAAGAAATGAATGCCAATTACAGAATGAAAAGCTGTGCCACCTGGTATATCTCCAGTGTTAGTGCACTAATAACTTTACAAATGCCAGATATATGTAACTAGAACTAGTTTTTTTTAAACATGTATTTTATTGGTGGTGTTTTTTAAACACAGTTAGTACCTAGAAGTGCGAAAGTGACAGGAACTAGTTAAGAGTTCTTTTCTATGTGGTTTATTATAAACCATTACAGTTTTAGTAGGAACACAAGTAATTTAAAAACAGCGGAACGAGGGGAAACGTCAGTGTTTGGCTGTAACCTAAAGGCCAATGTGCAAAAGGTATAGGTACATGATCCTACATGCAGGAAAATTTTAAAATATAATTACAATTCTATTTAGTCAAACATCAGAATACAAAGCAGTAGAAGCATTGTTAAGGCTTTGCGAGCATTTAAAACAGACTTCAAGTTAAGAAGGTGAATAAAAAAAGAGAATATAAATACACGGCAATGTGCAGGGGCAGCATGATAGCAGCAATTTTTCACAGTCAGGTCTGAGGCATCCGACTGGTGGTTTGGGTAGTGGAGAGCCAAAGAACATTTAGCACCCATTGTAATAGCAAAAAACTAAGGGGCATCTTTACGTTGCCTGGCGCATCTCTGCAAATCAGCAGAGATGCGCCAGGAAAGATACGACACGCAAGTTTATCCTTGCGCCACCCATGATGCGCCGCATTTACAATGCGGCGCACCAAGACACAGGAATAAACAGATGCGTGTCGTATCTTAGGCGTAAAGTTGGGGCAGTGCTGAAGTTGTGTTGCGAGCGGCACGCAACTCCAGCACTGTTCCAACTTGCCCTATTTCTAACGTGGTGCGTCAAGCCTTATGCCTGCTTCAAGCAGGCGCAGGGTTTTGACGCATCAGCGTTGGGAAAGTAACTCAGTGAAATCTTGTAGATTTCACTGGGTCACTTTTCACGGGCGTTCCTGCGACGGAACGCCCCCCCCCTGTGTGGACACGCCCACATGAAACCTGACGCAGGTTTCATGTGGCGCAGGGCTTTACACCGTGACGCATCTCCATAGATGCGTCACGTTGTAAATGCCTCGCAGGGATGCGCCACGTTTATGCCACCATGTGTGCCGCAACAGCGGCGTAAACGTGGCGCAAGGGGCTTGTAAATATGCCCCTAAGAGCATCGGGATGTGATGGTGAGAGTAGGCGCATAAAGATCCTTTGGTGGGCCTGAGAATAATCCGATGTGAGGTACAACTCTCAGCATCCGGTGGCACAAATTTTGTGAGAACATCCAATAATAATCAAACAATGGTTTACTCGAGGGCAAACACAGCGGTGACTACCATCCAATGAATTAGCTTTTAAGATTGGTCCCAGCGACCGATCCGCCAAAAAGTATGGGACCATGCAACTTGGCGAGGCCTTCGAGCGGCCAAGTTTATTGACAACTAAAGCAAAAGAAATTTCCCGCAAAATATTTAAGGTGGTGTTGCCTCGGTCAAGGGCAGCAATGACGGCCCACCGGCATGAATGAATATCCAGTTTGTTTCACTCTCACTTCAGGAGACATTTGCATTTCTGCAGGAGGGCTGGACAGAAGCAGATGATGAGTTCAAGGCATTCCTCGCACAAATCACAACCCCTGCATTTTGTTCCTTCCAAGGGCGGGGGCCATCTTGTAAGATGTTTTGAAAAGGGCCATTCCCCGAAACAAAGGGCCTTAAATCTTGCCTTCTGGAGTTTGGAGTAGGTTAAGGAAAGGTAGGATGAATGCGAGAAGGCGATACTTGCTGATCGGAATGGATAATCACCCAGGCATGCTTGGGCTTAGCTAGAGTGGCCCTTTCAGAGTGATATGAATAGTAACTAGAACTACTTATTAAGGGCTTCAGGTGGAGATACTTATCACATTACTTCATAAGCAATGACAGTTCTTTCAGAGAAATTAAAAAAATATACTCTTCTAAAAATACACACATGCCATCCACTTCTGCACATCATAGGCCATATTACAGAGAGTGCCCTGGGGGCGTAACGAGCGCCTCTCCCCTTTTTTGCATTCCCCAGGAGCACTTTGGTATTACAGAAGGGGCACAGACATAATATCGATAGCGTTGGTGCACATACAGAACCAGCGCTATCTGCAGGGGGCTTTCCCGCGTCTGCATGGTGGCTTGCTCCATGCAAATGAGGGAATCCCTTTGCCTCTGCGCCGTATTACAGATGCGGGCGTAGAGGCAAAGGAGCAGTCAGGAGTTGCACCGACAGTGCGCCCCCTGAGAGCAACCCTTTGCAGGAGGTAAAGTGGGTCCTATGGAACCCCCAGACATCCCCTTGCAGATGGCCGCAGTCACTGACTGCACCCGCCTGCAAGGGGATTTCAAATGCAGGCGGGTTGGTGCCTGCACAGTGAAACACGGAGCGGCTGCTTCAAAGCCCCCCCATATTTCACTTGAATACGCTGCCCCAGGGTAGCCCTAGTCCGCGGCTGCCCTTGGGGCAGTGCATTCTATGTATCAGAGCACACTTTCCCTGCCTTTTTTAAGGTGCGGCAGGTGCAAACAGGAAAACTGTGCCCTAATACATAATATTGCCCCATGTTTATTCAGCTGTCCAGCCATGTGTACCGTGCAAATCTATGAAAACTAAGCATATTATCTTGTAAGTGTATTTCTGTATGTATGTTATCCATCACATACTGCTCACCCAAAGAGCAAGAGCCCCTCTCGCCACATTCGGATCTTCCGTCAGAATCCACCCATGAACCATTGATGCACACCTCAAAATGACTATTAGAGGAAGATGTGCACACAGCAGGTACATTGTAGAACACTGGCCTTGAAACGCGCACACATATAATAATTGTGTAAGGAGCTAATTAAGTGTGCAGACTAAAATCACACAAATTGATTAACCCGTTGTTATGTGTAGTTTTCATAGAATTGCACGGTACAACCGGCTGACAGCATAGGAATAACGCTGACATTAGCCTTTGGGAACAAGTAATATAAATAGTGCCTTGATTGATTCTTAAGATACAGACACAAAAAACACACACAAACTCTCTCTCTAATTTCCTCTTCTATCTTGGTGTTTGAGAATATTACTTTTTCCTTGCAGACATTCATTCAACACATCCCTCCAAGTAGGACTACTTATTATTCCTAGTTATTGCATAGTACACTTAAGTTGCAGAAACCTATGTAATAGGCATCTCTACACAACTGTTAGCTATCTGGTTGGAACCTCTGACAGATCACCCAAAATTGGATCCTAATTTGCAGTGTAATAACTTGACCTACATGCAGTAATACACATCTTTCCCTTTCTGTATTCCTGTTGCATTAAGCATAGTGAGATTTTACTGCAGGGATTTCCTCAAGCCTCCTTTTACAGAGCACATAATATTTACTCTCTCATCATTCCATAGCATTATTTAAAAATAACCTTTTACAAGGGTTATGAAGCTGGCTGGCAGGTTACTCAAATAATAGGATATTGTGCAGTGCACTAGTTTTACAAGTTTCAATGGTTTGCATTCATGCAGACATGACATACTCTGTATGTAAGTAGTTCAAGCTACGCTTTTGCTTACAAAAGGGAAACAAAATGTATTAAAACCATGAAAATGGAACTGTATAGTTGAAGGTAAAAAGGGAGATGAGGGAGAAAGAAATGGTATGTGATAGTTAGTGAAGAGAATGCAAGCCAGGTGAAGATTTCGAGACAGGTAAGGATGAGAGTCCACCCCATAGTTCTTACTTAGGGCCTGTCTGAACATGGCTGTTGTTGCTGTCACTTGACAAAGAGTCTAACACAACAAGGTCCAATGGCATTTGGAAAAAGACATGTAGAAATGAGTGGAAAGTGCAGGGTTAGGCTGCAAAAAGATAAAGCAGTTGTTATCCAGGGTTCTGCACACAGGGCCTAATTCCAAGTGGTGGGAGCTGTTAATTAAAATCCTAAAAAAATGTTTTGCATGAACCAAAATCCAAAGTTTTGGACTCAAACCTGTTGAAATTTGTTGGGTGAAAAACACAGTATATTCTGAGACAGAGAGGTGTATTTACAAGCCCCTATCGCCACCAGAACGTCACGTTGTGATGGCGATAGGGGCTTCGCCTCATTTACAAGGCAGCGTTAAGCCACTTCACGTGGCTTAACGTTGCCTTGTAAATAAGGTACCCTTTCATGCAGTACTTAGCGTGAAAGGGGAGTGCGATGGGTGTTGCGGTGGGTGTTCCACCGCAACACACATTGAATTTGACGCTGCCCCCCATTTCAAGGGTGGCGTAAATAGGAGGCAGTGCTAAAATTAAGACCAGGAAAAATCTGATCTTCAACAGGCAAAATGAGGAGAAATGCTTTATTTCTCCTCGTTTTTGCTGTTTCAATGTGTGCTACTTTGTGCAGCTCACATAGAAAACCAATTTACCATTGATTGTTTATGTGCAGGAAGGTGTCTCTTCCTGCTCATAAACAAAAAAGAAAACGAATGACATTTTGCAACTTCATTGTGCGCTGCATTAAGCAACACAGATAAAAGTTCCAAAACTTCATTTAAAGATTATTTATGTGCAGGAAGGAGACCTTCCTGCACATAAACAATCTTCACCTCAACGCAGACACCTATGTACTATGGTGCAAGGGTGCCTGTGTTGGCGCTAAGCTGCTAAATTTAGCACCAGCACAGGGGGAAATGCATGACTGCACCATATTTTTGTAAGTATCGTGCAGACCTGTGTTTCTGAAGTGGTAGAGTGCAGCGTTAAGCCAGGAAGGCTAACGCCGCACTCCATCACTTCATTGTAAATATGCCCCAGAATTTTCTGTAGAATGTACCAGATCCCTATGTAGTCTCTCATTTCCCAGTGGAAACCTCAGAATAAGAGTATTTTCTGAATCTGGTAAATAGAGCACCAGGATATGGCAACATTTACTCCATTTAATAAATATCTCGCTCTTTCATGGCTCTCTTAGAACCAGTATATTAGTCAGTTTATAGGACTGTTTTTGGGGCCTTTTATGGGTATACCAATAAGGTATTGTTTGGTGTGTTTGCAGAACTGATGATAGTGGTGCCCATAGAGAACACATTTATTAAATAGAGATGTATGAATATGAGAGTATTACTGTTCCCTGGAATATTTTCATATTCCCTGTTCAAGGGGATACACCGGGGCATATTATCAAGCGGGTTATTGACACTTTTCCGGCACATATCGCCCAAAAGGTGGCTAATTTGTTACAGCGAAATTAGCAAGGCTTTGTTAACGCTTGTTTTCATGCGATAGCAGCCGGTATTTACATCGCATTGCATGCCAGCGAATATTATCACTAATGGCATGCAAAGTAGGCATTTCTGACCTAAACTGAATTTTGAAAGTTGCTAAAACAACTTCGGCCCTTTATCAATGCGTCCCGGAACTGCAAAACGAGACATGAAGTCCCGCTAAGCCCCCTTTATTTCTGGAATTTAACTCCTGATAAAAACCTGACTTAACCATCTTTCCAATGGGAGGTGGATTGATGGGTTAAGTCCACACTTGCCTATTAGCAAGTTTTTGCTTATCGCAGCAAACACGGCAATGTCAACCAGCGATAGACGCGATAAGAGAAAATGCGCTAAGCGCGATTTGCGATAATTATTGCATTTTGTAGATATCGCTCTTTCAAATTAAGCTTTATTCTTTATAACCTTAGCTAACTTTTTGTAGTCTTATCAGGATAAGAGCATGGGTATGACTCTTTGGTGTTTACAAAGTGCACATTGTGCTCTTTGGTCCTGACGTTACTTAACTGTGGAAAATAGTGTGCTAATTGTGGTTTATTATGTTTTGTGTAATTATTCAAACTTTTACAAATATAAGTGAAATTCCACAAAATTACTTTAAAGTACATGAAATGCAGATCTAACTTTTAGTGCTGCATTTTAGTGTTAAACTCGTTAATGTGTCCATTTTGGACGTGTGGAGGTATTTCATCATAAAAACACATAAAAGTACTGTAAACAACAGCCACTCCCGTTTTCTTCATTTGCGTTGTTCCAGCAGTAGGAGTTTTTCCTGAATGGAATTTTGGAAATTTGGAGCAACAAGCGTAACACAAATGGCAGAAAACTCCGCCAAATTACAAAAGTGTCTCGAAAATTTCATCTAGGCCCAATAATCAATAATATCCAATTAACTAATTCATAATCAAATTATGGAAAATGTTCTTGGATGAAAGATTATGGACTAAGGGGCAGATTTACAAGCCCCTTGCGCCACTTTTGCGTCAGTTTTAACATGGGAAAAAGTGACGCAAAAGTGGTGCAAGGGGCTTGTAAATCTGCCCCTAAGTGTGTGTTATTATAACCTAGTTACAAGTAAAAAAAAAACAGCTGCCATTTCACAACTGTGATTTGTTGTATGGCTTTTATTTTCTCAAAACATCATGATCTAGCTGTAAATCTTTAATCGAGAGAGATATTGCCGCCAAGGGCGTGCATGTACACATGATAATGTTCTGCAGTGTTTTCATCTAATTATTCCACTACAGTGTCCTCGATGTTGAAGGTATGATTTCCTCTCACTGATTTGCTGCAAACAGCTGTTTGCCATGAAGGGTAATGCAGCTCATACACAATGAATCTCCTTAGTGGAAAGAGTGAAGTCTCGGAGTGCAGGTGTCATTCAGAAATAACTCTACAGAGCAGATGGGCAATGGATGAGGAAGGATTCTGCACTGCATTACTTGCATTCTTGAGAAGGTAACTGTATAATAAAGGATATAACTTTGTCTAAACCTTGTTCCAACACATTATGCTTTTGATTGCTAGCTGAGGGCTGAAACCTAAGAAAGGACAAGTGTGCTCGTTTAGATTCTGCCATCCAAACCTTTGCAATTGTGCAGCTACAGTGATGAAAGTAATGAATAATGCAGGGAGATCACAGCTGTCTCTCTTCGTTGTGTAAGTTAAAGTTTGTAAAGTTTTTAAACTAACTTCATAAACTTCAAATTTTAGACACCTGAATGCGGTACTGTCAAACAAGAATTCCTAATGCCGAGTTGCATTCATTTTGTTAAAATTTCGCTTCGCTGTATTTTGGAACTGGGCCATTTTTGCAGGGTTATCCCCAAAGTGTTTGCCTTCCTCCTGTGTTTTTTTCTGAAATGTTTTTGTTGGCTTTAGGACTCTGGGCACTTTACCACTGCTATTTAGTGCGTAAGTGCATGTTCTCTCTCCTTTAATCTTGTTATGATTGGCTTACACCCAGGCGGCTCCTCCACTATAGCAGAGGAGCATCGCCCCACTGGTGAAATGCCGCAGACAGAAGAAAAATAAAATGACAATAAAACTATTTTATTGTCATTTTATCTTTCACTTACAGTCTGAATCTGGTGTGGGGCGGGGCCATGTCTCAGCTACAGCCACAGGGGGAGGATTGGTTTTAGGCACTGAAAGTGGTAATTTCGGTTCAGACGGCCGTCCATGTCATGTGCACTTTGATATTTCCAGGCTGTTCCTGAGAGGTATCATAAGTGCTCAGGGGCACAGGATCCATCCCAGCTGGAGCATTAAACTGGCCCGCGCTACTCTCATGCTGGGAGTAATTCCATGAGAGAAGCGCTGGGATTGTGTATGGAGTCTGGGAGCTTGTGGTGCTGGGGATTGTAGCGATATGGAGCAGTGGAACAGCAAGGCACAGCAAGGAAGGAGAAGATCGGGCAGCTGGCAACGAAAGGTAAGTGGGTTACCCCCAAGTGACTCAATGGAAACCCAGCGCCTGGTGAGTGCTGTTTCTGCTCCTTGCCTCTGTGAAACCAATGAGTTGAGAGTGTTTTATTCCTCATTGTCTCAAGGTGGTCTTTTGAGCAGGAGTACCGTGTGGAGGCACCCCCTATCAGTGTACCACATTGAAGTAAGCCAGGTGGAAATACCTCACAAGTGGGGCTCCTTTCCCAGCAACGCATGGTTGTCGAGTGATGCCTGTAACGTCAGCAGCCCTTCCGCAAAGGAGAGTAGTGCCACAACGTGTCTTTCCCCACTGTAGATCGCTGAGGCTGAGAGAGCCTCACTCTAGCTGGTGGCACCAACCCGATTGGCCCCCTTGTGACACTGGGGTCTGTCTGCCCTGCTCCAGAGAGACTGCCGCAGCGCACCGGAGCGGGAACCATGAAGGTACTGAGCTGCTGGGTGGAGGCCTGCAAGGTCCGCTGTGAGTACTTGGACCTGCGGGCGGCCCCACCACTCTGTGTACACCAGGTGTATGAGCGCTGCCTGGATTGAGCCTGGAGGAGGCAACTGTCTTGGGTATAGCAGCTGTAACGCTTGCTAATGGGCAGATGCCATAGGCTGACACATGTGGGTTATCCAGCGAGGTTGCCCCGTCGAAGGAGATAGTAAGTACCTCGCACTGTGTGTGCACATACCTGGGGGTATTTCTTGTTCTTTGCCATATGGAGTGAGACCTCGACAGAGATCCCTGTTCAATAACTGGATACCTTTTCTTTTACCAATTACTGTATCCCTAGTAGTAGGCGTGCAAGTGCTCCTGCAGCCAACGTTTTTACACCAGCAAGCCATCTGTTCCTCAGCTGCCAGGATCACAAGGAATACCACCATAACACTGCTAATAGGAGTACAGGGTTTCAGCCCAGTATGCTGCTATTGTTGTTGATGGGTTTAGGATGTCATTTAGTACTTCATGTACGTAGGGTGACATATGGTGATTTATGTGTTTTTTTAATATAACCAAACTGCTTCATATTCATGCCCTGATGTTATGATATGTGTCATTTTATGCCTTGCAGTGTCAGGATAATGAGTATTATTTCAGGATCTGCATAATGTGTAGTGATGGTTTTTCCATGACGTATACAACACATACATCTTTATCTTATTGCACTAACAGTGATGTTATGACAATTGCCTAGTTGGCACAGTGATTATTCGTTTATGTGGTGTTGGTCTATGTTTATATGCAATATAGATATGTGATTTATACATTTATGTGGTTGTTCCAAATAATGTAGTACACTGTACCAACATCGGATCTGCAGATCCCCAAATTTTTGGGTAGATCAACAATTACTTTTGAAAGTGCAGCTATGCATGGGACTGTCTGCTCAGAACAGTGTGGATCCAGGGGCAGACACAAACTGCTCAGAAGCAGCTGTGCACCATTAAAGGTAGTAGTGTTCAGCTAACTCAGTGTTTTTGGGGCTGGAAAAGGAACTGGCTATAGTCCCAAATCCGCATCCAGAGCTAGTATCTTGTGCACACAGAGGGTGGGACAAAGGACATCTCCAAAGTCTGCCATATTTATTTGGAAGTAATCTTAGAGAAGTAAAGAATAATACATTTGTGATAACTAGGAATGGGCAGTGTATGGCACAGTGTAGTTTATTTAAGCCTGCTTTATTGCTTAGTTGGAATGAGTTCAATGAAATGGGAAAAATTAGGTTTTACTTTGCTTGGCTGCATCAGACTACCTACCATGTATCTCTGAAGGGCTACTGCATCTAGTGGACAGAAAGGAAGTAAGGAAGTCATTAGTGCTTACAGAAGTTGCTTTCTCATACACACCCTTACCCACCTTGTGATGACTAAATTACAACATCTTGAGATGTGATAGAGAGGAGCATTTTTGGGTAAAGAAAATATTAATTTACGGGCACCAATCATGTCTGCTAAAAGTCTGGATGCTTGTGTTATACTTACCCTAGGCTGAGATATGTCATAATTTGACCACTTGAGTGTTAGTGAGTATGGTGATTTCAGTCAAGCTCTGGACACTCTGTCACCTGTGCTCTCCCTCCCTATCTCAGTCCACTTCTTTCATTCATCCAGCACCCTGAGCTTCTGCTTTTACAAAATATTCTGTATTAGTCCTGTAGAGGAAAGATGGAGAAAGATTGATAATAAAGACATGATGCCATTGAGTTAGAATCCAGTTGAATGAAGGGACTGGTGTATGGTTCATTATTATTCAGTCACGTTCGATGTTTTATAAGGCATTTAGATGAAAGGCAACCTGAACAGTACTATTTTCAGTAATCCTTGGGATTAAAGATAGCAAGATTTTATTTTACCAGATGGGCAGTTCATATCACTGAACCTTAACTATCTGCCGGCATGCTTTTGTCTGATAAAGCCTCACCAGGGGATACATTTAGAGGAGGCAGAATACAATTTCCTAGTTCCTAGTTGAGAAACAATATGGTCCTCTGTCTATTAGTTAGAAAAACTCTCTGCCTCAGAATTGTTTAGATACTACACACAGACCCACAGTAAAAAAAAATTCAATCAACACAGCACAGCACACAAATGCACTGTGCAGTGTTATGTGAGGAAGAAAACACAGCACAGTGCTGAATCCACAAAGATTGGCTTGCAGCATGTGTTATGCCTGTTCTGACACTCAAACAAGGCTGTTCTGCGCAATGCACATCCTAGCACCATAGTGCAGGACAAATGTGCGATGTCTACAGTAGGATCTGTTCTGGATGAATGCTCTTACAGTAATCATTTGTATGTGTAAGCAAACTCTGAAGGGTTTTACCCACTGGATATGTGCTGGGCAGTGCAGCATACAAACATTGTGAACCTTTCTTTGAGAAAGGAACACATTTTCTTTTGCTTACACTTGCTTTATGTACGCACTATGCTGCAAAGCCCAGTCTGGCTATCTTAGTTGATCAAGCTTTGCATCAAATCTTATGTGTAGTTGTGCTGATCCTACCCAGTAATGTCTAGGTCCGAGCGGTAAATTCCGTTCCGCTCGCGGAATTTGGGTAATTTTGCGTTCTGTGGAGAACGCAGAATTGCCAAAAATTCACGATCCGTGGCTTCGCGTAATTTTTTGCTTGTTCGCGCTTTCAAAATGCATGTTCGCGAGATATTTGCCCCCGAGCATGCAAACAGCATCTGCAAACAGGAATAAAGCATCGCGAACAGGCGGAACAAGCACTTCCGCATGTTCGCGGAATTTCTGCATGCTCGCTGAGATTCTTTTCCGTTTCGAGAGCTTTGCATAGCGCGACTACGCAAATTCCACCCATCCCTAGTAATGTCCCCTTGATGCAAACCAGTGCAAAGCCAATTTTGTGATGTGTGAAAGTACACCTTTTGTGCTGGATTGTAGATGGCATGTGTCTCTTTCTGCAACTTTTCTTTGATCTAAAAATCTACGCCAGTGAGTTTTGAATGTAAACCTTGATTACAAAGTGAGCCCATGCAGTGCCATCTATGCTTGTCATATGTGGCCATGTTAGAATAGGTTCAAGCACATTCTGGCTGCTTAGTTCTATACTATTCAGAAGCCATGCGTATATTGAGTAATAGAGCAGAGAGAGCAGAGGGAGCTAGCTTACAATTCTCTACAAGGCACTGTGGTCTCGATTCACAAAGGTACTACATTTCGGCATTCACAAAAGTATGTTTCTACTATTAATTTTACTGCTAGTAATTGTATTAGTAGGAACTTAGCTTTGTGAATATCAAAAAGTAGTAAAGTTAGATGTTCTGTCTAAATTAGACTTTTGGTCTGTTTTTATCTTTGTGAATTGGGCACTGTATAAGGCAATCGATTTGAACCACTGCAAAAGTACTGAATGTGATTTAGGAAGAAGAATCACATCTAATATAATGTGAGTCTTGACATCCCATTTTATTTTGAGGCCTTTTCAGCAATGTGTTGCAGGTTACCATGTTCTAGGCTGCTTTGAAGTCAAAGAATATCACCTGCTGATCAAGGTTGAAAGTGATACATTTTATTATGATATTGGTAAATACAGTTTATCTGCTCCTCAATACTTTGAAGCTATAGGGTCTATAGTTTAATTCCAAACATTAGTATAGTGGTAAATCTGCATCCATTTCCATAATTGTGCTGGCATTTGTGTTAGGATTCAGACTCACCAAATATAGGGAATCAGGCAAAAGCCTAGTCAGGGCTGGAGATAGGGGAAAGCATGACAGTGAAAAATAAATAGACTCTGAATCTTAGACTGTGTCATAAGAGGTAGAACCAGCATTTAAGGCCATTAGGACTGTGAGTCTTTGCCTGGCAACCTAATGTTGATATGGCTCTCCACTTCATGCCAGTTCACACCCATTTGATCATCCTTTGTTTTTGTTTTCTCTTCTCACTTCCTCCATGTGATGGTCCCCTCTACTTCTACTCTTTTAGTGTGCTTTTGGTTGTGCCCAATACCCTCAAGAATGCTTCTCTACCTTACCTCCTAAGCTCCTGGCTGGTCTGGTGTGAGGTGGTATCCAGGGGTTCCCATCTGGCATCTTCAAGGGGCTTGTCTTTGCAACATCTACTGCCGAGACCAGGGAGCCTATATTGCTTGTGAACTCTCATTTACTTCACAGCCAATTCATTGATGTACCACTTTTCCAAGCACCATCAATTAATCAATCAATCAGGGGAATTGTAAGCGCACTACTCACCGGGGAGGGTCTCAAGGGTCTCAAGGTGCTGGGGGGGTGGGGTCAGCAGTTCCGATTCATTCGAAGTGCCAGGTCTTCAGAGCCTTCCTGAAGGTGTTCAGGGAGGGGGCACGTCTGATGTCGGTGGAGAGCTTGTTCCAGGTCTTGGCCCCCTTGTAGGAGAAGGATCTTCCCTCTGCTCTGGCTCTGCAGATGTGAGGGGTTTTGGCAAGGAGGAAGTTGGTGGAGCAGAGGTTTCGTTTGGGTATGTGGAGGGTGATTCTGTCGTTGAGGTATTGGGGTCCGGTGTTGTGTAGGCATGTGTAGGCATCGGTGAGTATCTTGAAGGTGACTCTTTTCCAACAGGTAGCCAGTGGAGCTTGCGTAGGTATTGGCTGTTGTGTTTGTGTCAAGGGATCCCAAGGGCGGTGTTCTGTATTGTCTGGAGCTTGTGGAATATGGACTTGTTGATGCCGGTGTAAAGGGCGTTTCTGTAGTCCAGCCTTCTGGTGATGAATGCTTGGGTGACTGTCTTTCTTGCCTCGGATGATCCTTTTGAAGGTCTTACAGAGGATGTGGAGGGGGTTGAAGCAGCTGGAGGCGACAGCATTGACCTGTCGGTTCATGGAGAGGGAGGAGTTGAGTACGATGCTGAGGGTCTCGGTGTGGTCTGTGGGGGTCAGTGGGCTGCCGAGGGCAGTGGACCGGCAGGTGTTGTTCCATGCCGAGGGGGTGGTTCCAAGGACGAGGACTTGTGTCTTCTCCGAGTTGAGTTTTAGGCAGCTATTACTCATAAAGGCTGCAACGTCCTGGATTCCTTCCTGGAAGTTGAGTCTGGTGGTAGTGGGGTCCTTGGTGAGGCAGAGGATGAGCTGGGTGTCATCTGCGTAGGAGACTATGCTGAGGCCATGCTGATGGACGGTGGCAGTGAGTGGAGCCATGTAGATATTGAAGCAGTTTGGGCTTAGTGATGATCCCTGATCCCTGAGCATGATGGCTCTGTGCTGCCCAGAGTGTTTAATGATCCATTCTGTGAGTGTGATTCAGTCCATTATTTTGCTCTCACTCCCTTTCTCAGTTTTCCCCCTATTCCTATAGCAGGTGTGTTATTTACTATATCACCTGCTTAGGTGTTCAGGAACAGCTGAGGTTTTCAGTGGGTCACCCAGCATTGGGAAGTTAGATATCAACACCATGATATTAAAATGTGAGGCTTTGTTTTATACAAGAGAGATGATAATTACATGCTCCAGAAAATCAAAGAGGGTTCCTGTTATGTGTTTATAACTTTTGTGATATTAAGGTATAGTGAGCTGTTATACTGCTGCTCAGCCTGGGTGACTGTGAGAGAATGTTGGTGAGTGGAATGTTCATGTATGTGAGAGACAGTTGGTGGATGGGCTGAGCAGCAGTGAGGCTGCTCCTGGTGGGGCTCTCTTCTTGTAACATCTTGCCTGATTAAATATACCTCAAGAGCCTACATGAATGGACTACTTTTTATTTACAGCGAAATTACCTGTGTCATCCATGGTGCTGGTTATGGTGGTTGGATGCTTAGATGTTTTGAGCTATTCGGTCATCACCTCCCCACCCCTCTATCAGAAGGAAGTAAATTAGTATTTAAGTGCCCTGGAGAGTGTGTTGTGTTTTACACAAAGGACTCACTAATTTTGTGTAGAATTTCACCTCTCTGTGCCACTGACCTTCACAGTGCATATCTTAAAAGCTTCTGGGCCAGTAATTCCATGAAAAGAATTCTGAAACCTAATTGTGTACAGTTTTGAGGCCCAGTCAATTCACTCATTGAAGGCAGCCTTGCACTCTTTTATCCGTTACCTTTTCCATTGCACCATGTTGCATTCAATACATTATTCCATTTCAGGCAACTGGCGATTAATGCACTTCAAAACTCATCTGATTTCTTGGTATTCTTTTGTAGTGCAGAGGCAGCTTATCACATGGATCATAAATTTCAGATGGCAAAGACCTACTGGTCTACTGAGGCTTTATGTCTTCAACTATGTTTATCCGGTCAAACACTTCCTAATTTATTTTGCTATGGTGTTTGAATGGGTTGGGTTTGCGTCTGGTTGGTAGAGCCGGTGAGAAGGAAAGGATGCTTAGGGAATTGGTTGACCATATTTGGCACATCCTACTATCTAAGATTCCTGCTCTACCTTACTTTTCCTCTACATGTTATTTCAGTATTCACTTTAATAAATGTGTTTCTAGTTGTAGCTTTCATACCCTTGACATGCAGTTCTATCTCAAATATTCTTCAGGATATTGACATCATGTGCTTTTTTAAATAAATCATTACCTAATAAGCAAATACTAATTTGCATTGTACCCATTTTCAGTTTGACAAAAGATTATAAAATGGTTTTGCTTCACTGATAATTCAAATGCATGGTCACTGAAGCTTTGAGTAATGTGTTTATGCTTTGATTGATGTAGAATAGATTTTATCAAATTACTTACTTATAAAACTGTTGTACATAATTCCATTAGAAATATTTTCAAAGAGCACCCAAACCATCCATTCGTAGCAGAATCAGACATGTCTATTGAAAATCGTCTCACTCTGACATTGACAGTCCCTGCAGAAGAAGATACCCCAAATTAGAACTTAGGGGCAGATGTACTGATCACTTTTTATGTTCACAAATGCTCTAATTTTGAGTTTTCAGATATACTAATCGCATTTTAGGAATCTGATTTTTTCTAATATACTAATCCCATTCTAGGAAACAGAATTTTTCTAACTCCTACAATGGGATTGCGAATGGATAATATTTTGGGGTATGTAACGTTTACAACGAAACTTTTACCACGCACTACCATTACAACGCAGGCATTACAACGCAAACCATTACAACGCATTGCGCTGGGGGCGCTCTAGGATAGGGAATAAGTTTAATTTTCTATCCAACACCTTCCCTAGTGTCCACGGGGACTGGAGTTGGAATAGAAAATTATACTTACCACTATCCAGCACCTCTAAGCGCTATGCGTTGTAAAGGTTTGCGATGTAAAAACCGCGTTGTAAAGGTAAGCGTGGTAAAAGTATGCGTTGTAACGTCATACATCCATATTTTGGTATCTAGAAGCAATGTGGTGAGGGTGTCAGCTCCAGATAAGGAATTGCAATGCTATGTATCAAGTTATGTGACCGAAATCCAGTCTCAAACCATTAGAAAGCTACGAAGATATCAAAGGAGGTGGTAACACGTTAACAAAATGGAAGGGGCTCTCTTGGGAGCGCTTATGATTGGTGAAAAAAAAATTATTGTTGGCAAATAGCCAGTGGTCCAGATTTATTTTTAAACACAGCCCTGTTTCCTTTAAGGAAAACAGGCAGCATTAAAAAAAGGTTTGCTTTACTTAAAAGTGATCATTAAAAAGGGGATCTGCTGCCCGACATGCCGTCATCCATGTGACGGTCTCCAATTGTATTGAGGTGCAATGTCGACCAGCCTCATTAATATTCACGAGCTAGGTTTGATTGTGACCAACTAAGATTTATAATGGTCAGAAACGGGGAACATCCTTTACAACGCGGATTTTACACCGCAGTTCCCTTACGACGCAACTTTTACAACGCAAGTTGTAACAACGAATTGCGCTGGGGGGCGCTCCAGGATAGTAAATAGTTTAATTTACTATCCAACTCCTTCCCTACCCCCAACAACGCAAGTCGTGGTAACGACTTGCGTTGTAAAACATGCGTCGTAAAGTACTGTGATGTAAAACATCGAGTTGTAACGACGTACATCCGTCAGAAACAACCCATTAGTACATAGGTTTGTTTGTTAAATGATTTGCTGATCGAAAAAATACTGGTGCTAGTTAGAGGAAACAATTTTTCCACCAGTTATTGAAACATCTGGCCCTTAATTCACCCCTTCAAAGCACAGCTTCAGAAAATACCCAGTGGTGTTATGTACTCAACAAAAACAAACTTCAGCCAATTTCTCTCTACTCAATGCACTTTCCAGAAATAAAAGATGCCATTTTAAACTAGAGCATCAATTTTCTGAACAGCAGGGCACCCACTGGCTGCGTTAATACAGAATTGCATTATTGTTTTGTTATTATTTTATAGAACAATGTACACTCATCAAGTACGGTTTAAGGATATTTAAGTCATCTGAGTTCTGTGCCTGTGGCCTTTTGCTTAATGTGTCATAGACTCCTTAGTGGCTTATAATATCCATACGCTCTATAGTTTGAGTCCATTATTCGACAAATACATTTCATTGTTGCAACCATAATGGCGGCCCAGGGCACGCTTAAATGTAACCTGCATAACCCACAAATCACCAGCAGCAGTAAAACAGCATTAATTGGGTTTTATGTGCAGCCTTTGATGCCCTTTATCATTTTTTTGCGCTTACAGTATGTTTTGTCACAACATCTTTTCTCAGGATCCAAACGCTAAATTGGCACAGTTAACGAGATAAGCCAGAACACAAGACCTTGGAGAAGTTCTTATTATACGTTTGTTGTTTTTCTTTAACCTGTTCGACATACTGAAGTGCTGTTTCATTTCCTTTGTTACCGTTTGCAACATTTCGTTTAGCTATTTTGTCGAGAGATTTTTGACACTGCTCCTCAGAAGTCATGGGTCTGCTCAATGAAAATCCGGTTCTTGTTTCGCTCTTTGATACGATTTAACTTAACTTTATATGCCCTGAATGCTTTTGAGATAAGAAAAACAGTATTCTGGAACAATTGACATAACCTGCGTTCACATATATTATTTTGCAAGTTTTTTTTCTGTTATGCTCCAAATTATTCCGACATAACTGAGACCAGAGTTTGCAGAATGATGGAAAAGTAACCTCCACATCTATGTCTAGATTGCAAGGTGGAGTATACCTTAAAAACATTGGAACACGTTTACCTAATTGAACGCTAAGTACACTATAATAAAT
The DNA here is from genome assembly GCF_964261635.1 of Lissotriton helveticus. NCBI lineage: Eukaryota > Metazoa > Chordata > Amphibia > Caudata > Salamandridae > Lissotriton > Lissotriton helveticus. The sequence continues at coordinate 147,009,190 of NC_136072.1, read as the reverse complement.
AATAAAAAACCTTCAATTGCAAAGTGAACCAGATCAAACTAAACACCACGTAATAGACAAAAATAAGGCAAATTGACGTTAACACCCAGGTAGGAGGAAGGGTATAGTGTTACGTTATACGAGAACTGAACATGTCCTCTGTACTGCTACAGATGATATTTTAACCATTCCATGCTAGAACCTGTCATCCTGGAATGCCGGAGTGAGTCCAGTACGAAAGATGAAGCAGGGAGCTGGAGGTATTGGGGCTCTTGGTTGGTGTGGATTGAATCCAATAAACTTCTAAGAACTTTTACCTGAATGCGCTTCTCCATTGTTACTGGACTTCGTAACACTGGTGACGCGAGCCTGGTAGGAGACAGGTATCTTCACACCGACCTCTCCTGAACTCATGACCTTGATTGAGTCACATGTAATTTTGCTCAACCTCTGAGGTACGTTCAAGGAGGCTCTGGCAATTTGGAGTTGAGTACCGACTACCTACAAAGGTGCAAGTGCAAAGCAAGCTCTATTTCTATAAATTGGGGGACAAGCATTAAACCCTCCCTCGTGCATTCAGCGCAAATGCATCTCAAGCTTCACTGCCCAAGCTCGCCCCAAAATCCAATGCAGCGCATGGTGAGAGGTTCGAGTCGAGGCAAATGAAGAGGCCATCTTGGATCGGGTATGGGCCAACAACAGTACAGCCACGGGCATAGGAAGTGTGGGGGACGAGGGGGATATATCCCCCCCGATTTTGGACACGGGGGACAAGAGTGGGGGGGACACGGGGACAAAGGAAATTCTCCTCTGTGATTAACAGGGCCATTAGCGTGCGAAAGCGCTATGCATAATGATGTCCCTTTGACTGCCTCCTGATACCTGTGATCAGGCTGCACGCTTGTAGGGGCTAAAAGGAATTTAACACCCCTGCCCCTCCCATCTCTCCTCCGTCCTCTGGCCTGTGTCTGAGCCCGGGCTGCTGCAGCTCGAGCTGCTGTTTCTGGCGTCTTACTCTTAACACATACGTTTTTCACAGGTCTTCAAAAGCGCATTTACGTTCCTTTGTAACTGGTTAAGGAGGGTTTCAGGGTTTGTTGTTTTATTGACTGATTCCAGTATCCCATGTGTCCCCACTCTGCCTATCCGATATTTCTCGGATATTTCTATGAATTCGGTACACACGCTCAAATACTGTGACACATTTGGTGTAAACAGAACATAGATGCACATGGGTAGTGGGCACACACGGACTGTGACAGTCCAGAATTGGGAATAGTGCACGGTAATGATTGTAGTTTACCTTGTGGACTAATGTTCTGTAGGCTGCAGGCACCGGCCAGGAGTCTCAGTGCAAAGCAATGAGCGAGGCCACATAGGGCCCAGCTCGTTTATATCTTACAGGACCCAGCTTTTCTCTCCACCGCTGTCACGGTGCTTTCAGTGTTTGGCGGCAGTCCTCATAAAGCGCTTCTCGACAAGATAAAAAATGTAAGGTTTCCCCAAAAATTTTTGCTCTGTGCAGAATTGCACATTATACCGTTTCCTACAACTAAGTGTTGATATTGACAAACATGCTGATCTTGAACTGTTGATACTGATAGTATTACTCCGACATTGTTTTCCCAGGTCTGTGCACAGGTTCCATCTCATTAGTCGGGCCGTAACACTTCAATATAGCAATAAGCAACAGCTAGGTCCTTTGACGGCAAGGCAACATCTATTGCTGCATTTTTGTAACTTCTGAACGGTTTGAGCTAGACACACTTTGTTTTGTAAAATTCCTGGGCTTCTTTATTGATGTCCTCCAGGCACTTGCCTGCTTATTTATCTTACGCAAGGAACAGCCATGGACATAAGTCAAATTTTGACACTCTAGAATTACAATGATTGGTGTCTGCTGAGGTGATAGTTATAACAATCGTGGAACCATTCACGAATAAGGTATACCCCCTTCTCTTGGGGTCCTCCTGGGGATTAACGCACAGCTAAGGGTAGGGCTTGACGAGACTGTGAAAGCCAGTTTCCCAGGTCCAACATTCCTTTGCAAGCCAAAGCAGAAAGCCATGCAAGGGACTTATTTCGTTGTGAGGTAATCAACATCTGAGGCGCTGTTCACTATTCAAGGGGGGATATTGCACCAGTCCAAACGACCCTTCATGATAGGTTAAAGTCAACCTTATTAGAAAGCTATCCTAGTGGTAGCTGTATCGCGTGCAGCCTTCAGGCTAAGTCTTGAAGGAATGTAGAGCAGCTTGTTTACCAGTCTATAATGTCATGAATGAGTAAATGGAAAGAGAACAGGTGTATAACAAATATATGTATTTGTTCTAAACACATCCCCTTAGTTCCTCTACGAGGCTAAAGGCAAGACATTACAGTCAGTAAATTTATTTAACACACAAGTAAATTGGCACAATATACGTTGAGCCTATGATGAGATTAGAGGCGAACAATTACAGTCTGTAAACCTATATAGCACACAGTAATTTAGCACCAGACGGTTGAGCTCTAGGGGTGTACCAAAGCCATATATCAGTAAAGTGGTAGGGGAACCACAAATGGCATAGAGACAGGGCCTAGAGCCTGTAGAAAGATTACTTGGGGTCCTGATAATCCGACACACCCTGCTGTCACACCTGGAAGGTGCCCAAGAGCCTAGTTGCGGCATCACATAGTTCTAGGGATGCGTGTATTCATGTACGGTTGCCTAGGATGATATCTACCAGAGGCCAAAGTGGCGAGCATAGAAGGCCCTTGGGCCAGCTTACAGCCTGGCATAGTTAGGGCTGTGCTAATGCTTTTAGCCCTAGATGCAGCACTGGCAAACAGACTGGCCTTTTCAAACCTAGACCCTATGGCCTAAAGGCGTGGGTGGACAATAAGGAATAGGAGGTGATGTCCTGGCTACAGCAGAATTTTTTAGTAGCCATAAATGTGCCATGGCACTGCCACTGGGTCACTGTACTGCACACGGGATATTGTGGCACTACCACTGGGTCACTGTACTGCGCACGGGATATTATTCCTAATAAAGGTCATTCTACAGGGCACTCTCCGTAACACTAATTCAGTCACACTACATGGGACACAAACTGAGGCTATGCTTAACACTTACAGTCGGAAGTGTCAATGAGTATGCAGCTGGCGCTAATCGTATCTAAAACGTAGCAAGTGATGGCAATGTAAGACTAGCACGTGAAAAGCAGTTATCGCCAGAAACACTAATGGTTTGTGTTTATCTTTTCCATTTATGTATGGCCGGGTCCATGGTGGATATCTGGAGTGCTCCACATCACAACAGCTGCAACAGGTGGACAGCCCAAGGGATGCTTACGTCAATCACGGCTGGGTCCATGCTGGATATCTGAGGGGTGCTCCACACCGCAACATCAGCAGCAGGTGGACGTCAAAAGGGAAGCATACGTCAAGGAAGAGGACACCCAAGGGCACAAGTAGTGCTGGCAGGTGTAAGTGCTACCCATTCCCTAAGGTGGAAGTGGGAATTGTCACCCATGTTTTCTTGGTCTTTTCCTGGTTCTTGCCGTTTCTCAAACCTGTGACGCAGGGGAGGAACTCATCACCAGAAGTGGAGGAGCTACAACGTCCCGGCACAAGGTACAGGCTGGACGGGGGACAGGGGAGATCTGGTTCGGGGTCTGTGTCTTGGTCAGTCAGGATCTTCTTTCAGGGACTCTTAGCTCAGCAGCCCGACCCCCCATCAGTGGTGATACTTCACCTGGGGGGGGAATGACTTGGCCAAACTTGGGAGCGAATACTCTTTGATGAGTTCATCTCCACTGCGGGTGGGTCTTCAGGACTTGCCCGGGTGGCATAGTAGTAGGGTCTCAACTTATCCCGCGGGGGCAGGGGCGAGGGGCGGACTCGGTCAGGGCGTTGGATCACTCGGTAAAGAGGATCAACACACAGTTGGACAAATTATTTCAAGCCCCCCCCCCCGGTTGCAGACGATCCAACATGGGTGTATTGGGAGTGCATAATTCTACCTGGTGGGGGGAGTTCATTTGACGGAGGAAGGAAAGGTCCTGTGGTCTGATAATGTCAGGGCCTGGTGGGAGGGTTTTTTGCAAAAATGAGAACTTTCTAGGGTAGGTCAAGGCAGGGGGAGGCCAGATCGTCGGTTAACAATGCTGGCCTGTGGCGGTAAGGTCATTATCGGTGAGCACGTATTTGAGGTCTGAGGGGGCGGGCATCATCCTATGGAGGTTCCCGCCCAGGGGGAGGGGCCTGCGGGCCACTCCTAGAACTCCAGGGGCAAGGTAATTGATGCTGCAAAGGAGCGCGGGTAGGAGTAGTTCACGCTTTCCTTAGGCTGGTAGCCACCCCGCGCGCGTATACTCATGACGTCACCGGATGGCGCAGAGTATGGGCCCTCCTTTAGTGGGTAAATGGAGTTCAGGGCGTAGACCGGGCAATTCCCGGGGTAACACTGCGCATGCGCACGTCTCTAGGGGAGGCGCAGCTTGTAGGACCTGACACCGGTAGTGACCTTGCCATATGGCCAGAAATGTACAAAAATCAAGATGAGGATGTTAGACTCGGTTAGGAAACAACATGTATTAGAGTTTTTGTTAAGGTCAGGCTCTCAAACTTGTTGACAAAAATTTGTATCTAATGTCCTGCTGATTTTTGTATAAATTGTTGATCATGCAATTAAAACCTTTTTTAATTTCATATCTTAATAAATACGGCCGGGCGACTAGCGCCCGCCTTCCAAAAAGTAAAGAAGTCTCGTGTCCACGTTTCTGGGTGTTGGGTGCCGGTTTGGGGGGGAGGCGGCAGCTAGTCGCTGACCATGTGAAAAGGGGGGGCCCTCGGCCCCCCCGCACGCATGGCGGCGCGGCGACCGTCTCCCCCCCTTTCCCCTTTGTTGTCTCTCGGTGGTGGGGGCGGGCCCTGGGGGGCGCGACCCACCACCGATTGGCCGGCGGCCTCCCTGACCCGGATACCAGGTAGAAGGTCCGGGTCAGGGGGGGCGGGCTACAGGAGGGGCGGGCCGGGGGGGGCGTGCCCCCCCCGCCTGGCCCCTGGAGAATAAAGAGGTGGGGAGCGCCCAGGAGACCCCCTTGTCCCTGGACGCTCCCTCACAGCACGGTGTGCCCCGCGCTCTGGGCTTCTTTGTTTTCCCACCCACCATCCCTTGGAACAAAAGTCTTGTGGCATTCATTATGTCTGGTTTAATGGTAAGTTTGCGAAGGTACTGTCCACATGTCTTACATGGTAGTAGAAATGGATCTGTCGGTATATTTTTGATGATGCTTTTTGTTTAGGAATTTTTTCCCTTTTTAGCAAACTGTGTGTGAAGTACTTTTTCTTTGATGCCAAGTGTCTTTAGGCCTTTTTTCCCTTTGTAGCTGTACGGTGATGCTGTTATTTATTAGCCAGTGTAGCTGTCCTTTAGAATTTTTTCCCATAGGTCGTCGTATTTATTAGGTATGGGGCATGGGGTAAGGTCATTATCGGTGAGCACATATTTGAGGTCTGAGGGGGCGGGCATCATCCTATGGAGGTTCCCGCCCAGGGGGAGGGGCCTGCGGGCCACTCCTAGAACTCCAGGGGCAAGGTAATTGATGCTGCAAAGGAGCGCGGGTAGGAGTAGTTCACGCTTTCCTTAGGCTGGTAGCCACCCCGCGCGCGTATACTCATGACGTCACCGGATGGCGCAGAGTAAGGGCCCTCCTTTAGTGGGTAAATGGAGTTCAGGGCGTAGACCGGGCAATTCCCGGGGTAACACTGCGCATGCGCACGTCTCTAGGGGAGGCGCAGCTTGTAGGACCTGACACCGGTAGTGACCTTGCCATATGGCCAGAAATGTACAAAAATCAAGATGAGGATGTTAGACTCGGTTAGGAAACAACATGTATTAGAGTTTTTGTTAAGGTCAGGCTCTCAAACTTGTTGACAAAAATTTGTATCTAATGTCCTGCTGATTTTTGTATAAATTGTTGATCATGCAATTAAAACCTTTTTTAATTTCATATCTTAATAAATACGGCCGGGCGACTAGCGCCCGCCTTCCAAAAAGTAAAGAAGTCTCGTGTCCACGTTTCTGGGTGTTGGGTGCCGGTTTGGGGGGGAGGCGGCAGCTAGTCGCTGACCATGTGAAAAGACATCTCACAAGTAGGGACTACACATTTTCCCATGTTCACAGTGTCTGCAAGAGAGCATTTTGTTAAGAATATATTGTTACTTCATTTTCATTGTTGTTGTAATTTAGCCGTTAATGTTGGTTTTCCAGATCTATGACATACTGCTTTGTTGGAATCTTTAAAAAACCTGAACAACTATTTTTCTATGAGGGCATACATTTTTAAGCGTTGAATGCAATTTTAATTGTTTTAGAAATGTATAAGCTTTTGTTGCACTTGAATACGGTGAACATTATTGCGTAGCCTCAAAATCAGTGCTCAGCTGTTGAAGCGCCTGTTCTTCCACATGCAAACTGCTGCCGCACTTTATGTTGATGTTCAGTGCCTTATAGACAATCAAGTTTAAGGATGGTGGGCAGTCTCTGTGGGATTTACAGCTTGGAGTTCATACCCTGAAAATGAAATGAAATGAAATGAAAATGATTTTTGTAAAGCGCACGTAGCTGCCCTGAGGCGTCCAAGCGCTGAGACTGAAACAAAGAAAACAGTTTAGATGAAAGTCGTGTAGGCCAGACGGAGTCCTATTTATCAAACAAAAACGTTTTTAATTGCTTGCGAAAGGAGGTGATTTCTGGATTGGACCTTAAATATAGGGTAGAGCATTCCACATCTTGGCCACATTAAAGGAGAAAGAGCGGCCTCCCGCTCTAGTTCTCTTTATTTTGGGTACTGTGGCCAAAGTGGCATGGGTTGAGCGCAGCTGTCTGCCAGGATGGTACGGGGTGATTAGGGAGAGGTTGATTACTGGACCAGTAGCCCAGAATGCCTGATGAGCGAGACAGAGGGACTTAAAACTAATTCTCTCCCTAACTGGGAGCCAGTGCAGGCTTTTTAGCCCAGACTTAACAGATGTCCTGCGATGGATTTGCAATAATGTCCGGGCAGCACAGTTTTGAATTATTTGCAATTTACGCAGGGTAAAATCAGGTGCTCCTAAATACAGGGCATTCCCGAAGTCCAGACGGGATTGGATTAGGCCCTGTATCACAGTTTGTTTTGCCTCAAAAGGTAGCAATGGAAGGATCTTTCTAATAATTCTAATAAGACCAAAGCAGATGGCAGAAAGTCTGGTTGCTTGATGGTCAAATGTCAAAGACCTATCTAACCAGATTCCAAGGCTCTTGATAGTATCCTTAGGTGCCGGTGGTGGGCCCAGACAGGGTGGCCAGATCGAATCAATGGAGGCTGGAGCAAGCCGGCCCAGTAACATGAGCTCAGTCTTGTCTCCATTGAGTTTGAGACAAGACTTGGTCATCCAGCTTTTGACCCTCTCCAAACAGCCTGCTAGATCCACCCCGGCTGAGGAGCCACACTCTTGAGCCAGAGAGACCACCAGCTGAATGTCGTCCGCATAGGTAATGATCTTAATCCCATATGGGCGGACGATCTCAGCCAGCGGTCTCATGTAAACGTTAAATAACGTTGGGCTCAACGATGAGCCCTGAGGGACTCCACAGCCCAGAGGTTTGCTGGAGGAGATGGCATCGTCTTCATATACCTGGAAGGCTCTGTTGCTCAAATAAGATTTGAACCATTCCAGGGCTCTGCCAGATATTCCAAGGTCCAAGAGACGCTGCAGGAGGGTCCCATGATTTACAGTATCAAATGCAGCGCTCAAATCGAGGAGGATGACTGCCACCGATCCTCCTCGATCTAAGATTTTTCTGGATTCCTCCGTGACCGCCAACAGAGCGGTCTCCGTCCCATGTTTGGGTCGGAAACCCGTCTATGAAGAGTCAAGCAGCTGGTTGCTCTCAAGAAAGGATGTTAGTAGGCCATTTATATACTTCTCTAAGATTTTACCAGCCCAGGGAAGCAAGGAGAACGGGCGAAAATTATAAAAATTATTGGTGTCCAGATTAGGTTTTTTAACAAGAGCCCGCACCATGGCCTGTTTCCACGCCAGCGGAACGGTACATGTGGAAATTGTGGTGTTAAGTACTTTTAGCATAGTGGGGAGGATGGTATGGGTAGCGGAGACCAGGATACGGGGAGGGGCAGGATCACTGGGTGAACCTGATTTCACCTGCGTCATTAGAGAGGTGAGTAGTTCAGGACTCAGCAAGGGAAATTCGTCTAGTGAAGGCGAACGATTGTGCCTAACTTCCTGTAAAGGAGAGAGAGGTAGATCCCCCAAAGTGATCAGGTCTGTGGCCGGAAATGAGGAACATATGTGATCGATTTTCCGGAAGAAAAATTCTGCCAGATCCTCACACCGGGACTGGGGATTGTGGTCAGTTAATGGCGGTGGTGGAAGCTTAGTGAGGCTTTTCACGATCTGGTAGATCTCTTTGGAGTTGGAGCCGGCTTCAGAGATTTTATGTGTGTAATATAAGGATTGGGCAATCTTTGTCATTTCTATAAGCTCTGATAGCCTCTCTATAAATAGTTTTGTCCAACTCAGCATACCCCAAACGCCATTTCCTTTCAAGTCTTTTACATTGGCATTTTTTCTCCCGGAGCTCAGCCGAGTACCGGGGCAGAGATCCTAGATCGTTTTAAGGCAGTTTTCCTAATAGGAAGAATGGCATTAAGAGAATTCTTTATCCATTTATTGAATATATCATTAGCTAACGACGGATCCTGATCAATTGATGGTATTGAGATTTCAAGCTCATGTGTCCATTGGTCCAGCGGGAGTTTTGACCAGTTGCGTGCTTCCCGCACTACAGGTGTTAGAGCCCGAATTTTACGGGTCTCCCATACTAGGGGAATTAACAAGTGATCTGTCCAGGGAAGAGCTATTGGTGGATATGCCTTCAGATTAGGGCAATTGCTGAACACCGGGTCTAACAGGTGTCCTTTTCTTATGTGTGTAGGAAATAAAACGAGCTGGGTCATCTGTAGAGCAGAGAAATCTCCAATTAACTCTCTAGCGATGTTGTCAGTCATATCATCAAAGTGAATATTCAGATCGCCTAGTAGCGTGTAATTAGATGGAGAGGAGGCAAGATCTGCGACCGTCGGAGGCAGTGATTCATGAAACTGTTTGGCAGGGCCTGGTGGACGATAGATGAGTGCACCAGTAAAACTCATATTGGGAGAGAACTCAAGACAGAAAGACATGCTTTCACAATCCGTGAAGGGGTTGGGGAGGCATCGACAGGCATATGGCCAATGAACGTAAGACAATACCCCAATAATTTGAAATGCTGTAGGATAACTCATTGGTCTCAAAGTTTGAAATCTAGGGGGTGAGAAACAGGACTGCTTCTGTAATTATATGAGCTAAAATCTGAATAATTTCTCACATTGTTGAACTCTGTTAAGGTTAGTTATTTTTTAACTTCACTCACACTTTGTTGTTGGTAATTGCTCAGACGCAGGCGAGCAACACCCATTGGGCTCACGGGGCTTCAGCCCCCCCTCCCCCCGTCGTGTGTGTCAGCCCGTTAATTGCAAATGAGGCTTTTGTTGTGTTCTCCCATTCTTACAGCCACTCTGTGGTTGGAAGAATTAGCCCCCCCCGAAATATTTTTCACTCACCCCCCTCCCCCCCGAAATTTGGCCTAGTTGCCCGCCTGCTCAGACGTGACCACAAGCATGTGTGAGCACTGTTAAAAAATTCTACAAAACCAGCAAATATTTTCTGCAGCAGGTATAGACATATGGTACATTCTTCATTGAAACGAGTTTGATTACGTTCAGTTATGTGCAGCATGTTTTATGTAGATGATATCTGTTGCCAGCAAGGCTTGCATTTTGTAAATTCAAAGTGGAAAACTTTATAGACCAAACATTTTCCTACGCTGCAGCTGGGCAGATGTGAACCTGAATCCATGTTTTTGTAGTTTACCACAGTGGTGACCATCTTGCAATTGATGCTTGAACTCCTGTTCAGCTTTGCAGTTGTCTAGTGCAGGGGCTACAGGGTCTGGAGCTGGCACACTCACACCGTTCTTCCTCCTCTTACCCTGCGCTCACACAAGCACACCGCTCACCTTGAACTCACAGCAACCACAATGCACTCGTCCCTCACCATGAACTCGCGCCGTTCTCCCTCTATTTACCCTTTAGTCATATCAGCATACTGCTCACCCTGAACTCACAGTGATCACACTGCACTCACACCACTCACCATGCACTCACGCTTTTCACCCGGCACTTACACAAGCTCACCCCTCACCCTGCACTCATGTGCCACTTTACTCACCTGTCCCTCTTTCTGATGACTTTGCAGTCTCACTCAAGCAAGCAAGCACATTTCTCACCATGCAATAATTTCTCTCACTCTGCATTTTCATCCACACCCAAACTCATAAGTCACATCACTAACCCTACAGTGACTTCTCTCACCCTACTCTCCCACTGTCACATCGGTCACAGTGCATTCAAATAGGCACTCCTGACACTCACACAGCTCACACTTGACTCACATCTTCACACACATCTTCACTCACATGGGCTCAGCACTCACCCTGCACTCATGTCATACAAACAAGCACAGCACTCACCCTGAAGTCACACCATTTACTCTTCTTTTCATCCTTTCACCTTGCACTCACACAGACAAACTCTTCACCCTGCATTCATACAGACACCATGTTCATCCTGCCTGCACATAGGAACAACAGTCTGTCGAAACTCTTAGGAACACGCCACTAACTCCTCTCACCAGTCACTCTCACAGATCACCCTTCATTCTTGCCATTCACCATGCACCACACACAAGCACACCACTCATCCTGCATTTACACAGCTCACACCACCTTGCACTTTCTCCTCTCACTCTGCATGCACTCCTCTCACTTGGCACTCACTTGGGCCCTCCTCTCACGTCGCATTCATACGGCTCACCCGACACTCACATTAGCACATTTTACACCCTACGCTCGCATCACTCATGCTGCATTCTCTCACTCTATTCACCATCACCCAGCACTTACATGAGTACACCTATTACTGTGCACATATAAATATTGCTCAACTCTCATGAATCTACACATTTCTACAAAGGCACCCATAAAAATACCTGTTCTTTCCGTGGTGCTAGAATCATACTTAATGCCATCTGCAACAACGGGGCTGGTGCAAGAAGGGAGAGTGGACCGAGAAAGTGGGATGGCGCGAAGAGGGAGACTAGGGCGGAGGCTTTGGGGTATGGTGGTGGATTGAGGAACGTGTGTCAGATCCAGCCATTCGTGCCTTTCCATTCACCACAATGCTTCATCGCGAGACAAGTAGTTTTCTTTTTCCATTGCAAGTTGACTCTCAAAAACTCCAAAATGTAATGTGTTACTGGATGAAATTCATGGTTGCCGAAGAAGTCAAGCAGTTCATCGGGTCAGTTGGATGCTGTGATACTACATGTTAGAATGTGTATTAGTTCATTTCCAATACTGTAACTGCTTGATCTACACATGAACCCAAATATAAGCCCCACACAGCTATTTTAAGGAAGTGCATTTTTCATTCACATCATACTTGTAACAAGCATTGACAAGGCAATATAATATTATTTTGAAAAACATAGAGAATCTGTTATTATTAAGTTTCACTAAAAGGCAAGGCAGGTAAAGCATCAGGGCAAGCTTTTCTGACTCAATAATAGCAAATTTACTAACGGAAGTGTGAGTGTCAGTGTGTGTGTGTGTGTGTGTGACAGAGTACAAAGGTAAGAAAGAGTGCAAGAGATATAGTGAAAAGGTGTGTGTGTGTGTGTGTATGCTTGTAATGAGTGCAAGTGTGGTGCTGGTCTGGCATACTGAAGGTTAATCTTGCCTTATGGACAAGGGCAGCTTATGCAAGGGGGGTGTTAACTATGGAAATCTGCAGGCCCTGACATGCTTCTATGAAGAGTCTAACTGAGAAAGCCGCCAACCCAGTCATACCCAGCGGCAGAGACACAGAACACGCGTCACTACGCCTGGCCGAAGGCCCTGACATGATGCATGTAACTCTTAGCATATGGGGTGGATCCATAGCAAAATGTTGGAACTGATATTTGACGTAACTTTTGTCATAACATTTCCTGTAATCATTTCATCGGGAGTGTCAATGGCAAAATTCTAACCCTTGTATACCGGAGGTAATTTTTAGAGGTGCCCATGACTGTGGCTCCAGTATCCATGGTAAATTTCTGGTACTGTCATATTGAATGTACTCATTCACAAGGGATTCACCCATGAAAAATGAGGACTTTAGTATAGTGAAAGCTATTTCTGACTTAAGACATTTAAAAAAAATCAGATTTACTCCTAGGAAAAGCCAGGCTGCCCTGGTGCACCATAAAAGAACTAGAATATTTCATGAATGCCCCATAAGGGTCTGCTGCATTTTAGAAATTTGATCCCAAAACTTTAAAAAAATGATCAGGGGAGAAGTCTACTCTCCCTTAAATCACGTACAAGAAATCTGTTAAATTGTTTTGCTTGTTGGAATTTGGGGAAGTATACCACCACTTGCATTGATCTTTTTCCTCATATATTGGCTAGAAGGTTAGCTCTGACCCCATTTTTGGAAATGCAGTCCTGCCCCATTGCTGGGAGCAGGACTGGCTTTAGGGCAGTGCAACTGTTTCAGCCACACCTGGAGTTGACTTTGGAAGGGGGTGCTGTGTTTAAAAATAATTTTTGGTTTAAAAGCACATGAACTTCCTTGTGCATCAGGTAGTTTTCAGGCAACCATAGAAATGTCAAGATAACTGGTGATTAATGTTCCTACTAGTGAGAGTTCGAAATTTTGTCCAGTGGAAGTTTTGGCTCATCATAAAGTAGCCCGGAGGGTTGATGTGCCTGCTGCAAAGAACGTGTACCATACAGATCACAGAACTGAGTGAACTATGAGTAGCACTATAAAAAAGTATGCATGATTTTTCCACATTTGGTCTAATTACTTTGTGAATGCAATTAAAAATAATGCATACTTGCAAACTGTGACTACATGCCTACCTTTCTCAATATTTCTCTTCAAAACTATCGGAGTGTATCCGTTTAACGGGCGTACGATCTCATGTAATGGACGATTTCTATAGGGTCACTGGAAAGTCCACAAGGTTGTCCCTGTCCCCCCCAGAAATTGTGTGTCTCCTACGCCCCTGAGTACAGCAACAATAATTGCAAGGTGCACAACAAGGATTGTCAACAGATATGTTGACTGGTTGCATCTTAGCTGAATTGCGGTGATCTTCTTACATGTTTACAAATCCACAATTCACGGTGGTGCTGAGGCGCAGTGCACTTTATCACAACACAGCCAGCAGGTGATGATTTGCTGCATTGTCACTAATTAGCAGCAAAACACTGCAGATTATCTCCTTCCTGGTACAATTTCACAGAACTCATTGGGACATGGGAATGGTTCAAGTTTTATAATAAGGTATATTTTTGTCACTATATTCAATAAGTGTGTATTTACATATTATTATTCTGAATATTCAATAATTGTGACTAATCTCATTGTTACTATTACATACTGCAATGGCAACTTCTAGTATGTCTTCTCCTCCTGCATTTTTATCAGACAAAGTTGAACGACTGATACCGAGGGAGAGGGGCAGAAAGCTTTTTAATTCATATCTTGTGGCCATTGGGATGGAAAAGATTTCAGCTGCCAATAAACAAAGGGTTCTTCTACGCAATTTAGAGGTGGAAGGGCAAAACATATATGACAGTCTTGAAAGTATTCCACATGGAAATGCAGAACGAGACCTGAAAGATGCCTATGAAACGTCTGCATTGATGCACAGATTATTCTCAATAATACCAGGGAAAAATGAGAGTGTAGGGAACTATCAGGCAGATTCATCATCCAAAATTGCGATCGCAATAGCTGCGAATTAGCTCTTGCGATCGCAATTGAATGACCTGCAATTCATGATAGGAAAAATGAACAATTTGCGAAATCGCAAAATAGATTTCGCGAATTCGCAAAACAAATCACAGATTCAAGGTGGAACCCCCTTAGCGAATCGGAATTTGCGAGATTCCAATGAAACTGTGATTTACTTTGCGAAATCGCAAAAAAATCTCAAAATAAATTCATCAAAAATCGCAAATTGCGAAAAACCACAAAATCACAATTTGCGAGGCGCAAATTAAGGAGAACCCAAACCAGGTGGTAACCATGAAGTCCATAAAAAAAATAAAAAAATACCAAAACTAGCCACAGGTGCGACCCTGACCAAACACACTTAAGGAGAACCGACGCACGCCACAACCGCAGCAACGCCACCCACCACCACCCTCCGCGCCTGGACTCCGATCAGCACCGAAGACACCATCCGCACGATGAACTCGATCCACTCGGGTTCTCCGACTGACCCCTGCCCTCACCACGTCTTCAACAAGGCCGACGCTGTCATCGCACCCCACCTGCGGGACATTATCAACACCTCCTTCGACACCGCCACCTTCCCTGAGAGCTGGAAGCACGCCGAACTCAGCGCTCTACTCAAGAAACCTACAGCGGACCCCACCGAACTCAAGAACTACCGTCCCATCTCACTCCTCCCGTTCCCAACCAAAGTCATCGAAAAGACCGTCAACAAAAAGCTGGCCGCCTTCCTCGAGACGAATGGATCCCTCGACCCCTCACAGTCTGGCTTCCGAGCCAACCACAGTACCGAGACCGCCCTCATCGCTGCCACCGATGACATCCGAACCCTGATGGACAACGGAGAAACAGCGGCCCTCATCCTCCTGGACCTCTACGCGGCATTCGACACGGTCTGCCACCGCACCCTAGTGCAGCGCCTTGGCAACATCGGAATCCAGGAGAAGGCACTGGAATGGATCACTTCCTTCCTCAACGGAAGAACACAGAGAGTCCGCCTACCACCATACAAGTCAGAGGCCACCGAAGTCATCTGCGGCGTCCCTCAAGGATCCTCGCTGAGTCCCACCCTCTTCAACGTCTACATGAGCCCCCTCGCGGCCATCGCACGCCAACACAACCTCAACATAATCTCCTACGCCGACGACACCCAACTGATCCTCTCCCTGACCAACGACCCCGCTGCCGCCAGAGCCAACCTGCACGATGGGATGAAAGACGTAGCCGAGTGGATGACGACCAGCCGCCTGAAACTGAACTCAGACAAGACGGAGGTCCTCATCCTGGGATCCTCGCCCTCCGCCTGGGACGACTCCTGGTGGCCCCCCGCCCTGGGCACCGCACCCAAACCAACGGACCACGCACGCAACCTGGGCTTCATCCTGGACTCCTCCCTCTCCATGACCAGACAAGTCAACGCCGTCTCCTCGTCGTGCTTCAACATCCTGCGCATGCTACGGAAGATCTTCTGGTGGATCCCCACCGAGACCAGGAAGACTGTCACCCAGGCCCTCGTCACCAGCCGACTGGACTACGGCAACGCCCTCTACGCCGGAACCACCGCCAAGCTCCAGAAGAGACTCCAGCGGATCCAGAACGCCTCAGCCAGACTCATCCTCGACATCCCACGAAACAGCCACATCTCCGGACACCTGAGAAACCTGCACTGGCTCCCCGTCAACAAAAGAATCACCTTCCGCCTCCTCACCCACGCACACAAAGCCCTACACGACCAAGGCCCGAGCTACCTCAACAACCGAATCAACTTCTACGCTCCCAAGCGCCACCTCAGATGAACCAGCCACGCCCTCGCCGCCGTCCCCCGCATCCGAAGAGCGACAACAGGAGGAAGGTCCTTCTCCTACCTGGCCGCCAAGACCTGGAACTCCCTCCCGCTCGACCTGCGCCTGACCCAAGACCACCTCTCCTTCAGGAAGAAGCTCAAGACCTGGCTGTTCGAGCAGTAAAGGCACCCCCCCTCCTAGCGCCTTGAGACCCTACGGGTGAGTAGTGCGCTCTATAAATGTATTGATTGATTGACAGTAGGACCATGAGGAAATTCACAATGCCAGGACTATACATGGTGGTTAGGCGGCAAAGGCTCCAGGCTGCAGCAAGGAACAGACGCAGGATCCAGGAGCAAATTTTCCGCCAGCAGATCACACTTCTGGGCCAAACTGAGGAGCAAATCTACTCAAAGTACCGGCTGAATGGGGCAATGATTACTAAGCTCATCCGGGAACTTGATCCCTGATGCAGCACCAAACAAGGAGGACCAATGCCGTGCCCACCCATGTCCAGGTCTTGTGCAGCCAGCACCTCCTAGCCTCGGGAAGCTTCCAGGGGATAGTTGCCATTGCAGGGGTGTTCTCCCAGAGCACCATGTCACACTGCCTAAACAGTTTCCTGGAGGTCATGCTGACCCGCCTACACCATTACATCAAATTCCCGACCACCCAAAAGGACTTGAATCAAACCAAGCTTAATTTTTACAACATTGCGCAATTCCCCCATGTCATTGGATGCATTGACTGTACCCACATCCACATCTGCCCACCAGCACAAACAGAATACATGTACTGGAACCGCAAGTGCTACCACTCACTGAATATCCAGATGGTCTGCAACGCTAAGACAATCATCACGGACATAGTGGCACAATACCCAGGGAGCACACATGACTCCTTCATATTTCGGCACAGCTGCATGCACAAACGACTGGCCAGGGGAGACTTCGGCAAAGGGCACCTTCTAGGTAAGTACACATGCCAACAAACAGTACATCGTGACCATGTAGCTGCGCATAACAGTCACTCACCCTCTGCTCCTTTCATTCAGGTGACAGCGCCTACGGTCTCAGTGAGTACCTCCTCACCCCATACCTCAACCCTGCCACACCACAGCAACAGCGTTACAATGCTGCACACATCCGCACAAGAAATTGCATTGAGCTGACATTTGGGCTTTTGAAGAGCCGATTCCGCATACTACACAAGACTGGTGGGGCCCTCAAATACCAGCCTGAAGTCTGCTGCCGCATCGTGGCCGTGTGTTCAATACTCCACAACATTGCTACCAAGCGGAGGATACCTGTAGGGATCTCTGGCAGTGAGTCGGACGGGGACAACCGCCCACCTGCACATGTTCATCATGCACAGGGGGAGAATCCTGCTGAAGGACATAGGCGCCGCAACCAAATCACAATAAACTGTTTCTAGTGCACCCACTCCCCTCACCCAACACTTCACTCATGCATGACAAATGAAATATTGACACGAGTCAGATTAACTTGTGCATATTAAACCTTATTGTTTTTTCACAATAATGAAGTAATATTATTTTTACATTGCATGAGAGCTGTATTGACTCATACATCCCCATGTATGTGATGAGGGCATGCTTGTATCATCAGCATGGCCCTGCAGGTACATTAGGAAGAGTCAGTGGCGCCTCCGGACAGACGCTCCCAGTTGCCTTTCTACTTCCTCCATCTCAGCATTAGCCAGTGAGGCTGCAGTGGGCCTGGTGCTGCAGCGGTGTACCGTACCAGTGGCACCGACAGGCTGCTGTGGCTGGAATTGCCCTCACTTGCATCACCCCCCCACTAGCTGGTCCATGGCCAGTCGCCTGCAAACCCTGCACTGCTGTGGTGACTTGCTCCAGTGCCCTAGCGACGTCCTGGTAGCACTGCACCATTTGCATTTGCATCGCTAGGGAGCGACGCGATAGTTGGGAGGTGACATTCCCAATAATGTGATTGGAGCGTGTGTACGCTGACGGCGGGTCAGCAGCTGGCGGTGGCGGCGGCGGTTGACATCCTGCTGGGACAACAGGACCTGGGTGTTTTCTTGGACAGCAGCGGTCATAATTTGCATGCTGTCAGTGAGCTGCCCCACATTACGTGCAGTCTTGTGCAGCTGCAGGTGGATGGCAGCCAAGTGACGTGCCTGCTTCTGATGAACTCGGAGCATGCGATGTTCAATGGACAGGCCAGGATCCCGGATATTTCCCCCCCTGCCAGCGCGTGTTGTTTTGTCGCGCTGCTCCCTCACCAGTCCACTGGACTGTGTTCGCACAGTGGCTGTGCGCTTTGTCTGCCTCCGGGCTGCAACTGTTGTGGCCTGTGCCACTGCCATGGGTGTTACACCGGTTGGTTGTGGCGCACATGTGGCTGCGAGGGTGGCACTGTCCACAGGGGCAGGTGGTGGTACTTCTGCTGCTGGTGCTGCCTGTGATGGTCCTGGTTGGTGTGATGAACGGCCCTCTCCCTCGGTGTCTTCGGGGTTGTCATCAATATGTAGGGCCTCACTGTCCGAGCTGGGTTGTTCTGTACCACCTGTGGTGTAAATGGGACCGTGATTAATGACATGTTTTTTGCACATGGGAGGTTGCTACATGCACGCAGGCTAGCATTCCCTGAGTGGCTTTAGGAATGACTCTCACTTGACAGGTCTGGCTGGACCATTTTAAACAGGACGCCGCTAAGAAACCTACCTCCCTGCTGCTGCCATATTTGAGGTGATCCACTACCGGGGCTGATGGTAGCAACTCGCCGGACCCGCTTCGCGGGTCCCGCAGCGCGGCTGTGACCGCGGGAGTTGCTGCAGGTGGGGCTTGTTGTTGTTGGCTGACCGGCAGGGCTGCGAGCACAAGGCAGGGACTCCATGGACCAGGAGTCCCTGCGTGCCTGTAAAACACCAGCTGGGCTGCTTTCCCTGCCGGCTCCGCCCCCCCCCCCGCCCGCGGAGTTAAAGGGGGTTGAGGCAATCAGCAAGTGGGACCATTTTAAACAGGACGCCGCTAAGAAACCTACCTCCCTGCTGCTGTCATATTTGAGGTGATCCCACTACCGGGGCTGACGGTAGCAACTCGCCGGACCCGCTTTGCGGGTCCCGCAGCGGGGCTGTGACCGCGGGAGTTGCTGCAGGTGGGGCTTGTTGTTGTTGGTTGACCGGCAGGGCTGCGAGCACAAGGAAGGGACTCAGTGGACCAGGAGTCCCTGCGTGCCTGTAAAACACCAGCTGGGCTGCTCTTCCTGCCGGCTCCGCCCCCCACCGCCCATCGCCAATCACCGTCTACGCTAATAACAGTCTACAGTGTACCCGCTGCGCGGGAGTGCGCCGGGAGAAGCCCGGGACAAGGGCGGGACCGTCTGTGGCCGTCCGAGGCCGGTAGAGACTGGACTGGACCTAGGCTCTTTGATTTGAGGTCGCATTTTGAATTGCATGTGATAGTTCCTTTTTGTGCGCCATATTGGTTAGTTTAGGGGGGGTCATATTTCTTTATTATTGTATTAAGCTGTTATTTTTTTTGTTTGTAATACCACCCTGTAATAGTGCCCACGTTCCCCGCTACCTCCGCTCCTGGTTCTGCCTTGGCAGGACTTATGGAGTGCCGTGAAACCAGAAGCATGGCAGCTGCGGGAGGGAAAAAACTGACTGGGACACTAGATGATTATATTGTGCGCACCAACTCCCTGATTAATGAGGGCATTGTATTAATGGAAAGAAGGGTGTCCCATGAATTAGCAATAGCAAGGAGATCGTCGTTAGGCCTTATTGGCATTGCACGCACCCCAGATAAACCCTCACATACCCCCAACCTAGTTCAGGCTGTGGCTGATATCCATGTTATGGATGGTAGTCAGATAGACTCCTCAGTCCTATTGCCCATAAACCCCCAGGATGAGCATTCTACCTCCCCGAAGAGCTGTACGGGGCAAGTACAACCAATTCCCCAAGTGATTGACCAGACACAACGTATAGATGAACAAGGAAGGGGGAAGAGGGAGGGGCAATCCCTAAGCGTAAGCAATCATTTGCTTGTATAACTAAAGCTAAAAAAGCCCGTCCCGCACTTGCTAGTCAAATCAGTGAGGAAGCAAATAACATGGCCGACTCAGTAGAGGTAAGAGATTGTGTAACTGAATCCACCGGTCAGATAAACGGGGCAGTTCAAAATGGCCAAGATATCGTCAGTCTGCCCCTGACCATCATCGACGATACTATTTTGGATGATTCTTTAGCGGATATTCTCCAGGATAGCATCACAGCAGATAGGTCTCATCATGACATTAATGGGGAAGTTGTTGGGTTAGAGGCTTCATTGGGTTGTAACTTAACGAAAATTCTAAAAAATTTACTTGCATACCTAGAAGCTAGACTTAACGGCATTGAAAAAGTGCTACATGATATACACAAAGATATTAGGTTTCATGATAGTAGCTATGCCAATAGGGCCGCTAACGCCCCCACTATATTAACTAAAGCCCAACCAGTTGCCAAGAATACTGCAACAGAAAATCGGAAAATGACAAAGGTCCAGACTCTGAACTTGCCAACCCCCGTGATGAATAAGACAAGTACACATGCACAAACTCATATATTAAGTAAGACCACTGCTAAAGCTAACCCTAGTACTCCCATAATCCCTGCCCCACAGATTGACCCAGTCCCCACTGTAATAAATCAAACACGGCGCAATATCCATCTTCCTCCAGATGCTTGCCCGTATGTGATTATACTGACTGGGGTAACAGAACTGGCTCCCTCACAATCAGAAACTTTCCAGGCACTTAAAAATAAGGTATGTCACTGGCTTATGAATAATCACCCCTTACCACCAAATCTTTGTGGCAACATGCTAATGGCTGAAAGAACGCCATGGGTAGGACATAACCGGAAAACCATACATGGCGACTGTATAGTCGTGACCTTCGAAGACTCACAAGTTGTAGAACACATCTGTAGGAGAAACCCTCGTAAACAAAATGGTTCCCTGGTCACGGCTAGACCCCTGTCCTTTTTCTATATGCCTAAGGAACAACAAGATAATAGATGGAGCTGGCTGAAAAACCCAATCCCTCATAGAGGAAGCATGAGGCAAGAGGTAATCAGGGAAAGACACCCCAATGGGTGGTACGGGACTAGCGAGGAGGGGTGGAATTTAGTCCAACGTAGAGGAGGCAGGTATAATCAAGACCCCAGATTCCAAACAGATAGGTGTAGGGGCAACAGCATGATGGGTGGCTATAACCACAGTCATGCCGGGGTCCCTTATACATTAAATAACCCATATAACGTCCCGATGACAAACCAGTTTGCGTGTTTGACGGACTTAGATTGGGTCGATTGACAACAGGTGATCACCCCATCAGATTTGGATAAACTAAAAAGTGTTGATTTGGTGTCCCTGATAGAAACGAGTCCGAAAAACAGTGCCAAAGACATGAATGATATGGTAGTAGATTCAATCATTAATGACCCTGGAACCGGTAATGCTGAAACAACTAGCTCAGCACATGAACTGGAGAATAGGACTGTCTCAAGAGTAGTAAGAGGCATCAAGGTGGGAACCTGGAACATTGCCGGGCTTAGAAATAAAATTGATGATCCTATTTGGAGGAAATTTTTAGGCTCCGCTGATATCATTGCCCTTCAAGAGACCTGGGACACCAATAACATACTTACCTTAGATGGTTATACCACGTATTTCCTCCCCGCGGTCGCCACCTCTAGCTGTAGAGCAAGAGGAGGCCTGGTAACATTAGTGGCTGCTAACATTGCAGGAACATATACTGTGATCGACTCTGGTTCACCTTATTGCTTGGTTGTCAAAGTTGTTTGCAGAGGGGCTCATAATGTGCTAATTGTGAATTTGTATAATTCTTTTGATAGAGCAATCTCAACAGGTAACCTGACAGCGTTAGACTCCTTCTTAACAGCTTACATGGATTTGCCAGAGAATGATTGCTATGTAATTTTGTTGGGGGACTTTAATATCCATAGATGTCCTGATAAATGTCCGCCTAATGATCTTTCTGCTCCTCCAGGGCAGATGGACTCTCACTTTGAGCATACGGAACAGGGGTCATTGTTGGAATCTATCCTTGCTGAAAATGGTTTGATGTTGCCGACGGGGGATGACCCTGATATACCAACTTTTAAGGGTAATGGCCGCGGGTCAATTATTGACTACATTTTTATAAGTTCAACATTAGGGAGTAACATTGTAGAATACTCCCCGGAATGGTCTCATTTTAGTGACCATAATCCAGTTTTTTTACGAATTAATGGAGTTTTTAATGGTCCCGAAATTAGATCAAATATTAGGGTCAATTTAGATCTTCAGACCACAGATCAGGCCCGGAGAATTAAGTGGGGCAAAGTTATCCCCGAGGACTTCTCACGCAACCTTTTCCACACTAGAGGCGAGGAGATTCGCATCTGTTTGGATAAGGAAGCAGGGGACAAGGAAGTAGCGGCTGCATATCAAACGGTTTGCCGCCAGATCATGACTGACTTAACAAATAACAGTAAAGTAAAAGACTCAGGATCTACTGGGTGGTTTGACCATAATTGCTCAACATGTAACCGCAAATTAAAGGAGGCCCTGAAATGTAAGCCTATTGATAGGAAGCAAGTAGCTTTATTAAGGAAAGCTTATAAAGGAGCAGTAACGCAGAGGAGGCGGGAAATTAGGGAGGATGCCTGGGTAGAACTGACCTCTATAGACGTTATAAAAAACAGTGCAAAATTCTGAAAAGTGATTAACAAACCATACTTCTCAGATTCAAGCAATAATGTCTTAGATTGCGCCATCCAAGAGGACAAGTGTTTTTCACATTTTAAACTAGTTTACGAACAAATGTCCGTAGGAGGCGACAATAGTAGCAGGGGGTCTACTTCCTCCTATTCCCTAGAAGTGAACGAGGCAGAGGTGGTCGAAGCTATCAATAAAATGACCAGTAATAAGGCCCCTGGCCCTGATGGTGTGCCAGCAGACCTTTTTAAATCTGATATAGAGACATGGTCTAAAGTTTTAACCAATATTTTTAATAGAATTCCAACAACAGGGATCCCCAAGACCTGGTCGCAGTCGGTAATTGTCCCCATTTTCAAAAAAGGTAACAGAGGAGAGCCAAGTAATTACCACCCAATCTCCCTTATAGATTCTGCAGTAAAGGTACTTGGTAGGGTGGTATTATCTAAATTATCCGATTGGCTCGAGGAGACAAACACCCTCGCTCCCGTACAGTACGGGTTTAGAAAGGGACATAGTACCATTGACCAGAGCCTTAACCTTCAATTGTTAATCTGAAAGTATACCTTAGCAAAGCCAGGATGCCTGTATATAGCCTTTATGGACCTGTCCTCGGCTTTTGATCGAGTAAACAGGTCCAAGCTTTGGGAATTACTTCTCAAAATGGGCATCGATGAGAACATAGTGTACTTTCTTGCTGATCTCCATCGGGATCTCACTGCCACAGTGAGATACGATCGGAAGGGGAATAGGACAGGTGAGATTGGAATATCTAATGGGGTCAGGCAAGGTTGCATACTAGCCCCAATATTATTTACTTTATATATTAATGAACTAGCAAGCGTTCTGGGAATAGCCTGTAAAGATATTCCGAAGGCAGGCAAGTTTTTATTGCCCGCTCTGTTATATGCAGATGATGCCGCTCTTATATCGCGCACACCAGTGGGTTTACAAAGTCTTTTAAACTCATTCTTTGAGTTTATGTCCGCTTTGGACCTTGGTGTCAACTATACTAAATCCCATGTTATGGCCCTGGGCACGAGGGGCAGGCAAAGGAAGCTGATGACCTTACATTGCAATGGAAATAGGCTATCCAGGGTATCCAAATTCCCATATTTAGGGGTAGTCTTTGATGAAAAATCCACCTGGCTTCCACAATTAGTGGAGAAGAGAAACGCATTCGTAAGATCTATCTCGGCTGTTTTGAGCTTTTCTCGTAAACTGGGAGTAAAACCACTGGAAGCAGTATTAAAAGTTTACGACGCCAAATGCGTCTCTATCGCAATGTATGGTGCAGACTTATGGGGATTTAAGAATGTCAAGCAGCTACAAGTGGCAGAGGACACATTTTTAAAGTCTATCCTCTCAGTCCCCCAATCGACACCATGTTTTATTGTCCACCAAGAGTGTGGAGTGGGCTATCTAGAAGATCGAATTGCTATTGCCCCCCTTTTGAAGTGGATCTCGGTATGGTTAACCCCTTAAGTGCTGCCGTCGGCCAACGGTCGTCACGGGCACTACCTCCCCAGTGCTGCGTGCGACCGCTGGACGTCCAGTTCAGCACCGGATAATGGACAGCGCAGCACTGGGGAGGTTTGTTTACTAGCTCCCAAGTGGTTAAACCAAGAGGTTGAGGTAAATCATGAGATCTTGAAGGATTGCCTCAGACTAGCACACTGGGACTCTATTCCATGGTTAAGCTATGTGAAAAAAATCGCAGTCTCATTAGGACGCCTGGAACTTTTTGAGGAACCATCTAAACTGGTTTAAGCAGATATAAAATGGGTTAAGACCAACTTTAAAATGCACAGAGGGATGAATAGAGAGGGTTTGGAGTTGATCAAGCCATCTGTGAGATCCCATCAGTTGGTTGTTACATCGGATGACGATTTAGAATTATATCTGAAAGTTGTCAACAATGCCAACCATAGATATCTTTTAACTAAGTTCAGATTAAATAAGATTCATCTACTTATCTCTGGGAGGACATGTTGGACTAAGGAGATGGACCTGAAAGTATGTACCTGCGACGGTTTCTCAATAATGGATACGGCCCACTTTATGTTCTTTTGTGGGCACCTCAGGGAGATACGGAAAAAATGTAAATGTAAATGTACTGCGCTTTTATATCTCCAATTGTTGTCCAACACATGGGAAATTTTTAATGTTGCCACTTTCTTGAATACAGCTATGAGAATGAGGGAATTAATTAAATAGTTGGAGACGATACCAAGGAAACTGTTAAATAACTGATTTATGGGCTCTTAAATTAGACAAATCGCTGTAGTTTTAAAACTTTTATTTTTCGCAATGTATCTCTTCTTTAATTGATAATGTATTGTTTCTGAAAATTAATTCATATTGTACTTTGAATGTCTCTTTTCTTTTATCGCGATATGTTTACTTTTATGGTTTTCTGTATAAACCGAATAAAGTATTTGACTTGGTGACTCTCACTTGACAGGTCTGGCTGTATGGGGCTATCTGGAAATTGTGGTCCCACAATGCAATTGGGCATTTCTGGTGTGCATGGCCTGCATGACTGGGGTTTTCTAATTGTTAGCTCTGGAGTCATGGCCATTGTCAGGGGACAGGGTCGCAGTCGCATGGCACTTACCTTGTGATTGTTGGGTTGGTCGGGAGGAGTCCAGCCGGGTGACCCCCACGCATGCTTGGGGATTCAGGGTGTCCTCCACAAGGTCCTCCAGTGGGGTGTTGGGTGGTACGGTGGGCTCTCCTCCTCCGGTTGCAGTTTGCTCCCCCAACCTCTCTGCAATTCTTTCTTTTGCACGCCCTCTGAGGTCATACCACCTCTTTTTAAGTTCGTCAATGGAGCGCTGGTTCACTCCCACTGCATTGACCTTAGCGCGGATGCGCAGCCAAATGCGCCTTTTGTCCGCCTCAGGCACCCTCCTTAAATCCTTCCCGAAGAGCCGGTCATGGTCCTTGGTGACTCCCTCAATTAGATATTCTAGTTCCTGCTCGGAAAATTTTATCTTCCTTTTTCTTCCAGGGGCACTGCTCCCTGCTGCTTCCTGGGACACTTTCTGGGGTTGATTGTGTCCTGGTTTGCTGCTGCAGGGGCTATGTTGTGGAGCTCTGGCACGTGCTGCTTCCACTTTCAGGCTCAGTGAGCAGAATGAGGCAGGAAACTGTCTACTTCCTGGTTGTGATGTCATCATTGTGCTCGAAATGCGACTTCCCGTTTTTGCGATCTCGCAATTAGAGAGATCGCAATTAGCGATTTCGGTAATTGCGAGTTCGCAATTTCAACACGGAAAAAAGGGCGATTCTGCGATTTATATGCGATTTAGGCAAAATCGCAAACGGCAATTGCGGCCGATTGCGATTCGCTTATTTTGATTGCTTTTCTACATAAATCCCATTCTGCGAATTCTAAATTGCGATTCGGTAATTTTCGCAATTTGGAATTCGCAGAATGTGGCTTTCATGAATCTGGGGGTATGTGGCTTGTTTGCGAACTTTGCATGCACGTACAAATCTGATATGTTGACAGATTTACTGATTAGGTATCAGTTAGTGTGATACACTAACAATGTCATGTTCCAGGAGAGATTGTACGTGAAGAACCTTGATCTCAGGGAATTTATCAGCATTCTGGAGAGTGTATAAAGCACAAACACTTGGGCACAATAAATGCAAGTCACACCTTCTCCACAGGGTGACTCCAATAATGTGGGTGTGAATGAAATAGCTGAAGATGTGGTTGCTAAAACCAAACAGAAGGGAAACAAAGTACGATAAAGGAAACAAAATATGGCAAAATGAAATGTTATAGTTGTTGTAATCCTGGCCATACTGCTAACAGTGTTGAAAGGCTGTGCCAGGAACCCCATAGGCAGGAAATGTGGGAAGACGTGTCATTATGACTGAGTCTGCAATGGGGAAAAAAATCAAACTGTTGATGCAGTGTGTGATTATTTAATTAGGATGGTTTTAACCATTAAGCTCAGTCCCAATGAAGTCAATAGAGGTCCCCTGATAACACCTGAGTATCACGTCAAACTTGATGATGTAGACATCATGGTCTTACCGGATTCGGGTTCACCATATACCATGGTGGGAGATAGAAATTGGGAGAGGGAATGTGAACACATTCCCCTTCTTACACCTGACATAAATCCTCTGAGTTACTGAGGGTCAAAAATCAATGCCTTAGGGTATGCTCTTATGAGGATTACATTCATGAATAAAGAAACAGTGGGAAAAGTATGTGTGGCCAAGTGGGGGGAAATTTGCTGAATTGGCATTACCAACATGAAATGGTTATTATGTTGAATCCCAATACACTGCAACCTGTCATGTTCGTGCCACCAGAAAAGAAACATGGACACATTGATTCATGTTTCCCTTAATACTTAGTGGTAAATTCCTTGTGTTTTCGAGGTTAGGAAAGTCTTGTGATGGAGCCTTTGCAGAGAGAAACTGGTAGGTTGATTAAGGATGGACTTGCCCCTAAAGTGTTGGACCTAATCAATCAATCAATCAGAATTCTTATAGAGTGTGGCTAATGACCCTTGGTGCTCAAGGTGCCAGGGGGGCAGGAGGGGGTCGAGTTCTGCAGTACAGTCGAACAACCAGTTCAGTCAAAGAGCCATGTCTTGAGGTCCTTCCTGAATTGTGGCAGTGAGGGTAATTGCCTGAGATGTAGAGGGAGAGAGTTACAGATCTTTTACGGCGAGGTGGGAGGAGGATCTTCCTACGGCCATGGTCTTGTGTGTCCATGGGATACTGGCCAGGGTCAGGTTGGTGAAGCAGAGGTGTCTGGTGGGAGTGTAGAAGGAGAGGTGGTGGCTGAGGTATGCACGTCTGATGTAGTGGAGGGCCTTGTAAGCATGCTTGAGGAGCTTGAAGGTAATTCTTTTGTTGATCGGGAGCCAGTGAAGGTTACTAAGGTGACCAGCGATGTGGTTGTGGTGGGGGATGTCCAGGATAAGTCTCGCAGCGGGGTTCTGGATTCTTTGCAATTTATTTTGGAGCTCCTGGGTGGTGCCGGCATAGAGTATGTTGCCATAGTCAAGTTTGCTGCTGACGAGCCCCTGGGTGACCATTTTTTTGGACCCAGTCGGGATCCACCTAAAGATCTTTTGAAGCAGGTGGAACATGTGGAGGCAGGAGGATGAGACAGTGTTGATTGGTGGGATATTGAAGGCGAGGAGTCAAGGATGATGGTGAGGTTACATGTGTGGTCAATAAGTGTGTGGGGGCTCTGAGCGCTGCGGACCACCAGGAGTTGTCCCAGGTGCAGTGATGATTCCCAGGATGAGGATTTTGGTTTTATCGGAGTTGAGTTTGAGGCAGCTGTCCTTCATCCAGGTGATGCCTGCCTCCATCCCATTGTGGAATTTGTTCTTTGTGGCTGTAATTCGATGACGAGGGAGAAAATCAGGGTGTCAATGATATAGGAGAAGATGTTTAGTATGTGGTTTCTGAAGATGGCTGCCAGTGGGGCCATGTAGATGTTGAAGAGGGTGGGCCACAGGGACGAGCCCTGAGGTACTCCACAGCTCTTCTGTAGGTTCTGAGGAGAATGGTGGGAGAACGACTCTCTGGGTTAAGCCGGTGAGGAAGGAGAGGATCCACTCTAAGCATTTGCCACAGATGCCAGAATCGTGGAGTCTTGTGTAGAGGGCGTGGTGGGAGACTGTGTCAAAAGTGGCAGAGAGGTTCAGGAGGATCAGGACAGCGGTTTCACGTCTGTCGAGGAAATTGTGGATGTCGTTGGTGGTGGCAAGGTGTGGGAGCTGTCCAAGATGTGGTTTGTTTCAATGGATATGGTCAGTTGGGCATTGATAGACTGCTCTATGGCTTTGTCTCGGAAGGGGAGCAGAGAGATGGGTCTGTAATGCTTGAGGTCTGTCAGGTCGGCAGAGGGTTTTTTCAGCAGGGGTTTCATCTGTGCATGTTTCCAGTCTTCAGGAAAGGTGGCGGATTCAATGGAGCAGTTGATGGTGCATCAGAGTTTGGGGGCGATGGTGGTGCTGGCTCGGTTGAAGCTGTGGTGGAGAAAGGGGTCCGCGGGGCTCCAGAGTGGATGGCCTTCATGATCTATGAGGTGTTTTTGCGGTGAGGGTCATTAGTTGAGCAGGGTCGGCTGGGATCTAGAGCATTTGGGTGTGGTGGTTGTGTGAGAAGTTTGCCTGGCATATGCTGTCCACTATTCTAGTGGGCACCTTGCACCAGTCCAAACGACCCTTATTGATGGTAGGTTTAAAGACAACCTATATAGAAAGCTATCCTAGTGGTAGCTGTGGAGAGCAGCCTTCAGGCTAAGTCTTGAAGGAATGTAAAGCAGCTTGTTTTACCAGTCTATAAAATCATGAATGACCAAATGAAAGGAGAACCACACCAGGTATATATATCAAATATATGTATTTATTCTAAACACATCCCTCTAGTCTCTTTATGAGGCTAGTGGCAAAAGTACATTCAGTAAACTTATTTGGCACACAATAAATTAGCACAATATATGTTGAGCCCTAGGGGCGTACCAAACCATATATTAAGAAAGTGGTATAAGAACCATGACTGACATAGATACAAGGCCTAGAGCCTTTAGAACCACTGGGGCCACCAGGAACCACCCGAGGTAGTGACACAGGGGACCCACGGGGGACGCGTGCAGTGTCTAAACACAGCCACGAATTACCATTAACTTCTATGGGGAAAGTAGCAGTTGGAATTTTAAAGATTAAGGACACTAGGAAGAGAACTTGGAGCAAACCCCTTTAGAACTAGGCAGTTCTAGAGTCAATAACCATGGGAGCACCGGAGTACTCGAGTTACCTCACCCAGGGAAGAAGGGTGCACAGGTGTCTTCTTATGTCAGGTTTCGTCGTAGTTTTCAATGGGGATCTGCTGCAAAGTGCTGCTGGCGGCCAAGTCGAACGTGTCCGAGTGGATCCAAGGGTGGATCAAAGATCTGATGAACCTGAAAGCAGAGGGGATAGAGTCTGGGTGACTAGCCAGTGACCAGGAAGGCGATGAGCAGAGGCCCACCGATTTCAGGTGATTTCAGGTGAAGAAGGTGAAGCTAAACTCTTCAGCCACGAAAACCTGGAGGCGTTGACGAGAACCAGGAGCTGTTTTTGAGCTGTCCCACAAAGGATGTCGAGTGCTGAGGTGTCGGTGTCCGGATTGGACCAAACAAGCCTTGACAACAGCAACCCATGCAGAAAGCAAAGATTGGCTTTCGGTGCAGACCAGCAAGGTCTGAGGGACTCACCACTTGGTGGGGAGTCATGGCACATCTGGTGCATCCAAGAAAGCCCTAGAAACAGAAGAGTTATCTTTGTGGGGACCAACCAGTCGACGGACCAGGGATCGCAAAGAAGCCTCGAGCGGGAATGCTAGAAGCGGTCCCAAGGAACACTCGTGGAGTGTAGGCCCACAATCTTCTGTGAAAATGGTGCTTAGGGTTTGGACTACAAGTAGCCCAACACACAACTTCGGAAAAGCTCAGGAAGTTGATGCACTTGCAAATATGCACGGTGTCCAGGAGTTCCGGTTTCATGTCACTCGTGAGGGCTGTGGGTCTCAGTTTTGCTGGGATCTCGTGTCAGCCTCTGAGAAGTCTGGAAGTCCATGTCCTGAGTCACAAATCCGGCGGGAGCCTTGGAAAAGCAGACCGGCAAGATGCTTCTTTGGTGCCTGTTTGAACAGGGGAGTCACTCCTTGACCCCAAGAGGGAGGTTCTTCCATCTTCTAGTCGTGTAGAATGTCGAAGTTCCAGGATATATATTGCAGAGATTCATCCAGGTGTCATCTGAAGTCCTAAGGACTGGTGTCCCATACGTATATCAAGTTAGGGGGTTGGACATACTCTGGGGACCTACCTATGGGAGGGTCAAGGAAGAGGGGTGGTTACACCCATTCCCTTTGTCCAGTTTTGCACCAGAGCAGGGGCTGAGTGCCCCTGCAACCGGTTTGAAGTGGGGTGTGCACAGGGACACCAAGTGTGCCCTCAGCACTGTTTGAAAAGCATTCAATGAATGCACCCACCCAGTCCCAATACACTAAAGCCTGTCTGGGAGGTGGTTACACCTCCCTGTGACAGGAAACCTATTCTCCAGGCCTACCCTGCCGGAGTTTCGTCTAGCAGCAGGAGGTCAGACTCGTGTCTGTGGCTGCAGCATCCATTTTGCTCTTTTAAACTATTACCGGTTAGGTTAGTGTGTACATGTCTTCTCCCTCTAAAAGGGTGTAATTCTACCCCCGCCACCCGGACTGGCGGGGGATAGGATTCCAAAGTGTTTGCTACCAAACACAACATGTTTCCTTGCAACCATTCCAAAGTTAGCATTTACCACAAGTTTATAATGCACTTAAGAGTATATGGTCTGGCAGCATCACAGAACAGCCTCAGAGAATAGATTCCGAAAGCTGCAGAGGGGTCCTGCTCATGCATGGGTACCCTCTCACACAAAACCAAGCACTCTGCCTTCAGGATTGATAAGGCCTGCCATAGGAGTGACTTATAGGTTTATACGTATCAGTGATTAAAGGTAGATATCGGTAAACTATATCTTAGTAAGGGGTGCATCCACCACCTTACCCAGGCTGCAGTAGCAGACCTGTGATGCCATTTTGGAAGGTTTCTTAGGGGTGGCATAATACATGCTTCATCCCCTGGTAGGCCTCTGGGGTACCTATGCCCTTAGTACCTAAGGTACCATATACTAGGGACTCACAAGTGTAACCCAGTAACCAATCTGGAGTGTACCTAAAGGACATGCAATCATTTTGGAGAGGAAGCAGCTAGGCTGGGGTCCTGGATAGCAGGGCTCCAGCCAGACTAAAGTAAAAAAAAACAGTGAAACACCAGCAAAAAGTGGGGGTAACCACATTAAGCAGATCCTACTCTCCTACAGGTTGGGGGTGAGGTGTGTGGGGCCTTCGTTGTGAAGCTTTCACAGATGTCTCTGATCTTGTGGTGGAAGATGGTGGTGAGGTTATTGTGTAGGGCTTGGGAGGGGGGAATGCCAGTGGCATCCGTGCTGGGTTTGGTGAATTATTTGATCTCCTCCTCGTAAAGCAAGTCATAAAGTAAGAAACAGAGACAGGTGTGTGTAAGATTAGGCATGGTTTGTATGTGATGAAAGGTTTATGGTATGTTGTGCCTTGATACTAATCTCGATCGGCCACTGGGAAAGGAACTGGCCGAACAGGTTTGGCTTCAGGCAGTGGAGGCAGCTTGCCCAGGTCACACAAAAGTCAGCGAAGGTGTACGTGTCCCTGAGACTCGTTTTGGCCTTAGTCATCGGCCTATGTGAGAGCAACCACAAAATGGCTGCCATTATACAAAATGGAACCCGAGGGTTTAGGACGAAATCTCTGATATCAGGGTGATCTCATGGCTCGAATACGACAAAAATACTTGTGTATAGTATACTAGTCATTCTCGGTCTATTGATACAAAAATTGTCATGATACGACGATGTTTATAACATGGGTCCAGAATTTCCAGTACCGCAAGGGGAAGAGTTAAGTTGGTATGGAAATTAATTGTTTAGGGGCGCAACTTTGATTCCACCGAGGGATGTGACGGACAAAGTTGTCAATTTGGCACATGAAGGTGACCTAGGGAGGAATCTCAATAATGCTAGGGTGAGAGAGTTGTACTGGTGACAAGTGCTACATAGACAAGTTGAGGAAGTGGTTAAACGTGCTTCTTGCACCAAGAGTGACAAAAGTAAGGTTATATCCAAAGCTCCATTGTCACCAGTAGAAATTCCAAAGGATCAGTGGCGGACGTAGGGGCTGGATTTTTCTGGTCCTTTACCTCTGTTACCTCCTAGAGAGAGATATGGGAATCTGTTTATTGAATATGGGAGTTGACTAAATGTGTGGGCTTAATTGACATTAAGGTTGTGATCACATTTTTGAAAGCAGAGTTTTTTTGTGAAAGGGTTCATCTTGAACTAGTTACAGACAGTGGTTTCCAGTTGACATTAAAAAATGCAAGATTTTTGTTAAAATGTGACTTTTGTTCACCAGCGAACGGCATTATATTTGCCACAAGCTAATGGGCTAAGGGTCTTTCCGAGTGTGAATCATTTTGATGAAATCATGTGTGCAAAAAGCAGTAGAAAATAGAACACCTTTGTCCGATGTGTTAAATGAGGTGTGGTAGGCTCATCACAAAACTCCCAGTCAGGTAACATTTAAGTCACCTTTCCTGTGAATGAGAGAGAGAATAGGATATGCAGGGTTGACTCCTGCATGGATGAGTGGTGAAGTTCATGGCTTGAGAAAAATGAATTGAAAAGTAGAAATGAATGAACTTAGATGTGAGGGTAGGCTGTTGAGAAGTGCGTATCAAGACAGATACAAGAAGAAGTATGATCAGAAAAACTGTACCAGAGCAGGTCATGGGTTGAGTATGAGAAATTATTAGTGAGGAGGTCTGAATGTGGGGGGAAGAGTGAGACTAGTTACATACCTCCATTCAAAATTAAGATAGTTATGAAAAAATTGGTCAAGTTAGTTAGATAAGGGCCATGTGTGGAGTCTGTCAAGGTTGGTGAAATGGAAGGAGACAAGTGGCAATTTCAACATCAATGAACCTAATTCTGGAGCAAGTACTAGTCTTGGAGATCGTGATCCACAAGGTAAGAACTTTGGTGATTGTGTTCAAAGTTGGTTCCCAGGCGTACTACAAGATAGTCGACCAGACTCATCTGGTGGAAAATATATGTTTTGTCCTAAATATTTAGAATATTTTAACACTTCAAAGAACTTCCTTCTACAAGAGGTCTGTATCCTTTTATCAGATAATACAATTCCACCCAGTTATACAGTGAAGGCTACCCAGAAAACAGCATGGGTAGCCTGTTGACCAGGCTGCCTGTTGACAGTTTTATAACTGGGCAGGGCCTTACAACTGCAGTCAGATGTCATTGATCAAAACTGTGATACTTTTGCAACCTCACAAACATAAATCTTTAGCAAAATACTGTGTGCGTTAAACCAATGTTTTATACAACACCACAAGGTAAAATGTTGTAATCTGGAGTTTAAAAAGTTTACAACTAATTGGGACTCTCCCACCTAAGCATTGTTATGGATGATAGTACATATTGAATGTATATCTGCTAAGCTATTACAAAATGTTGAGAGTAATGTCTAACGTCAGGGAACTGATTGTGTGTTTTGCCAGGGTAGGTATGTAAGTATACAAAGTATTCATTATTCCTAGAGTTGCATGGAGGTACCCCCTCAAACTTTAGTGGCTGAAGCAGCATCACCATTACCTCAAGGCAGGTCTGTAAATAGCCAAAAAAGTAACCATTCTAAAACCTGCAAACAGTTATATCTATAGTGACTGTGAAAATGCTATATATGATTTCAGAGCAGGACCCTATACTTCGAAATATTTCTAATTTTCCTACGAAACACAGCTGTATTTGAAGGTTGCCTTTTCTCCAGCCATCCAACACCTCAAATTCTTCTTGCACCTCATCTAGATTGGAAATCCAGCACATACCGTAAGATCAAACCTACAAAAACTGAATTTCTGCTTTTCACCAAGAGCAATCAGCAACAAATACTACAAACCTGGCACAACATGAATTGGATCAATTCCAACCCAAACTATTATCCAGTGCAATATGTCTCAATTTACCGTGAACACCTATCTCATCTTAAAGCAACATATTGTTAAAAAATTGAAACTGGCTTGGAACAAGCTCTTACTACTAAAGAAAATGGTACCATTCCACCCGTAGAGGGACTTCAGAACTGCTGTTTGAGCCTTCATAGACATGCATCTGGATGGAGGCAATGCTTGGCTGAACGTCCTGCCATGCTCCTCAGTGTCCCCTTATGTTTTTCCTGCATGCGGCAGCCTGACTCAACAAGGACCTGAAGAAAAATGACTAAACCACCCTCACTTTGATGGAGCTCCACTGACTTTCTTTGCCAACAAATACTGTGGAAGCTAAGTTGAGATAACAATGGTGGCATCCATGTTGTATAACTTGACATTGTGATAATTCAATGATGATGGAAATTATAAACCAATGTATAAGCACTTCTTTTGTTCATATTACAGTGCTGATAGACAGTTTGTACTTTGTCTGTCAGTAAGCTGCTGGTACGCAATACACTGCAAGGCTTGTGCAAGAGAGTACATTTCCATGTTACTGCATTCTGCCTGCCTGCTTCAACAACAGGCCCTGTAGGCATCAGAAGTATTTCTAGACACACGTAAAGATAATGTAGACTGTTCTGATTGGTCAGCATCTGTCGCTTGGTTTGGCTGTAATTTAACTGTTAAACTGTTTGACTTTAGACAGAAGGGACTTGTCACATACACGTTAGGTGGATTCCAGATCTATTATTGTGTAACACGTGCTTGTGAATGGTACAAGACATGAAGGATAAAGTGCTGTGCAGTTTGTGTGTGCATGGTAAATGCATGTGCTGGGTGTATCAGTGCCTCTGAGTGGTACAGTACATGAAGTATATAGTGATGTGTAGTATGTGTATATTAAAAGCATGTAGATGGTGTATCTGTGCATGTAGATGGTACAATACATGGCAGACTATGGAATTCATTTTGGGAGACCCAGGCATGCCGGAATAAACATGAGGAAGCAGACCCCCAACATAAACTTTAAAGGCACAGAATCTAAATCACATATGGGGTCCGGAAATGGACTACAAGAAGGGGAGTCGAGACCCCAATGTTTGAAATCTGCCAGGCAGTCAGATGGGCTGTGTGAGGAAGGGAAGCTCTGCAAGATTTCTGTCTGTGACCAGGACTGCAGGCCAGGCCTGCTAATCTCCCTGCTGGGTAAGGAGACATCACAATGGGAACCCAGGAGCTCCTGCCCTGGAGCTTGGAGCACCAGCCTGCTTGCCAGGAACAGTGTGCCCTGTGAGGAAGAAGAAAACATTGAAGGCAGCAATGTCCAGTGGGGAGCCCTGCTAAGTGGCCTGCTAATCTCCCTGCTGGGTAAGGAGACATCACAATGGGAATCCAGGAGCTCCTGCCCTGGAGCTTGGAGCACCAGCCTGCTTGCCAGGAACAGTGTGCCCTGTGAGGAAGAAGAGAACATTGAAGGCAGCAATGTCCAGTGGGGAGCCCTGCTAAGTGGACACCCAGTGCCTGGTGAACAGAGACTGCTGCTGCACTGATTGGATCATTGTCCGTGTTCAGGACAATGTCAACGCACTTCGTATGTCAGAGGAGAGCCACAGTGAATTCAGGCATGTGAATTTGACACACTGAATGGGTTGGAGCCTGTGAGTAGTGAGGAGTCGGAACTCCATATGCCAGGATGAGCTGCCATGAGAAAACTAACATGCTGTGAGAGCTGTGACATCATATGCCAGAGACGGCTCACCAGGATCAGCAAGAAGTGCGACCTAGTTGAAGCCATCGCCGGAGAAGTGAGGCCGTCATGGAAACCGCTGCACACAGTACCCAAGGCGAAGGACTCGCATCAAGATTATTGCATCATCCCTTTCCCCCACCATGGAATGAACCAGAAACTTCCCTGCAAGGAGAAGCTTCAAAGAATCCTCAGTTACTGTGGTAGCACGACCCCATATGAGAACTTTATGACAGCTGAGGGCAGCCTGCCTGGGCCGCTTGCAGTAAGCTTGCCTGAATTAGCTGGTGTGACTCCAAGTGCCTACAGAAGGGGTACACTTAGGAACTCCAGTTGCTCCAAACCTGCACGTGCAGGTAAGAATCATTTCAGGCCAGTCAGCCCCGGGGGAACTTGCTTGTTAGATTGTACTGTGGTGCTGGACCACTGACTTTAATATAGCATCGGCGTGGACACTTGAGAATCGGAATACTAATGGGGCTTAGCCTGGATATTACCTTTAGTGACTGGGAAATAACCACTATTGCTAGAAGCAAGGAGGAAGTGGGCCGGGCTGGAATGGAAACTGAAATCTGCCCGGGCAAACTGCTTTGCCGGCACCCCTGGGGGGCAGGGGGGTGTGCGGCCGAGCTGTTTGAAAGTGCTGGTTTCGGACAATTTTGTTACAGGGGGCCAATCTTGCGGATATCCTAAAGAAACGTTAGAGCCCTGACCTCAGGGGAACTGTGAAGTTGCATCTGAACATTGTATTCCCTTTGTGCAGATATCGATAGATGAAAGTGAAGAGATGTGGCGCAACGGCCAGGGCGACTGACGCTAGAATCTGGGGTTCACGGTTCGATCTCCTGCACCGGTGGCAGGTCAGCCCAGCACCATGTGCAGGGCCGGACTGGCAATGCCGGGCACCGGGCAATCCCCCGGTAGGCTACCAGGGGTGGGGGCCGGTTTTATGGCCGGGGGCCGGTTTTGTTGCTGGGTGGGGTGGGGGCCGATTTTTTGTGCTGCACTCAGTACAGTAGTCACTTACTCACTACTGTACTGCTGCGTCTACTGATTCTCACTGTCTCCTCGCTCCTGGGGAAAAAAACACAATTGAATTCATCTCTGCTGGTTGGTGCTGGATAAATAATGCAGCAGCAGTCAGGGTCATTTTAGGAGTCGGTTCGGGTCGCGCGCATGCATCGAGTTTGCACAGCCTGCTCAGTCTTCAGTTCACAGTTCGTTCACCCACCTTAGGGGGATGGGGCGGGCGCGGCTGTTGGTGGCAACACATGCGCATTGGGGCTCGTGCTATAAAAAGTGCGCGTGTTCCCTGATTCCAGAAC
The DNA here is from genome assembly GCF_964261635.1 of Lissotriton helveticus. NCBI lineage: Eukaryota > Metazoa > Chordata > Amphibia > Caudata > Salamandridae > Lissotriton > Lissotriton helveticus. The sequence continues at coordinate 146,972,044 of NC_136072.1, read as the reverse complement.
ACAGAGACTGAGAGTGAGGCCCAGACGACGAAAGGCCCTCTCACACGCCACCCCAGAATTTAATTATTTCCGCCCGTAGTAGTCCCCCGTCCCATGCCTTGCCTGTCCCAGTGTGAGTATCCAGTCCCACTGTTCCTGGCTGCGGCCGACAGTTTGCCAGTGCCACCCGCCGCCAGGTGAGTGTTGTTTCCATTAATGCATTTGCAATCAGATATTCTCGTATCTGCCCACTGTGCATTATCTCAGATAATGCACAGTGCGCAGATACGAGATGTGATGTGAGATAATAAGAGGAGTAACTTACTGGGACACTTGGCGCACCACTTTACAAGAAATGGAAACCGCTTAGTGAGGAATGCATATTGCGCAAAACAAAGTAAATTCGTCCAAGTGGCGCCTCGCGACTTTACCTTCCATGGGTGGAAACTGGCTGTGGCTCTTGCTTTCCGCAAATGAGCCTGTATTGAGGAGCACTTCTGCCAAACTCTCGTGGGTGTTGTGCTGGGACGTGGTGAACGTCGCTTCATCCTGCACGCTAACCAATCAGGGGGCTGCTGAAAAATAGCCTCTTTTATGCCACCCATTGAAGGTGGAAACGAGTTCTACTTTCTGTACACAGCTGGTGTTTAAATATTTAGCTACTTACCTAAAAAAACATACAAATCATACAATCACCGCAAAGACACTTTATTCGTCTCAAAATCGGGAGCAACTTGCTCTGGCTGGGATGCTCTAGGGTAACCACGCGCTATACAAAACTGTTTTAATAATAATAATAATAATAACATCTCCGCCCTTACTCTGATTCCAGGGGCAATAATCGAGTTTACTCTGCAATTGCTAACCGTCTCCTCGTCCTCGAGCGCCAGCTGGAACGGCTTTTAAATTAGGTGTCTGTTATGTATTGGTAGGTGATGTCACCGTCGATAGGGGCCTGTGCTTTTCGCAATGCTTTTATCAGTGTGTCTATGAAGTCTGCAGGGTGTCAGAAGGGGCCAGTGTGCATTGGGAGGTCGTATGTTTTGCTGTTTGAGCATGATAAGCCTCTTATCTAGATCCGGAATGTAGGTGCGCAGGGTGTTGACACCCACCTGGACCCTCACCCTCCGCGCTGCAGTTGGTGAATCTTAGGGTGGCACCGCAGGTATGCGTCAGCCCTGGTATCAGTGCGAGACAGGAAAATACAGGAGGAATGCTTATGCTGGGAACGGGAGCCCTTTACTGCACACAGTTATGGCGGGAGTGGCTTAACTGCAGCATTCCATGGAGGTCTGTGTTGAGGAGGTGGGATTTACCTCATCAGTAATGATTTGGCGAGGAGGGGGCGTGGATGAGCACGAAATGGTGGCGGACGTGCCTGGGTAGAGCTCCGTGAAGGACTCCCCTACCACAGGCCATTTCTCCGGTACACTTGCCCGTTACTGCCTGTAATTGCTGGCAAGTGTAAGGGAAGAGCCCATCTCTCCGCTGATCAAGTTTGGGACTGCTGGCCCCATCCGCGCCGCTCCGACGAAGAGAGCCGCCGACTGCCCCGTCTGTGGACGCTTCCGGCCGGCGAGGAGAGGTACCCGAGGCCAGGGATCCTGCCGGCCGACTAGGCCTAGTGGTGGCGAGCAACTGAGCCCGCGCTTGATGCCTGGACCTGCGGAGCCGAGGCGAGACCATCACCCGACGGGCCGCTGTGTGGTCGACCCTGCAGTAGGAGACTAATAACCGTGAGTCCCCGGAGCACTGGTGCAGAGGATTGGGGGCTGAAGACGGGGACGGAGCGGCCCGCACTGCGCCCCCCTTCCCTGATGGGGGCCGGATTTGCCTGCTGAATTTGCGCTCCGAGGCTGGACTGTGGTTGCGACTCCCCGGGGATCGGTTGCGGCTGGAGGCTATTTGAGGCCGGGGACGCGATCTGCTTCCTGAGCCCTGTGAAGGTGTAGTGCGCAGAGGGATCGGAGAACGCCCGCCGTCTCGGCCGAGACGTTGCTGAGACCTACGCTTGACAGTGGGCGATCACTGGCCCCCCGTGCTGCAGTGGGGGCCTGGGACCATCTATGCACTGTGCCTGAGGTGACATATTGCGAGGAGTGTTACGCCTGCTCCCCCCTCCTTTCTGGCCGCCTGGTAGGGAGCCATGGGGCTCGGCTCCCACGTGCTTAGTGGTTAAGGTCGGCGGAGGAGCTGAGTGGACAGCGTTGGGACCCACACACTGCTTTGCCAGGCTGGATGCTTGACCTTGGCGCTCCTGCGCACTTTTTGAGACACCACAATACATGGACCCTCCGGCCCTATGCCCTGATGACCACAGACGAACCGCCCAGGCACTGAGTCACGGATGTGCCCTGAGCGCTGCATCTGGTGCGCGCAGCCCTGTGGTGACCTTCACTTGGACGAGACGCTTACCCACCTACACCGAGGTTTCTCTTGTGACGCTGACACTCACACACCCGAGCGTGGGCAGGACTGCGAGACGCCCAAGGAGGCTGCTGGTTGCCCTGAAAGCAGGAGAGGGGTGCGTGGAACTACATACTTGACCCCCGTGGCGTTGCCGCTCCCTATGTGGGCCTCGTCCTTGGTGCTCCCGCGAGGCACGGGCGGCTTGTGTTCGTTACCAATACATAGTATCACCCCCTCGGTGAGCTGCTCCCCCGTGCATTGTGCAAACGAACTCCTTCACACCCACACACGACTGCACACTGCGGAGCCTTCCATGTCTACGGCACCTAAAACAAGAGCTGTGACCGGTGGCACACAGGTGAAGGGTAAAATGGCGAAACAGGTGAAACAGGACTGCACAGCCTCTAAACTGGACATGATGTTGGCAGCGATGGAGAGACTGGAGGAGTCGATGCAGCTGACCCGCACCTCGTTAGAGACTAAAATCGATAGCGTGACGCACCTCAGAGCTGACCACAAAAAGCTCTCTGAACGGACGACCACCCTGGAGACTGCGGTGTCGGATCTGACTCCCAAGATCACCCAGATGGACAAGCGTGTCCAGGATCTTCTGAATAGAGTGGAGTTCCTAGAAGACCGCGCGGAGGATGCGGAAGGCCGGGCCAGAAGGAACAACATCCGCATAGTGGGCCTGCCGGAGCGATGGGAGCCAAGGGAAGCGCCGGAACACGTGGAGCGATGGCTCGGGGCCATTCTTCCGAAAGACATCCTCTCGCAGCACTTTGTTGTGGAGTGAGCTCATCGCGTGCCGACCCGTCCTCCCCCTGAGGGCTCCAACCCGAGGCCACTGCTCATCCATGTGCTGAACTACCGTGATCGCGACACTATCCTACGCGAAGTCAGGAAGTTGTCTGAAGTCAGAGTTGACAATGCGAAAATTATGTTCTTCCAGGACTACACAATCCAGGTGCAACGTCAGCGACATTCATTCTTGGCGGCGAACCAACGCCTCCGTCGCCTAGACCTTAAATATTCCCTACTGTTCCCTGCCCGCTTACGAGTCATGGCTCAGGACAAAACACACTTTTTCAGCACCCCGGAGGCGGCTGAGGCCTGGCATGACTCCGGCGTTGACACCGAACCTGGTAGACTGCCCCCGAGGGCGCGCCGCGATAGGGGCCCGCGACGGCGACGGCGCAGGAGACCCTCAATGACACACTCATCACACGCAGAAACGGATGTGGCCCCTACTCCTGCACACCGACACACTGAATAATAGGAAGCCCTCCGCATGGGGGCGGAAAACAGTGGATCGTTGACGGGCGACCCCGCCCCGGGAACTAGCCCTGACCATCAGGTGAGCGATGATGAGTACCTCTACGGATTGCCGGACTCCCAGGTCTCGGGAGACCTCCCAGATGTTACGCCACAGACCGCTGACCGGCTCCATTGACATTGCTTTCTTTCATGCGGAATACAATTGCGATACACGGCCCCATCTGCAGCTGTTGATCTGCAGAATCCTTAGTTTGCGGAGCTGCTGCTGGGGATGCCGCATGGGTATGACAGCAGGTCGCAGATTTGCTCACTGCGAGCCTAGGTGACGAGCGTCTCACTTGTACTCGGCCACAGCTGGTCGCACTATTGGTGAGTCCCGAGACTGTGCAAAGGGGGTGGACGCATTCCCCCAGAGGTGAGTTCCTGTGTGCGCCCTGCCTGCCACTACTGCCGACTACTTGACTTTTGCACTGCTCGGGCTGGTTGCCCCAAACGCTGGACCTTTTTCTCTGTTCCTAGGCTAACTAACACTAATTGCCTGTGGGGGGGAGCCTATACCCTCACCCTATGTGCATGAACCCTTGGTACATTTAATACTATAGCCTCAGTGCATCCCCCTTGAACTTACGGACCATCTGTGCTCACTTGAGCGTTTGGACGACAGCACGTTCCGCTGTTGTCCTTTTGGAATTAAGATTATGTTTCCCAAATTTCTGGGACTGTTGTTCTTCTCCCTACCTTTTAATGTGTACTTGAGGGGCGGTGGATCAATGCAAACGTTGAAATGGGCGTGGTATGGTAATTTGATCTGTTGTGCTACTGCCGGGGATATTGCGGGCGGGTGGTGGTGGCGGGGGATGGGCACTCGGAGTTGTAATGGCTACTGTTAATTTTTGCACCTGGAACGTGCGTGGCATGCACATCCCCTCGCGCCGCTACCAGGTCTATTCATATCTCAAACGACACCACGTGCAGGTGGCGCTGCTACAAGAGACACACTTGACAGAGCAGGAGACACTCACGCTGAGGCGCAGGTGGAAGGGCCAACTGTATGCTACTGGCTTTTCGGCTTATGCGCGTGGGTCTTTGATATGGGTTCGTCCGGGGGTTCCCTTTGCACTCACTCAAAGCACGCTAGACACTGAGGGCAGATATGTGATACTTCAGGGTAGACTGGATGGACAACAAATAGTCCTGGCCTCTGTATATGCCCCTAACACTGAACAAGGACGTTTCCTTACACGATTATTGACAGCCCTAGCGCCCTGGCCAGGCGTCCCACTCTTACTTGGGGGCGACTACAACTGTGTGCTAGATGTCCAACTGGCCCGGTCGTCTCCCCCCTTACCGGGAGGGCCGATGATCGGAGCCTCGCGAGCGTTAACTGACTGGGCAGCGCAATGGGATCTCCGAGATGCCTGGCGCACTCGTAACCCTAACATGAGGATATATTCATATTATTCGGGTGCACATACAGTACACGTCAGACTTGACAGATTCATGCTGTCCAGCGACCTGTTGCCTCATGTCACCGACTCCAGCTACTTGGGTCGCACTCACTCAGACCATAACCCTCACACTCTTGACTTTACTTGGGAATGCCCACACCCCCCGATCCCCACGTGGCGACTCAAGCCGGATGTGTTACTAGACGCCCCATTCCGGGAATCCCTCTCGTCTCACATTCTACAATACTTTGAGGACAATACTGGCACGGTGTCCACACTGCAGACCGAGTGGGATGCGTTTAAGGTGGTTGTGCGCGGTCGTTGTCTGGGCATGCAGGCGGGCATGAGACGCCAGGTAGATAGGGATTTGACGAGGGTGGAATCCACTCTGCTGGATGGCGAGCGGGAGGCAGCGGAAGGCGACGATATGAGACTAGTCGCGACCCGTGCACACCATGCGCAACTACTGGACAGATTAAAGAACTTGAATTATGCCGCACACTCGGCGCGCACGCATCACGCTGGGGACAAGCCGGGACGGCTCTTGACTTGGCTGATACGAAGGGACACCCAGACATTGCCGGTGATGTCGATCCTTACCACACAAGGCACTGTGGTATATACGCAGAGAGCCATACATGAGGCTTTTACAAATCACTATGTGGATCTGTATCGCTCCCGATTGCGAGTCACTGATGATGATATCTCCGAGTACTTAACGGAATTGCCGCTGCCCACGGCCACTAATGCACAGCGAGAGGACCTCGGCGAGCCGCTTGCGGCGGACGAACTTCGAGCTGTTATTTTCTCCCTTTTGAATGGTAAATCACCAGGCCCTGATGGCTTGCCTGCGGAGTTCTACAAGGCCTACTCAACTGTTCTTATTCCCGAACTTATACGAATATTTAAGGCGGCGATAGAGGACGCCACTCTCCCACCCACTCTTAATGAGGCGAACGTGATATCACTTCTGAAGCCTGGTAGAGATGGGCTAAATATGGGGTCTTACAGGCCACTTGCTCTCCTTAACACGGACTACAAGATCCTGGCATCTGCGCTGGCTCAAAGACTGGCTCCTCTGGTTCCCACAATGGTACATGCCGACCAGAACGGCTTTATCCCCACCCGTAGCACGTCTTATAATATCAGACGGCTGTTTAGTGTACAGAGTCAGGCCATATCCCGGTGGCCGCGATCGGGGTGTGTAATTCTGGATCTCGAGAAAACATTTGATTCAGTGGAATGGCCTTATCTCATGCAGGTACTGGGCAAATTCGAGTTGGGAGCAGCCTACCTCCGTATAGTGGAACTCCTCTACTCTGACCCTGTGGTACGGGTGTGAACGGGAAGACTCTTCTCGGACCCGGTCCGAGTGCGCTGGGGCACCAGGCAGGGTTGTCCCCTCTCTCCCTTGATTTTTGTACTGATGATGGAACCCTTGGCGGCGCGGTTGCCCACTTCCGGCGCGGACTGGGGCATTCCTCTGGCGGATGGAATGCACTCGGTGTAATTATACGCTGACGATCTGCTAATCTACGTACGAGGCCTGACCCGATTTCCGGGTGCGCTCACTGACATCTTTAGAGGCTTTGCAGACGTGTCAGGACTTCGCGTTAATTGGGCGAAGTCAGGAGCGTACGCTTTCGCCGCGGACACCCCGGAATGTGACATAGTGGTAATGGGCGAGCGGCTCCTTTGGTACCCTACTGTGTTTCGATATCTGGGGATCCAGGTTTATCGCGACCCTGCAGATCTATTAGACGGCAATCTCACGAGAACGATCTCGTCACTTACAGCTCAGGTGTCCTTTTGGACCTCTCTCCTATTAAACGTCCCCAGTCGCATTGCACTGGCGAAGATGATCGCTCTGCCCCGGTTGCTATACTTTTATGCAAATCTACCGATATACGTCCCTGCTCGCGTTTTCCGTGAACTGGAAACTTTAACCAGACGCCTGATATGGAACAAGGGACGCCCTAGAGTTGCATTGAAGACTCTATATGCTGCAACGGACTGCGGTGGGTTGGCGGTACCTAATCACGAACTCTACTATCTAGCAGCGCAATTGCAGTGGGTCACTTACCGGCTGAGCGGGAAGAACTTGGGAGACACGGCCTCGGACGATGCGGTTATGACGGTACAACAAATACACGCGTTATTCCATCCCTTAGCCAAGACCCGCTGCCCTGACCAACTTCACCTCGCGGTAGCGAGACGGTGCTATGTAAGGAGTTTGAAACTCACGAGCGCTACCAAACCATATGCACCTAACCTGCCACTACTAGGTACACCCTGGGAAGGGGGGACACTCATGGGGCCTATATTGAACAGCTGGGTGACGGTGGATTTGGAGAGCCTGGGAGATTTGTTTGAAGATGGTGCCCTACTTCCTTTCGCGACGCTAGTGGATAACACGGGCCTACCGGCTGGGCAATTTCTGACACATGCGACACTTCTGCGCACATTGACACTTGCATGGGGACCGTTACAGGAGGAACCCCCCACACATTTGCTGATTCAGTATCTCCATGTGATGGGGAACGGCTCTCACGTGGTACACTGGCTCGCCCAGGCACTACATGCACACACACACAGTTCTCATCTCAGCGGCTGCGAGACAGATGGTCGGCTGATAGAGGCCGGGACAGGACTGACAGTGAATGGACACAGATACTTGCCGGGATGCTACACATTCCACGTAATGCACGTTTCAAGATTATACACTACTACATCGTGCACTATGCCTATCTGTCCCCTGACAAGATTAATAGATACTTCGGACTTACCACAACAGCGTGCCCCAGATGCGGACTTGTAGATGCCCAACTCTTACATGCGCTCTGGACGTGCCCATCCCTGCATACCTACTGGTTTGCGGTATCGGACACCTTGACAAGAGCGACTGGAGGCAGCTTGCCACTTACATGGGAAGCCTGCTTACTAGGCCTGTTCAAGAGAACGAAACACACAAAAGTCCGGGAAAGATTTTGGGACCTATGGCTGGTTACTGCGAAGCGCCTCATTACCAAGCGCTGGAAGAGCAATGCGCCCCCTCAGGCGATACACTGGCGTAATTCGTTTGACAATTGGGCACGGGTGGAGAGTGTAGCGTTGCATAGAGAAGAGACAGCGGGACTTCGCAAGTATCCTATAGCGACAGACTGGGATAGCACCTTGACAGCCTACCATCAGGTGTGCCTACAGAGTGGCATTATTTGAACGCAGATGCCTCCCATTGCTTGGTCCTGGCTCCCCCTTGCCCCCCCCCTTTTTAGCTGCGCACTTGGTGGACCGCATGACTGGATCCTTACTGTTGTTATGACATGGTGCATGCCCTCTTCCACCTGCCTGACCCGAGCGCGACACACATACACACACACGCACTATTGGACACTATTGGACACCACCCAGTCCCTCGTTGCTACACCCTTTCAGATTGTTCTCTACAATTGTTTGTTTTGTATTAAAGCCTTGGATATGTGATGTATTACTGACGTGCCCAACCTATTTTGCTTCACTGCCGTGGTATAGCTAGAGCTACATACTGAGCACGTATCTGATATGAAATTGGGGGGAAAACAACTTGCTTTAACACCACCTGTGTTGATCATTAATCTCTCTTTGGTCTGCCTGTCGCTAATGATGTAAACACGCGCTCTAACCTGGGCTGCTGATAAGTTGTCTCTTTTAACAAGATCACCCACATGTCAATAAGTGTATACGGCGGCCCTCGACACGTCTTCTGTGATATGGCAAGATTGATTATTTTCCTCCTCATATGTGTAATGTTGTGATATGATAGCAAAAAGGAGGACAAAGTTCCTATACAAGGGTGCAAAAGTCACCGGTGTATCAGGGTGCAAACAGTCACCCATGCATTAAAAACAGGGAAGGATAAGGGAAAGGTAATCCTAGGTATAAAGTACCCTAATATGAGAGGGAAAGACATTCAACATCCTCTGCTGCCCTCACACACCCCGAAGGATGTCATGCTTCATCATCGGGCATTTTGCTCCTCGTAGGGCCGGCGCTGCCATTCCCTATGGGACCCCCGAAGGGTCACTTTGTCGGAGATCTTTTTGAGGAAATGCCGGATGTTGCATGAGGGTGTGTGGGGAAGGGTAAAGGAGGGTAATTCATGTAGGTGCAAACGTGATAGGGTGATAAAATTCCAAGGGTATGAAAGCAGCGGTAAGTTTTTCTTGGTAAACCCTTGGCAGTTAAGAATACTGCTTAAAAATGACTGACCCCAAAAGGCCCACTATGCCTGGGCGTCTATAGTCGCGGTCGACATGTTTCGCACCTCTGTCGCCCGTAGGTCATTGGCGGTTCTTCAGGACCAAACAAAAAACAGTGAAGTGCACGTGAACATAATACATAAAAGTTAAAATGAGAACCCTCTTATCTCAGCCAGGGCGGGTAAGGAAGCCTGTATACCCTCTATGTAAATTCAGCTGCTACACAGAAGCTGCTCCTGGTTGATACCAAGCACTAGTAAAAGCACTCCTCCAATGGTCAAGAGAATGGACGCCTGCGTATAGTTGGGAAAGATATACGGGTGCTGCCTCTAGTGCACTTACCCCTGTCCAAACGCTCGCCGTAAGTCAATGTTGTGATATGTCAGAACTAAAAATACAATAAACATATTCAAACAAAAAAGAAATCAGTAATGATTTGGCGAGGATGAGGGCCTTAGAGGTAATGAATCAGACCCTTAAACTGTCCCTCCAGTGATCACTCTACATGATGGATACATGCACCTGTGTATTCGCTCACATGACAGAACTTGCCACTTTACATCACACAGCTTTTTCCAATTGAACATCAAGGATGTAGTGAAAGCTTCAGCTTGTGATCCGGAAGCAGGGGTTCGGGAGACAAGGGGTCCTCTGCACCCCAAAGATGGCTGTATTTTTCTAACCACTTGGTGGCAGCTGGGGCCATTCCTTGCTTTCGGGCCGGGGAGCCTGAGGCTATTGCTACGCCGCTGCTTGTGGTACATCAAGGACTCGGACATTCTATTTTTAGCAGACTTTTTTGCCTAAACACTTAGGTGGGCGTGGGCTGGCAACAATGAAGGATTCACTTTACTGTAACAAAAGACCGGATTAGTGAAATGTGTGTTAACATCCCCCTTATGCTTTACAAGGCAAGATTATACATTCAGCATCAAGCATTATCTACGTCATAGGCTTTCAAAGGATTTTTAGAGCTTCCTTCCTTCACAAAAACAATAAGTGACCGAGTTTACATTTGCTCTTTTCTTTTCATAATTGTCACACAGGAAGTTTATTCGCTCGAAGTCGAAGGTTCGCCGTTTGCCCCATGTACCTGTTTCCATAATGCGTGCATGTCCACCTGTGAGTGTGGGACTCTCAATGCTGGGGACAGCAGTTGGGTGAGTGGAGCAGAGTGGTGCTCCAGATGTGTTTGGCATCTCTGGTCGTTTCACTGGTTGAGAGACCTAGGACCGAGCTGGCCCCCGTATCTCTCACAATCTCGTTGGGCCTCTATGCATATGCTCCATTTTTGGGTGTGCTGCTGCGTGCAGGCGCATGTCAGGTGGTCAAGCTGCTCTGGGCGGCCCTCTAGTCTTTCATGCCTGTTGGAGCATTGGCCCGCATACCACAACTGCCCCCGGTTCAGACTCGGAGCACAGACGTGTGGATATCCCTGCACCTCACACGCACTACTTTGTATGGGCCTGGGCCCGAACTGACCCTTGTGCCCCTGTCTCGTGCCTCTGCAGCAAATCTTAGGCCTCATCTAGCCCCGGCGTCCCATTCTGGCACCAACAATTGCCTTCAAAATCCTGGCACCCTCCACATCTGTACACAAGCAGATTTACTCTGCTTATTGCACGGTATGACTTAATCCTCCCAGTGCCTCACATGTGCTCCACAGACTGTGGTACTAGCAATTAACAAGGGACACCAGATGCTTGACTTCAACTGCTAAATCATTACAGCAGCCATTTAGCACCGTTGTGTAACGTTCTACCTGTCTGTTCCTCTTCAGAAGCCTGTAGGGTCCTTTTTACACCTATAGGTAAGATTCCAACATTGGCAAATGTATTTTGTTGAACCGGATGCCACTACTTGTGATTCTTTTTCACACAACCTGTATCTCATAGCCTTCCAACTGAACGATGTTTTCTTCAAGTGTGTAAATCCTTAGCTCCGCGTCGATCTTCATAGGCAGCCCTCTGCTTTTAGTCTAGGGTGCCATATTGACTGTTTGTGTACCACCCCACTATTTAGGACCCTCTAAAAGAATGTCTATGGGTACATATGACTGGGTGGATAACCTTGTGCTCTTTAAGGTCATCATCTACTATTTACTGTGCTTTGAAAGTTGATACAATTGAATATGTAATGAAAAATGTGCTGTAAAATTTACAATTTTGTTCTGTCGTTTTCCAAACCCCCGTAGTAGCAGTTGGGCTTGCTCTCTGCGCTCGCTACGCGCCGGACGGGGGCTGGTCTGCCTAAATTTGCCAGGGCTGCTTTCAGTTCCCAGTCCGGCCCTGACTCTGGGCAATAGCTCGCTTAATCTTCTCGAGGGCCCCCAGCGTCGGGACACCACTTCAGAGGTAGCTGTGAACTTTACAAATACTGGTATTTCATTTCACTTTACTTCATTTATCACAAAAGTAACTATTTGGCTGGGCAATCATTTATTGTTGCTGCTACGCACATGTTTACTTGTGAGCCTGTGATCAGCCCCCTGTTTGACCATTGGTTACAGCAGAGCAGTAAGACACTGTGATGTTTAAAAGCGCAAACACCTAACTCATTGCTCAGTTGAAAGTGCGTAAAAACATTTGTGATGTTAAAGCAGTGATCTCACCCCTTTATTCCACAGTAGAGAAAAAAAAATGATTTGATTTTGAAATGTCAACAGTTCCAATTTATATGCGCAACGCATTTTAAGCCAGATTGACTTCGTTTTAGCTTTCTCCCACTTAAAGCTACCCGCCCTTAAATGCAATTTAAAAATATGTTATTAATTTAATCTCCATCTAGTTTGCTGCCAAATGTTTTCATGGATGTCATTTGTTTGAGCACTCGAGTGAGAGGACACATGGTGCACACCCTATAAAAATTGGAGGGCAGGCAGGAAATAGAGAGAATAACTTCATTCTTCTGCTAGTAACATTGGCGGATCCTCAACAATTTTTTGTTAAAGGAATGAGGCAAAAAGCCGGACAATTTATTTACTGTCGTCTTTATACGTGTATGTTTATTAAGGGAAAAGGAGAAGCAGTACTCGCAATACTTTGTAGGCCATTACATGCTATAAGCACGTTTACAGATCAGGGGTTTCCAACAAATGCCTTAAAATGCAATGTAATAAAAGTGTAGATGTTACCATTATGTGGAATGCAAAACGAAATGCATCATCCTCACTCGAAATGCATCCTTGTGCGAAATGCATCCTTGCACGAAATGCATTCTCACACAAAATGCGTCCTTGCACGAAATGCATCCGTGCACGAAAATGCATGTTCACACAAAATGCGTCGCGCACGAAATGCATCCTCACACAAAATATACCTAGCATAAATTTTTGTTGGATGCATTTAATCAAGAGCACCGCTAACAACAGCCATCGCTGCTGTGCGTTTGCTGTACATTTTTTCCTCGAAGTGCTGTAAATTGCAACATTCGCTGTACAGGTTTTACAGCAAAAGGTGCAAAATAACACTAGTGGCTTAATGGCATAATTTTGTGTATTTCCTGTAAGAAGTGCAACTTGAAATTCCTGAAATTACGCACATTCTGCCAGCGTAATTTAAATTTCAGCCGGGCCTAGTTTCAGCAAGCCTCTCCTCCTCGCTATTAAGTTTGAGGGTTTAGTCTCAACAATGATCACTGCCCTGAGATGTCCTGCACTACTTCAGGGCATGAGTGGACAACCTGTTATTAAAATGTTATCACTGCTTCGCTATATAATATGCTTACTATACTCCAATGTTCATGGCTTCTTTGAAGTACAAATGTTTTCGAATAATGTCATTCTGTGTAACTCTATGTAGTGATCAGCATTTTTTCTGTCATGTATCAACATCATTGGGCTATTCAATTTTGTACCTTATGTAACATACCTTGTAAATTGTAAAGGCCTTTAGCACCTTTGGCTAATTAATGCCCATACTATATAAAAATACATGACGAAATAAATAAGTAAAGAGCTCTGGCTTTCCTAGTTTCAGTCAGCCTCATGACCATTGATTCTGACTGACTGGGGCCAAGAGAAAGTGTTTGTCACCTAACTTTTTTCACTGGTGCAGAATAAGTCAACTTAGTGCTACCGTTCAGTTCCCATACATTACTTAAGATATGGACTTTATTACAGGTGCTGATCACTATAACACCACTAGCACTGACATTATTTTGCAACCTCTCATAGGAATGCACAACAGACCTTGGATATCATACAGACTGCAGCAATGTGCCTAGGTCTGCCCACCAGAATGTGCCCTAAATGCTTGGGGTTTAATCCACAGAATACCAGCATGAACCTCTAATTCTTGGTCAGTCCTGTAGCATAGCTTCTAGAATTCTTCCTGGATGTAAGTAATTCCAATATTCTTGGCTCCACACCTTAATCCGCGACCCCTTCTCTTCTCCTGCATGGGAAATGCCATTTTCACTTGCACAGCTTGCAATGCAGGACACACATTCTACTTGTATTTTTATTGGTCACATCAAACTGCCCTGTACAGTTATCTGAGTACCCACAATGTGTGAGTGTACATGGCACTGGCAGCTAAGTAAAGTGGGACTATCCTTTTAACATGTGACTGAACACAATCATTTTCTATTACATGAAAGAAATGAAAGTTCAAACAACATGCATGCAGGGCATTCTATAGTTGTACTGGGACCAGTTCATCCTTTTTTTATGTGCATGGAATGTAGTACAGGCTACAAGATGGTGTTTTGAGGAACGCCTTAAGGTTCACCCATATGGCATGCGCAAAGAGTGATTACTGGATGCGAGTGTAAAACTTACACATGTACATATTAATAGGCAAATCGGCATGTTCACAGAGAAAAAACCCATAAATTTGTGACATAGCAACAGCACGCCAAACAGATCAAATTTTCGATCATGCATATAACTAGACAACGTAGCTGTGGCTAAGGAGATGGTGACTATTCACCTGCAGTAGACTTCTTTGATAGATAGAATACTAAGAATGAACCAGACTGAAGCAAAACAATAGCACATGCAATGATGAGTATTGTCCACAAATGATCAACTAAGCGGGTGATGTAGAGTTTAGCAGGCAGGTTACTCTGTCTCCTGTTTGGCAAAGTAACGTCCGCCCGCCCAGTTTAGGGTTGGGAGGATCATCAGTGTTATATTGAAGGAGTCCCTTTGAGGGACCGTAGGTATTATTCAAAGAGGACAGTAAGGTGTTATTTTAGTCTGTCCATAGCTGCCAGGAAAAGCCTGGTGGTAAGGAAAAGAACAAAGAAATAATGACTACCACACCCAAGAGAAATCTCCCAGGGTATAGGGCCATCAGTTTTTAGATATTGAATACATCTTCCCCGTACCCAAGTTGGAAGTTTGTTTATGAAAAACAAAAACTTGTAATGTTTGGTGGATGTCATAAAAAATGATAGTGGTCATCTACTACATGTTTTTGTAACATGAACGGAACCGCTGTGAGAGCAGATACTTTTAAGATACAGAGAAAAGCTTTGGGACAGTCGTCATCTCTAAAAAGGATGGACTACTGTGTACATCAGGATGTTAAATCCTTTGCCACCCTGAGGGATAGGACACCCTCCTCCAAGGTCTAAATCAGACTCCAAGGAACCTTCAATATAGTCGTCGCAGAAGGTTTGTTTATTGTTACGCACAGTAGAGCACTCTACCAATTGCCACCACTCTCTTTAGCATGCATACTGTGGCCTCACATAAGGACATGGTCTGGTGCAACAGAACCTATAAAAGGGATTGTTACAGGCCAATATATAATTTGATATGAATGTCTTACTAATTTCCCAGATTCAATAGCTTGCCCAACACTACCTCACACAGGTGGTTTCACAATAATCGTCAGAGTCTCTTTGGTAAATGTTGCTATTAGCAGAACATTTACCATAAATAGATATGGAAGTGGTACAATTACAGTCTTAGGCGCTCATAAAATAAATTGTCAAAAAGCCATAATTTTTTTAGTTTTTACTATTGCACATATATTTAAGGAATACCCATTGGTTCAATTTAGATTTGGGCTCAGATCTAATCAAAGACTAAAGTTCTAAATGGATTACAGTTTGTCTGTTCTGTTCTGGTCATGAAAAGATTCTGCAGGTAGTCACCTGTATCCTCCTCTCATTGTTCAATTGCAACATGAAGTCCTTTCCTGGTGGTAATATTAAGCACCACACTTCATATTTGTTTCTATTTCACAGCAAAGCTTCAGGTTTTATTAACGTTCAACCCACTTATTACACTTTTTAAGTTGAGTGTGTACTCTTCTACAAATATTTCATGTCATTTGCTTTGTTTATGTGCTACAATTTTACTCTAGTTTGGCTTGTTGACTAGGAGATAGCTGCTCCCATCTATATAGGTTTGAAAGAAGCTCAGATTTTTGTTTGATCACATGATTATATCTGTCTTGGTTGTTAGTGAAAAAATGTACCAACGTGAAAGCCATCTCTCTCTGCTAAACAGTGGTCCTTGCATGTCGGTATGCCTGAAAATATATATGTCATGCCCTGTGAGGGATCTGAGAAACTTTACCAGTGATGATGGGATTATCTTCTGACATTTTGCATATTCAGTGAGTTCTGACCTTTCAAATTCCTGTTGTTTGGCAAATGATGAACAGGGCAGGACATGTCAGCCCTCAATGGCACAAATCGTTTTGGGAAATTGATTTCTGAATAAAATTCTCCTTGACAAGTTGTGTAACAGGAATATAGATTTTTCTCAATATGTGCGAGCCTGGTTCTCTGGAGTTGGAACATGGAGCACAGCACTACTTGTCAGAACACACCATCTTCCCAGGTCATTGTGAAGTGTTAGCTCCCTGAGATCAGTTGGTGCATGGTACCAATGTGTCACAGGCTGCACAGTGGTGTGGATCATTATGGCAATAAACTGTCAGCTGAGTTTACGTAGGATACTCCTAGTAGATGTTTATGGCTTGCATATGTCTTTATCAATCTGGTCTAGCAGCATGTCTGTTACTAAATATATCCCCCATGCTTCTCCATCTTTTGATCTGCACTTGGCCTTTCTTGGCAAGAGGAGTCCCATCTTTCCCATTATTGCACACACTGTGTCATTCTGGTGAAGGGTATGCTTTGTGGGTCTCCTTACATACTTGGCTGCATATATTTGCACCTGTTGAGTTGCAAAAAACATAACTAGGGTTTGAAATGATTTTGAAAATGTATGAAAACGTTTGCATTTCTTCTACATGCCTTTAGGTGTAGTAACTTTTGCAAATTTTTCTATAGTGAAAATTACTATGAATAGTATGTAATGTGACTGTGAAAGACACTCATGGCATTGCTAATCTTTGTATAGATTATGCACAGTTCCAGTGCACAAGGAACTAGGGATTTGCCTTGGCATTGTGCATTGCTAATGGCTATGTATTTTAGCCACCTTCATTGTGATGATTCTACTACGGAATATCGACATCAAAAACATTGTGGCTTACTAATATCAAGGACAGAATATAGAGGCACAACATATGGAAAGTCCATTGTATAAGGGGAAGATTTACTATTCCTAACTCCACATCTACGTACCTTGAAGATATATGTACTGCCTAGCTACACGTGTAGAGTTAGGTCCTGAAAATGTAGATTCAGTTAACTGTCAATATTTTATTTTTGCTATTCTGTACTCGATAGCCTGGACCACTTATGCTGTCACTTCGATTTTCAGGAGGCACACCCATTGCAATATGCTAGCTACTCGCAGCTAGTTAATACCCATGCCTCGGAGCAATGTATTGGGAGGATATATTAACACATAATTAATATCAAGAATCATCGATACAATGTTCATCAATTACATGAGTTTTGAAAGTATCAAAACAATAACAAAAACAATGCCATTTATATCTAATTTTTAGTGAACTATTTAATAAATAAATGCCAGTTCAGTAATAATCAATATTTTATTTTCGCTATTCTGTCCTCGATGCACTGTACCTACCACTTGTAGGGGCAGATGTATCAAGATTCAATTTTGCGATTCCTAAATAGCTATTTTTAAGGAATCGCTATTTAGAAATCGCAAAATGTAATGTATGAACAAAATCGCTATTTTTTTGCGATTCCTTACACTTCCTTATTTGCGAATTCGCATTTTGCGAATTCGCAAATGAGGAATAATTTCCCATGCATTCCTATGGGCCAGGAGGCCCATAGGAATGATTTTGTACTAATTCTCAAATTGCGAATTCGCAATTTGCTAATCGCAATTTGAGAATTATTTCAAGGGTGCAGGGGTGTCTGAAAGACACCCTGCTGCACCCCTGAAATGTACATGTGTGTGCATATGGTGCACATACATGCCCCATGGGCATGTGTGTGCGTCACATGCCACCTTTAAAAATGCAAAATTGTGCATTTGTTGAGGACTTCGCAAATTACCATCAACTACAAGTTGGTGGTAATTTGCGATTCCTTAACAAAAATTCGCAAAAGAAAAATGCTTCATACATAGCATTTAAGGAATCGCAAAATTTGCGATTCCTTAAATGCTATGGCAAATTAAGGAATCGCAAATCTTTGCGATTTCTTAATTTGCGAATTTTTGATACATTCAAAAACATGCAAAACAACCATTTGCGAGTCGCAAAGGCCGAAATTCTGTGACAGTTGATACATCTGCCCCATACTGTCTATTCGATTTTCAGAAGGCACACCTATTGCAATATGCTAGATAGTCGCAGATAGTTAATACCCATGCCCCAGAGCAATTTATTGGGAGGATATAGTAACACATAATTAATATCAAGAATCATCTATATAATGTACATCAATTATATGAGAGTTTTGAAAGTATCAAACCAATAAAAAAATGCCATTTATATATAATTTGTTTATGAACTATTTAATAAAGAAATGTCGGTTCACTAATAATCGAACTTATAGCTTTTTTGCTTTACAGAGTCTGCCAGTTTTCGGAGCTATTTTCCTTATACCTTACACTTTAAAGAATAACACGACCATACCCACACAAACGTAGTTACATACATATTTAATATACGTATTGTAAATCTAAGACTTTGCTCATTAAGCTGTCAAGATGTCACAGTGATGTAGGGGCTCGCCGCTAGAAACTACGAGGTCAGTGTATTGAGTACTATAGAGCTGACACCCCTTATTTACAGCACTTAGAAATGGCAGCAGGGTGGTACAGAGCGCAATGTAAAAAGAGCAAGTTATTATTACTTTTTAGAGAATGTAACTTTGGTTTAATGGAAAGCACTTTACGAGAGCTTTGCGACCTAGAAAAATAAGTCCTAAATGCATTAACTTCCTTTAGAAAACGAGAAAATGCAGCTAAGTTGAAAGGGGGTGCCTGGTGTAATATCTATGGTAAACGTGGGGTCACTCCTTCTTATCACAGAGAGGTTGAGTTATCCTTTAATATTGAATGGCATTTAGTTGGAGCGCAGGGTGAGGTGTATTTAGGAAATGACGGACGCCTCTATTTTTTTTAGGTATTTGCTTTTCTCTGATCGTTATGCTCTCTATCCATGTAATAAAACGGCCCCCTTTTATGATAGAATCCTGTTAATATTACAGAGTACAAAACACAGTCCTCCGCCTGTTTCTTGTAGTTTGTTCTTTTTTTAACTTTTTTCCCCATGCCCATTAATGCATTGCCTGATATGTTACTGCTAGTGTCAATTTATGTCTACAGCTACATTGGATCATCAGAGATAGGAAAAAGAAGAATAAATACCATTTTGATCCTTAATAACTGATGTTTAGAGAATAGCGCAAAAAAAGTAGTGGTAGAAGTTTAGGTAAACTCTCTGAAGCATAAGCCACTTTCTGTATCATGGATAAAAAAAAAACACACTTTTGCCTGTTAATGCAACCTCTTAAGAATTGTATTAGTTTCAGGCCAACTCAACTAAATTCTCCCTGCTGAGGGCCTTTCTTAAAAGCCCATATGTGATCACAAGCACAGGGTTTGCGACCACAAAAGGAATTGGGGTGGTAACTGATTTGAAAAAGGGAAGTAGTCCTTTAGACATTTGGAAATCATATTGGCAGCTTTGGGGGGGGGGCTGGGGGGGGGTGAGGGAGCGGGCAGGGGAGAGGCAATGTTGCAAAGGACCACTGCCTGATCTGCCTGGAAGTTTTCCAAATTATAAATCTTCTTATTTAAACAAAATAGTACTGGCTCCTTTAAGAAAGGCAGACTTTTTTTTTTTTTTTTAAAGGTTTGCGTTTTGGAATGAAATAGTTTTTGGTTCTTTGCAGGCCACAATACCGGTGATTGCAGCGAGTCACATGGGGTTGCACTGGAATGTATATATTTTTTTTATTTGTCACAACAAGGAAGGGGATTGAGGCTTTAAGAGCCGCACCAAGAGTCAAGTTCCTAATGTTAGCAAAAGTGAGGGTGCGAATGGTCTGGGATACAACCCCCTAGATCCCAACATAGAACAAATAAGAATTTGTTCTGTATATCTAGTTCCACAAATTGACCTCGCACACCAAATAACTGTATAACAAGCACAATTTCAGTACTCAAACAACATTCGTTTTGTATCAAGAAAAAAGTCCAACTGTTCTCCCAAGAAATTAGCTCAAGTCAGTTCTCTTCGTTTTATTCTTTTCTTTATTTGTTCATACACTCGCAGATAAAAATAGCCAACGCGTTTCGTCCGAAACCGGACTTCTTCAGGGCTATATTTAAAAAGATACAAAAATATATATTTCAATATATGAATAAATATGTCAGTACATGCACAACTTGTTGAGTTATATTCTTTTTTGAATTCAAGGAGACAGTTTATAAAACACCAGACTATTTAGATACAAACATTATACAAAAAAGAAAAAGACTTGAGGCCATTCATTTAAATTTTAGGGAGAACATGCGCTGCTACAAAGCATTTGTGTAAGCTGAACAGATACTGGTAAGTTATATACAGGGTATTGTTCACCCTACCGAACAAACTAAAGTTACAATAAGTAGTGCCTACTGAGTACGAACAACAATACACAACACAGCCTTTCTATAGCGACTCAATGGTCATCAATAATTTTCATGTTCTATTCACAATCAAAAGTTTGAGAACATACAATGTCTACCATCTTCCAACCAGACAGTGTGGTGCCTTCAGATGTCCATATCTAATAAGATATTTGACTGAAATGCACATTATACCGTGTTCATAAGAACTTCAAAGTTATAGCATTTATCAAAATACCTTTGCGCAGTGTGTTCTTATGTTGAGCGTCTCATCCGTTCTGGCAGGTTTACACACAGAAGGTTTCTACAAGTAAATATATCAATATTTTAATGATGATGGTTTTATATGAATGACTTTTGTTTTTACAAGAGACAGCTATTGCTATCTGGTAGGCTTGTTTAGCTATTTATGCGACTTATTAGTTGGAATATAAATCGTGTATCTATACAGAATAAATTTGTTTAATAAGCCCGCCACTTTTAGAACCAGCCTATTCAGAGGATTGAAAACCTCCTAAACATCGATATATGATGGAAATATGCACTTACTACGGTAGTTAAATTGTTGGATTTGGTAAATCGTCCTTTCAATTTGAGATCCAGTAAAGTTGGGAAAAGAGCAAAGTAAGTGCCTGAAATTGAAGAATTTGGCGCAGGTTATATGAAGGAATTTATTTACACCCGAATATGAGTTACCCTAAAGTAATAAGTCATCAAGTAGTACTAGTGTCTGTAATTAACCAAAGTCTAGCTTTTATTATTTGTCAGTCGGGAAAATTAGAATTATTTAAAAAGCTAACGTCTCGAAAGGCTAGTCTTATGAAGTTTGCTTGAAAGGAGAAAAATATAATATCAACAATTCACGGCGACAGTGCGGGACCGGAGCCATAGCCTGTTGTTTAGTGACCCCACATTGATAGTCAGAATGGTATTCAAGCGCGCCCGCCATCTTGACACGGTCATATTACATGGTCATGTACCAAGGTTATAGATACAATAAATATTGCCAAGGTCTTAAAGCCAGGCAAAATGCTAGCTGTTAAAGAGTAGTAAAAAGCTTCATTCTACTCAGTCTTTTGAAGCCCATACAGCATTGGATACCCAGAGCTTACCTTAGATTCGGCGTGATCGTCGCGTACGTATGTGGTCGTCTGGTCTCCCGGTTCCATAATGAAAACGCCGCTAAGGGAGTATATATAGTCCTCAAAATTATATAATTAGTTAATTGAGACTACTAATTGGTAATAGCCAACGGCACGAAGACCTGGCGATCGATGATCACAATGGCCGCCATCTTTGCCTAGTCAAAGCAAACGCGAAAAAATAACGGAAAAAGATAGGGAAGGGTCTATTCATGTCTATAAAGAATGGAAACAGATAATATAATCGTCAAAAATCGATCACAATAAGTGTGTTACAGTTTAACAGACAAGCTATCAATTGTAATCGATCTTATTGTGAAGACATGGCGAGTGAACATGCAACGGCCGCCATCTTAAGCTAGTCAAATCAGAGCATGCAGTCAAGTTAAAATGGAACTTGTAAGTCTAATGCTCCCAGGTCAGAAAACAAAAGTGTCGCAGTGTAGTTAATTGAGACTACTAATTGGTAAAAGCCAACGGCACGAAGACCTGGCGATCGATGATCACAATGGCCGCCATCTTTGCCTAGTCAAAGCGAACGCGAAAAAATAACGGAAAAAGCTAGAGAAGAGTCTATTCGTGTCTATAAAGAATGGAAAAGGATAGTATAATCGTCAAAAATCGATCACAATAAGTGTGTTACAGTTTAACAGACAAGCTATTAATTGTAATCGATCTAGTTGTAAGACAAGGCGAGTGAACATGCAACGGCCGCCATCTTAAGCTAGTCAAATCAGAGCATACAGTCAAGTTAAAGTGAGACTTGTAAGTCTAATACTCCCAAGTCAAAAAACAGAAGTGTCGCAGTGTAAGAAAACGTGAAAACAAGAGGACATCTTGTAGGGTTTCAAAGTGGGTCTAGAGAGCAAGGTTTAGCCAAAGAGTAAGTTACAAATATCACATGGACTTATCCTAATACAGAGACTCAGGTTGGTTATTCGGTTGAGTCTCTCTTATGAAGAGTCCATTTAACACAGTGGCTAACTATGTCTCAGCCAAAAACAGATTCAAGGACAGATGTCGTAGGAATGGTGCGAAGAAACAATGCAATGTCGTGCAGACCGAATTTCTAGTGTATTTAGAGATACGAGAATTAACGTAACAGTGATCACATCATACAGAAAATGCGGAGAATCAGGATAATTGCAGCTGATTCACAAAAAATGATGAAATTCATTGTTTATATTTAAGCCCCGATCTACCGCTCTAAGTCTGCATATCCAACGAGCCTCAAGTTGTCTGAGGCAAGTGATTCTATCACCACCACGTTTACCTGACACTACTTTATCAATTGCATGGAATTTAATATCTTTTTCATCTGGATGGTTATCAATGATGTGTTGGGCCACAGGGCTCCGAGGATCATTATTTCTGATGCTTCTAATGTGCTCCTGAATACGGATTTTGAGACTTCTGGTACTGCTACCAACATAGATCATTTTGCAGTGACAAATGATGACATAGACTGCAAAGGTGGTATTACAGTTGATGAACGAGGTAACCTTATAAGTCCTAGAACAGTTATATTTATAGTCAACCAGTTTGTTTAAACCATGGTCACATACTGAACAATCACCACATACAAAAAAGCCAGCCGGTTTTTCTGTAAGCCATGCAGAGCCACTCGTCTTTGGGGGATCTACATAACTTGGGCAGAGAATGTTTTTAATAGTTCTGCCCTTTTTGTAAATGACCTTGGGTTTGTCAGGGATGACACCTTCTGGTAGTACATCCGTTTTTAAGAGGTGCCAGTGTCGTCTCAAAATGTTGTATATATGGTTACTATACATACCGTATTCAGTTATAAAAGCACATGAGTCATGGGGTACACTTGTTTTTTTGTTCGTTTGTTTGAGTAGGGTTTCATGACGCTTTCGTTTTTTGATTTTGTTCTCTGCCCTATCAACATCTTTCTCTGCATAACCTCTCGCTAAGAAGTCTTTCTTCATTCCTTGTATTGTGTGTTCAAAGTCAATTTCTTCGCTGCAGTTACGACGGGCCCGTACCATCTCACCATAAGGGATAGCTACTATGGTGTTTCTGGGATGGCAGCTCTCAGCATGAAGTATACTGTTGCAGGAAGTAGGCTTTTTATACATTCTGCTATGTATGCTGCCATCTTTTATATATAGATGCAGGTCAAGAAACACTATTTCACTGGGGGAGTAATTCATCGTGAGCTTGATGTTACGGTCATTATCATTAAGGAAGTGAAAATAGTCGTTCAAACCATCAACACTCCCTTTCCAAATAAGGAAAACGTCATCGATGTAGCGTACATAAAAGATTATGTCATCCATCCATTGACCAGCGCCATGACCCCAGGCATGCTCCATCTCAAACAACCCCATAAAGAGGTTTGCATAAGATGGAGCAAACCTGGAGCCCATGGCAGTCCCCCGTGTCTGTAAGTACCAATCGTCTTCATGCAAGAAGACGTTATTGGTCAAGATTAGTTTTGCCATATTTAGAAGCATTTGGGTATGTTCTAGATGACAGGCGTTGCGTTTGAAAAGAAAGTGCTTCAAGGATCTCATACCATTCTCAAGCTCTATACAAGTGTACAAGCTTTCCACGTCCATGGTTACGAACGTGAAAAGCTGGTCCTCCCAAGTCACATCCTCCAGTTTACACAGAAGCTCTCTGCTATCCTGCAAGTATGATGGTAGGTTTTGTACGTAGGGTTGAAGAAAAGAATCAACGTACTCAGCTAGATGTTCCGTGGGACCTCCGTTACCCGATATAATGGGTCTTCCCGGTGGAAATGCTCCACCCTTATGCACCTTGGGAAGGGCATAGATACATGGGAATCGTGAGTTGTCAGCCCTCAGATATCTGTACTCTTGTTCGGATAATAGTCCCGATTCTTTCCATTCTACTAACCCCGAATTGATCTTATTTTCAATGTCTTTGATGGGATTTTTTCGTAATGGGGTATAGCAGGCAACATCATGCAATTGTCTCTTAATTTCATTCGAGTAATCCACAAAGTCCATTATTACAATATTGCCGCCCTTGTCAGCCTCACGGACTACCAAGGACGAATCATCACGGATGGTTTGTAAAAACTTTTTTTCGGATTTACTGATGTTATAGGGGTGTTTACATTTGTCGTTAGAGTGATGTATATCCTCTAATTTATATAGGTCCTGAGTTACTCTAATCGAAAACTCATCAATCGTGGTTTTCGAACTCGAAGGTATGAATTTTTTTTATTTATATTTAAGTTTGTAGAGCGCTCAGCTACCCAAAGGTTTTCCGGCGCTAGGAACATGACGAGTGTCAGGATAAAGCAGAGATAAGACACAGGGCCAATTAATTAAGACAGCCTACTGATTAAATAATCAGGTTTTTAAGTCCTTGCGAAATTTGGTATAGCTAGATTCTGTGCGGAGGTGAAGGGAGAGAGAATTCCCGAGGGATGGAGCCAGATACGAGAAGGAGCGTCCGCCCATTCTGGCTCGTTTTATCCTGGGTATCTGGAACTTATGCTGGTTGGAGGAACGGAGAACACGTGGGGGACAGTATTGGTGAACTAGGGTTTTAAGATAAAGGGGAGCACTGCCAGGGTTTATTCTATGCATATAGCACAGAGCTTTGAACTTCGTGCGATTTTCAATTCGGAGCCAGTGGAGATTTCGTAGGGCGGCTGATGTAGCGGATTTGTTTGGTAGTTTACAGAGTAATCTGACCGCAGCATTTTGTACCACCTGAAGTTTACGCATAACTTCCTTGCTGGCACCTAGGTACAAAACATTACCGTAGTCTAGTCTTGATGTGATTAGAGCTTGGACTACGGTTTTTTGTGTGTCCAGAGGAAGCATCCATATGATCTTCCTGAGCCATTTAAGGATGACAAAACAGGTAGAGGCAACTCTGACAACTTGTCGCTTCATAGTCATTTGGTCATCAAAAATGATGCCAAGGTTGCGAGCAGTTTTGGAGGGGGAAGGTAGAGGACCCATCGGAGGAGGCCAGTGATGGGGGCCCCCATAGAGGGGTCGATTTCGATTCGGGGAAAACCGCTCCGAATAGCCGTTTGGAAAAATGTTCCCGTACGAATCGTACCCTGCAACATCCCCCGTATGTACGACGAAGTACGATTCGTACCACGAACCGTACTGCGTACGAGTCGTACAAGACACCGTACGACTCTAATCTCTGTACGATTCTCCCTCGGAACCCACAGTACGCGACATCTGTATGGTTCGCGGCTGGTTTTTACGACCCAGCAAGTACGATACGTGTCGGGTACACACCGTACAACCCTTTTTCTACGGAAGCTGAAAACAGCCGTAAAAGCAGAGTTCGCGCCAAAACAGGTACGGAACGGCCCCCCAGGGTACAGTGCATACCCCCCATGATCGCAGGGGTACGCACCGTACCCCTGTGATCATGGGGTGTACGAGCCGTACCCCATTGTACGATCGGTGTAGCCCACATCGTGCACAGGCGTTACCCTTTATGGCCCCCCATTTCGCAATCTTAGCAGGTGTGTAGTATAAATCTAGCATTGCCATATACCTTTGAGTCTTGAGCGAGCCTGACACAATAACCTGACTGGCAAGTTCTAACACCGAGGTTAAATCGATACCAGACATTCCTAATTTCGATTCCCACTTAGCGCTTTGAACTGTCAAATCATCCGGAAGCGTTGAGACTATATATTGATATAATATTCCTATTCTACTTCTCTTCTTAATCAATTCAATAAATGGTACTTTCTCCAGCATACCAGGAGTTTTCTTCAAGTTTTTTTGGATAAAGCTTTGAATCTGTAAATACTTAAAAAAGTCACGTGGAGATAACTGAAATTTATCCCTTATATCACTATAGGATAATACTACGCCGTCCTCGGCCATATCACCCAACCCATAAACACCTTTACTTTGCCAACTGTACAGAACATGATCCTGGAAGATATTAGGAAACATTCAAGTGGCTTTAAAAGGCGTATACAAATTCATATTTGGGATAGCTAATTTCCTCCTCATCAACCGCCAAATAGTACATGCAGCAATCAAAACTTTAAAGCGAGTTCTCTTATAGTAGCTGGGTTCGAGGACCTCGAGTAGAATACCTTTTTCAGCAGACCCCAACCCAATCTCAAAAATAGTAGGACTATTACATATTGGTACATTCGCTTTGTCTCCACAAATCAGCACGCCCATTGCTTGTAGCACTGCAGCCCAATAATACATGACAAGACTAGGAATCGACCATCCCCCTCGATCACGAGGAAGACACATCCATTTGGCTGCCCTGCGTGAACGCCTATAACCCCTCAAAAACCTATGACAGACCCTATCTGCCTTTGTCAAACTTGTTTGAGAAATCATAAGAGGTATGGTCCTAAACAGATATAAAAACGTAGGAAGGACTAACATTTTAATAACACTACAGCGTCCATATAAAGATAAATGCAGGCTATCTAGTCTCTTTAGTTTAGTGTTGACATCATCAATAACCGGTAGAATATTTAAATCCGGAATAGTATCCACTGCTGTGGTTATACGTACCCCTAAATACGTGGCATCAGGAACAACTGGGGAATCTGATATTGCCATACCAGGTGTCTGAACCACCTGCATCTTTGAAACATTGAGCTTGTAGCCCGCTACTGCCCCAAAGTGCCCTACCAATTCCTTAAGTTCCCTAAATGCAAATGAGACGTCTGATGTTATAACGACTATATCATCTGCATACGCTAACAGATTATACGACGTATTACCAGCTCTTATCGGTATTATACCCTGATTAGCCACGATTTCAGAGAGAAAGGGGTCTATATACAGGGCAAACAACAGGGGAGAGCAGGGGCACCCCTGTCGTGTGCCCCTAGTGATAGGGAAGGAACTTGTCTGCTGGCCAGATATACGAATTTGCGCTCTTGGAGAGAGATACATCTCACAGATTCTTTTGAAAATCTCTTCCACTTCAGGACGGCCCACATGAACCCCCAGGAGACCCTGTCGAACGCCTTCTCGGCGTCCAACAGGATCAACCCGAGGGGAGAATTCGTAACATGGGCCCAGTCCAGTAATGCAATGGAACGTCTGACATGGTCAGCTGTGTCCCGGCCCGGTATGAATCCATGCTGATGCACAAAAACCAGAGGGGTAATCACCTGCACAAGTCGGCATACCATTATTTTGAATACATTTTAGAATCACTGTTGATTAAAGAAATCGGCCTAAATGATGATGGCAACAACTCAGGTTTACCCTTTTTTTAAACAAGACTATGGTTGCATTTTGCCATGATTCCGGCACTGTACCCCTCTGGGCTGCTCTTAATACCTCGAGAAAGACCTGGCCAATTTCAGCTAGAAACACCTTGTAAAATTCTAATGGGACTGCATCAGGGCCACTGGCCTTGCCATTAGCCCAAGATTTTACTGCAGTCTCAACCTCCTCCCATTGAATGGGGGTGGCCAGGAATTCAGCCTGTTCAGGAGTAATAACGGCGGTCTCAAGATCTGCTAAGAAATCTTCCGCTGCCCTCTCTACATTAAGCCTAGAAATGTCTTCTCAATATAAGCAGGAGTAGAAGTCCAGAAAAACTTTGTTGACCTTTTCCTGTGTATCATATATTATTCCACGTTCGTCTTGGATTTTTACCACCTGACTTTGAATACTACGCTGACGTCTCTTGGCAAGGACCCTGCCCGAGTTCTCCCCGAACTCAAACATCTCGGTGCGATATTGTAAATACTTTAACGCAAGATCCTGCCCGAAAGACTCCAGCAGCCCGGCTTTAAGAATCGCCACCTTTTGTAAACAAGAGACTATGGGCCAGATGTAGGTAATTCTAATTCACCGATTCTTAAATACAGAATTTTACTGATTCGGTATTTATGAATCGGTAAATTTGAAGGTAGGAGATGTAGGTACATTTTAAATTTCATTTACCGAATCAGTAACAATCGGCATTTACTGATTCGGTAAATACCGATTCGGTATTGCCCATTGATTCCTATGGGCTATGAAGCCCATAGGAATCAATGGGAAATACCGATTCGGTATTTACCGAATCGGTAAATACCGAATCCTGCAAGGGTGCAGGGGGTGTCACTTTGACACCCTCTAGCACCCCAAATACAGGCATGTGTGACATGTGGCACACATACATGCCCTAAGGGCATGTCTGTGTGTCACATGGCACACAGACAAGACAGCTCTAGGTGGGTGGTTGGAGCCTGGTTGAGGCTGGCCAACTAGTCCTTTAAGTCACTCTGGTGTTCCCGAGTTCAAGATGCAGGCCCAAACCTTCACTCACTCAGCAGGGAAGCAGGCTGCTGGGCAGATGAGTAGTCGTCCTTCTTGCATAGCAGCACAGTAATCTATTTGAATCTTCCAAAAATCCAGAAGTGTCCTGAGGAGTTGGGTCTGAGTACTCAATATTTATATTTATGCCCATTTTGAAGTAGGAGAAGGTTCTGAAGGTTTCTACCCCTAGTGGTGCTTGGAATCTCCTGCCTCTCTGCCCTGGCCACAGATTGTCTGGGGTCATAATAGACTATTATCAAACCCCTTGTGAGTTTGCTCAAAACCTTTGTGATGTGCAGGTGTGGTAGGGGACGGCACCACCCCCTCATCAAGTCAGAGATGGCCCATCCTGCCAACACCTATGATCCTTTGTCTCACTGTCTGGGAGCAACATACTGGGGTCGATTCCCAGAATTAATCTGAGCTAAAATCCTAAACGTACTACTTTTGGTAATCAAAGAAGGCATTTAGAAGTTGTAAAGTTAGGACTTCTAACTTTACTTCTACTAAACTGGGCTAAAATCCTAAACTTACTACTTTTGGTATTCACAGAAGGCATTTAGTAGTAAAGTTAGGAGTCCTAACTTTACTACTACTAAATGCCTTCTGTGAATACCAAAAGTAGTACGTTTAGGATTTTATCTCAGATTAGTTGTGTGAATCTGCCCCACTAAGACCAACTGCCAGCTATACCTAGGCATGTGAGCCAGAAAAAAAGGCTGCAGACCTCAAATGAATAGGAAAATGCAACTTTCTAAAAATGGTATTTTCAGAATTGTGACACATCTGATACTACCATTAAAGAGGGTTTTACATTATACAACTTTAGACACATAACTCAATATTCCTACCTGCTCCTGGTTGAAAGTTATGACTTATTAAGTGTATTACATTAACCCAATCTTATATTATGGGAGAGGCAGGCCTTGCAGTAATAAAACATGAATGTAAGAGTTTTTCACTACCAGGACATGTGAAACGTACTTAAATGTACATTACCAACTTTTTTAATACACTGCACCCTGGCCCATGGCTGTTTAGGGTCTGTCCTGGGGGGACTTATATGTATTAAAAAGGAAGGTTTAGGTTTGGTAAAATGTATTTTTGCCAGGTCAAAATGGTAGTTTAAAGCTAAATACACAGGCTGCAATTGTAGGACTGAGGCATGTATGTTAAAGGACTACTTATGTGGGTGACACAATGAGTGGTGCAGGACCACTAGTAGCATTTAATATACAAGCCCTGGATACACATAGTACCACTTTTCTAGGCGCTTACAAATAAATTAAATATACCCATTAGGTCTAAGCCAATGTTACTATGACCAAAGGAGAGAGAACAATCACTTTAGCAATGGTAACATCCATAGAGTCCTAAAGCCAGCAAAAACAGGATGCCAGGAGGCAAAAGGTTGGAGGAAGACCATGCCAAGGATGTCACGCCCAACAGGCACCCACAGAGGTGTACTGACCATGTGACAACACCAAAATGGAAGAGAAAATGTCCCCTTGAGATTGCACTGATGCACATTTAGGGGCCGATTACGATGTCGGTTGGATAGCATCCGGCCAACACGGTCAGTTTGCAGTCAGACTGCCAAATTATGATGTCGGGGGTTGGAGTGTAAACCGGGCCGTCATTCCGGCACAGATCGAACCAGCGCTCGGAGTCTTCGAACCGGGCAGACCCGCACCACAATCCCCTATGGACGGCATTTCCACCATCAGGATTATGATATCAGTTCCCAACAGCCTCTCTGTGCCGGCCTTTCCGACAAGGAAAGGCTGTCAGAAAGTGACTTTGGGGCCCGTAGCAGTGTCCTCTTGCCTCCGCAGCCTATGGTTGTTGGCTTAGCTGGTACCTACGGTGCCCCCCGTAAATCACTGCACTGTGTGGCAGGCACCATGGGGTGCCTGACAGAGGGTGCCGGGTTTTGTACGCACCCCCATTTCTCTATGGGAGCCTTATAATCAGGCGGTCGGAACCGCCGATCAGAGATCGGCCGGTCGATCTGGAGACCAACCGGTGTAGGTCGGAGGCAACTTCGACAGACATCGTATTAATCCCCTTAGTGCTGCAACAATCTGTATTACAGATGGAGATGCACATCAGCTGTTGCTGCTCTGTAAAGCCAAAGTGCTATAGCCATGTAAATGGAGGGTGCACATGGTCCTTTCTTCCTCAGGCATTTTTAGTAATAGGACCACTGGATGCAAATTATACATGTTTCCCCTGCACAAGCTGTGCAAACACTGAATATTTAGCTCTGCACAATTGCTTTATTGGTATACAGTTTGCTCTTGGGGTGTTCTGTGCATTTCGTGGAAGAATTGATCAAGGCCTAGTGCAT
The DNA here is from genome assembly GCF_964261635.1 of Lissotriton helveticus. Classification (NCBI taxonomy): domain Eukaryota; kingdom Metazoa; phylum Chordata; class Amphibia; order Caudata; family Salamandridae; genus Lissotriton; species Lissotriton helveticus. The sequence continues at coordinate 146,940,963 of NC_136072.1, read as the reverse complement.
ATATACTCAGTCTAATGCTACTCACTCACCTAAAACACTAACTTGCAGGAAGTAACAAATCCAATTCAGTCTCAAGTACCAACATGCTCACACTTCAATATACCACACAATCTTCTATTCCACAAACTCACACTACCTAGAAAAACAGACAAATAGACAAAAAAATGATTCTATCATGTACACTATAATCGTTCTGACACAAATGCCTTTTGCTCACTCTACCACTACATTTTCAATTTCCTTTCTACTTCTGATCAATTTTCTCCTTTCTTCATCTAACCTTACTTTGCTCATCCCATGACTCTTTTAAATATCACACCTCTTTTCAAATTCTCCACTATATCAACATTGGTGTTTTCAGAGCATTGTCTAATACCCTGAAAAAAGGATCAACATCCAGCTTATACTCTCCCTTCGCAGATGTCAAACACCAGGACTAATTTCTCTGTCTGCATGACTGAAGTCGCCAGATGTATTTAAACCAACTGTTTCAAGCTCAACACAAACAAGATGTAAGCAGTAATCATTGGCAAAGACACCTTACTCTGGACCTCCACCTCAACCCACAGAATGAACCTTGGAATAGTAACCAACAGTAAGCTCACCATAACCAACCAAGTGAACACAGTCTCTTTCTTCTGCTGCCACCCACTCAAGATGCTCAAGAATATGTTCAAATGATTCCCCATCAACACTCACAGAGCCATTACCCAAGTACCCATCACCAGCAAATTGGACTATGGCAACACATTATATGTTGGAATCAATGCTCAACTGACTAGAAAACTACAGACCATCTGAAACTCAGTGGTCAGGCTTACCCTCAACCTCTGACCCTGCACCTCAGAGAGATTCACTGGGTCACTGTCCACAAACAAGCACTTGTCAAGCTCCTCGCTTACACATACAAAGACTTATACAACATTGGTCCACGTACCTCATCACCTGCATAAACCTCAACAAACTTACCTGACATCTCTGCTCAGCCATACTCCTACTCACACACACACACTACAAACACAGACCAAATCTGTGGCTGTGCCTTTTCCTACCTTGCTGTTAAAGCATGGAATTACCTAGCCCTGCACATCGGATAAACTCCTCATTCCTTGAAATCCAAACAACACTGAAGACCTGGTTCTTCACCAACATAACATCTTATAAAATGACTCAACAACCGATTGCTAAAAATACCTTACACATTCATCCTCACCAATCTTCCTTTCTCAGTCCATGATCTTCGTTGCATTCTTTTCATAATATTTCTTCTGTGCTTTCTTTTTCAATTTTATCAAACCTTTGTCCTTACTTCATACTGATAATATTAAAAAATGCAGGACTCAAAATACCAAAAACACCATCTCTAAAGTAATGGGCACTGGAATTAGGTAACAGGAAAGATCAATTATCTAGCAGGGTTAACAGATTTACATAGGGAGAACAACACAAATATATGCTATAATGCTGAATATTCTCTGAAGATAATATGTTCTTTTTATTTTGGCATATAATAACGCTAACTAGGCAACTGTTTCACCTCATCAGAATGGGATTAAGTCCAAGATGTAGCAATGGGCAACTGAAGGTGACCAGTTAACCGCAACGGGTCTTTCACTGTGCAAAAGCTATCAGAGGCGCACAAAAGGAGGAGCACCCCCGCGTCGCGGGACGCGAGCGGGACGCCCGGGGCTAAGCCCGGGCAAAGGGCGGGCCCTCTGAGGCCCTCAGAGGTCAACAGTGGTCGGGCGGGCCACCCCACCAACATTTTCAATAAGGTTAGTTACCTAATAAGCTGTCCATAATGGCTAATTGCACCGCCACAAGTGATAATGTTGATAACCTGACTCAGGACGCAGAGTCCCCTGTAATACTGCTAACATCGTTTGAGACATTAATAGATACTGCGTTTAACGAGATAGTTGAGACTGAAAGGAGATTTTCAATGGGCCCGACGAGTATTAATTTATTACATGCCACTGCCACTCTCAGTGGTAATGGCAATACCCATATAACTCCTGAAATAATTGTTGTAAAATCCTCACATCCCGATACAGAAGTACCAATTGTCCTAGACGATGATGACACTGTAACATATATAGCATCAGAAGTGACCCCAGGCCATGCCTCAGTAAAAACATCGACAGAGGCTGGAAATAAGGGAACTGATAAAGTTGCAGCCAAGAGAAAGAGGGGCCCTGCAAAAATAACTCACAACAAACGGAAGCAGCCACTAAGGACTGTTAACCAACCTACCCCACAAAGTATGTGGAATAAGGGGAAGAGACAAAAGTTGGTCCAGCATATAGTACCCACACAGGATCAACCGCATCTGGGTGATATGGTCGTTATAAACAACGAGGTGTCAAATAATGTATCTATCTCCACCCAGACTGAGCCCCTCCACGAAATTGACAAATCCAGTCATTATTCCAAGTCAGAGGGGAACCTTATTGAGACTGTTGTTGATACAATTTTTAAAAATTTGGAAGGTCAAATGATCAAACAATTTAATAATATTTTTAAAAGACTTGACAAATTGGAGAATATAATTAAAAACGAGGATGCTAAGAGAAAAGGTATAGCAAACTTGGACAAAATGAGAGTAGAACGATTGCTAAAAGACCTTGAAACTACTACCCATGTCATTATTTCAGGTGATTACGGTAATACAAGGACAGTGGAACAACAAGCTGTAATTAATCCAATACAGTCAGACACACCAAAGGCATCTAAAAATAAGGGCATCACAGGCAGCAACTCGTCTGCTTGTCAAACCAACACCCCCTTACGCCCATGTAACCCTACACATGGATATGCTGCTTCGACTAAATCCTCTGTTCCCGCTAATGATGTAAGCGGATCATTAACTGATTCTATTCGAAAGAGTAATGTAGCGAAGCAGACCACCTTAGCCCAGAAGGGTCCTGTTAATCACAACCAGCACGACAAAAAGAATATGCATGAGGACAACAGGCCTATCAAACATCAAGGCCCGGCCCTACATCTTCCACCTGAGGCTTGTCCTTATGTTTTAGTTCTGGCTGGAATCCCACCGCTTAAGGAAGGTCAAGGAGAATCATGGGTTCAACTTCACAATAAGTGCATAGATTGGCTAACAAAGCATAAGGGGGTGGGTTATGATATAGCTAAAGAAATCATAACCACAAGGCGAGTAACCTGGGTCGGTCCTCTTTATAAAAACATCAATGGGGACTGCATTGTAATTAACTTTAGAAATCCGGGTACAGCGAAATATCTGCTGAATACTAATCCTGGCCGTTATGGACCTTCTACTGTGGTGACCCCACTTCCCTTAAAATATTTCTACCGTCCTCCCAACAAGTTGATGCAACCGCCACCAGTTTTTCCGTTACAGAATAGGTTTGGAATATTCCAGGATCTGGACTGTTTGGACTGACTGCCCACTGAAACCACTAAATCATTTCTTGTGTGTTCTGAGGCAGCACAGTCAGAGGAACCACCCCTAGAGGAGACCCTGCCAACATTAGAGATTTCTCCATCTAGTTTACTAAGTATTCAACAAAGCGTGGTTATACCTAAAACTGCCCCAAGTACCAACCAGGGTGCATGTTCGAGGAACAATATAAACAATAATCTAACAATTCTTAGTTGGAACATTGCGGGTTTGAAGTCCAAAATGAGAATTCCTTCATGGAGGGATTGTGTCAATCGTTATGATATAATGATGTTCCAAGAAACTTGGTGTGTTGAGGACCTATTGTTTGAAGGGTATAGTTGCCATAATAGGACTGCTTTGGCCCCTCTGGTTGGACGCCCAAGTGGTGGATTGTCCATTTGGATAAAAATTACTGCTGAAGTGAAGATTGACGAACTACAAACAAATTGTCCTAGTTTCATGGCACTTTCGTATACTCAGAGGATAAAACTGTGTTTAATCAATTTCTATAACAATGATTTTCTGTCCCAACCTAATCCTAATTTTATTTCTTTATTTGATTTTATTAATGTAATCATGGATGGACAAGTGTATGGAAAATTTGATGGCATATGTTTAGGGGGAGATTTTAACGCACATGTACATTCAAGAAACCCCCCATGTAAAAGAGGTATAGAACTGTTAGATTTTATCTCTTCTAATGAACTTGTTAATTGCATGGAGCATGCAGGTATGGAAAACCATGCATCCCCATTCCCCACCTTTATTGGTCACGGGGGTGGCACGACGATTGATTATGTTTTTGTTTCCCATGCCATTGCAAAGGCATTAATAAGGGCAGAAGTAGTGTGTGAAATTTACAGCGATCATTACCCAATTGCCATCCATTTATCACTACCAAGGGGTAAGTGTCCAAATCGCGAAATAGGCGCAAGGGGTCTGGAAATCTCGACAGACAAGTTGAGGGTAATCTGGAAGGGTGCAGACAATAAGGGAATCCTGGCTGAAGTATGTAAGAAACATCCATCTTTGATTAAAGATTGTCTTACCACAGAGGACCAAGGGATAAATGTGGTTAAAGCGTTTTCTGAACTCTGCAACATAATTAAAGGTGAAATTTCTAGACCAGCCTCTAGTAAGGCCGAGGAAACACCTAGGTGGTTCGATGCCCCATGCTCAAAAACGAATAGGATGCTTAGAGCTGCCCTAAAAGCTGAACCAAGGGACACACTGAGGGTAAGGCTGCTTAGAACAGAGTATAAGCTCGCTTTACGTACTAGATCAAATGATTTACTGAAAACCCACTGGGATTCCCTGGCACGATCTGCTGACCTAAAAGATACCACTGGATTTTGGAGGGAGGTAAAGGAAATAGGATCTATTGGCTCAAATTTGACGGAAATTAACTGTAACATCACTGGCCCGATCTGGGTTGCGCACTTTGGTAAAATTTACGCAACACCAGACAATACTCCTTTGATGCTACCCCCTCCACACCCAATGTCTATTTCCACGCTTGAGGTTTTCGATGCAATTTTAGAAAGCGCCGGGAACAAAGCACCCGGATCTGATGGGCTCTCCATAGACCAATTAAAATGTGAACCAGAGTTTTGGGCTCCTTTGCTATGCAATGTTTTCAATAATTTAACTGAAGGAGAGATTCCGGAAACATGGTCACGTAGCATTATTGTTCCCATTTTTAAAAAGGGCGATAGGCTGGATCCTGGGTGTTACCGCCCAATTTCTTTAATAGATAACACCTTAAAAGTCTTGGGACGGATCTTATTTAAAAGGATAAGAACATGGACAGATGAGAATAACATCCTACATCCTAGCCAGTTTGGGTTCCGCAGTAGCGTCGGAACGGTGGAACAATGCTTGAATCTGAATTTGATCATGGGAAAATATAACATTGCAAAGAAATCCCCTTTATATTTTGGTTTTATGGATCTGAGCTCGGCTTTTGATTTTGTTAATCGCTCCCGGCTTTGGTCTACCCTTCTCGAATATGGTTTGGATGACCATCTGGTACATTTTTTAGCTTTTTTACACCGTGATCTTAAAGCTTGTGTACGTGTGAATCAAATGGGTGAAGTTTCCAACGATATTAACATTGGTAGGGGGGTGAGACAAGGGTGTGTGCTGGCCCCTCTCCTTTTTATTTTGTATATTAATAAACTAAGCGGCACTTTGAGCACCCTAACTAGTGATGTGCCTTACATTAACGGAGCCCCAATACCCACCCTTCTTTACGCAGATGACGCGGTCCTGATGGGCCGTACTCCGAAGGCACTGCGTATTTTAATTTCAGGGTTTGTCCTTTTTATGGCCGATTTAGGCTTAACAACCAATTTTAAAAAATCACTGATTATGAGCTGTGGGCCAAAAAGTCACAAAATTCCCCAGATTATTTCAGGGTCAAATGTTTTAAAAAGTACCAACACTTTCCCCTATTTAGGGCTCTTATTCTCAAATAGTGGTACGTGGCATGCCCATGTTTCTTATGCCAGGAATAAGCTGGGCAAGGCCATTAATTGTGTAACCTCGTTGAGGCAGCCCATCCAAGCTGATGTGATAACCCCCCTGGTGAAGATATACCAAACCCAATGCATGCCAACTGGCACCTACGGCGCTGAGGTTTGGGGCTACACTAAGTGTTCCTCCATTCAAACAGAAGAAAATAGATTCTGTCGTAAGGTATTGGGGGGGGTCATCTGTTCTCCAACCTATGTATGTCATAATGAATTAAATATTGCCTACATAGAGGATTTTGTGAGATCAAGACCAGCATTGTTCTGGATAAAGTTATGGAACAATACGGCTGCTACATTGACCCGTGACATTATTTTGGATTGTCTAAAATGTGACAGGGGACACCATATTCCATGGCTGAAATCAGTAAAAGAGTGCCTCGCAAGCGTGGGTTTGGCATCCTTGTTCACATCACCGCACCTAATAAATCGTTCCCATAAGACCATTACCTTAAGGGCATTGTATGATTTATATAGTGAAGAGCGGGACAGAAAGAATCAGATCAAATGCACGGTTGTAAAATATATGGCCTGTTCTGAACCACACATTAAAAAACCTGGCCTACCGTACAGATATTTGCGTTTGCATCTTGGTAGATGGGTAAGGGGTTTATTGTTTCGTTTCCGAGAGGGGAGTATAGTTAATTTACTGAACTTCCCTCTGGGATATAATAAACATCTTGAAACTTTAAATTGCCCCTGTAACCCTTGCATGAAACAAAGTCTCATGCATTTCCTGTTCTTCTGTGGTTTTTATAAAAAATTTACTGTACATTATTTAATGCCCTATTGCAAGAAAAATGAACTGACTAATTTTAAATCGGCACTTCGGTCCTTTTTGGTATTGGGATCAGACGAAGTTATTTTTAGGATGAGTTGTTTTCTCAAAGCTGCCGTTAGATCGAGAGCCACCCTTATTATTGATGTTTAACCATAGCACACTGCACTTTTTATTCTGTACTTTTATGATAAAGGAATTTTTTACACTTACTATTTTAATCTTTAGTATTTATGTGTAATCAGATAATATTATAATAATGTGATGTTTGTCTTTTTAAGAAAGGTTTTTAAAATTGTGTTTTTTAACAAACTTCTTTTACTTCGATTATTGGGGAAGGACAAATTTGGTATAGTTGTGAAACTATCATTATTGTAATAGATTATGATTCGATTTAGATTCGATTGTGCTCGTTTTATCCTGCATTATTCTCCAATTGTCATTATTGAATTGAATGTTGATATGTGTTTTTTGTTTGTACTTTTATGGATGTTTTTTATTCCGAATAAAGATCTTTTGACTTGACTGACTGTGCAAAAGCTCGCATCATGCTATTGTCAGCAACTTTTGATACCTTCAGCTATAATTATATATTGTTTAAATCTCCAAATTATGCAACTAATTAGGGATGATGTTTAGGTAAGGTAAATTCACATCAATGTGAAAAACAATGCAGAATTGCATACATCTAGACAGAGTTGTGATTCACAGCACAGACAAACTAAATAATACCAAAGAACAGTATGGAAATGCAATTGGTACAAGTTGTAAGGGGGTGCATAGCATGTTTCAAGGATGGGGCAGCAATGGAAATGTAGATAAGCAAAGTAGTCATTGTGTTGCCGGAATGATGACTAGGGATTGTGACTCCTGATTTGGAGTTAAATTCAGACTAATGTACAGTAGTTGCTATAATGAAAAAGAAGTTGCCTTTGAGCACTTTTCTTGCATGTGCTGCCTAATCAAGGAATCATTTGAGAGCTGTACATCACACATTTCTATGGAATTGGTTACAAAGAGCCACAGTGAAAAGGCTGAAATAAAGTAGGCACTACTCATTACGAACAGCGTTCACATGTAATTCAGCTGTATGTTCGATTCCTTGCACTTTAGAGATCCTACACCAAGCACCACTTTCATTATGTAATCTATTAGTTTAGTTTGATTTGTTTTAGGTTTTCCAGGTTGAGTCTTATCTATGTATTTAGCTTGGCTTCTGTCAGTGTAATTGACCATATCCACTTACCTTTTTTTTTCTCCTTTCAGCTATTCATGTCTTTTAAGTGGCATATTGGATTGTTTTGTTTCTGTGCTAATGCTGCAGGCTCAGTCATCTATAATATTGCTGGTTGTGCAGCTACAATCTGGCTCCAACTCTACTGAACTAAACTGGACAGCATCTAGAACATGCTACTTTTAACTTGTATTTAGTACTCCCTGCATTTTTGGATCCTGTACCCTATGTCACTTTCTTCCTCTTAACCTATTTTTACATTTTTGTTCAATTTGCTTTATTTTCCATGTCCACTGCCTGCCGATAAAAGTTTCTGAGTTCTCTTTCATTTCATTTCTTCCCCTGCCATCTCTTCAATTTCATAAATGTTTGTGGAGTCGTTAATTCAGTACAATTCACTGCATAACAAAAACAGGTGGTATATTAGTTGGGGTGGGTTGAGGTCACCTACAACTAATAAGGGCATTGTCCTGTTAGGTCAAGTGAAAGATTGCTGTAAAGCAATCCTTAGCTATACTCCATGCAGGTTTGCTAATAGAAGATAGGGTTAACTTGCAGGAAATATATAAAACATTTAGTGATACCAAAACAGTTAAAAAGTGAAAAACACAACACACTAAAAAATCTATTTACAAAAAAGTGAATAATTTAATGAGCAAAATGACAGCAATCAACAAAAAATCCTAAATACAGGGAAACGGAGATATCAATTTTTCACATAATTAAGTAAAAATAGCGCCAAAAGCGCAATGCAGCGATGGCTGTCAATAGTCACAGCAGACCAGGACCCATGAACAATATCAGGCTGACTGTGAAGAAGCTCCAGTTAGATTAACCAACCTGGTTCGACCCTATAGGAGGTTTTACCATGGTACTTAGGGAAATATTTACTGATCTTTCACTCAATGCATGGCAGTAAGCACAGTTGCTGCACTGCAGTGCATGAATTTGAGAGAACAGAAATGCTCCATATTTACAAACATATGTAGAAAACAGTGGCCCGAATTTGTGACTTTGTCTCAGTCCGGCACGACCAGAAAATCACAGTACAGTTGTCACTTTGTGGTTTTTTGGCACTATTGCCACTTAAAACTTTGAATTTGCACATCTATGTTGATTGGATTTTTGTCATTTGTCCTTGTTTTTTTATATTAAAACGTATTTTTCTTATCTGGCTAGGGGTTCTTTTTGTATTGTGTTTTCACTTTATTACTGTTTGAAGTGTTGCACAAATACTATACACATTGCACCTAAGTTAAGCCTGACTGCTACCAGTGGCTTGAGCACAGGTTAATTTGGGGTTTGCTTGTGACCTTATCCTGACAAAGATTGTGGTTCCTGTTTGCGGGGGGTTTCACCCCCTCAACCAGTAACCTAATGTCTTACGATTACCAGCTTAATACTATTACTGCTTCAACCACCACAGCGAAACATTTTGATACCATAAAGGTTCTTACTAATCCTCAACATGGTAACACTTCTATTCCTACTTCAATGACTTTTTATATAATTCTGTAAGCTATTCTCCAAAATTGGGAAACTTTGTTTTTTGTTTTACTTGTTCTATGCACTCATTCAACTCGCTAGAGGCATAATTTGCCATCCCTCTTTCACAATGATTATGTGACAATCTTGCTGTGGTGCAAGAAGTGTGAAACAAAAGGCTGTAGGAAGTCATTTTTTGTAACGCAAATGTAAATGTAAAAACCTGTAAATAGGTTTTAGACATTCAAGACATTCAAAAGTTAGGAAAACGAAAATGAAACACATTATTAGCAATTCTGAAGTGTGATGGAAACAAAGATTTTAATAGGATCAAAACAAATCAAGGCTCTTCACTTGGTGATAAACAATTGATAACTACTCACTAAAACCCTATTTCCAGACATTATAATTTGTAAGCAGTCTTTATACCTTACTCAGAAAAACTGTATGTCTGTGCAAATTTAGTGGCTATTTCAATGGTAAAGGTACTGTCTGTGTATGACATGCATTACAGCATAATGATTTACTTACAGTAAAAAAACACCAGCCTCAAGTCCATTAAAGCTAGATGGGTCACAAAAGTATGTTGTCCTTAAAAGTGTTTGTGATGGTACTAAAACATTTGGGAAGCACTGTTCTAGTGTCACAGAATCATTGAACCCTACACTTTTTTTTATCATTATGTGGCCCCTCTTGCTGCCTCCAATTCATTCATTTGGCATCTGTTTTACTTCTATGTGGATAATACTAATCTAGTTACCTGGTTGGATGAAGATGTCATAAACACCAAGCTCATTTTCAGGTGCAAACTGTATGAATTAAGAGCGATAAGCCAGGATATCATCCTTGCTCATTCTATTTCATTCTAGTCTAACAATGCGTGGCCTACCAACATGGCCCATTTCCCCAAATGGTTTATGAAAGATCAACATATTTATTTCAGAATAATTGTTCTCAACTTCCTTCTTATTCTTAAATAGATTAGGAAAAAAATGTGTCCCTTCTCCCACTGATTAACATTAATTAATTATTTTGGACCTTATTCAGGTTTGAGTGGAGTCAATGAAGTGGCATAACCCAGCTTTCCTTCCACCCGCCAAACCACGGTATCAACATTATATTTAGATAGGATCATCGAAATCACTATGTTACCATCTGGCTCTGCTGATGGTGCTAACACGTTGTCCAATGGAAGGCCGTCACAGCACCACTGGGCTGCATAGATGGTTGTTCCAACCTAATGATGGCAGGGCAGCAAGAAAGTATTTTCCATGATTGTGTCAGCAATGTCAGGTTTAGTGGAAATGGGCAAAGAAACTGTTATATGGCTTTTAAATGCTTGGAAAATGCTCCTTTCACAGAAAAAACATTTACAGGACAAACCAACGGCTGACTTGGAGAGCAGCACTGTACTGCTGTGTTCATTAATATAATAGTTCGTTAAGGAGTCTTTAGACATGTGCACATGCAACGCCCGCACCTGCCGCTGTTGGTTGCAAACTGCAAGGCAGATCAAGGAATGGATGAGAGTAGAGAGGTGCACCACTAGAATGTCTTTTCGAAGATGTAAATGGACAAAGTTCCTTAGTATTTGAATTCCTTTATTTAGACAATGTCATAAGATAGGCTCTATCTTATAACATTGTATAAATAAAGGAATTTAGGGCACATGTTCACACCAGAACATAGGCTTCTATGGGAATTCATAAGAGCATATTATCAAGCCTTTCTTGATAATATGCCCCTTTGTCCGTTTACATCTTTTTAATAGGCATTCTAGTGGTTCACCTCTCCACTCTCATACATAAAAAACATTAGTTTTTTGCTGAGAAAATATCACCACCAATTGTTTTCTCTGTACAAAGAAAGATTGTCTTGTAGGAAATTTAACAGTAGTGCCATTGAGGTGGCTTCCTTCACAACAGCACAATGCCAGCCAGGAAGTCACAGGTCTCTAAATACAGCAGATATCCCTCTGCCTGGGTGGTGGACAACTTGCTCTTCATCTCCTATATATGACCATTAGTCTCTAGTGTAGTCTCTTCTTGAGTATAGCCATGATGTGTTCTCAAAAACAGAATTGCATGCCTACAGCTAATTCATAACACTGTGGCACTTCTCATTTTATGCTACACCTCTGGGGCTTCAGGTGGCAAATAATGTATGCTTAAGTACATGTCATGCGTGATACATAGGAAATTACCTTCACTACTGAAATTTTGAATGTGGTACCTGACTCAAGATAAGGGTTTTTTTCAAGTTACAATCAATCATCACAAAAATGATAACACCATCAACAACCAGTCGCGGCCAGTGCAGGTAAGCATGGTGAGGCGCAGCGCAGGCGTTTTGAAGTGGCCAACGAAGGAATAAGGAAAATAAATTTAAAAAACACTTACCTTGTGCTTGCCGCATCACTGAGTCGGTGTTGCGGCGAGGGCAGGGTAAGTGGTTTTATTTATTTATTTTACTTTCCCTATTCCGTCGTTTGTCACTTAAAACCCCCCACCTCGCCCCCAGCTCCCACCCACCCCACTGTGCTTACTTACACGGGGAGCCACAGCCGACAACAGATGACCATTAGACATTAAAATTAACAATCACTGCCCCCCTGTTTGCATGGTTTATGACCAATCCTCTAAATCCATAGTACCTTACAGACACAGCACTTGCATTCAAATGACACACATTACACAATCTTAAAAACATAATTGGAAATCTGTCATAAACAGTATAATGCTGCTGTAGTTTATGGCCACAAGTTAGTTGGATTTGGCTTCAAGAAGCATTTGGGGTAGGTGCAAATTAGAATTATTGTGAATGAATATTTTGCAACCCGAACGAAGAACACATTTTGTGCTTGCCACATTTTGCTGCTGAATAAATGATTCGCTGTCAAACTGACCCTTTTCATCTGCACCTGTGTGCGAAAGACAGTAACTTTGGTGTAATTGCATTAATTAATTAGATTGACAAATTACTTGAATAACAGAAATGTCAGAGTGCTGCCTGAATCCAATTGCATTTAATTTTAATGAATCAACTAAAAAGCATTTCTTACTATTCATGTGACGATGCTTGCCTTTTGATCCTTTTGGAGGCATTCTCATTTCATGTTACTGCTTAGAATGTGAGCCACTTATGGCCCTTAGTATGTTTTAAAAAAAAAGTTTATATGAAAAAATGCAATTAACAAAACCCCCAAAAACAGGACACGTGAATTCCCATGAAACGAATCAGTCTAACACAAAATTGCAATGCCAAAGCTAAAGAATCATCAGGAGTAGACTTAATCAATTTCTGTGAATTTAATCAATCAAACTGACACAGAATCCGAAGGGTCACCCTACATAATCATCAACAGTATGTCATATACAGTACTGTGAAATCAATCAACCTGTTGTCGAGAGTTAAGGAAAGAAATAATCAATAGAGGCATGCAGATCAAATTCTTAAAAGTCTGTCCGCACAATGGTGTTTACAGGAGAACAAGCAAAATCACGTTTAGAAGCCATTCCTATTTGTACACATGTCTAATCACATCTAACCATTCTCAAATTGCATACCATTTTCACAGAAATAGAATGCTAATGACTAGCACCATCACCCTGGTTCAGTGTTTTCCTTCAAAATGTATTTATAGCTGAATCATCAATTCAAAACCACCTCGTACCTTTAGAATCCACAGTGCTTGCAAATAGTACAATCTTTTTAGGAAAAAATCAGAAAAAAGAAATGTGTTTACTTTTCTCTCTTACTGATCAATATAGGTGTTTGAACAATCTGAACTTTCTACATAAAAAGGACTATTAAGGATGTAGGCCTATACAGCACAAAGGGCAGGGTGTAGTGTATTTAAAAGGTTGGTCATATACTGATAGGTTTTACATGACCAGGTAGTGAAAATCTCTTACATTTGTATTTCACTATTGCACAGTCTACCTCTCCGATAGGATAACATTGGAATTACCTTATTAAATATTATAAGTGTAATTTCAGATTTTAAATTGCCATTCGACAATGCCACTTTTAGAAAGTTATGAAAGACAGGCAGCTGTGATGCACTCAGTCAACTAACTTAGTGAACTATACAATTAAACTATAGAAATTCTCCTAATCAATTACTCGCGTGCACCAGGTGAAAAGGCCCTGCAAGCCTTTGTACATAAAATAGGGAAATCTCCAGATCACTATCTTAAAAACCCAGCGCACTGCTCTGGTCACGCAAAAGAGTGTACAGTTGTTTCAACAATAATTAACTAATTAAGACAGTGTTTAACAAAAAGAAATACAATGTTTACACAAAACGATAATCAGTGTAACCATAATAACATGTGTTCCAAAATCTTCAAGCGTTGTTTTGGTATTTGTTTATTAATTGTTCTTGGAAATTGTTGTAATAAATCACAAAATCTGAAACAACAGCATCGTTGGTTCAACTTAAAAATCCCAATGCATTTCGGGCTTCAGAACACGCCCTTTGTCAGGGGAATATGAGAAATAATTACGCAAACCATTACTAAGGCCAAAATATTGTACAGCGGAAAGTCATAGGCTTACAATTGCAGCTAAGAAAACTCTAAAAGGTGACAACAATGCTAGCAATTTAAGTGAAACCACAATGGTGGATTTCATTCGAAACCACAATGTCCATAGATACCAAACCACCATAAGAGTCCAGAATGAAGGACAAGAGAGCAAGTTGAGCATGGAAATGAACGTGTGACCGAGTGCGCAAATAAGCCAGAAAGTGGATGAGAAAAAGCGAGAAGGGCTGAATCATGTGGGAGGGACTGGAAAGAGTGAAAAACTAGAACTAAAAAAAGGGAAAGACTGAAAGAGGAAGAATCCTTACCCAAACAGGGTATTTTCACTCTACTCAGAGGCTGATTATACCAATCTAATGAAGAGCAGTGTGACCACAGTCGGGCAGCGCAGAAGCGCTCCCGCGATATATCCAAAGCAAGCTGTGGAATGATAAGAATGAAAGCATAACAATGGAAATTAACATCGAAAAATAGCGAGAGCAGAAGACAAAGTCTTGTGGGGCTCACCCACCAGTAATAGGAGTAAAACCTCGGCATCAAGCAGAAAGTGCAGCAAGTATCGGCTGCCTGAAAAAAAGAAAGAGCACTACTAAACATGCTGTCAAACAAGTGGCTCTTGCTTATGGCTTAACAGTGTTCAAGCACGAGACCCAGTTGGAAAAAGAAACATTAGTGTTGAACATCTCCTCTAAACAGTTGTCTCAGAGTCAACTGGCAGTTTTGAGCAAAGGGTTTTCCTTTGTCACTACAAATCAGGCTAGAAGTTTAGATTCTCAAGTCGCCTTATTCAGATTCACCAGGAAATTGAGACTTCGTCATTTCTTCTCTACTATTGAGACTATCCAATCCACTTCTGATGATGCTGATTACCAAGAGTTTATACCTAGAAGCACCTTTGTTTCACCTATTTAACATAAAGCTATAGATCTTTTTGAAACCTTAGTGAAGCAAGATATTGCTAGGCTACCGCAAGCATCCTATTTCTCTTCTAATCTTTTCTTAGGAGAAAAATCTGCATTACGTTTACTACAGGCTAACACTTCACTTCATTTAACCAAAGCTGACAAAGGTGGCGCGTTAGTGGTCATGGATCAGTTTAAATATGAACAAAAAATTGAAAGCATGTTGCAGGATTCAACAACTTACCTGCCTCTACCTCAAGATCCTACAAACCAATTTTTACGTGTCCTTGACATCATTCTGACTAAGGCTGTTGACATGAAATGGATTACTACCAAAACTAAAGAATACCTATTCACCAGATTCCCACGCTGACCTTGTCTGTATATGTTGCCGAAAATCCATAAGTCACTGCTGGACCCTCCCTTGAGACCCATTTAAGTGTGGCCGAAATCGAATTCGCAATCCGCAAAATCCGCGAATTCATGCACATTTGCGGATTTTTGTTTTTTTGCGTGTTCGCTGGGTTTTTTGCGTGTTCGCGGGGGTTTTTGCGTGTTCGCGGGCAGCTTGCATGGCGAAGTGTATGGGCACAGCATCCTCTGGTTCACCACTGCCACCCTCTGGTTCATCACTGCCACCCTCTGGTTCACCACTGCCACCCTCTGGTTCACCACCGCCACCCTCTGGTTCACCCCTGCCACCCTCTGGTTCACCACTGTCACCCTCTGGTTCAGCACTGCCACTCTCTGGTTCACCCCTTCAACCCTCTGGTTCAGCACTGTCACCCTCTGGTTCACCACTGCCACCCTCTGGTTCCCGACTGCCACCCTCTGGTTCATCACAGCACCTCTGGTTCACCACTGCCACCCTCTGGTTAACCACTGTCACCCTCTGGTTCAGCACTGCCACCCTCTGGTTCACCACTGCCACCCTCTGGTTCACCCCTGCCACCCTCTGGTTCACCACTGCCACCCTCTGGTTCATCACAGCACCCTCTGGTTCACCCCTGCCACCCTCTGGTTCAGCACTGTCACCCTCTGGTTCACCACTGCCACCCTCTGGTTCACGACTGCCACCCTCTGGTTCATCACAGCACCTCTGGTTCACCACTGCCACCCTCTGGGTCACCCATGCCACCCTCTGGTTCACCACTGCCACCCTCTGGTTCACCCCTGCCACCATCTGGTTCATCACTGCCACCCTCTGGTTCACCCCTGCCACCCTCTGGTTCACGACTGCCACCCTCTGGTTCATCACAGCACCTCTGGCTCACTTATGCCACCCTCTAGTTAACCACTGTCACCTTCTGGTTCAGCACTGCCACCCTCTGGTTCACCACTGCCACCCTCTGGTTCACCCCTGCCACCCTGTGGTTCACCACTGCCACCCTATGGTTCATCAAAGCACCCTCTAGTTCACCCCTGCCACCCTCTGGTTCACCACTGCCACCCTCTGGTTCATCACAGCACCCTCTGGTTCACCCCTTCCACCCTCTGGTTCAGCACTGTCACCCTCTGGTTCACCACTGCCACCATCTGGTTCACGACTGCCACCCTCTGGTTCATTACAGCACCTCTGGTTCACCACTGCCACCCTCTGGTTCACCCCTGCCCCCCTCTGGTTCACCACTGCCACCCTCTGATTCAGCACTGCCACTCTCTGGTTCACCCCTGCCACCCTCTGGTTCAGCACTGTCACCCTCTGGTTCACCACTGCCACCCTCTGGTTCACCACTGCCACCCTCTGGTTCATCACAGCACCTCTGGTTCACCACTGCCACCCTCTGGTTAACCACTGTCACCCTCTGGTTCAGCACTGCCACCCTCTGGTTCAGCACTGCCACCCTCTGGTTCACCACTGCCACCCTCTGGTTCACCCCTTCCACCTTCTGGTTCACCACTGCCACCCTCCGGTTCATCATATCACCCTCTCGTTCACCCCTGCCACCCTCTGGTTCAGCACTGTCACCCTCTGGTTCACCACTGCCACCCTCTGGTTCACGACTGCCACCCTCTGGTTCATCACAGCACCTCTGGTTCACCACTGCCACCCTCTGGTTAACCACTGTCACCCTCTGGTTCACCCCTGCCACCATCTGGTTCATCACTGCCACCCTCTGGTTCACCCCTGCCACCCTCTGGTTCAGCACTGCCACCCTCTGGTTCAGCACTGCAACTCTCTGGTTCAGCACTGTCACCCTCTGGTTCATCACAGCACCTCTGGTTCACCACTGCCACCCTCTGGTTAACCACTGTCACCCTCTGGTTCAGCACTGCCACCCTCTGGTTCATCACTGCCACCCTCTGGTTCACCACTGCCACCCTCTACTGAGACCTTTTGTGATGCAGCGGCAGCACAAAAGATACGCCATGGTGCTGGGTATTAACAACGTGACGCATCTGAGAGATGCGTCACGTTGTACAGCCCTGCGCCATCAGGAGGCGTTCCGGCACAGGGGAGGGCGTTCCTGCGCAGGAACGCCTCCTAAAAGTGGCTGAGCGAAATCTACAAGATTTCACTCTGCCACTTTTAGGCCAATGCTGCGTCAAAACCCTGCGCCTGCTTGAAGCAGGCGCAAGGCTTGATGCAGCATTGGGGAGATAGGGCCCCCTAGAGCATTGCTGGAGCTGCGTCGCAAGCGCGATGCAGCTCTAGCAATGCGCTGCTTTTACGGCACAGATGCATGACGCATCTGTGCCGTTTTTGCCACATGGTGCGCCGCATTGTAAATGCGGCGCACCATGGGTGGCGGAGCTGCGGCGCACAATAACTGACGCATCCCTGGAGATGCGCCAGTTATTGTAAATCTGCCCCTATACATTTAGCCAACGAGGGAACACTTGCTGATTAGACAGTAGAAAGTACTCCAGTTGAGTAAAGGTATTGCACAAAAAGGTGGCATCTTCGTGGACAAACACGCAGGGCGGGATTCATTCTGCTCACTGTTAGACTCGTTTTTTGTGCCCTTCTGCCCTCTGTTAGACTCGTTTTTCCCTTGTTTTTCTGCCCTCTTGCCCTCTGTTAGACTCGTTTTTCCCTTATTTTTCTGCCTTTCTGCCCCCTGTTAGACTCGTTTTTTGTGCCCTTGTGCCCTCTGTTAGACTAATTTTTCCCTTGTTTTCTGCCCTTCTGCCCTCTGTTAGACTCGTTTTTTGTGCCCTTCTGCCCTCTGTTAGACTCGTTTTTTGTGCCCTTCTCCCCTCTGTTAGACTTGTTTTTCCCTTGTTTTCTGCCCTTCTGCCCTCTGTTATTCCCTTGTTTTTGTGCCCTTCTGCCCTCTGTTAGACTCGTTTTTTGTGCCCTTCTCCCCTCTGTTAGACTTGTTTTTGTACCTTTCTGCCCCGTTAGACTCGTTTTTGTGCCCTTCTGCCCTCTGTTAGACTCGTTTTGCCCTTGTTTTTCTGCCCTTCTGTCCTCTGTTAGACTGGTTTTTTGTGCCCTTCTGCCCTCTGTTAGACTCGTTTTTCCCTTGTTTTTCTGCCCTTCTGCCCTTTGTTAGACTGCTTTTTGTGCCTTTCTGCCCTCTGCATCACCACATCATCACTCAGCGCTACCCCAGCATCACTCAGCACCACCACATTATCACTCAGCACCACCACAGCACCACTCAGCACCAACACAGCATCACTCAGTACCACCACAGCACCATTCAGCACCACCACAGCACCACTCAGTGCCACCACAGCATCACTCAGCACCACCACAGCATCACTCAGCACCAGCACATTATCACTCAGCACCACCACAGCACCACTCAGCACCACCACAGCATCACTCAGCACCACCATAGCATCACTCAGCACCACCACAGCACCAATCAGCACCACCACAGCACCACTCAGCGCCACCACCGCATCACTCAGCACCACCACAGCATCACTCAGCACCACCACATTATCACTCAGCACCACCACAGCACCACTCAGCACCACCACAGCATCACTCAGCACCACCACTGCATCACTCAGCACCACCACAGCACCACTCAGCACCACCCCAGCATCACTGAGCACCATCCCAGTATCACTCAGCACCACCACAGCACCATCAGCATCACCACAGCACCACTCAGCACCACCACAGCACCTCTCAGCGCCACCCCAGCATCAATCTGCGCAACCATTCAACAACAACTGGTTCAAATATGTTCTCTCAATGTTTCAAACTTTATTACAAATGTCACAAAAAGATGTTAAGATTTCACTTCTGTTCTTGGATTTTCGTGACAATAAAATACACTGAACATAATCTTCACAAAAGTTATTTACAAAAGTTTAAGCTATTGCCATTATAAATCAAAATCCCTTTTATTTAAGTATTAATTATTTAAAAACATTAAAAGCCATTGTAATGTGTAATATCAATACAGCTAAGTCACGTAAATACTAAACATGTTGCATTACAAATGCTAATGGTGTCACATTTGTGAAAGTTATAACTATTGGCATTGTAAATGACAAAGCTATTAATTTAGCTATTTTCAAAACCAACACATAAATAAAAAAAATAGTCATTTACAAGACCAATAGCTCAAACTTTCCTAATGCGAGACCTATTGCATTGCAAATGCTTGTTTTTATATCTGTCAGTGCTTCCTGTTGAAGTTTAATTTTCGTGACAGGCGCCACATTGCCTACTTGTAACTATTCTCTGACCCTGCTTCAAGGGTCAGAGCAGGGTCAGAGAATAGTTCCAAGTAGGCAACGAGGCGCCAGGAAGCACTTACAGACTTACAGCAGCAGGTGCCCAAGTTGAAGTTAATTTCTTTGTAACCCTTTTGTAAAAGGTTACAAAAAATTAGCTTTAACTTTTGCACCTGCTGCTGTAACCCTGTAAGTGCTTGGCTGAAAATTCATCCCCGCTGATTTGCGGATTTTTCCGCGATTTCGCGAGATTCGCGGATCACAAAATCGCAGAAAATCCGCAAATTCCGCGAGCGGAACGAATTTTCAGCCCATGCTTAGACCCATTGTCTTGGGATGCGGCTCCATTCATGATTCTTTGGGACGTTACCTTGACACTTTTCTTCAACCGATTGTGCAATCATGTTCAACGTACATTCAGGACACCACCCATCTACTTAACATCTTATGAGACATTCCCATACCTACTGACCAGGAGGTCTGGTTGTGTACAGTGGACGTTGTTTCACTGTACACCTCCATCCCTCATCTTGAAGGAATAAAGGCCATCGAATGGGCACTACTTAGAACTGACAACATCAGAGCCAATCGCATTTTTTTTTACTGAAAATACTTCACTTTTCTTTATTTTACAGTTATTTTCAGTGGAAAGGACGTTTTTTTCTTCAATCCAATGGTACCTCAATGGGTTTTTCTGGGGCCCGAGCTACGCGAATATAGTCATGATAAAATTTGAGTATGAACATATTTTGTCACAACCACATTGGACCATGAACCTCATTATTTTTAGACGGTATATTGATGACATCCTCATCATATGGCGAGGCTCACGTTCTGATCTTGAAAATAACATCTTGCAACTCAATTTGATTAATCCACGTATTCAATACACTCACCACATTGATTCACTGCACATTCAGTTTTTGGACGTCATGCTTACTCTTTCTAATGGTGTCATTGAGACCTCCATTTTCACTAAACCCACTGATCACAACAACGCACTTGCGTATCAAAGCTTTCATCCATGGTCACTAAAACGTCACCTACCTTTTTCGCAGTTTTTGCGAATCAAACGCATAAATTCCAATCAGTCTACTGGCATGCAGACAATTGATGTTTTCAAATAAAAATACTTGCAAAGAGGATACCCTGTTACAGTGCTAGATCAGGCAGTTAGCAGGGCTTCTGCCCTGAATCGCGAAGATTTACTGAAAAATAGCTGCAGGTCTAAGTCATCTAAAAAAGAAGTATTTGTCTCAACCTACTCTACCCAGTCTAAATTGCTTAAATCATTTATACTAAACAGGTGGATTCTTTTACAATCAGAACCTGATTTTAAAGGGATGTTTTCTGATCCCCCTATGTTTGCGTATAAGAGATCTCAGAATCTTAAAGAAATTCTCAATAAGCCTCAACCTATGTCACCAGTTCTCTTTAAAGGTATTATGAGGTGTATGAATTGTTCTAACTGTAATAACGCAATCACTGGAAAACTTTTACATCATCCCAGGTCAGGAAAACCAATTTTTTTGAAGTACAATGCTACTTGTAATAGTCATCATGTAGTGTACTTCATTAAATGTCCTTGTGACCTATTTTACGTAGGTGAAACTGAACGAGCCCTGCGTACTCGCATTACTGAACATAAGAGTCGCATCAGGACCAACACAGCTAGTTCACCAATTGCACAACACTGGCACACCCTCAAGCACAACATTGCTCAAGTAAGATTGGGTGTGCTTGAGCTGGTGAACACCGCCCAGATCGTGATTTGTCCAAACTTCTCTCTCAATGTGAATCATATTGGATATGGTTTATGCAAACTTTGGCCCCATCTGGGCTTAATGATAAATTTGAATTAGCATGTTCTTTATAATGTTAGACATTGATATGAACTCTGTGTTCTTGTTCATGCTGTTAGTATCTGTATGCTATTTTCCTAATGCTTTTTTGACATTTCCATTATGTATTTATATAATACTCATTATTGACTGTACAACTGATTGCATTTTTGTACCCCAAACTTTACCAGTTGTTTGGCATTTGCACATCATTGTTGTTGTTATATAAAAATGATTGTTCGTTCTTTGCTGGGCACATCCTGCAGTGCTATGTTTATTTACTATTTCATGATAATAATGCTTTTTTCACATGAATTCCGGTGTTTCACACTCTTTTACCGTTAAGCTTTTGGTGTTGGCTCATTTTTCATCAGTTTCACTGTTTTCCCCACTTTAAGATGGCAGCCTTCCTTTTTTCGCTAGTCGGCTTTTTATTGTTATGTCTCCCCCTTGTTTTAGAGCCGGTCCGCGGCGTTGGGCTGTAGCGTTTTGACTACTTAGACCCCCGCCTCGATGACCGAGACCTCTGCTTCCTGTCACGCAGTTGAACTTTTTCGATTTTTGGGTGAGTCTCTCGTGCTTGAACACTGTTAAGCCATAAACAAAGAGCCACTTGTTTGACAGCATGTTTAGTAGTGCTCTTTCATTTTTTCAGGCAGCCGATACTTGCTGTACTTTCTGCATGACGCCGAGGTTTTACTCCTATTACTGGTGGGTGAGCCCCACAAGACTTTGTCTTCTGCTCTCGCTATTTTTCGATGTTCATTTCCATTCTTATGCTTTCATTCTTATCATTCCACAGCTTGCTTTGGACATATCGCGGGCGCGCTTCTGCGTTGTCCGACTGTGGTCACACTGCTCTTCATTAGATTGGTATATTCAGCCTCTGAGTAGATTGACGATACCCTTTTTGGGTAAGGATTCTTCCTCTTTCAGTCTTTCCCTTTTTTTAGTACTAGTTTTTCACTCTTGTTCAGTCCCTCCCACATGATTCAGCCCTTCTCGCTTTTTCTCATCCACTTTCTGGCTTATTTGCGCACTCGGTCAAACGTTCATTTCCATGCTCAACTTGCTCTCTTGTCCTTCATTTTGGACTCTGTTTCTTATGGTGGTTTGGTATCTATGCACATTGTGGTTTCGAATGAAATCCACCATTGTGGTTTTACTTTGCTAGCATTGTTGTCACCTTTTAGAGTTTTCCTAGCAGCAATTGTAAGCCTATGACTTTCCGCTGTGCAATAGTTTGACCTTAGTATTGGTTTGCGTAATTATTTCTCATATTCCCCTGACAAAGGGCGTGTTTTGAAGCCCGAAATTCATTGGGATTTTTAAGTTGAACCAACGATGCTGTTGTTTCGGATTTTGTGATTCATTACAACAATTTCCAAGAACAATTAATAAACAAATACCAAAACAGTGCTTGAAGACTTTGGAACACATGTTATTATGGTTATACTGATTATCGTTTTGTGTAAACATTATATTTCTTTTTGTTAAACACTGCCTTAATTAGTTAAGAATTGTTGAAACGACTGTACACTCTTTTGAGTGACCAGAGCAGTGCACTGGGTTTTTCAGATAGTGATCTGGAGATTTCCCTACTTTTAGAAAGTTGGCATTTGTTTCACCTTAGTCACTTGGTGCCTACAGCCTGTCCCTGGGTCACATGACTGGGTTTGGGTGACAGTTGGGCGTTGCGCATTTCTCCTAGACTGCTTCACACAATAGGGAGCTTAGGTGTGACTGTATGGGCCATCACTGGCAGAATGGGAGGGAGGAGCTGAGCACAGCCCCACTCACTCTTGAATAGGCTGTTTCTTGTCACCAAACCTAGGGCTGCATACTCTCTGTAGTTAGTCAGGAGCCTGGGCCAGGAAAGCATGGCATGGCATGGCATGGCATGCCTCTAGAAGCTACTCCCCACTTCAAAGGCACAACTCCTTATAAAAACTGGACCTCAGACACCAACTTTTCAATACACTTCTGGACCTGTGGATACTCTGCTAGGATAAGGACTGCTGTGCTGCTGGAAGGACTGCCACTCTACTCGACTGCTGCTCTGACGGAATTGTTGTCTTACTGTTCTGACCTGCTGCCTGCTGTCCTCTTGCCTTAGGAGTTAGGAGGAAGAACCGGACCTGCAATGTTATCTTGAACCCAGAGTGACTCCAAGTACTAGTCTGCTGGCCTCCTAATCTGAACCTCAGGAACAAAAAAGGCTTCCCAACATCCTGCACCAGCCCCCGGACTCATCTGCAGCACGTCCCTGACCCTCAATTGGTGCCTCTCTGGTCCTGCACCCATATTGTGGCTCAAGGGCATTAATATCAAGCTTTTGAGCTCTGTGTGACCTTGAACAGGCCTGTCCATACAATACCTCACAGCTTGCACCACAAATCAGAGTGAAGCTCGACTCTTGAATAATACGTCATTCATTTATTTATCAATATTTATTAGAATGTTTTAAAACATCATTTGTAGCATAGCTCACATATCAGTAGTTAGTTTTTCTTTTTTTTGTTCTGCTAATTTAAAATTTAATTTGTCCTCATACGCCATTAAATCTTACCAGAGCAAGGTTAAATTTGTCTACTGAAACCAACGCAAGCTCACTCATTTAATGGTTTGCACTTTACACAGAACCTCTCGTGCTTTGTCTGTTCTTTGCTTCTATCTATGTACCTCAGAACTGACCAAGAGTAATTCCATGTAGAGGCATAATCATTGGACAAACATACCCTAAAAACAACATAACATAATCATCTCTCCATCCATGGATGACATGGAATCCAAAAAGCACTTTTCTTGTTTTTTTCTTTTCGTGTAGCCATATCTAATTTCATTATATATTTCAAAAAATTAAACCAGTGTAAATAAACCGGAGGGGTACGTTTGATCCAACATTTAAAAATTTCTCTACGCGCTAGTAAAAGGAGATAAACACTAAGCTTATTATTATCAATTGGCAACAGGTTGTAATTTGGGAAGGTGCGAAGAATATTAAAAGACTGCTCACCTGAATTTCAAACTCAAATATTTCTTCCATACCTTTCCTTTCCAAGTCTCAACATTTCTGTAGACTAGGGCAGCTTACAAACATATGTACATCGTCTGCTTTTTCCATCCGACATTTTGGACAGACAGGGATTATACCTTTTGCAAACTTTGATAATTTGAGAGGAGACCAGTATACTCTGTGGAGAGAGAACAGATGATTCCTCCTTAAATTGGCAACTTGAACTGTAGAATATAAAAGCTCAAAAGATACTTGCCATATATCTTCTAATCTTACGCTTGGCAAGCACTTGCCCGACAGTTGTACTGGTAGCATAAAATCCACGTCTGCCAGCTCTATCAAGAGCCAGTATAGTGTTGCGACTTCTTTCTTGTTTTGTTGTGCAGATCTTAACACGTTCTCGAACTCATTAGTTCTACCAACCAAATCGCCAACCACTTGCGACCAGCTTTTAATCTGCAAATATTTAAATTTCGCTATTTGATTATCCGTTTTCAATCTTAGATCTTCCCAGGATATCAAAGATCCCTCTGGCATTAGTTGTTTCCAGCGAATTACACCAGCCTGTTTTAGCGGGATAGCTAATGAGTCTTTTGCCCACTCCAGTGAGCCAGGTGTGTCCCATATAGGCGCATTAGTGCTATATTAGCTGATTTTTAAAAGCTTTCTAATTTTGCTCCACATAGTCGCTAAATCTCTTGATGTTTTTAATCGAACCTTTTTAAAGTAGCGAGGGTCTCCAAATTTATACAAATATGCATGTTCTGCTCCTTTTAAATTCTGAAACATTTCTCTGTACATTATACCTATATCTGAGAAATTGGGCTCATCCAACAGCATCTTACCAGCCTTCATTTAAAAAATCCGTGCATAAGTGATTATATCCGATGCATTCAAGTCGCCCTTATTTTTCCTCCTTCGGAGCTTCTTCCAGGAGATTCTCGTCCCTTTTGAAGCCCATATGAATAAATTAATTTTTGATTGAATTTTCTTCAGACTTTCTTCTTTGAAGGCTAACGGTATGTTCTGGAAGATAAAAATCAATTTAGGTAAGAGCATCATTTTTACTATATTCACCCTGCCTATCAATGTTAAGGGTAGGTATGTCCAACTTTTCAGACTCAGCAATTTCATTATCTATTTTTCGTAAATTTGTACTAGGTATCTCGTTTATGTCTTGGGTGATTTGTATACCTAGATACCTCATTGCTTTCTTTGGTTGAAGCAAACAAATTGTATAGTTCCACACCATGCATTCTATTTTTGACTGGTTTATCTCATATCCTGAGATATTACCGAATTTTGAAGCCAGGCTATATATGATAGGAATGGTTTTCTCGAGATCTGATGTGTAAACCATAATGTCATCAGCATATAGTGAGACCTTTTTTCCCATTTACCAAATCTAAACAGCAGAATTTGATTTTGTCTTCTTATACTTTCTGCAAAGGACTCAATATACAAGTTAAATAATAATGGTGATAGGGGACACCCTTGTCTCGTGACTCTTTGAACATGTATTACAGAGGAAGTGTTACCATTAATCAAAACTCTGACTATAGGGGCACAATAGATGGCTGAAATCACCCTACAAAATTTCCCTCCTAGGTTTGATTTCTCTAATACTTTGATCAGGTATCTCCAATTAACCCGATCAAAAGCCTTTGTGGCATCTAACGTCATAACCGCCAAGGGGATCTTATGCTCCGTTGCTGCATCAATGGCACCAATCAAATTATAGGTTAGATCTTGAATCCCTCTGCCTCGCACAAACCCCTTTTGATCTTGATGTACCAACCCCCCATAATACCATTCAGTCTCTCTGCTAAAACCTTGACAAAGATCTTATAGTCTAAGTTAAGCAGAGAGACTGGTCTGTACGAGTCACATTGATTCGCTGGCTTCATAGGCTTTAAAATCAATACCAGAGTTGCCTCATTCCATGAGGGAGGCATATTCCCACCCTTGTAAAGTATACCAGAGAACACCCTTCCATTATTGGGGTGAGAACTTCAGCCATTGATTTATAAAGTTCGGCTGGGAGGCAATCCGGCCCGATGCCTTATTTCTCTTACATGACCCTATTGCATTCCTGATCTCATCTTGGGATATTGATTTACTAATATTATTGGAAGCCTCATCAATTACTGCTACCGGTGGATAACTCAGTAGTTAGTTTTGTAACATATACATATTATACATTTTTTATTGTTTACATTTGTTTTCATTATTATTATTATCATTAGAATTATGTGTATGACAATTATTACATTGCAACAGTTCGCATTACATCTGAAACAGCAATTCAATACAAGTTACGTATCAACTTTGTAGAATGCATGCAGATACAGTTGTACACATTATAGTCAATTTCTGTTGGCATAGAGCCAGTATGTTGTTAGCTGAAGTAATCGTTTATATGTTGAACATCTATCATAACCAAGTAAACTCACAAACCACGAAACATAACATTTGTACCCTCCTCTTCAAGCCATTGAATAATATGTCTGCACATGTCTAAAATCAGCAGTTTTTGCTACCACACCATGTTGAATGTGCCCATCCGCCCACCCTACTTTCACAAGATATAAATTCAGGCATATATGCCTGCTAGTATATATATTTATATCTCTTTTTAACTGTGCTAAAGTCTTTTTAAATTGAAAATAGAAATGTACTTACTTCTGTGATGTGCTATAGGGAATAGAGCCGTGTTCAGAGCTCTAGGGGATCGGGGCTTTGTCACTCACTTCCGTTCTGCCATCACTGGGTCAGTGCTCTAGTGGCTGAACTCGAGCAGGGGTAAGTATTAAAACGCGCACTTTAACGCGATCGCCCAGATGCGACACATGCCGGAAACAGAGCACTTGCGTGCCAGTGCAGCTGCAGGCCAGTGCGGTCTTGGGATAGTAATCCAGAATTGCCCAAATACTTTCTTTTTCTCTTTTTAACTGTGCTAAAGACTTTTTAAATTGAATATAGAAATGTACTTACTTCTGTGTTGTGCTTACGGGGAATAGAGCCGTGTTCAGCGCTCTTGGGGATCGGTGCTTTGTCACTTACCTCCGTTCTGCCATCACAGGGCCAGCGCTCTAGTGACTGAACTCGGGCAGAGGCAATCTGTTAAATGTGCAAGCTAATGTGACAGTGCGCAGCGGGAGCACCTAAGGCACGCACGTCTGCGCCCATCCGTGCCCGGCCGCGCCCAGGGGCCAGAACCCCTGCATCGCTCGCCCCAGACCGCTCTACATACAACAGCTCCTACCTTTTGAAACTAAATAACCCCCCAAAAACTCACTGTGGGGAAGTCTTCCCCCAGACAAGATTCCTCATAAATGCCCCACATGCAGACACGACTTTACACCACATAGGCCAGTTCATACTCACGATAAGGCTGAATTTAGGATCATCCTCCTTAATTGCAGATCTCTGCCTAAACATACTGCAGAGATCTGGAGGTTACTTAGAGACCAAGACCCTGAAGTGCTTTTCCTTATGGAAAAATGGCTCTCTTCAAGCTCAGAGCCAGACGTTGCGAAAGCTCTTCCTCCTGGCTATATGCTACAAAGAACTGACCGACCCAAGGGTCGAGGGGGTGGGATTGCCATTGCTCATAAGGATCAGCTCACTTGTCGCCTTCTGGGCAACCCGCTCAAAGAATGTGCAAATGCTCACTTTTCCATAGAATTCTCCCCACTTCTCGCCTTCACAGGCATTTTGATCTATTGTCCTCCTGGGCCTTTAGGGTCATTCAACAACTCCTTGCTTGAGGCCACGATCAAGTTGGCCAGTGCATCTGGCAATTTCACGATCCTTGGAGACTTCAACCTCCATTTCGATGAGCCATTTGCTCTCAATGCAGGTGAGCTGACCAGAGATCTTCTCTCCCTTAATCTCTCCCAAAAAGTTAACAAGACCACGCATACTAGAGGACACCTTCCTGATCAAGTGTTCTCTAGCCTAGCCGACCTTAAGGGAACTGACCCTACTCCTTTACCTTGGACAGATCACTCTCTGGTAAGCCTGCTCTGGTCACCCCAGACAACCAGGCCCATGATGCAACCATCCAGGATATTAGGTCGCCCCTGGAACAAACTCCCCATAGAGGAATGGTCTGAGGAGCTGAAAAAGATTACACCTAGCTTAAACCAATGCCCGATACAAGTTAATGAGGATTGCCTCAACTGGATCGAGGAGTCACTCAACACAGTCCTTCCAAAGACCAGGATTAAGAAGTCGGCGGGCCCCCGTAATGCCCCCTGGTTCACACCAGAATTACGCACCCTAATGCAGCAATGTAAATTGATGGAGAGATTTTCTTGCCTCAAAAAACAGGACTATAGGCTAACCATTCCTGCCTACAAAGCAGAATTAAGGAAGGCTCAAGCATCCTATTATGAGAATAGAATCTTAGCTGCATCCAACTCGCTCAAAGAAACTTTTAATATTATCAAGAAGCTACTTAAAGCCCCCCCCTCGCCAGATCAGTTCCAGATTTCTCTGGCATAAGGTGTAACAAACTTGCTGAGTAATTTAATAAAAATAATTCAGCTTATTCTTGAATCCCTCCCAACCAAGATCGAGGAAGACCTCCCTTCTCGTTTCCAGACAAATCCCCAAGTAGGACCCCCTGAACACTTCCTAGAGAACTTCCCACCTATGACTCAAGAATCCATCACCTCCCTGTAGACCACGGTAAAGAGCGGCTCCCCCACCGACCCCGCGCCCCTGAACATCTTGAAACAGGTCATGCCATCTATAGCCCCCAACCTGATAAACCTGATCAATGCCTCGCTTACCACTGGAATAGTCCCCCCCAAGTGGAAAGAGGCAAGGGTCAAAGCTCTACTAAAAAAGCCCAATCTGGACCAGGCAGAACTGGGCAATTATCGCCCCATATCCCTTCTCCCGGCCATAAGCAAGGTAACAGAGAAACACGTCAACTTAACTCTCTCTGGGTTTTTCAAATGCCATAACCTGCTCCACCCTTCCCAAACCGGTTTCAGACCACGCCAGAGCTTTGAAACGGCTCTACTGGCAGTGGTAGAGGAGAGCAGGAAAATCCTGGACTTAGGAGGTTCGGTGGCCATTCAACTCCTTGACCTGAGCGCCGCTTTCGATACGGTGAATCACTCGATTCTGATCCAGCGACTAAGAAACATAGGCGTTGATGGTACGGCTTTCCGATGGCTATCCTCCTTCCTGGAGGGAAGAACCTATCAGGTTTTTGACAAAAATATTGTCTCTAGGCCTACATACCTCCGGGGCGGGGTGCCTCTGGGCTCCTCGCTCAGCCCAACCCTTTTTAATGTTTACATGTCCCAGCTAGCAGCCAGAATAGATCCACATGGCATTCGTATAGCAACCTACGCTGATGATACTCAGCTGATGGTCGGGCTCAATCAATCTGAACAGGAAATCCATACCCTCCACTCTTGTCTAAAGGACATCTCAAACTGGATGGACGACTCCCAGCTTAAACTCAATGGAGGAAAAACAGATATCATGATTTTAAGCAACAGGTGGCTGGCACCATGATGCCTGACATACTGTGCAGGGATTTTCAAAAACTTCCATTTCTCAATGTGAGCTTGTGCTGCGGGGGTTTCTACGTGGCGCAAAAGCTCCCATTGAGAAATGGGGGTTTGTCGTTGCATCGCAATGGTGTGTGTGGAACAGCCAACCTATGGTCGGTTGGTTCTCACACAGAAATGGTGTCGGTGGGAGGCATCAAAGACCGACATCATAATAGGGTCCTTAGTTGGTAACCAATTTTCCTTTCTCTCCTTTATTGGTAAATAACTAGGACTAATTATATCTCTAATGGCAGTGCCTCTATATGAGGAGAGTTTGGGTTGTCTCATTATTTCTATCTTAAGTCCTGGAATTTCCTTAAGTAATAGCCAATATTTATTGGTGGTTATGCTATAGATATCACCAGTCAGTCAATTGTACTTTGTTATAAAGACTAAGGGTGATTCACATTGTTGCACTTATACACGGTTACAGTGTTGTGTATAGTCTGGTGGATGACTGTTGCCTCCACTTAGTTTAGAATGCTCATTGTAAACTCTTCATTGAAAAGGAAGTCACATTTGACCCAAATACCTGCTGTTCACTACAGTTTCTCCATGCCCTCACCATTTTTCCTTACAGCATATTTTTACCAGAGAAGTGCGATTAGCACTACAAGCAATCAGCATACAGAAGTGAGGTCTGAAATCACACTAAATTCACTGTAATATTATGGTGGTTTAATAGGTCCGACGCACCTGCTTAAGAAAAGATTGTCAGTCTCTTACAAGGCCAATTTCAATAGGCAGTACATTCCTTAATACATCTTCTCCACAGCCACAAAATGTATGGTTGTAAACAGGATAGTGGCAACTAGCCTGATTAGGATTTTCTAAAGGGTATAATCTGTGACTGCCATACTTCAGTGAATGATGTCATCATTAAGACTGTGTTGCCTGATCCTGAGGTGGTAGCTGTGGGGGCCCCAGCCCTGTGACTTCTCAACTAGGTCAAAATGGGTCAGATCATAAACACAAGGAACCCAGCCCTAAGAGAAGGAGAAGTGAGTGAGGTGGAAACAACAGGGTATTCCTACAGGATGGCCTGTCAATTTTCACAGAAGGATATGTAGGGCTCCAAGTTAGTCTTCTGCATGACAGCTTGGAGACTGTGAAGTTATCTCAGTTTGGGTTGTGCAAGATTGTCTCATTATGGGCCACCTGGTTTTAGCATCACTGCTGTGAGTGAGACATCAATTTGGAACTCATTCAATTTTAGAATCTAGTGAAATTGGGTTTGAGTGATAATCATTAGTACCTGCCTTTTCAACTAAGACCAATTGCTGTACAACGGATGTTAGAGCCCCAGCTCTGGTTAAACTGGAACATAGAGCATAACCATGTGTGCTGGCTGAGTGAGAAAGACTACTATCTATTCCAACCTGATATCTGTGTAGTATCATGTATCAGATAGGTTCCTGGATAAGGTGATTATGGTCTGTGCAGGAATTATAGTTCTGTAGGACATCTAAAATAGAAAGGTCAACTTTTTCTTAACTAAAGTCTTCATATATAAAACTTTACTGTATTTTCCCTCAGAGTGGAAACTGCAGGAAATGCAAATTTTGAACTGGCTCAGCACAGCGAAATTATTATTAAGAATGTTGCTATGTTTAAAAAGGTCCCAAGCATAATTAAAAAATATTCATTTTACTATGTTTTTACTCCTTCAGATACTTTTCCATTTGTAATTGTTTTGTGATATATCCTCAGTTGGAGTCAGGTTTTGAACTACTCTGCTGGGCCAAGATAATTACTCAGTTCTCCAGCTAGACAAAAGCCCCATGTAGACAGGAAAAGCATTTTCTTCGTAGGTGGAAGAGAATGCAAGAAATCAGTATTGGGTTATTAACTGACAAAACCCTGGGATGCCCATCTCACAAGGACAAAAGAGGAATACTCAGAACTCTGGCACTAGCCTCACCAGAAGTTCCCCTTTACATTTTTGGTAGAAAAATTGTTTTACAGTGTCAGTTGGGGTGGAGTTAGGGCACATGGGGAGTCCTCGCTCCAACATTTATAGGCAGAAGACCCTGACATAGCACCCAAGTGACTGCAGCATGCCGCAAGAAGCCGAACAAAGTCAACCCCATTCAAAGAGCCAAACAGTGCGTAAAGTATATGTTTTAAGTTAAGCTGCTGTTGTGTAGATTGGCCAGGAGGGTCCCAAGTGACTGGGTTGAGCAAATCCGTACTGCAATCAGAGGATTTTGGGTCATACCCCTCAGGATGCCAGTGCCCTGGGGATGTGGGCATTGTCAGGGAAATTGTGCATCTGTGCTCGCCATTTTAAAACAAATCCACTGCAAAGGCCGGTGCTTCTGTGAAACAACTGTATTGTAGGGCACTATTGTGCTTTGACTGTACTGTGGGCACACCACTCTATAAAAATCTTCTGGAAAGCTCCCAGGCTATGGGATGTGGCCCTGACATGAAGTGGCTTTCTGGGTCCCAATCTCCACCTCCACTTCACAGTTAAACACAAGAAGTGGGCCAGCAAGGTGGGATCCTGCCCAATTCCCCACTGGCTGCTCCTGAGGAGTTCAAGACTGGTGATGGAGCTTGAGATAGCATGGCTTCTGGGCCCACTGAGCAGTCTGTTGCCCAGTGTGCCTCTGAGGGCAAGCGCCATGGACAGGGGCCAGCTCCTGTAAAAAGGATGCTTTAAATAAAAAGAACTCATAGCTGGTCCAAAGCAAAATGTTTGGTGAAAAAGCCTCTTGCACATAAAATAAAAGGCTTATTTGCCGGGAGACTAACCCCAAAGGAGCATCAGCGTCACATAGAGTACAGAGAGGGCGACCAGGAGGAAAATGTGAACCTAGAGATGCCCCTTTTCATATTTGAGTTGGGTACTCTATGTCACCACAAGCACTGCAAGAGTGATCGGAGAGAGAGTGTTTCCTTCCAGAACTTGCATTCCTAAAGTTGGGAGCTTTGAAGCTCTGTGGTGCATGACTTTTTTTTGATAGGTTGTCTTAGGTTGACAGTTAACCACATTATTGAAAAAATAAGACCTTTATGATGAAATGTTCAACAGTTCAATTGTTTGTTGACCTGTACCAGCAAAAAGTTGAATCACTATATACTTATATATGACTGGAAGTAAAATTTAGTGAGTATTTCTTATTACCCTCTACAAATATTTTCAACATTGAAATGCATGGTGGTTAAAGGGCTAATATTTTGCATTTTATTAATATGGTTACTCCCTAACAAAGCTAGATGTCATGCCTTATTGGTAACATGTCCCTCATGATGTGGTAGGTCTACGGCGCTTATTGTCTGTTTTTAGGTTTAGGTCTTGCTGGTGAGCAGACTGTCCGAGGTGCCTCAGAGCAGGGGTTCAGGTTACAGGGTTAAATTGATGGGGCTTTTCTGTACTATTCACCATCCGTAGGTTGTGAAGCTTTTTATCTTCATAAGTGTTTCCATCTGCCATTGTTTGAATATGTGTTAATTTGTGTGTCTTTTTTGTAAGATAAAGCACTGCCTGCAACAAGTGTTGTTTGTTTTGTTGTTTAGTTCTGAGTCTCTAGTCCACAGCTCCTGCCCCAATTAACCATGTACTGCTCTGCCTTGCTACCCTAAGAGCAAAATGCTATAAAGGGGTACTTGGGGGCTCATTTATGAACCCTTGCGTCACTTTTACGCAGCTGGTGCGTCACTTTTAGTGACGCACCAGTGGAGGAAAAAATGTGCCTTGTTGCACCACATTTACAAAGTGACGCATCTAGGTTGATGCGTCACTTTGTAAACCCCTGCGCCACATTATACCTGCGCCAGATTTAATGTATGCAAGGGGGGCGTTTTGTCGCAAGAAAGAGTCATAGAAGTGACGCAGTGAAATCTATAAAATTTCACTGTGCCACTTTTAGGACACAAATGCGTGAATATCTTACGCCTGCCTCACAGCAGGCGTAAGACTGACGCAGGCTCTTTTACATAGGGCTTGCCCCATGTGAAAGACACATTGCTGGAGATGCGTCACTTTTGTGACACACTCCAGCAATGCGTCACTTTTGCGCCTACAGATACATCAGAAATACTGACGTATCTGTAACTCCTTGCGACATGATGCGTCATACTGTAAATATGACGCATCATTAGTGTCGCAGGGAGAGCGCAGTGAAAAGTGACGCATCGCGGTTTTCACGCAGCGATGCGTCACTTTTCATAAATGAGGACCTTGGTTCCCAGCTGGGGGACCCCAGTACATGTCCTGTATCACACCAGAGATAAAAGAACCCATATGTTACAGTTGAAGCCCAGTAAATTCGGATTGCCATGAGACGCCCCAACCCAGAATTCTCATAGTCATCCTGCAGTATTCCTATTGATTGAAAATTCTGTCTGCTAAGCACCAAGTAGTACGGTGAAAGCACAAGGACTATGGCTAGGAAGAGTGGTAAGTAATCACACTATTTCCACCTCATCTGGCTTCCCCATGACAAGTCTTAGGTCCAAGTG
Source organism: Lissotriton helveticus (assembly GCF_964261635.1). Lineage (NCBI taxonomy): Eukaryota > Metazoa > Chordata > Amphibia > Caudata > Salamandridae > Lissotriton > Lissotriton helveticus. Next base: position 146,906,524 of record NC_136072.1, on the reverse strand, counting down.
GATGTATTAAACAGGAAAATGGCGAGCTCACTAAACAAGAGATGTCTTTGCCGAAATAAACAAGGTTTAGTGCACACATAGTTCCAACACGATCTAATGGCAAACTATTAATTGATTTATATAGAGTTAGTCAACCTTCACCAGGTATTTTATATTACTGATCAAGGGTACGATAAAGAATTCTATATGTAGTCATATTAACATTACCCAAAGGTCTTTTATTGGAAACAGACAGAGCTCTTTCTCATGAAAACCGGAGTAAGCAGTAGGTTCCTGTGTAAGAAAAGCATTCTACTTTGCATATTTCTCCCTGTTTACTTTTTTTGCTGCACTGTTTTATTTGGCCTCTGCTGTCAGCTAATCTACAGCCACATTGCCTCTGCAGACTGTTCCACTGTTGCCCTCTTTGTCTAGCCTCTCCTACTGTAGGCATTTCCTCTTACGATTTATGGAACTAGGTTGACATTTGGACCTGTTAAAATAATATTAAGTAACTCCTCCAAGAATATATATTATTCGCGCTTAATACCCCGTAGTGCTATTTAAAAGTCAGGTATGAAAATGAAAAAGTGCAAGTTAAATGTTCCACACAGGGTCTCTTCTTCACTAAAACTATACACTGCATAGAATATCTGACCACTTTATTATATAATTCCCTTTCTCAGTTATGTGAAATGCTCCTTTTCTAATACATTAGATCTTGTGATCAGTTAATGTAATCAGTGACACAATCGAATCATAGATCTGGCCTGAAACATTTACATTTGTAATTAGATTTCACTTATGTTTGTTTCATACATTTTTAAATATAGATTAAATGAATGCTTAATTCTAATGTAGTGGCCTAATGTGATGGATGTTCTTACAAGAGACCTTTTCATACCCTTTCACATCTCTGACTGTAGCACATGTGCTTCTTCAAGGATTAAAGGAATGCATTCAACAGTTATGGAATGGGAGGCAATCATGCCTGTGAATTTGTCCTGATTACTCTTGATTTATTTCAAAAGAACGTCCCTTATGGACACCAAGGCCCCCATTAGAATGACGGGCAGACTTTTTCCGCCCACATACTCTCGGGAAGCGGGACCGCCCGCTGAGGGAGCGGGGGTGCCGCACTCCCGATTAGCATGCGCCCGCCACACTGCCGGGCGCATAGAGCATCTGCAACATTGTGGCGGGCGGTGCAGGGAGCACCGCCCGCCGCAATGCCACCTCCAGTGTCCATCACCACCCCCTTTTGTACCGCTTTGTTTGCCATAAGTTGGCAGGGTATGCTCAGACGTGAGCCCCTTGCTTACTTTGCCACTGGATTCAAGCAAGCCTGGCTGAAGACGGCTGAAATGCCAGAAACCAGTCCTAGGAAGCTTGTTTCCGGTCCAGGGAAGGCATGGCTTGGCAGTTCGGGCTGGACTGTTCCAATGAGGCACAGGGTCAGACTGATTTGCATATGGCCATGTCTGAACTGGGGTGGCAGAGTTGGCTAAAGAACGGTGATGGATTAAACCCAGATCTTTTGAATGGGTGTGAGTGTTTGATTGGTTCGGATGCTCCGTCCATCACCACCCCCTTTTGTACCGCAATGCCACAGAGGCAGGTGGGGCGTTTTAATGCACAACGTGACAGGCACCACGCGGTGCCTCCACGTTGTTCATTGAAAGGCAGGAGGGTACCATAGGTACCCCCCATGTGCACCCCCACCCCCCGTAGTCCTTGGGGGCCCGCAATGGCCCCCAAGCAGACTCTGCATGCCTTTCCGTGGCAGCAATGCGGCCATGGAAAGGCATGTTCAAGGCCACATTCTAATATGGCTGGCGTTGTCTTTTAGACACCACCACCATATTGAACCCTTTTCCACCCAGTCGACATGTCGACCGGGCGGAAAAGCGGCGGACGGTCTTTTCGTCTGCCTCTGACACCCCCAGCCATTGTAATATGGCGGGGGTCTTTTCTGCAAGGATGGCGGGTGGATCGCCCCCGCTGAGCAAGCGTTACTACCACCGGCCCGGCGGGGGCTATCCGCCCGCCATCCTAATGGGGCCCAAAGTGTCTAACTTAAAGTTTGGCGGATTAATATCTCTGCATCAGGATGGCATTCTGCTCACAAAAATCTTCTACCTCTCCTGATATGTTTGGACATTAAATGGAACCACATTCACAGTAGTTCCATTCCAGGTTTTTTATGGGAAGCTACGGTTGATTTTGATGGCCCATTTTTTTGTTTTTTCAAAAAGACTCTTTAAATGGAAGTTAGTTTCTGAAAATTAAAAAAAAAATCTATTGACCCTCACACTTTCGTTTTTTTATCCGATGGACAAGGAAAAAAGGCATTGCACCATTCACTCACACTAAACAATGCTGGCATATGTAATGCCCTTCCTCTGACTGCAGTACTCCATCAGGAAATAAGAAAAATTAGGAGGAAGTATTCTATTGTTGGAGCCAACAGATCCACCCATCTCTAAATGAGGCAGGTGGACTTATGGTGTGGTGGGTAGGGTAGTCTGTTGTATTTGCGAGAAGCCCGTCTTCTAAAATTTAAGTCTGGGACACAGGCTCCACTGCCAAGCATAATGCACTGGACCAGTGTTTTTGGTGTAACGTGTAGGTTCCTGTTCTAGTGTACTAGCCTGAACTCAATGGTAATGTGTGGAATTGGTTGTCGGGACAGTCCTCTTCAATCATTAAGCCATCCTCTGCCTTCTTGAATTCTTGTCCACCAACGTCCAGGAGAGAATTATGGTGATAATGGAGATACTATACAACAATGCCTCAAACCTGATTGCAGACTGTTTTAGCGGTGTATTTATTATAAATCATCAATTGTTTGCCACATCTACTTTCAAATACCATTTCACGACCCCTAGCACATCATAACTGTTGAGAATTGGGCCATTGTAATTACTGTCTAAAGAAACTCTGGCACACTTGCATTTGCATTTTTTGGTAGTTTAGTGGAAAACTCTCAGCTCGTGTTAAGATATTGTGGCTTGCATGTTACACTGGCTGTTTTTTATCCTTGGAGTAGTTGACATTTCCACAACGCCTTTAAAAAGCAGAAGCGAACAAGCCTCCACCTGCCTCCCAATCAAAGTAGTTGACAAGCTCTCAAGTGACCCCTACTGGCGTGACCTCACCTTTTCTAAGTGTTGTCAAAAAGAGTGGGGGCCTGATTCACAAAGGTAAACGTACATGTTGGTGGAAGTTTACTATTTTTAGGTATTCTCAAAACTTCAATTTAACAGTAAGTTTATGACTGCAGATCTTCCGCAGTCAGAGGGGCGAACTCCACACATAAAAAGATGAGACAATGCACTTTCAGGGTTAGAATAATTGACTTATTGTTGGCAGTAGCTTTCCAGCAAATAACTAAAAATTGGAAGGATTTTACCAAAATATCTTATCAGGCTTGGTGGTATGCTGTTTGCTATAATCACAGGTTAGATACGACTTTTGTCTACCCCTTGGCTTTAGCTGCCAAGCGAAAAGAATTGTGGAGTCCAGTTACACTATTTTTTGATTTAAGTGCTCAGAGTTCTCTGCCTTTGTCCCCGTTACAACAAGAAGTTCCTAAACCTCCATGAATTCCTGTATTTTGTTAAACATATTAATATTATTTTCGCTTTTCTTGTAATTACAATGTATATTTAGTATATCTTTTATTACCTTATATCATACCAGTTGCCAATTTTGCTTATATTTATTCTCAATTTTTGATGTTTCTTTTTGTAGCTTATATTAATACCTTTAATTATCTTGATGTATACTTTTGCTTGTTATTTTCTTTGTCTTACTTTGTAAGCTTATGTCATATTCTTTCAATAAAAATGTTCTGAACTTAAAAAAAAAAAAAAAAAAAAAAAAAAGATAAGACAGGCCTATCTTTTTTTGCACGCAATTCTCCACCACGACTATGGAGTCTCTACAGTCGTAAACTTACTATTACATTGCAGTTTTGTGAATAACGAAAAAGGGTAATCTTTCAAAAATTTGCAATTTTACCATGTTAATATGAGACACGCAGAACTAGAGTTTAATGTGCAGTCAACATTGTATCCCACTTTTTAATCGACTTTGCCATTTAAAGAAATGTAGTCAGCAACAGCCTAGAGCTTGTGTTAACTTTTCACTTTTAAGAGTAGAAAGAGAATCTGAAACATTCTTTTTTTTTTTTATTATCATTTTAAAGCTTATGATATATAATCTAAAAAAAACGGGTGCTAATACAATTGATGGTTTTTGGCACTAACATACAGTTTCCAAAGTGCTAAACCTAATACACTCTCTCTCATCTCTACGCGGAAGGCTTTAAAATATGTTGATTCGTTTGGAAAATTTAGTTTTTTAGTGCCCCTATCAGTCCGCCCTCCTCTCTATTTCCACTACTCCTTAAGTCCCCCACATATCCTGCTTCTCATAAGATGTGTTTTAACAAGATGTAAAATGAAGAATTTGCGTTTCTATAATTATGCGTGATTTCGTATGATTTCACTGTAATTTCGCATAATTATGTGATAGAAAATTACACAAATTTCTCACACTTAATTCCATCAGGCATTTCCCAGCAGGATGCAAGTCATTGAAGGCCAGTTTTCAAAGGCCTTTGATCTCGGCTGCTACCTCTGTCACTTTCTCCAGCCCTTTTAGGATAATTACAGCAGGCAGAGTAGGGTGTTACTTTAAGGAGAAAATGAGAAAGAGCGTGTTCAAAAAGATGTGTGTGTATGTGTGAGATAGAGTGAAGAGAAAGCAAACTTAAAAAAGGAGAGGAAGAGAACGTTGCTAGTCCGACCATTTTTTCCAGGGCTGGTGTGGTCATTTTTGCCCAGGGGCCTGACCACATCAAAGTATCAACACCCCACTGTTGTCTATCTTGAAAAGTCTGCAGATCAGTTTAGATCAAAGAGGCTGTGCGGCTTTGATATTGTTAGATCAGTCAGTGGCAATTGATACAGTTTTTGATTCCATCTTTGTCTACTGTCTCCGTAGTCCTGCCATCTGCAAATCAACTCTCAAATGGCTACGCCCCTCTTTATCTAAAAGCTCTCAATTGGGTTTGAGGGTGGGTGCTCCTTTTGCTATTTGGCTTTTAACTTTGGAGGAGCCTACCTTTAGACATTCGACCCAAGACTCTGGAGTCTGTCTTTAGGAATAATCTCAAAATCTAGCTATTTGATCATTAGATAAAGTGAAACTTGCCTTCAGTTCATCGTCTCAGTGTCATGACACCTCATTGTGGTCAGCAATGCTCTCTACAAAACATTTATTCATTCATTCATTCATAAATTCACTGAAAAATCAGGGAGGGTCATGGTTACCGCTGAGTGTCTTTTCTGTTTCACTTACTGATGGATGTACTACGTGACGTTTTCATTTGTAAGTACATTTCTTGGAGCTTTACATTCCCAAAATATTTCTAGACCACCGTACCTGAACAGAAAAAAGTCCAGTGGAACTATGTCTGTTTGAAGTTCATTCACATAACAGCATGATAGGGTTATATATATTCCATTTTCAAATGGTGTTTGTAGTTGATAAAGCTATTACACATATTCTTGTGCAGTAGCAAACCTTGGGAAAGCATGCACACACATCCACTGTTATATAACTGTATAAAAGTTGATTATTAGTTGGACGGATGGCAGTCTGCCACAAGTAATAATGACACTATTCTTGTTTGGTCCAATAAAGGTTTCAGCCATTTAAACCTGACCTCAACCCCTGGTAGCTATGGTCAGGAGCAGTCAGGCTTACCTTAGAAGAATGTGTGATGAATTAAGAAGTATGAACATTTGTTTTAAAAAAATGCAATAAAATCCAAATCTAATTTTTAAAAATAGAGAATATTGTAATGAACAAAATGACACCAACATGACAAACATCCATCCAATAAGGGAAACAGGTTATATGACTTTTTAAGACTTAAATAAAAAATAGCTCCAAACAGCACTCAACGCCACCCACAGGCAACTGGTTGCACTAGACCAGGACAGAGTCAAAAGTTAAGCCGACTGCAGTCAATTGCAGGTTAGGTACAGTCTCTGGGTTCGCCCCTGCCAAGAATTACAATCGGATACAGGTCCGAACATTAAGGGGTCGTCAATGGGTTAATTGGCATTGAAGGCAGTGGGTGGAAGGGAAATCAGGGCTCAATGGTGACGGGTTGAAGGAGGATGGGATCCCACTGCAGTTGTTTGCGAAGGCAGGAGAGATTTGGATTTTGGCACCCTGAAGGCCTTCGAGGTCAATCAGGCCTCATCGAAAAAGGCATCAAGGAAGCTGCAAGATGGAGCTGATGGAGTCTGATGTTGAGAGGAGTTTGCAGAGTTTTGCCCACAATATTAGTCAGGGTAAGTCAGTAAAACACTTTAAAATAACCTGTGCTCTCCTTCTGTTAGCTTGTCACAGAGCAGTCAGGCTTAACTTAAGAGGCAATGTGTATGATAATTGTGCAACAAATCAAACAGTAACACAGTGAAAACACCACAAAAAGACTCCACACCAATTTAGACAAATAACATATTTGTATGAGTAAAACAAGATCAAATCTACAAAAATTCAATAAGTAGAAGTCAAGAGTTGTGCTTAGAAACAAATAGTGACAACTGGGGCTATCTTGGCAGGGTCAAATCCAAAAGTTCAGGTCGACTGCGATGGAGCACAGTTCGGATAAAGGGACCAGCATTGGCCTACTGAACAGTACCTTGGATTCATCGAGGGCGATGCGTGGAGAAAAGGAGGTGATGCATCTTCTTCAAACTCGCTGATGAAGGCTATGCATCGGTTCTGAGCTGTGCAGCATCAAGGATGCATCGAGAGTCAAGATGCGAAGAACACCAGAGCAATGCGTCATCATCGAACCGCAGGTTTGTAGGCGATGCAAACAATATGAAGCAAAGCGTCGGCACTGAGCCGTGTAAAGTCTGAGATGTATCTGAAACTTGAGACGATCCGTCAGTCAGTTCGTGGTGTGGAGTCAATGGTCCGTACAGCAACAGCGATGTGTTATGTTGAAGGGCATGTGCCAGTTCCGATCAGTGCAACTGTACCTATGATTGGGTTTTTAAAGTCTCAGTACTTTAAACTCACTTTCACAGGCCCGGGAATAGATTGGCCCTACTTGGTCGAGCAGGACTCACAGGTGCTGTTTGCAGGTTGAAACTAGTATGGTTATTCCCATAACTTTCAGCTGGATGTAGAACAACACATTATTCTGCTTGTGATATGGTCAGTCGGGGGTCTGTCGACTGAAACACTGAAGCAGACTTTGAGAATACCTAAAATGGGAGTCTCATCTTTAACAAAAACACCAAACTTGATGACCGCCAAAAAGGATTGCTCTTTCGGAAGGAATAGATGAGCATTCTTCAAAATAGTATGACAGCCCCTGAGGCGAAGCCTTGTGCCCCCAACAGCAGCATTCCCCAATAATTAGGACCATACGTGAGGCACACTTCGGTCAATTATAATTATGTGTTACATTTGAATAAACACACAGCCCTAAGGAAGACCTTTATACAAACAGCAGGCCCACACGAAAATTGAAATGCATCAGCGCATACACTTGTGGGCAGCGGGCATATACACCTATACGGGGATAAAGATTCATACATGATGTTTACGGGGAATATTCATACCTCTGTTTCCAAATATAAAATTAAAAATTAATGAACCCAGACCACATAAGGCCCTATGGTACAGGTAGGACCACAGATTTGAAGGAGAATACCCCAGTGATGTAACCTGAGTACCCTCACTTTATTTTTTGTACACTCCCCCACACCTTCTCTTTTTCACAATATTAGCATGTGACTAGGGGCCCGATGTAGGTAGCCCTTTACCGATCGGAATCGGCCGAAAATACCAATTTTCGGCCGTTTCCGATCGGTAAAGGGCTATCGAGATGTAGGGGCACATTTTCGGTAATTTTACCGATTCGTTATCATTACCGAATCGGTAATATTTACCGATTCGGTAATGATAACGATTCGGTAAAATTACCGAAAATGCAATGTAGGTAGCCTATGTTCTATCAGCACATGGCTTACAGAATCGGTATTTTACCATGGAATACAAATAAAATGTAAAATGTAAATGTAGTATACTTGTAAAGCGCACAGCTGCCCCAGCAACGGGGCGTCCCGGCGCTGTATAACTCTGGAGAACCCGTCCTGGCTTTCCCTGTGGGATGGCCCCTGCTGGGAGTCCCCAAGGTGGAGCCAGGCATCCCCGGAATTGGTGGGGCCGTTGTGGAGATTAGGCAAGCTAATGCCCAGAGTTGCCGAGTGTGATCCCTGATTAGAGTAAGCACCGAAGCGAGAATTATCAAGTCAGCTGACCAAGGTCCACGACCCTGCCGCGTCGGGAATCGAACCCTGGTCCCGGGCCGACTTCTGTTCTCGGGTCTGCTGCCTCTAACCAGTGAGCCACACTACTCCACAAATCCATGGTAAAAAACCGATTCCTGTGTACATGCACATCTGTGCATGTACACATGTGCCTACATCCCATTTACCGATTTTGAAATACCGAATCGGTAAAATTCGGTATTTCAAAATCGGTAAATGGGATTTACCTACATCGGGCCCTAGATATGTTAGACACATATTTATGTGAGGACACTTATTTATATGAGTAAAAAAACTGTTAAATCATATATTGTCAAGTGATGTTACAACTTTGGAATTTTTGAGTTGTTTCTTTACTTTGTCAAAATTGGAATTTATGTGTATAATATTTTATAAATACACTGTGTGCACTGACTGAAAAAGATCCACAGAAACAAGTTTCAACTTTCATGATTTATGTGCATAATAGTGTGTTAGTGAAATGTTTATTTGCCAGTATGCTTTGAAAGACATGTATGCCATGTGAGTGTCAGAGATATTGAAGTGTCAGGATAAGCAGGGAGAGCATTACAAATTAATTATTGGCCTATGCTGGCCTTCTAGGTACGGAATAACCAAGTAGCCTATAAATTGAATACACAAATCCATGGTTTTGGAGGGTCACTTTTTAATTGTAGATATATCTTTCTAAAAGTGGTATTTCCAGAATTGCAATTTAAAATCCAACTTCACTATGAGTTTTGTGTTTAAATTGTGATTCAGAAACACCAAATATGTGGTTCCCACCTCTTGCCAATTGGAAATTACCAATCTTATCCTGTGGGAGAGCTAGACCTTGCAGTAGGGAAAACACATGTAAAAGTATTTCACTAGCAGGAGAGGTAGAACTCTAAAGTACTTTTCCGACTTTTTAAATACACTGCACCCTGCCCATGGGCTGTCCATGGCCTATATTCCTATGGGCCTCTAGGCCAATAGGAATCAATGTAAAGGAATTCCTTATTTGCGATTCGGAAAATTGGGAATCGCAAATAAGGAAAAATATGAAATCGCCAAAAAATATGCGCATTTTTAATGCATAGGTATTTGCGATTTCTAAATTGCGATTCCTTAATTTTCGCAATTTAGGAATCGCAAATACCAACAATGATGCATGTGGCCCTTTATGTTTTAGAACAAAATTGTGATACTATTTTCTTTTAGCTGTTAATTATTTTTCAATGAAATATCATGCATACTGAATTTGTTACATATAGCTGCAGTCAACTGTAAATAACAGTTCCAAAATGTCAGAGTGCCACCCATGGCATCATGTATTATCAATGGGTCCAACTATTTCAAGGGTAGGTAGTGAACCTGTACAGATTTCTTTTCTTTCTTTTAAACATTGCAAGTGTATTTAAATTCAAACTATGAACAGATTACTAACAACACTTTTAAAATCACATTCAGCACATCCTTCTGCCTCACCACCACTTTGCTCCGCACCCATTTTCACCCAGTCGGTAGGCTGACTTTAAGAGCAACTACTTGAGGCATTTTGCTAATCTCTCATTGTCTTAGTGTGGTATTGGGGTCTTGAACTGGTTGCTGAAAGGCAGACAATAGTTCAGCCCAAGCTCTGCAATGTGGTGTTTCCTAAGACCTTTCTGCTCCTCTTTTTTTTTTTTTTTGTCCTCATTGCCCAAGTATACTGAAGCTTTGGGTCACAAGTCCCAATCAAGAAAGATAGGATGGAAACTACCCCATAGTCGATATATTGGGATGGATCACTCTACACCGTGCCCACCTTATTCACCAATTGGTAGAAAATTATTTGAGGCCCTTGCGTGCCACCGTCAGAATATTAGGCAATATTGTATAGAGGCCTAATCATCGGACTATTATAGATTCAACCCATTTCTCATATGGAACCCAGAAATTATTTCTCTTACTTTTTGAAGATCGATCCAAAACATTAGTATGTTGTACAGAGGCCAACCATTCTACGTTACTAGGAGGTACCGCTTTCACCTATTTTTTACATATTTCCCTACGGGCTAATAATATGAGGAGGACAATCAATTTATTTGTATTTTTTTCTCTGTGATGTATAGTCAACAGTAATTCCCCCAAAAATCTAAATTATGCTTACCTGGAGCGTCTCTCCAAGTATGACTGAAATTATATTACTCACTTCCAACCAAAAATCCTGGATCATCGGACAGTCATAAAACATGTGGATATCATCGCCTTTCGCTTTACCACATTTAAGACATTTAGGCACTGTTCCATTCCCTATTTTGGATAATTTGTATGGTGTCCAATAAACCCTGTGGAGACAAAATAGGTGGTTCCGCCTTAAATTTGCAGGCTGTACTGTGGAATATAATGTAGTACAAGATACTTGCCATAATTCTTCCAACTGCTCCCCGGGCAAGCTCTTCTCCCACAGTTCTTTGGGCAGGTTAAAATCACCATCACTCAGCTCCACCAACAGCCAATATCCTTGTGACACCTCTTTGTTCTGATTTAGTCCAGCCAGCAGCAATGCTTCCAGATTATTGTCCTGACCTGCACCGAGTCCCTCAGTACGACTCCAACTCAACATTTGGAGATATTTGAATCTTGATAATCATCCATTCGTTAGTATTTGGGCCTCCTCCCAGGATATTAAAGACTAATTTTTCATCACTGAACCCCAGAGAAGGATTCCTGCTTTTTTAGTGTCTGCGCCAGACTATCTTTCGTCCATTCCGGGGATCCTGGTGAGTCAAAGATTGGGGCCCTACAGCTATAATAACTGATCTTTAATTCCCTCCTAACTTTATACCAAGTTGTGGCTAAGCCCTGCAGAGTTTTTAATCAAACCTTTTTAAAGTAACGAGGGTCCCCATATTTATGTAAAAAATCAGTGTCTCCTCCGTTTACATTTTTTAGCATTGCTTTATACATTCTGCCTATATCCGATTCCTCTGGAACTTTGGACAAACATTTCCCTCCTTTTAACAAGAACACCCATGCGTAGTACGAAAGATCCGGCAGTTTAAGTCCTCCTTTCTCATATCGCCTTCTGAGTTTCTTCCAGGAGATCCGCACTCCTTTGGAGGCCCATATAAAGCTTGAAATTTTGGACTGAACCTTTTTAGGCCATTCTTCCTTAAAGGCCATCGGAATGTGTTGGAATAAAAAAGTAATTTTTGGATGGATAGTCATTTTAATGATATTCACTCTTCGTAAATTGATAGTGGGAGATGTGACCAGCCCAGCAGCAATTTCCAACTGGTTGCTGAAAGCCAGACAATAGTTCGGCACAAGCTCTGCAATGTGGTGTTTCCTAAGACCTTTCTGCTCCTCTTGTAATAGCATAACGTGTTCATTCTTGGCCCACTTACCAGCGAGTTAAGTGCTTCCAGTAAGTTAAGTGCAGTGGGCCCTCGGCTTTCCAGTGCATTTCAATACACCTCACAGGTATTATGGGGGCTTGGTCGATAAACCGATTACTCATTCTGCTAGCTTTCGGTTTAGGAAATATCCCCAGAAGGCACACCTTGGGTGTACAGGTTTAGCCCCTTTGCACTACTTTATTTAGCACTTGCACTTTTTTCTCAATAGTACATCAGAGCCCGCAATGCCACACCATTTGTAGAACATCTGCATCAATTAAGTCACATCTTGGGAACTTCTGGTTGTCAGTTCCTAGCACCTAGTGAAGCCTCCTGGTTGTTAAATATGTCGTATGGAGATATTGAATGTATTTGAGCCATGCATTTCTAGATACGTTATGACTGTATTTCAGCACTTGTCTCACTCCATGGCCATAAAGGCCCTATCAATACAAGTTTCCCATCTCATTTTAGTTGCTGACATGTCTGTTTTTATAATATTTATAAGTGATGATTTTTAGAGGTAGGAAACAAAGTTGCTACCATTTCCCTTAGTGAATAGAAAAAGTAATACTTCCTGTGTTGGGGGCTCTGTACCTCCACTACCCCAGGCCTCCTTCGCTATGCTTCTGATTTTGCCACAAAGGAGGAATTGACCAGGGGGGAAATCCATGTCTTCTGCCTTCTCTCCATAGTAAGTTGTTCTTTAAAACAGTCACCAATCCTCAGCCGGTTCACCCTTTTCCAGAGATAGTTTGATTGGCCGTCCATGTTTGAATCAGGGTGTCCAGTGGAATAATGGGGGTGTACAAAGATTTTGATTTGCTTTTAGTAAGACATTTATGCCCTTTTTGCCAGTCTGGGACAGTGCTGGAATTTTGTTGTGCATGTCAGTAGGAGAGGCATAATGTGACCACGGACATTATAACTTCACATCTCCAATAGTTACAGATGATTGCTGCACTTGAGATTCCAAGTAGTAGGCCTTGTAGTCAGGTGTCCCTATTCCACCTTCTACTTCTTAACCCAATGTCACCCAGTTCACCAAATAAGCCCATGCAAGATAGACACTAGTTTCTCAAACCATTGGAGTTTTAACCAAATAGATAAATTAGCAAATTAAACTTAACTGGGTAACACAATCATCTTTGAAAGTGCTAACCACAGCATCAGAGAGAGATAGGGAGCATGGATCAGAAATCCCAGGTTGCCATCCAGTGCATTTGTATTGCCATTGTATACCCTCACCCCTGGTTATCAAAATGTGTGGAGGTTCCACTTAATGCTGTATTCCGTCAGTGCCTTGGGCCCAGTCACTGTACCAATTTCGACTGGAAAATTGCTGGTCTTACCTCAAGTTGCTTCTACTACTTTTTCTCATTCCCTCATTGAGTTATTGAAACAAACCAGTTCCCACTCGAGAGTCCTGACTCACTATTGTCTCTCCAGTACAGTGACCCTAACCACTGTCTAAAGTGCCTTCCATTCATTCAAAGGTGACGATGCAGTGCCTTGATTTTCACTAAAGTATTTACTAATGATCTCTCTCAGGTCATCCCTTAATATCGAGACCTGGAGCCTCGAAGTAGGTACTGGCGAGAGTGATGTTTCCCATATAGTCTAAATCAGGAAGGGATTATCCTAGATGGTGGGTCCTATGCACAGACCGCTGGACTGAAAACTGAAACCAGCCCTGTCAAACAGCTCGCTGGCCCCTGGGGGACCACTTCCCTCTCACTGCTGCCACTTTTGAGAGAGCAGGCCAATATTGCAGACTCCAGGGGTCCAAAACCGACCCCACCCTGGCGGCACAGCGGGGAAATGCCTGGTTCCCGCTACAAACAGTCTGGCCCTGCATGTGCACATGGAGACAATGCAGGAGGCCATGAACCTATCAAGGTGGTCATATAAATTGCGCAGTGGTGAGTGTAATGAATAATCTCTTTGCCTTGGGTGGCCACAGCGCAACACATCTAAAATGTGTCAGTCCTGCACCCAGTTTGTGAATGAATGCACCATTTTAGTAGTAGGTGTGCTTGGCAAGGCTGGAGAAGAGCGATTGAGTGTGTTTCTAGTACGCAATTAGTGTCTCCCCCAGCTGAGCGTTATGCTAATTTTGGTCACCAATTTCTACAATAATGCATGGAAGAATCCAGCTTGGTCTACATTGGGAGTGTACACTCCTCCCAGGGTGATCTTCTTGCCATGAATCTGCCAGAGACAATAACATTAGTAGACACAAATGGCACCCTTGCCAAACACAAAGTAATGCTCCTCTTGCTAGAGATTTTCTGGTGGCAAAAATCTGACCTCTTCACTGATGCTGTAGAATGCCATGCGGAGCCCCCTTCTGCAAAGGTATGCATGTATTTCGTAGCGTTTGACAACGTAACCAACTGCTGCGGCCCTGCAGGTAAAAGCGGTGTGTCGGTGGGGCCGGGTGTGGGGGTTTCGCCAGATGACGACGAGGAAAAATTAAATAAATAATGAATTCTCCCTCGTTGTTGTCTGTCGAAATCCCCCACACAGGGTCCACCATCCCACCTACCTGCAGGAGCTGTAGCACGTAACCCATGCCTTTCATATTGTAAATGTCACGGTACTTATAGAGCGCACTGTCACCAGACGGTCACCTTGCGGTGTCGCCTATGCGGTTTCCTGGCGCTGATACTCATACCGCTGTGGAACCCCTCCTGGCTTTCCCTGTGAAGTGTCCACTCCTGGGCACCCCCAGGGTGAAGCCAGGCATCCTTAGCGCTGTTGGGGCCAGTGTGGAGGCTAAGCAAGCTATGGAGTGTAGTGGTTTAATGGTGCCATGTCAGGTGTAAAGAAGTCTTGCACTCATACACCTCACCAACGGGTGGTCTGTCCCCCCTCACCTGGCTGCCAGTGGGGCAGTTTAGGCATGTGGTCAGTATGCAGTGATTTTAAAATGGGATAAAAACAACATTCCCCAACTCCCCAACCCAAAGGCCGATGACAAATGACCCTTTGTCCAGTAACACAATATTGAGTAACAAGGTGCATGTTGCTACTCCTTACTATTACCTTAGAAAGAGTTGGAGTTAGAACCAGAACCTTCTGGTTGTGCCCATTGTCCACCCAGCCAGCATATTTTAACATTCCCCATTAATCAAGCAGTGAAGTATTGTAAAACCGTCTGTGTTTGCCCACTGCCAGGCGCCATGATTGTCAGGGCCCTAGAGCCCCTCCATGTAAAGTATGCACCTCTTGCACCCTACATTATAGGGTGCAAGACCATACAGGAATTGTATGGTTCCAGTACCACCGTTCTACTCTTTCTTTTGTGTGCTCTTGTTGGTTTCTTGGTGTGTCTGTGTGAGGTCCAGGAGGCCCGCTTCCATTTAGGTGCAGTACCAGGGCTGGCCGGGCCTTCTCTTTGTTCTGATTTGTATGCTTCTACCCAATGCCAGGGCTCCGTCGCATTGTGAAGAAGGTGGTCTCACGGCCCAGCATCACTTTCAGCCTGGGTGTGTACAGCACTATGTATTGAATGCCCTCCTCTCAAAGGTCCCTTTTCACCCCAATGCTGGATGTCCTTTGTCTCTGAAATATTAGTGAATAGCCTGAGAATATAGACACTTTCTGGTTCTCATTCACATAGCTGCCAGTTGACTTGTACCTGGAGCAGGATGTTGCAATCTTTGTAGTGCAGATGTGTCCCCCTTAGCAATATGGTGGGTGCACGAGGGGGTGACCTAAAGGCAGGCACACAGTGGACTCTATCTAAAGTCAAAAATGTCATCAATGCTTTGGGCACCACTACCATAGCCTCAAGTGTTCCAGAAACACAACCATGTCCGTGCCTTCCACCCCTTTCAGGTAGGCCAATAATGCGAATGTTATTCCTCACCCATGCCTACAAAGCTGTCCACAACGCAGGACCAGAATATCTGAACCACCTCCTTCCCTTACACTCACCTTCCACACAACTCGGCTCCTCCCAACTCACCCTGGTATCTGTCCCACAGATCCCCAAGACCAGAACCGGAGGAAGATCCTTCTCCTACCTTGCTGCCAAGACCTGGAACACCCTATTTCCCCTCCACCTCAGACAATACAGGTTGTTGACACAGTTCAGGAAGGACCTTCAATACTTCTCTTCGACTGAACTTCCTTACCCAGACAGATCAGCAGCCCCGTCCTTTAGACCCTTACAGGTGATTAGCCGTGCTTTACAGACCCCGGATTGATTGATTGATTCCTCCGATTACGACCTTCTGTGTTGTTGGCTCTGTTTTCCAGTGACCGCAACATATCAGTTAAACCTTACACTCTTTTATCTGGTTTGTTGACATTGGAGTAATGTCTCCCAGCCTCAACTCCTGTGTGCACACTTTTTCAGCCAGTTTTTTGTGATCATCGTGCAAAAGGGCTAGGTCGATCACCCTGGTGTACATTTTTGTTTCAAGGGCCTCTCAAGAAGCCACAATTGCTTCAAGCATTTCTAATTTATTAGCATCCACATGTGTCTCACGATTGTCCCCTCCATGGGCTGGCTCATGTCCAATCAGCCCCTCCCGGGGTGCTATTTTTGTTGAGGAGGGCATCATGACTGCTGCACCTTTCACCGACCAGTTCCTGGCACTTATTCGTTGCTGAGAGCTGTTAGCCCCCCATGGCATACCCCAAAGTCAACAGTGTGTAATCGCACACCTTGAGCCTGGCACAGTATGGAGAGATATTATGTCACCATACGGCCTACATAAGAAGAAATCAGGCCCACATCAGAGGCGGCTGATAGTACCCCGCCTCCCCCGTCCAGCAGCCAGCTCTCTGCCCGATGTGCTGTTGGCTAGTGCAGGGCAACTGTGGTGTAGGCTCTCGCAGAGCAATGGTGGTCGATGAACACTGTGTTTCAGTGTGTCCTTCCACAGCAAACTTGTGCAGTGCACAATGGAGTTCCTGGTTCTCAAGTTATGCAACAATCAGCTGGTAATCCCTGTATCAAGGCCCCTGCCTTGGTTAGACCAGGCTCCACCATCCATAACACTACTATGCCCAGGGGGGGCATGAATTCTGCTCCTCTGCCCAGCTCGCTCACCCTCTTGAGCTGCAGACTCAGGGGTAACCTTCTGGTGAGAAAACGTGCTGCGGCAATGCGAGTACTTCTCAACCACAGCCGCCATCAGTAGAGTCCAGGCTCAGCTTTGTCCTCACCCACACCGACCTGCAGGTTTTCCTCAGCCCCAGCGTCACAGTCCCCAGAACCTTGTGGCACACACCCCTCACACCACTCGACAAGGCTTGCACTCGAGTTATGATGGGGGTAAGCAAGCAGCACTCACAGCAACTTTCCGGATGGCCATACGTACCCACTAGGTAGGTGCACAGCCGCGGCGCCATCATATTTGACTATGGTCTAGCCAAACTCCTTGGTCCCTCTCACCCATTTTCTATCATGATATGGGCACTGGGCAGCCACAAACCCTGGGCACTTCTGTACAATACGCGGGCTGCACCGAGGTCAGGTCTGGCACTATTTGTGCTGTAAGGCTACACAGTCTGCTAGTCGAACTGCTGGCCAGGTGGGAGCTTGGAGCTCTGCTGCTTACTCCATTCGCGTCTGCCCATTCGCCACCCTCCATGAAATTTGATACTAATTAATGATGTAATTGTCCTATGGTGTCCTTTACCAGCCATTTCACAAGGTCCACAAAATGAGGCGATCTGTATTTAATTTTTTCAGAAACGTCTGTGCTGCAGAGCCCCCTATCTGAAAGAAGCTATGGTTGACTGCTCAACGCCTTGTCAGGAGTTTGTCTTGCTATTAAACTACCATACAAGTCATTTTAAAATATTGTGCTCACTGCAATCTAATGGAAAATATAGAAGTAAAGTGGAATCTGTTAACACCCTGATATCAAATTAAAAGCAGCAACTTACTGTTAAACATCTATAACGTTTAAGTGACTCAGAAATAATGTGTGTGATTGCTCAACCACAGTGAAGTATTATTGTTAGAAGGTCTTCGTACCAATGATTCACTTCGAGAATGTTAAATTACTCAGTGTTAAAATACAACATGAACCTAGTAGATTTGATATTCAAACTCTGTGCAGTGAAAAATGAATGTTCCTGCACTGTTTGTTTTACTCTCTTCCCCTGAGCATCAATCAATCATCATACTGAATATGGTGCATGTCTTGTCCTAAAATGTTGGATTGGAATGAGCAGATAGTAAACAAATAGCCTTTACTATTCTCTCAACATCAGATCTACATCCAGAGTGAGTAATGTGCACCCCTTCGGGGTATATGGTTGCTTTAGCCAAATCTCATAGCAATATATCACTGGTGGGCCTGACTCCCTATGCTGATTCATTTCATTACCTCAACGCGTGGTTCCATGGAAGACAGATTGTGGACAAAATTATTTACAACAAGGGGTGGTGATGGACAGAGTCTCTGAATTAAGCAGAGTACTCTCACCCAGTCAACAGATCAGGGCTTGATCCATCACCGTTTTTTAGCTCACTGCACCATCCCAGTTCAAACCTGGCTGTATGCAAATTAGTCTGTTCCTGTCCCAGTGTAAGAATTGGCTTTTGTAGTCTGGTCTGCCCTGTTCCCATGATGCACTGGGCCAGGGACAGACTAATTTGCATACAGCCAGGTTCTGAAACTGGGATGGTGCAATGAGCTAAAAAACGGTGTTGGATCTAGCCCTGATCTCTTGACTGGGTGAGAGTACTCTGCTTAATTCAGAGACTCTGTCCATCACCACCCCTTGTTGTAAATAATTTTGTCCACCCTCTACAATAAGGCACATATGAACATGCGAAGAATAATGATGGCCTCATGTATATAACCCTACGATTCGAAACATTGGAAGGTGTGCGACCGCAAAAGATCTTTTCTTTATGTACAAAAGTCTTTTTATGAGTTGGAAAATTGCTTTCGACTTTAGAAAGTATTTTTGCAACCGTGTCAGAATTTCAAACAAGAGAGGGAGTGAAATAAGCGTTTTCACCTCACATTCACGAGTGACACTGAAAGGTATGAGTGATTGGTGACTGAGATTGCGGTCGTAAACCTTTAATCAGATACCAACAACTCAAAGGGTGCGTTAACTTATTTGTAAATGAGAAAGGGGCCCCTTTGACCCCCTTCCCATGAGTAAATCTTGACAAATATTTCAGAGAGAGCTGGAAGAGGTCCTATGGTCTACTGTCAACTGTCAGTGAAAGTTTTTTTTTTTTTTAAACTAACATTTTTGGGGGTTGAGCATTTGAGACCTCTTCTATATACTTTAGTATTTAATCAGATATGTATGAACTTTGCGGGCTCCGGAGATCAGCCATGGGACTTGTCTGCTTCCGCTTAGGGACTTTTTTCTGTTCAATTGCCTCTATTTAACTGTCTTGATAGAACGACCAGTAGAGGTCAGTAAAATATCAGAATTGCTTTCAGCTGAGGGACTTTCTTTTTTTCATTTTTCTGGCAAATGCCTCTATTTAACTTTCTTGATAGCAAACGACCAGCAGAGGTCAGTAAAATACGAGAATCACTTTAGCATTGTCTATATTCCAGTTGATAGAAATTGTCTTCCGCAAGCACCCGTAGACAATAATATTTTTTTCAATTCTTGTATTTTCAGTGATATGACCACCGAAGGCCATGATTTTATATTAAAAACTGAGTTTTGGACTATACCATTTCCTACTACCATTTCCTGCTGAAAGGCAATATTTCTCTCCATGTGTTCCCATAACTGGTGTGTCACTCAATTTGGTGCTTACGTTCCCTCCATGTTAAAGATCAGTAGATGTTTCTGAACCCAGGCTAATGTGCTTCATAGCTAAATACAGATAAGGTCCCAAAGGCGAGACCAATTGCATTGCAAATGCTTGTTTTAAATACAGTCTTTGAAAAAAACAGGCCGTACTCTTAAAAAAACCTTTTAATTAAACACGCTCACAGACATGCTGGTTTGCTTGTACCTTGCAGGCCACCATCCCTGTATTGTGGCCAGTTGCAGAGGGTCACACATTGTGAACTGCCAAATGAATACTCATTATGCAGGTCGTTCTGTAGCCCCCTGACATTTGGTATTTTGTAAACAATCAATGTTGGTCAGTTGGCAAAGTAAGATTTGATTCCAAAACGTTGATGTGTAATTTGCAACTACTTTTGGAGAATTATTTCTTAGTACAAGAGTCTCCTAATGAGGTGGTATTGGTGCATCACAGTCGAAGGAACTTATGTGCCCATGTAGGAGCCTAATCTCAAAGGTAAATATGCATGCATTTACTCACATATATGTTTAATATTGCACTTAGGTGCAACTCTGCAGTTCTTTGCTTTTCACTATTTCAAAGTGTAGATTTCCACTAGGGTGTCTCCAGTGTTTTCTATGAAAAACTTTGCAGTACCAGTGATTAGCCATGTATGGTGCTTAATTTGCTCCAAGGCTGGATAGGAGTACATTTTTACCTGTTCTGAACACTTTAGGGATGTAGTAACTTTAGCAATGTACTTACTCCACCATGGGTGTGTATTTATATTTGTTGTCGTTCTTGCTGGTGTCTCTAGGGCAATACAACCCCAAGCCTGAAGACCATGCAAAATAGAGGCTTTTCCATAGAGTGGAGATTGTGTGGCAGGAGACATGTCAATGGCAGAGGAGGACAATACTGGTCCCACTGCCTTCGAGGAGCACATTGCACACTGTGTGCATCTAGTGCTGCATGTATGCCACTATGCTGTAGGTCTAGCGCTGCTTTCTAAAGCACTGCAAATCTGTTGCATTACGTTGTAAGATAGTATACGTAGCAAAAGTAGATACATTTTCCAAAATGCTTATTTTTTTATATAGAGGAGTCAGAGCCTATCCTATTCTGCTTGGACTTCATGCACCTGCATCCCTTGAGGGGCGATCATGTTGGGAGGGGCACCACTATAAGAACTGCCCCACCCAGTATCGCTTGCTCATTATTCTGAATGCAGGAACACCTGTTCAACATGTACCTTCTCACGCTGATCAAGTCTCTGAAGGAAAGGATAGTGGTCACCTTCAATTATGCCGATGACCTACAACTATTGTTCACAATCGACAACTCTCCCCAGCCAATATCTGACATTCAGACTACCATGCAATTCATACATCACTGGATGGTTCGCAATCACCTAAAACTAAATCCAGGCAAGACCGAGCTAGTCCTGACGGGTGGCAGTCGCAACTTGTGGGGCCCACATTAGTGGCCAAATAGATTAGGACCCCCAAACTTTCTCCATCACAGTAAACATCCTTAGAGTCACTGTAAACAATGACCTATCCATAAAAACACATGTAGGCTCTGTGATCTCCACCTGCTTTTTTCAGCTGTGTAAAATTAGGAAGATAAGCAGGCTACTTACCAAAGCAGCTGTGAAACAGGTGTTAATAGCCATGGTCCTATTACGTCTAGACTACGCCAATGCAATCTATCTTGGTATACCACTTTGCCTTACAAAACGGTTAAGGATGGTACAGAACAAAGCAGCAAGACTGATTTATAAACAACCCAGTGGGCAACATGCCTCCCACTTCTAAGGAAGCTGAACTGGCTTCCTAATTCCCAACATGTGCATTCAAATTTGGCTGTCTGGTATTTAAATCTCTGAATGGCCAGAGTCATAGACAGCCTCTTCTCACAATACACCCCCTCATGCAACCTCATGTCTGTCCCTACCTTCAAACTGAAGCACCAAGGGGGTTGTAGGTTTGCAACTCTGTCCCCCAGACTGTGGAATTCCATCCCCCTGGAATCAGGTTCAGCACTGATCTATTGAGATTCAGAAACTTAGCTTTACATCCAAGCCTACCAATAAACTGCTCCAGGTTTGGCATTTCCTAGTATCAGCACCATGAAACCAACCGGTGTATGAGCGCTTTATAAAACTTTTTTAACATAACAGGAGCAGAAGTAGATTTCCCCGCAGTGGTCCGCAGTAGTCCGCAGGAGAACAGCTGAAGCGACACCGGTAATCACCTGGGACATCAGCGACCAGTTTTCATCAACCAGAGGCTTCGGAGGTGTTTCTGTGGACTTTGCAGGAAGACTCGCCGTCTTCTGTTTTGCCAACTCTTGAGAAAACACGTAAGTAGAGACAAGGCAGGTCTCAACGGTAAGTGCGCTGCGCTTGTATTGTGAAGCTGGCATTCCTAGTCTCTCTCGTGAGGCCAATCCTGCAAGTACAGAATCTTGCAGCAACCCTTAGGAAGTGACTATGTTTATATAGAACAGAGCAAGGGAAATTAAGGCAATCAAGGATCATTAGAACAAATAGGGAACATTTACAGAATTGTTTTGAGAGCCATCATTACTCCTTATGATTATAATTCTGTTGACATCTGCTTGCAGATTAAACTGAGATAAAGACTAAGGGCCAGATGTAGGACCCTTTTTCGAGGCCGCAAATTGGAGATCTTGCCATTTGCGGGCGCAAAAAAGGGTAATGGCATCTACAAATGCTATTTTGCGAGTTACTGACTCGAAAAATAGCATTTGCGACTCACGCTATTAGCAAGGGGCTTATCACCCTAATAGTGAGTCACCTGGCTATGTACTAATGTTTTGTGATCGCATTTGCGGCCACAAAACACTCGCAGTTTACCACCTGCTTCAAGTAGGTGGTAAATCACTTTCAGATGGGAAGGGGTTCCCAGGGGACCCTTTCCCCTTTGTGAGTATGTTAGAAAATATTTTTAAGAGCAGGCAGTGGTCCCAGAGACCACTGCCTTCCCTTAAAAAAATGAAAACGGGCTGCATTAAAAAAAAATACTGCTTTATTAAAAAAGCAGTCACAGACATGGTGGTTTGTTAACCCCAGCAGGCCACCATCCCTGTCAATGCTAGCCATTCCTAATTAATAATTAATTTTAATGAGGCATGCAATTTGTGACCCCATTAGGAATCGGAAACAGTGTCTGAGACACTGTTGTGCATCCCAATTAGCAACTCACAAATTGCGAGTCGTAAATGCGACGCAATTCACGACTCGCTAATTAGCGGGTCGTACATCCTGCCCTAAGGGGCTTATTACAATGTTGGTCGGAGTTGCCTCCAACTGACAGCGTCTCAGTTTCAGGACCGACCGAACTCTGGTTGGGGGTTCCGACAGCCTGAATACAATGCGACCGAACAGTGTTCAGTCGTATACTTACATTACTCTATGGGAGCTTGTCTTACGGCCATAAACCTGCTGTAATATGGACTCCCATAGAGAAATGGGGGTGTGTGTAAAACCCTGCACCCTGTGGCAGGTACCACATGGGCCTGCCACTCAGGACAGGGCTTTACAGGGCTGCACCCTAGGTACTCCCTCAGCCACCAACCCTAGGCAATGAAGGCAAGGGGGCTCTTCTAGGGGTCCACAAAGTTGCTTTCTGACAGCCTTTCCATGGGGACACCGACATCGTAATCCCGACAGTGGAAACGTCGTCCATAGGAGATTACGGTGCAGTTTCAACTGTCGGGAAGACTTTGAGAGCCAGTCGGAACTGTGTCTGAATGACCGGCCGGTTCACGCTCTGACCGTCAACATCATAATTTATCAGTCGGACCGCAAACCGACCGTGTCAGTCGGAAAGCCTCTGACCTTGGTCGGAAAGCTTCCTACTAGTGGTCAAAGGCTTTCAGACTGACTTGTAATCGGCACCAAAGCCTCTTCCAGAATCGTATATGGTAGATGACATTCTATGCTCTGTGTATTTCCCCAGTCCAGTATGTAATGCTCGTTATAATGGTCGTCTAACGACACTACATGACTCAGGACCTAAACCGGTTGTGCCTCATTTCTTAAGGTCGTGTACATTACCAAGCCATTCACACAAAAGGAACACAAAAAAGGTTACATTCACAGGTAATAAATCAATCAGACCCTAGTATGTATGTTGAAATAAGATTATGCAGCACCAAAATATACCATTGTTGATGCTCTTTTTCAGATCCCCCTCCCTAATCCCCCTTCCCTAACACCCTTTCTCTAGCCTGCCCACTCCAGTAGTCGATGCTGTCATTGCATGCAGACATGGTGGTGCCTGGAGGTAGACCTCTGAAGTTCATCGTACATGTCCTGAGGAACGACAGTGCCCATGACACTATTAGCATGTCTGTCCCTTCCACATTTACTACAGTACAGTATCTCTATTTATGCAGAGATCTCCGCCACAATCGTCGCTTCCCGTTTGACTTTGAAGTTCAGCTTCTTCAGGGGAATCCGTATAGATTACGTGGTACAAGGAGAATATTTTTTGGGGACATTCTCCTATTTTGTAAAAGAATATGTAGAAGAAGTGTGATTATGTAATGGTAAGTATTCATTCACCAGTATGGGCTTTTGACATAATAAAGGTCATTTCATTCAATTCTATGCTGAAGGGATCTAAAATTTAAAGCAGAAGCTAGAGTACCAGTTGAGACGATTTAACACCCTGTGCATTTCCAAGTCAGAGGCATTTCAGCCATAGTGTTGCTAGTGGCCATAGCTGATTTGCATATGGCCATGTCTGACCTGGGGTTGTGTGGAGTGCAAAAAAACGATGGATTTAGGCCCAGATCTCTGTACTGGGGTGAATGTATGACATTGTTCTGCATTCTGTCCATCAATTGTTGTTTTTGCATTTGTCACGTCGAGTGGGATGGCTATGCTCAGACATGAGTCCCATGCTCTCCACACCACTGGAGTCAAGCTATCCAGGCCGATGACGGCTGATAGCCAGAAACCGGTCCTTGGATGCTTGATTCCGGTCCAGGAAAGACATGACTTGGCAGTTCGGGCTGGACTGTTCCCATGAGGCACAGGGTCAAGGCTGATTTGCATATGGCCATGTCTGACCTGGGGTGGTGTGGAGTGCAAAAAAACGATGTATTTAAGCGCAGATCTCTGTACTGGGGTGAATGTATGACATTGTTCTGCATTCTGTCCATCAATTGTTGTTTTTGCACTTCTAGAAGTTGGCATATCTGTGTCATAAATGTGAATAGACTGTCTGGCTTGTGATTGGCTGGAGCTGGCTGGTGTGCCTGGCTCCAAGAGTCAGGATGGGTGTGCCCCGGAGGTGAATGGAGAGATCTACATGTTGATGGCAGGGAGGAGTGCACCTGGGACCTGAATAGGGCTGGGCCTTCCCTACACAATGGTGGCCCGCCCCCTGTTGTGCGACTGATGACCCTAGCCTGTCCTGTGAATAGGGAGAGGGGCTGAGCACAACAAAGTGCTCTAGAACCAGCTGCGACTGGTTCTCCCCCTGCCCTGCAGCCTGAAACAAGGGCTTTATGTGTATACAAAGGGGCTGTGACCCCATGAAAATGTTCTCTGCCTGATCCTAAACTTGAGGGGGGCCTGCTGCTGCTGCTGGGCGCCAGGAGGACCGCCACTGGGTGCTGCCTCCCTGCCTGGAGGGCCCTGTGAGCTGGCCCCTGGGCCCAGTCTGTCCCCCCCTTTTCCTGCATTCTAAAAGGACTTTTTCCTGAGCTTTGCCCTGTACTTTTGTACCTTTAAGCGCCTTATTCCTGAAGTTCACTTCTATTTTGTGATTCCCGTACTGAGGGATTCCCACGGCGTGGGGATCCCCCCTTTCTTCATTTTCGGTGCGGGTGCCCACCCCGCTCCTTTGCCTTGTTAATATCCCTCGCGGGTGCCCACCCCGCCAGGGACTTGGTGCTGTGGTGCCTATTATTTTTTTATTTAGCCCCCGCGGTTGCCCACCCCGCCAGGGACTTTATATTTTATCGTTTGCCTACCCCGGATGCCGCCGACAAAGAAATCAACACTACGGACCGCCACTCTGCCCACGGCGACCTGGAAGTGCCCCAAAGGGAAGCAGGAAGCATCGGGAGCCTACCCAACGCTCCTGCGTGTGGCCGGAGGAAACGAGTGGGAAAGACTGCTGCAGCAGTCCGCGAGCCTCGCGGGCTCCAGGACGAAGTCCCGGTCCTGAGGAGGGGGACCGTGTGAAGCGCTGGCTGTAGGTAGCCCGGGGCTACCTTGCTTGGAGAGAGCCCCGCCCCCTGACGAGGAAGGTCCCAGCCATCAGAGAAGTGCTGTTGTCAGCGAGGCTCCCCAAGTGAAGGGAGAGCCCCGCAGCCCAGGAGAAGAGCCGTCCCAGGAAGCAGCACCGGAAGAGGAGCCCCCGCCACAGGTACTGGTGAGTGGGGCTGTGTTGTGCCACTTGTGGGGGGCTCCATGCACTCCCTAGTGTGACTGGCCCAAGCGGAGTGACCCGGTCCATCTCCAGAGCGGGCTCGCCGTTGCGGGCCATTCCAGCGTGTAAGGGGCATTTGGTGTTCAGAGCCCCGTGGCTCCAACGTTAGTGGCAGCATTTTAGTCTGGAGCCCACAAGGTTCCACGGGGGCATTGTTATTTCGAGCCCACGAGGCTCCAATGATTGCAGGGGCATTCTGTATCTAGAGCCTGCAAGTTCCCACGTTGTTTTGGGCCCTATTGTTTATTTGAGAGCCCCAGAGGAGAGACAGGAGGCACCCTGGTGCCAGGCTTTGTTCCCCAGCTGCCCAGCACTTAGTGGGCAGCTGCATCGTTTAGGTCTGTTGCGCATTCTTCTTTGGCTGCCTGCGCAGCCAGCCCAGACGTTCTGGACATTGGGCCTGTGAGCGCCTGTGAGCCCCTGAGAGTCCAAGTTGGCCTGGGGTCAGTTATGTGATTTTTGGCACAAATGTGATTACTTGCCTAATGTGATCTATGCATAATATGCAATGCCTTTATGCCTATACCTCTACATGTGTTTTTCATGCCTAGGAGGTTGTTTTACCTAGTATAGTTATGCTAGTGAGTTCATGGTTCCCTGCGTGATATATGCCTAAGGTGGTTAGGATTGCATAGTGTGTACCTACCCTTTCTACCAGTGGTTACTGGTTGTGTTCTACACTTGTTCTTTGGTACTACAATTATCCTATGTTCTAATTGCTATTTCTACAAAGTGCTAGTTCTACTAAGTGCTACTCCTGACAGTGGCCCACGTCGCCCTGTCTGGTGTATATAATCCCCTGTAAATACTGCCCAGTGCCAGTTGGCACAGTGTAATTATGTGATTAAGATCTAATGTGTTTATGGTAATACAAAGGCTATTTTTATATATAACCTTGTGTGGAGTTACTTTTGTTGTTGCTCGTGCCAAGCTACCAAGGGGGTGAGCAGGGGTTATCTTGGTGTGTGACTATCTTGCCCTGACTAGAGTGGTGGTTTCTGCCTGGCTTTGGCACAAGCCTTAGCCAACCAGAAATCCCATTTCTAACAGTGGGCATTGGTCATATTTGGTAGAATGGGAGCAGGATGTGACCACAGTCAATCCCTTTTGCCAACACCCACTGCACGCAGCTGAATAGTGTGCAGTGAGGGAAGGTCATACATGGTATGAATGGGCCGTGCAGCCCACTCCTGCTGCATACAGATGACGGCCTTGTGCAGAGAGGGATGGCCACCCACTGCAAGTTGGATGCAGGCCCTGGCCACCTACCGTCAACCCTACAGCACCTGGAGGAAGTCCATGTGCAGAAGGGATGGACCTACTGCAGACGGCTGTGTGCCGGGTCTGGCAAAGAACAAGCGTTGTGAACCAACTTTTGCTATGCATGGCCAAAGTCCTGTTGACAGTTGGGTGCAGCTGTGCAGGGCATTGCAACTGGTGTGCAATTTACGGTTTATATGGCTGTTGTGTGTGTTATGGATTGTAGTCCGAAACGTAAATTGCTAATTTCTGTTCTATTACTATTTTAATGTATGACGATAATGATAAGTGTGGTTTTGAGAGGGGTATAGTAAACCTTACAATCATTAACATAGCTTCATGCTGTTATATTGCTCAATATTTTAGCAAGGGGCTATTTAAATCATGATATTCCAGTAGTAAGTCCTCATCCTCATACCCAGACACCCATCCTTGCAATCACTTATTCAACCATTCATCTATGCACACAATCCTCATTTATGCACTCACTCATCCACCAAACAGTACGCACAATGTGTTTGTTAACCATTCCACATAACCACACACACAAAAAACACACCAATCAAGGAAGAGCAAGTGGTCTTTCCAAATGCTTCCTTTGCATGTTTGCTTCTGTTGGCACGAGCTTGACCCCTGTATTTCCGCCATAGTTGACTCAAAGGCTACAATACTTGTAATCATTCTCCCAATACAATGTCATAGCAAACTCTTTGACAAAATGGTTATTAACACTTAAAATGTAAATGCACAATCCTTATACTGCATTTGTGTACTCAAAGAGCATGGAACACAATCACATCAGCTCTATAAACACATTTAATTGCATATGATCCAAGCAAGCACCATATATTACATTACATATTCCAAAGGTATTATAATAACTAAACAGATATAATGTACACATCATCTTAAATACATTAATAGGGAATGTTATAGTATTATACATGCTTCAACCTGCCTGAAATACCCTGCTTTGAAACCCTTAATAGCCCTCAAAGAGTGCTATGAACTTAAATATTATTATCCGTTTATTAAACTTTCAGTTTCGCATTTCAATCATCCTCTGAAGCGGTGGCATGGATTCCTAATATAGCCTCCATTATGCTAATTCCCTTTTTAATGAGTCAGAGCCTGTGACATGAAAAATATAATTGTTTGCATTGTAATAATAGCCATAAGTCAAAGTATTCCCCTCGCTTGAAGGCATTCTCAGATTGTGAATCTCATAGCAATTTGCTCTAAGGGAATCTCTTTTTTATTGTTACTCCTGAACGTATGTAATTAAAAATAAATGTGCTGGATTGGACACAATTCTATAGGAGACTATTTAGAAATGCATTCCAAACAGATCATCATGAA
The DNA here is from genome assembly GCF_964261635.1 of Lissotriton helveticus. NCBI lineage: Eukaryota > Metazoa > Chordata > Amphibia > Caudata > Salamandridae > Lissotriton > Lissotriton helveticus. The sequence goes on along the minus strand of NC_136072.1, from coordinate 146,877,981 downwards.
TTAAAAACAGATTGCAGAGTGAAATTTGCTGATGCCGGGTACCGATTAAAATGCGAAGCCTCTTCCAACTCATTTTCAGAAACGAAAAAATGCACAGGCAGTGGGATTGGGGATTCTCAACACTGCAGAAAGAAAAGAAAAAAACAGCCACAAATAATGTATTGCATTTGCAGATGGGGGAAATAGTAATTTTACCCTTGCGATGATTCACTTATTGAACTTCCTGACGTGCAAAGTGCGCACGTGGGTGCGTGGCAGGCAAAATTCCTCTTATTTTCTTGATTGATTAAGGACTCCTAATAAAACTTGCAACTGCTGCACATGCCCTGCCTAGCAAGGATTGCCTTGGCACAATGCTGGGTCAGTGGCATGGACAATGATCACGACATGTCAAGCACGTTGACATGTATGCACTCTGAAAGGCCTGTACGTTCCTGGTAATGCTTCCATATGTAATGTGGTTAAAGGGTCAGGAGGCTGCTGATGTCAGTGCTCCACCCATTGGCTGATGGAAGCTAAATCATTGCAGAGAACCTGGATTTGCATCATGGCCTAGCTCTCACCCCCAATAACAGGTCGTCTTTCACAGTTCTGCAAATGTCACAGCATCTTCTGGCTAACTGGCCCTTTCTGAAAGAACATTTCTCCTCTTTGCCCACTTTCTGCGCATGTACAATTGTCTGGACAATATTGCCCTCTTCTCGAAGTGTCAACTGCTCTTAAATTAAATGGCTGCTTTATAGTTATCGGCCTGAACCAAATGCCTGAAGTAGAAGCACATGAGAAAGAAGACTCGTAGTTCTATTTCTCACAATCACTTACCCTTTACAGAGAGAGGAAAAAATATATTTTCTTACCCCATTCCTGTATATTCTCCACAGTTGCACCTAAAACAAAGGTGAAACTAAATAACGGTGGTTGGTGCCTGATTTGGTAGTGTTTTGATTTGCCTATATACGGCCTCATTTAGAGTGCTGCAGGGATTCTGCGCAATCACAGAACTATGCGTCGGATTTGGGACATCAGTATATAGGGACCGATTCATCCTACCACCTTAGTACCCATGAGCCCAGGACTGACTAGCTATAGTGTCTCACTTGCCCTCCCACTCACTCATAGAGGAGCAAGTGATTAAAACACCCCAGACATAACACTCCTGACTCTCTCAGGAATCGTGGTTACAAGACATTCCTTTTCGCTCACACTCTTGTTCTCATTCACAATAAGTACTGACAGAGACATGAACAAGTTTAAAATATTCATTTTAACTAACATGCTCTAATACAGTAAGAACAATTGATGGACAGAATGCAGAACAATGTCATACATTCATGCCAGTACTGAGATCTGGGCCTAAATCCATTGTTTTTTTGCTCACCATGCCATTCCAGTTTGGACCCAGCTATATGTTAGTCAGTCTTGACACTGCACCCAATGAGAACATTCCAGCCCGAAATGCCAGGCCAGGTCCTCCCTGGACTGGAAAAACGCATCCTAGAACCAGTTTTGGGCTTTCAGCCCTCATCAGCCAGGATAACTTGACTCCAGTGGCATGGAGAGCAGGATACCCACATCTGGGCATACCCATACAAATCGGGGTGACAAAGGCAAAAATAACAATTGATGGACAGAATGCAGAAAAATGTCATACATTCACCCCAGTACGGAAATCTGGGCCTAAATCCATCATTTTTTTCTCACCATTCCAGTTTGGACCTAGCCATATGCAAAACAGCCTAGACCCTGCACTCAATGGGAACAGTCCAGCCCGAATGCCAGGCCAGGTCCTCCCTGGACTGGAAACAAGCATCCTAGGACCGGTTTTGGGCTTTTATACCTCATCAGCCAGGATAGCTTGACTCCAGTGGCATGGAGAGCACGGAGCCCATGTCTATAAGCAGAAAAATGCATAGCACAAATACGGTCAGCATAGCAAGTAGTCTGTAAATCATTAAAGGTGCTGTCATGATATACGACAGAGTAGCCTAACCTCGCTCCCCTTGTATAGAAGCAAGATGATTATATAATAGAAGATCTCGGGGTGTTTTCTGCAGACCCTGTACCTCAGTCTATCAATGGTAATTCTACATGAAAGGTGCTGTCTTGCTATTTTCCCTGGAAAGTTCCCTCTCCAAGGGTGTCCTACCTACCCATGTATTCCAACAAGACCAACATACGTATTCTCAAACAACACTTGTAATGTTTGCTTTGTGAAAGGTCTCTTTTATGATTCTGCCAGAGCACAATCGAACTAGGATGGTACCGCTATTTCCTGGATTAATCTTCCCTTCTCTCGCACTGGCAACCTAGATTTCCCAAAAACCTTTTGGATGACAGGAAGTGAGGTCGTTTTTCCTCCCATTCATCCTCATGGGCAAGAGGAGGACCAATGCTTTGGTAGAGAGTGGAGAGGGTGTTTAAATGTAGCTAAATGTAATTCATGCTGGGTCACAGTGTGCCTTGAGGTAATCCCTTCAAAGTACTAAAGGCTGATATAGGTTTGATAAGGTAATGCACATGAACTGAACGTTTGTGACTGACATCATACCAAATTACATCACATCACATCACACACATGAAGCAGATAAGGCAGGTCCAGGTCCTCATCTCTGCCACAAATGGAGACAGCACAGATTCGCAGATTTTACCCTTGCATAGAAGGGTGCAGAATTTATGAGGCAAACAGGGAGAGACAAAACAAACTTTGCAGGGCATGGTGGGGAAGTAAAGGTAACAGGCGAGGCAGGGAATGTTTAGTAAAACATCACGAGAAAAGGTAATTGGGATTCAAAGAGAGGCAGTGTCCTATGACCCAAGCAGAAGGGTGACAGCAATGTAGCAAATACATTTTGCTCGATTAAAGAAAGTTAAAATGCTTCCTTTCTTTTACTTATTCATATCTTTGCTTCTGGACTATTTAAACACTCTTCTATTTAAAGACACATTTAGTTTTGAGCTATCCTGCTAAACCGAAAGGACACATAGGTCTGCATATCTTAGATTTGAACTCCAACAATTTGATCACTGAAGAACCCTAAACAATACCCTTGTTTCTGTGAAGAATCCCATGCTCGCCCCTAGCAGGCTGGCTCTAGCAGCAAGGCCATGCTCAGAGAAATACACATGCTACTTGACCAACCATTAACTAAAATAACTGTACAATTAAGAAAATAAGAATGCAAAAGGTCCACACCAATTATTTTTAAAGATAAGAACTTAATGGGTAAAATGACACCTGATGTAAATGTCAAAAGTTAAATAAAGAAACTAATTGTGATGTTTGTCGATAAAACCAGCTTTGAACAAAAAGGAATACTAATAACACATTTGTTTTTTGCAAATTGATAAACCAATACTCCCAGCAATGCCCACCAGCCAGGCTTTCCTTTTGGATGAGCTTCTCTTCATCTTCAATGCAAGTCCAAAGAAAAATCTCATTACCGCTGGTGCTGAAGATTTAACAGCACCAGAAACAGCTTCCACAGTGCGGGGGATGTTCTGCTGCTTCCAACTACAAGGGTGAAGTTCCTTGTGGATATGAGTAAGAAGTTAATTTTCTTCCAAGTAGGGAATAGCTCCCTCTTTCAAAGACACTTCTGAACTCTACAGCCACAGGAAAAGTCTTCCACAGGATTAGGAAACCTTTAGTTTCCTGTTCCTGTTACACTTCTGTAAAATACCACAGACCATAGGTCTCAGAGGGGCCTTCTGGGAACAGAAATTCAAGGCAGAGCTAAGGAAAATTCTCTACATAATACTTTCTCAGGTAGACAGGAGTACTTCAGTGCAGCTACTGGTGAAGTATATTTAGTTCACCTGCTTCAGACAATTCACTTTCATGAGATATCAAGATGGGCAATTTGAATGGTATAACGAGGCAACTTTTATTCACAATTCTTCATCAAAGTGATCTACAATGTCCAAGCTTTACCCTTTCATATTGTGCAATAGAGTGAGGCTCACATCTTGTTGTATGGATGTGTCTTTTCCTACTCCCTGTGAGCAACGCTATTACCAGAGGCTCTCTTAGGCAAGTGTGATCGATAAGGCACAGAGCCTAATCTGTCCTCCCTATTCTGGCCATGGCGTGGGTCTCAATTATTCTGTCAGCTACTGGCTGCCAAGGATGAAAATTATGTCTAAGCAAGGAGCAAACTTGCACTAAGGTTGGAATCCGGTTATTAAGCATTTTATAGTGTTTAGTCAGACTATCTACAACAGCTACCAAATTTATATTTGAACCATAAGTTTAGGCTCAAAAGTTTGTCTGCAGAAAATACAACATTTTAAAACCAGTTCTCACAGTTTAAGGTAGAAGTAGGAAAATAATGTCCTTCACACCTACACCTCATATCTGCACTCGGTACACCTGTGCATAAACTGTGCATACATACTATGAATTCTAAATTGATGGTTACGGCAAATCTAGAAAATAAATGTTCTTATAAGCCAAGCAAGAGTAGCTGGGTCTCAAAAAAGATGTCCAATGCAAAATATGAGAGGAAACCAGGCGAAAGGTTTTACTTGGTTACACTTAAGTTTTTTTTAGAGATTTTCTGCAAATAAAAAGCTCACACACTCTCTAAAATGCAATTGCTGCATATTAGAGACATGATGGGATGTGTTAGTGGATTAATGTTAATAAGCTACATCAGTCTTGCACGCTGTGCATCATGCATTAGTGATAATGTGAAAATGCGATGATTTAAATTACGACAGTAGAAATGTTCCAATGCTGAGAGCATCTTGCCCCCCCCCCCCCCCAGTATTCCAGGAATTAACACCATTATACATGTTTAGGTTTGCCTCAGCAATCATTTCTGCATTTTCAGAACCACATCATCATTCATTACACTTAACTACATAAAAATGTCTCTCAAAGATTGAGCTATGAGGCATTTAGGCAGTCACACATAGGCCCACTACAGTCATTTTCTTCCATCACTCATAAACCATAGAACAACCTCCTACTCCACATCAGAGCCTCCTCCTCTCTCCTTGGAATCTGCAAGAAGCCAAAGACCTCAGTTTTCAATTAACCAAGATTCCCTAGGTAGGGTTACACACACTCACCTGTTCAGTGCCAGAATACCATTGCTGTTTATATAGTTTGCTTTTTTAAATATAACATATTATATCATCACAGTTTATAATCGGAAGTGACATTTCAATCAGTATTTTGGTAAGCGAGTTAGCTCCATCTACAGGGGAAAGATTTGGAAATAAAAACAATTTCTATCCCTTCCCAAAGAAAATGGCTAATGGGGACCATAAAATAGTCCAATGGTTTCTCATCTGTAGAGTGAGCTGACCATCGCTAATCGACTTAGTGCGGGATATTTCCCTAATAACTGAATTAAAACTGAAGGGTTTTCATTCGGGATGGAAGGAACTTGCAGAGTTTTACCAGTGGAGTTCCACTGAGTTACCTAAAAACTCTGCAAGATTCTGCAGAGTTCTGCAAGCAACTGACTTTTGATCTGTTGCACTGACTTTTATCACTTGGAGCTTCTCCCACACTATAGAATCAGAGTAAATGGCATCACGCGGCACGCCACAGGAAGCTGCTTCTTTTTGCAGCTCGAGTAGTTTTTCTATTCAAGTGCCAGCTTTCACAACGCGAGAGGCAACTTTCTCAATGCGAGATGTAGGGACCTGCCATGTCTGTCCACATTGACCAATGTAGCTAGGAGGAGGTCTAGCACTCATTTTTTCTCACTGGCCAACTTGATGTTGGAGAGCCGCACACTGAAAAAACTCCGCCATCTGGGGGGTTGGCAGAGATTTTGCTAAAGTCTGTGCTCCAAGTGGAGTGTGAAGTGGGAAAAATGCGGTGATCTCTGCCGGCAGAATGGAGTTTACCGCCCACCCCTAATTTTCATCATGGAGAACTGCACATGTGCCAATGATTTTGCATCATGTCAGTCAGTGTTCACCAATGCCCTACTGCTTTTTCATATGCTGTCTTTTAATTTTCTGGTTTGCAGCGTTTCAACAGATGATGTCTATTTCTGTTCACAACTGATTTCTTATGCATTCATGGATTAAGTTAAGGTGTCATTATCTATGGTTGTATGGTATACTCGTTGTAGCCTACAACAATGACAGTGAAGTTACTACAGTGCTGGGAATGATTTGGCATACTTTGTGGGTGTTTAGTGATGTTACCTCACCTAACAACCTTACACCTCCTAGTTCTCCTCTTAAAATCTATTCATACATGGCTCAGTGTAAGTACATGCTTGAGTCGTGTGCTTTCTGGATATCATGCCTCAAGTTTTTCAGCTTTGCACACCACTAGAATCTGCAAGCACAGAATGTTCTTCTTCTTTATATAGATGAACTCTACTTTTGAAAGGACAACATTTCAATAGGCTGTCCTATCTACTCAGACCATCTTATGTACTGCCATCTCCCAAATTTGGAGATACCACCAGCCTATCTGTCTTCTTTACTTCTTGAAAGGGCCTCCATCACAACAGTTCCCTTCAAGCTACAAAACATTTGGTGGCCAGCTGCCATTGGTTTTGAAAGCTCTTCGCCAAACTTTTAAACCTTTTTTTCTTTTAGAAACAAGTTCCCTCTGCATTTACACACACAGAATACTATGCAAAAAATAAACTTTGGAGCAAATCATAAATAATCTCACATTTCTGTGAGGGAACGTTCCAGAATTTGTGCAGATATACAAGCTTCCTCCCACCTAATGTTTCCACACTTCTCTTGATATAAACAGTACCCCATTTGTGCAGCTGAGCCTAGTCCCATGACAGGAAAAGCTCCAAACATAATATGAAGTCATCCTATTTCATCATCAAAATCAGCTCACTTTGACAATGTGAGTAGCAGCTTTATTTGGGCTTGTGCTTGGAAGCTATACACGAAAACCTACTAACCCAGGACATTTCTTACAACTAGATGCCTTGGGTTTATCAGAGTGTTATGACTTGCATATATATTACTAAGTGTTCTTATTACAATGCCCTGAAACCCTTAAACTTTCACTAAAATCTCATATTTTTATCACTTTACTGTGAGGGGAACATCTATAATCTGCTGAGATCCACAAAATTCCTACCACCCAGCATTTGAACACTTCTCTCAATAGAAACAGTGCCCTATTTCTATGGCTAGGCCTAGTGCCCATGACATGAATGGATCATACAAAGGACAATCCCCCAGATTCATCATTGTCATGTTTTGCGAGTCCTTAATAGCGATTATTAAGGAATCGCTATTAAAGACTCGCAAAACGGGATTCATGTAGAAATCATAATATTATTTGCGATTTCTACTGCTTCCTTATTTGTGAATCGCAAATTGCTAATCGCAAATAAGGAATGACTCCCCATTCATTCCTATGGGCCTAAAGGCAAATAAGGAATGACTCCCCATTCATTCCTATGGGCCTAAAGGCCCATAGGAATGAATGGGGAGTCATTCCTTATTTGCGATTAGCAATTTGCGATTCACAAATAAGGAAGCGATTTCAAGGGTGCCAGGGGTGTCCAAAGGACACCCTGTAGCACCCCTGAAATGAAAATGTAGACTGATGTTGCGCACACACATGTCCAGAGGACATGTGTGTGTGTAACATACAACTTAGAAAAATGCACTAAAGTGCATTTTTCTAAGTTTTCGCTATTTACCACGAAGTTACACTTCGCGGTAAATAGCGGCCCCATATTGCGACTTCGCAATTTCAAAAAGGTTCATGAATAGCATTTAAAGAATCTCTAATTGAGATTACTTAAATGCGATTCTTCGCAATATAGCGATTTCTAGTTTAGCGATTTTTGCATTTGGGATGATGAATCCCAAATGCAAAAATTGCGCTCGCAAAGGGCCAGATTCTCAGAATCTGGCCCTTTGCGAGCCAATATTAGTATGATGAATCTGGCCGAATGTGAAAACAATATGGACTCCATGCTTGCCAAGCAAACAAAATCTGATGGAAGATCATTTGAGTCAATAGTTTTCCCCTTCCCAATAGATCAACAGCTACACTCTAGATGCTTTAACATTTAAACACATTGTCTGCGGATGATATGGTTATACCTTTTTGCATCAAGAAAGAATTCTCTTCTCCCAGCCTTCAACTTGAGAACACAGAGCATAGGCAATAGATGTCTTGCTGATATAGTGGCCACCAAGCATTCATATTACCTTCTCCCATATTCCACTCATCATGAAGTTACTCAGTATGATTCAGAGGAAGAACATTAAGATGACCTTAAGATCACCATTCTATTAATGTAGACCAAGGTTCTCCTTGTTTAACGAACTAACGTTAGTTCAACTGGTGAAGATGGTGTTGGGTGGAGGATGGAACCTTGTTGAGTACTTGAATGTGAAGAAGTTAGGTTGGAGAAAGAGTTTGACAATTTTATTTGCTGGGAATAATTGGAAGGATGAAAACTATGTGAAAAATTGATCATTGATCGCCATTTATCTTCCCAGGTGTTTTTAAGGGGGTAATGATCTACAGTGACAAAAAATGCTGGTTGGGCAATTGAAAAATGAGCAGACAATATTTACTTTGTCTGAGATGCATAGCACATCATCTAGGGCCAGATGTAGGGGGCCCAATACCGGTCGGTAACGGCCGAAATTACCGATTTTCGGCCGTTACCGACCGGTATTGGCAATTTGGGATGTAGGGGACAGAAAATCGTCCGATTCGGTAAATTTACCGAATCGGTAAAGTTACCGACTCGGTAAAGTTTCCGAATCGGTAATTTTACCGATTCGGTAATTTTACGGAATCACATCGGTTTGCGAATCGGTAAATTTACCGAATCGGTAAAATACCGAATCGGTAAATAAGAAGTGGTAAAATTGTATATTGAGATGTAGGTAAGCCCTTAAATACCGACTTTGCATGAAATTCGGTATTTAAGAGTCGGTATTTACCATGGATTGAACTCAGGTGGTAACCAGGTGCAGCCTATAAAAAAGGACCCAAAAAGCAAATCTTTTTTCACAATGGCGGCATTCTATGCCATTGCGAGATGGCTACGGCTACGGGAGGAAGGAGAGAGGGAATGGCAGAGACAGGAGCAGGTCTACAGAGAAAGGATCACCTTCTTCATCATCACAGAGGCAGAGATACTCCAGATGTACAGGTTGGACCCAGACACCATCTTGGACCTCATCAGGGACCTCCAACCACTGTTGAAGCACACTATCCCAAGGGCACACGCTATTCCACCCCACGTGCAGGTGCTGTGCAGCCTACACCTGCTTGCGTCTGGGAGCTACCAGAGTGTGGTTGCTGCAGTAGGTGGGGTGACCCAGAGCAGCCTGTCACGCTTCCTCCACAAATTCCTTGACGCCATGTTACAGAGGATGGACCATTATATAACTTTCCCTGCAACCCATGCAGAACCTCTCCAAACAAAAACTGACTTTTATCTGATGGCGCATTTCTCCAATATCATTGGCTGCATTGATGGCACCCACATTCCCATTTGTCCCCCTGCTGGCACCGAATACATATATAGGAATAGGAAATCCACCCACACCATCAATGTGCAGGTGATCTGCAATGCCAAGTGCGCCATCACTGACCTTGTGGCAAAATTTCCTGGGAGTACCCACGACTCCTTCATATTTCAAAACAGCGGTATCTATGCACGGCTGACAGCAGGTGAATTTGGTGAAGGATACCTCCTAGGTAAGACACAGTGTGCGACCCCATTAACACCTATTGCAGTAACAAGTACAGGTATGCATGTGAGTAATGTATTCCCATTACCTTTCAGGAGACAGTGCATATGCCCTCCGCTCCTTCATACTCACCCCCTACCTCAACCACTCAACACCCAGCCAAAGGACATATAACAGGGCCCACAAGAGCACAAGAAATGTTGTGGAGCGTACCTTTGGTATATGGAAGAGCAGGTTCAGGTGCCTGCACAAGAGTGGAGGTGCACAGCAGTATACCCCCATCACCTGATGTAAAATCATTGCTGCCTGTGCTATGTTGCACAACCTTGCTGTGAAGAAGGGCACTGAGGTGGAGTTGTCAGACTTTGAGGATCATGATGACGAGATTGCTGTGCCTGAAACACAACCTGCTGGAGTGGCAACACCAAGTGATGGCAGATACAGACGTGAGGAGATTACACGCAACTATTTCTGAGTAAGTAATGAGACACAGACAGGTTGTGTATGGGACCAACGTATTTTAATGGTGCCACAACGTTCAAGCACTTAAGTGCAACAGAATAAACACAATACACGTGGGGACTGTATGTCCCGGGTTACTTCACCCATGACCAGTAATGTCACTTGCACCTGCGTTTGCCCTGAGCCACTAGGATGTTGTTCGCTTTGTTCAGCGTGCCCTGCAGCCTCAGCTTGGCGCCTGGTACTCCTCCGTGTCTCCACATTAGTGCTTGCTATGCTGCTCCAGCTACTAGTGTCATCAGCCTCTGCCACGTCCAGGGCAGGATTCTGTGCTGTCTGCGAAATCAACATTGCCTCTAGTGCACTCGTTATTCTGGCCATGCCCCTGGTGACCTCAGCTGTATTCTGTGTCAACGCCTCCTGCATATTTATGCCCCTCCTGCATAGCAGGGATGTGGCGGTGGCCAAGCGATGGATGGCCGTATTGTGGACACGGGCTTCCCTGCGCCTTGTGTGTGACAGACTATCAAGTTTGGAGCATAGCTGCGTAATTGAGTTGCTCATCTGCTGCATCCCTGCTGCTATGTCCGTATTTGTTTTGGCAACCTCTTTATTTGCCTCCACAATGTCTCTCGTGCCCTTCCCCATGTCTTCTATTTGCACATTCAGGGCGCAGAGTTGGCTTTGGCAGGCTTGGATGGATTTGCCCTGCATCCTTTGAATGCGCACCATGCGCCCCTCCAGCCCACGGAACACAGTGCCCTCACCACGTCCACCTGCACTGCTGAGTCTGCGTTGGCTTCTGCGAGCAGTGACTGTCTCATCTGTAGACTGCCATGCTGCTGATCTCACATCTACGGTGACTTGAGACTCCCCCTCACCCTCTGCTGCCTCCATTAATGGTAGTGAGGCCACGACTGGCTGGTGGGGTTGCAGGAGTGGACTGGAGCAGTGATGGAGAAGTTTCCGGTGAGAATACTAAGGGAGGGGATTGGGAAAGCTGTGGGGAGTGCAGCAACTCTGGGGTCTGTACAGTGTCATCTTCATGGGAGATGCCAGTCGTGTCACCTTCCTCCTGCGAGGCTTGCACTTGGCTTGGGCCTGCTTCCTCACTCTCCTCCCTCGCTGGTGCAGTCCCTTCTGTGTCAGTGGGTCCACTGCCTGATTTGGCCCCTAGGTATAAATATGCGTATGTCAACTGAGTGCTACTGTGTCACAGTCACTACAATAAATGCTATACACATTTCACTTTCATTTATCTGCATTCATTTCACTAACTTGCTTATGTCTGCGCTGTTACACATGGTCTGACATTTGCTGACTACATTTCCCATAATGCATTGCTCCTGTATAGCGATAGCAGTACTGGACTGGGGTTTGCTTGTCCACAAAGGGTAAAGGGAAGCAGGTTGGTATGGGGTGTAATGCAGCGCATGCCTCTTACCTTTTTTTGTTGCAGCTCTGGCTGAGCTGTCCACATCTCCCAGTCCGCAGACGCTGTCTGCCTCAATGGTTGAGGCCACCAACTCCTCCAGGTCAGTCAGGGGGGACTGGGTTCCTGCCTCCACCGGTTAGGCCTGCCTGCTTGTGGATTTCTGCCTTTTTTTTTTGTGAGGCTCCTGAGGTCATAGAATCTTTTTTTGAGATCCTCAGTATTCCTGGTCGTGACTCCCACAGCATTCACTTTTTCTAATATTGCCTGCCAGATTTTTCTTTTGGCAGACTCGGGAACAGTGAGGGAGTGCCTGCCAAAAAGTTTGTTGTGCACTCTCACTACCTCCTCCACAAGTACCTGCAGCTCTATGCTGCTGAACTTTATTTTCCTCTTTCTTTCCGCCTTCTGGCTTTCACTGCTGCTTGCCATTTTTCAGTTGCTAAAGTTTCAAAAGGAACTCTCCCTGCTGCTCCATGACTCTGCTCAGCTCTGACTGCCTCTCCAGAACATTCTAATTAGTTGCAGCTGCCTGTGTAGCCACTTCCTGGTAGGGAGGGGGAGGGTGGTAGCACCTGATTGGCTGTTTTCTTAAGTTTCACTTTTGCTTGCTTTCCGATTCGGAATTTACCGATTCGGTATTTACCGATTCCGTATTTACAGAATCGGTATTTCCCATTCATTCCTATGGGCCTTTTGGCCCATAGGAATGAATGGGAAATACCGATTCGGTAAATATCGATTCAGTAAATACCGATTCGGTAAATTCCAAAAGTCCGATACCGAATTTTACCGATTCGGTAAAAAATACTGATTTTTTTCCCTACATCTCATTTACCGATTCTTGAATACCGAATCGGTAAAATTCGGTTTTTAAGAATCGGTAAATTACATTTACCTACATCTGGCCCCTAATGTTTTAACAGAGCTGTATCCATAGTGCATTGGTACCTAATACTCACCTGAGTAAAGTCAAATTTGTTGTTTTCTCCATCTAATTGTTTCAGCTGCATTGGAGCACAACTTTCCAGGGTGTTTGCTGACCCGTTTGGGTTGGACACTAGACTGCACTTATTTACGTCTTGTAGGTCTGCATCAGGCATACAAAAGTAATAGCATAATATGCCTTAGTTACAGACTTTCATGGAAAGCACTATGAAAGAGAGGTATGTTGATCACATTTGTGAAGAAAGAAGTGGAGGAGAAGCTCATGTTTTTTCACAAGACTGGCTGCATAGAATCCTTGATTCAGGCCCAGTGCATCATGGGAACAGGGCAGACCAAACTACCAAGCCAATTCTTCACCAGAAAGGAGACAAGCTTCCGGGGACCGGTTTCTGGCATTCCAGCCGTCGTCGGCCCAGCTTGCTTGAATCCTGATGGAGCAGAGCCAGAAACCGGTCCCCGGAAGCTTGTTTCCTTCCCAGTATAAGAATTGGCTTGGTAGTTTGGTTTGCCCTGTTCCCATCATGCACTGGGACAGGAACAGACTAATTTGCATGTAGCCAGGTTCTGAGCTGGGATGGTGCAGTGAGCTAAAAAACGGTGATGGATCAAGCCCTGATCTTTGGACTGGGTAAGAGTGGTCTGCTTAATTCGGACACTCTGTTCATCACCACCCCCTTTTCTGAATCATTTTGTCCACCATAAGCGTGGAAGGGTATACTCAGATGTGAGTCCCTTGCTCATTGCACCATCAGGATTCAAGCAAGCCGGGCCGACGACGGCTGAAATGCCAGAAACCGGTCCCCGGAAGCTTGTTTCCTTCCCAGTATAAGAATTGGCTTGGTAGTTTGGTTTGCCCTGTTCCCATCATGCACTGGGAAAGGAACAGACTAATTTGCATGTAGCCAGGTTCTGAGCTGGGATGGTGCAGTGAGCTAAAAAACGGTGATGGATCAAGCCCTGATCTTTGGACTGGGTAAGAGTGGTCTGCTTAATTCAGACACTCTGTTCATCACCACCCCCTTTTCTGAATCCTTTTGTCCACCATAAGCGTGGAAGGGTATACTCAGATGTGAGTCCCTTGCTCATTGCACCATCAGGATTCAAGCAAGCCGGGCCGACGATGGCTGAAATGCCAGAAACCGGTCCCCGGAAGCTTGTTTCCTTCCCAGTATAAGAATTGGCTTGGTAGTTTGGTTTGCCCTGTTCCCATCATGCACTGGGACAGGAACAGACTAATTTGCATGTAGCCAGGTTCTGAGCTGGGATGGTGCAGTGAGCTAAAAAACTGTGATGGATCAAGCCCTGATCTTTGGACTGGGTAAGAGTGGTCTGCTTAATTCAGACACTCTGTTCATCACCACCTCCTTTTCTGAATCATTGTGTCCACCATAAACGTGGAAGGGTATACTCAGATGTGAGTCCCTTGCTCATTGCACCATCAGGATTCAAGCAAGCCGGGCCGACGACGGCTGAAATGCCAGAAACCGGTCCCCGGAAGCTTGTTTCCTTCCCAGTATAAGAATTGGCTTGGTAGTTTGGTTTGCCCTGTTCCCATCATGCACTGGGACAGGAACAGACTAATTTGCATGTAGCCCGGTTCTGAGCTGGGATGGTGCAGTGAGCTAAAAAACGGTGATGGATCAAGCCCTGATCTTTGGACTGGGTAAGAGTGGTCTGCTTAATTCAGACACTCTGTTCATCACCACCCCCTTTTCTGAATCATTTTGTCCACCATAAGCGTGGAAGGGTATACTCAGATGTGAGTCCCTTGCTCATTGCACCATCAGGATTCAAGCAAGCCGGGCCGACGACGGCTGAAATGCTAGAAACCGGTCCCCGGAAGCTTGTTTCCTTCCCAGTATAAGAATTGGCTTGGTAGTTTGGTTTGCCCTGTTCCCATCATGCACTGGGACAGGAACAGACTAATTTGCATGTAGCCAGGTTCTGAGCTGGGATGGTGCAGTGAGCTAAAAAACGGTGATGGATCAAGCCCTGATATTTGGACTGGGTAAGAGTGGTCTGCTTAATTCAGACACTCTGTTCATCACCACCCCCTTTTCTGAATCATTTTGTCGACCATAAGCGTGGAAGGGTATACTCAGATGTGAGTCCCTTGCTCATTGCACCATCAGGATTCAAGCAAGCCGGGCCGACGACGGCTGAAATGCCAGAAGCCGGTCCCCGGAAGCTTGTTTCCTTCCCAGTATAAGAATTGGCTTGGTAGTTTGGTTTGCCCTGTCCCCATCATGCACTGGGACAGGAACAGACTAATTTGCATGTAGCCAGGTTCTGAGCTGGGATGGTGCAGTGAGCTAAAAAACGGTGATGGATCAAGCCCCGATATTTGGACTGGGTAAGAGTGGTCTGCTTAATTCAGACACTCTGTTCATCACCACCCCCTTTTCTGAATCATTTTGTCCACCATAAGCGTGGAAGGGTATACTCAGATGTGAGTCCCTTGCTCATTGCACCATCAGGATTCAAGCAAGCCGGGCCGACGACGGCTGAAATGCCAGAAACCGGTCCCCGGAAGCTTGTTTCCTTCCCAGTATAAGAATTGGCTTGGTAGTTTGGTTTGCCCTGTCCCATCATGCACTGGGACAGGAACAGACTAATTTGCATGTAGCCAGGTTCTGAGCTGGGATGGTGCAGTGAGCTAAAAAACGGTGATGGATCAAGCCCTGATCTTTGGACTGGGTAAGAGTAGTCTGCTTAATTCGGACACTCTGTTCATCACCACCCCCTTTTCTAAATCATTTTGTCCACCATAAGCGTGGAAGGGTATACTCAGATGTGAGTCCCTTGCTCATTGCACCATCAGGATTCAAGCAAGCCGGGCCGACGACGGCTGAAATGCCAGAAACCGGTCCCCGGAAGCTTGTTTCCTTCCCAGTATAAGAATTGGCTTGGTAGTTTGGTTTGCCCTGTTCCCATCATGCACTGGGACAGGAACAGACTAATCTGCATGTAGCCAGGTTCTGAGCTGGGATGGTGCAGTGAGCTAAAAAAACGGTGATGGATCAAGCCCTGATCTTTGGACTGGGTAAGAGTGGTCTGCTTAATTCAGACACTCTGTTCATCACCACCCCCTTTTCTGAATCCTTTTGTCCACCATAAGCGTGGAAGGGTATACTCAGATGTGAGTCCCTTGCTCATTGCACCATCAGGATTCAAGCAAGCCGGGCCGACGACGGCTGAAATGCCAGAAACCGGTCCCCGGAAGCTTGTTTCCTTCCCAGTATAAGAATTGGCTTGGTAGTTTGGTTTGCCCTGTTCCCATCATGCACTGGGACAGGAACAGACTAATTTGCATGTAGCCAGGTTCTGAGCTGGGATGGTGCAGTGAGCTAAAAAACGGTGATGGATCAAGCCCTGATCTTTGGACTGGGTAAGAGTGGTCTGCTTAATTCAGACACTCTGTTCATCACCACCCCCTTTTCTGAATCATTTTGTCCACCATAAGCGTGGAAGGGTATACTCAGATGTGAGTCACTTGCTCATTGCACCATCAGGATTCAAGCAAGCCGGGCCGACGATGGCTGAAATGCCAGAAACCGGTCCCCGGAAGCTTGTTTCCTTCCCAGTATAAGAATTGGCTTGGTGGTTTGGTTTGCCCTGTTCCCATCATGCACTGGGACAGGAACAGACTAATTTGCATGTAGCCAGGTTCTGAGCTGGGATGGTGCAGTGAGCTAAAAAACGGTGATGGATCAAGCCCTGATCTTTGGACTGGGTAAGAGTGGTCTGCTTAATTCAGACACTCTGTTCATCACCACCCCCTTTTCTGAATCATTTTGTCCACCATAAGCGTGGAAGGGTATACTCAGATGTGAGTCCCTTGCTCATTGCACCATCAGGATTCAAGCAAGCCGGGCCGACGACGGCTGAAATGCCAGAAACCGGTCCCCGGAAGCTTGTTTCCTTCCCAGTATAAGAATTGGCTTGGTAGTTTGGTTTGCCCTGTTCCCATCATGCACTGGGACAGGAACAGACTAATTTGCATGTAGCCAGGTTCTGAGCTGGGATGGTGCAGTGAGCTAAAAAACGGTGATGGATCAAGCCCTGATCTTTGGACTGGGTAAGAGTGGTCTGCTTAATTCAGACACTCTGTTCATCACCACCCCCTTTTCTGAATCATTTTGTCCACCATAAGCGTGGAAGGGTATACTCAGATGTGAGTCCCTTGCTCATTGCACCATCAGGATTCAAGCAAGCCGGGCCGACGACGGCTGAAATGCCAGAAGCCGGTCCCCGGAAGCTTGTTTCCTTCCCAGTATAAGAATTGGCTTGGTAGTTTGGTTTGCCCTGTCCCCATCATGCACTGGGACAGGAACAGACTAATTTGCATGTAGCCAGGTTCTGAGCTGGGATGGTGCAGTGAGCTAAAAAACGGTGATGGATCAAGCCCTGATCTTTGGACTGGGTAAGAGTGGTCTGCTTAATTCAGACACTCTGTTCATCACCACCCCCTTTTCTGAATCATTTTTTCCACCATAAGCGTGGAAGGGTATACTCAGATGTGAGTCCCTTGCTCATTGCACCATCAGGATTCAAGCAAGCCGGGCCGACGACGGCTGAAATGCCAGAAACCGGTCCCCGGAAGCTTGTTTCCTTCCCAGTATAAGAATTGGCTTGGTAGTTTGGTTTGCCCTGTTCCCATCATGCACTGGGACAGGAACAGACTAATTTGCATGTAGCCAGGTTCTGAGCTGGGATGGTGCAGTGAGCTAAAAAACGGTGATGGATCAAGCCCTGATCTTTGGACTGGGTAAGAGTGGTCTGCTTAATTCAGACACTCTGTTCATCACCACCCCTTTTTCTGATGCACAGAATCCTTGGGCTGAGGTGGGTGTTGGACCTGTCAGCCTGTGGGTGATCTTCCCCCACATTCTTTTCCTACTTACATCCAGTTATTGCTGAAATTTATTTTCATTGGCCTTAGAACTCTGTGCACTTAATCACTGCTAATCAGTGCAAAAGTGCTTGTCCCCACTCCCCTAAACATGATTTTATTGGCATATACTTGATTTGCATATTTAATTTGCTTTAAAGTCCCTTGTAGAGTGGTATGCATATACACATGGGCTGTAAATTAAATGCTTCCAGTGGCCCTAAAGCACATATTATGGCACCCACTTAAGTAGCTCTCTAAAACATGTCCAAGGTATGCCATTGCAGCCTGATTGAAGTTGCACACTGCCATCTTGACCTGGCATTTAACCCCTTCCATGCTCATGACGGAACGGTTCCGTCATCAGCGTCGGTGCTCCGGTGCTGATGACGGAACATTTCCGTCATGAGCCAATACGCTTTTAAACCCTTCAGCACTGCAGCGAAATTCGCGCAGCACTGAAGGGGTTAAATCCGCTTGCCAAGCCTTACACTCTCCTTTTATTACATATGCGCCACCCCAAAGGTTAACCGTAGTTTGCCCATAAATCAGGGTGCTGTGTAATTGAAAGGTTGAACATGTACTTTTAAATTTTACTTGTCCTGGTAGTGCAAAAGGCCTAAATTATTTTTTTTATTATTGTGAGACCCATCAATCAATCAATCAATCAATCAGCAAATTTGTAGAGCGCGCTACTCACCCGCTAGGGTCTCAAGGCGCTGGGGGAAGGGGAAGTCGCTACTGCTCGAACAGCCAGGTCTTGAGTTGTTTCCTGAAGGAGAGATAGAGAGATGGTCCTGGGTCAGCCGTAGGTGGGTGGGGAGGGAGTTCCATGTCTTGGCCGCCAGGTAGGAGAAGGATCTTCCTCCGGCGGTGGATCTGCGAATTCGTGGGACGGTGGCGAGAGCGAGGCTGGCGGATCGGAGCTGGCGAGTGGGTGTGTAGAATGCGAGGCGGCTGTTGAGGTATTTGGGGCCCATGTCGTGGAGAGCCTTGTGTGTGTGGGTGAGGAGTCTGAACGTGATCCTCTTGTTGACGGGGAGCCAGTGCAGGTCTTTCAGATGGGCAGAGATGTGGCTGTGACGGGGGATGTCCAGGATGAGTCGTGCAGAAGCGTTCTGTATGCGCTGGAGTCTTTTCTGGAGTTTGGCTGTGGTTCCAGCGTAGAGGGTATTCCCGTAGTCCAGTCGGCTGGTGACGAGGGCCTGGGTGACCGTCTTCCTGGTATCGGTGGGGATCCACCGGAAGATCTTTCGGAGCATGCGCAGGGTGTTAAAGCAGGATGACGAGACGGCGTTGACTTGCTTGGACATCGTGAGGGAGGAGTCCAGGATGAAACCCATCCATCCCATAGAATAACATTGGACATTTAATAAGGTGTAATTTCCAATTGGGAGTAGGATGCTATGTCATGTTTAGTATGCATGAAATTGTAATGATATACCCTTTTTAATGGGAAAGTCAGATTTTTCATTACAATTTTCAAAATGCTAGTTTTAGAACGTTGTCATTTTCCTGCTTTTAGCCTTTTTTGTGACTACAGATTGTCTTGGCTCACATGACTGGGTGTAGCTGACAATTTTGCTTTGTGATTTCCTCCCAGATGGTTACACAATAGAGGGATTGGGTGTGCCTCAGTGGGGCATCTGCTAGCAGGAGGGGGGCCGAGCTGAGCACAGCCCCACTTGCAACTCAATAGCCTGTGCTCTACCTTTACACAAAGGCCTTAATAACCCTGCATTGTCACTGAGGCTGCATGGAGCCAGGGCAGGGGAGTCAGGAAATTCCATGCACTTCAAACAAACTTTCCAGAATGTTCTCCCACCTTCCAGAAGAAAGGCACCAGGGCATAAAAACAGGACCTTCAGACCCACTCTTCAGTTCACTACTGTGCCTGGAGGAGAACTCCCAGAGGACTGCCTGCTGCTGTGACCTGCTATGAACTCTGCCAGACTACTGCTATAACTGGAAGGATTGCTTTGCTGCCTGCAGCCTGCCTTGAAATCTCCAAGGCTCACCCTGCTGTTGAGCCCTACACCTTCACCTGCCAGCAGGACTACCAGAGTTACTCCAAGGCCTAGCCCTGCTGTTGTGCCCTACATCTTCACCTGCTTGTAAGACTACCAGAGTGACTCCGAGAGCTAGTTTGCTGACCTTCTGTTTGGAGCCACAGGGACATACAAGGCTCCTACCATCTTGAACCCGCACATGGCCTCAGCCTAAGTGAGCCCTGGACCCTTGGTTGTGGTGCTTAAGGTGCCCAGATGGCAAAAGCCCAAAACTGAGGAATTAATAGAATTTTGTGTCAAAAACTGCTCTGAGAAGCAGGAGAAAAACTGAGCCAACCTCATTGCCTATCCTCCTAAAGTGCATCTCTGTTCAGATTGGCTTTGCGACTTCTCCCACTATGTTCCTCTCTGCAGCAGCAAATACCTTTCAGTGGTCCTTGGACAAAGGGGTATTCAAGCCCGTGGAATTGACTTCGGCTACAGCCCTCTGACTTGTCCCACTGGAGACTTTCAGCTTCCATTTCGAGGACTATCTTCACTGTAGCTTTGACCCAAGGACATCCGATGACGACGCTCCTTCCTGAGACACCTCCAGCAACCTTGCCCCTCTGAACCTTACATTTCTTCCAAGTACGAAGTTAGTGCTGACCTGGCCCAATCCACTTCTTGTATCTAACCATCTCTGTCAAAACTTCAGTTCTACTGCTTAGATTTTTGTCATAGTGGTGATAAATACTTAATTAAATCTTACTCTAATTTTTTAAATTAGTTTGCCATTTTTCTTGTGTTGTGTTTTTACTTTATTTCTATTTGTTTTGTATACTGCATTAATTCTTCACTCATTGCTTCTAAGTTAAGCCTGATTGCTTTTTGTGGCAAGCGACCAAGGGTGAAGCACTGGTTAATTTAGTTAACTTTTGTGATTCACCCTGCAAGAGATTACGGCTATTGCTTGATCAAGATCATACTCCTGTCAACCAGCAACCCATATTCTCACAGAGGGTCTGAGAACTTATGTATTTTTCATTTTTTCACATTTTGGAAAGGATTTCTAGATCATTTTTTTTAACATCTTTGGCGTCATAGGTCTTCTGGTGCACAGTCAAAATATTGATTCCAAATTATCGACCAACATTAATATTGAGTTAAAAATATCGAAGGTGAAGAATATCGAGGTCAAAAATATTGTTGGACAGAATATCGACCCTATGGTACGTAATATCGTTTTTTTTATATCGATGTAAGTAATATCGAAGTTAGTAATATTGATATCAATTATATTAATGTTACTAATTTCGATGTTACTAATATCGATATTTGTTTGTTGTTATGTATTTTATTATGTATTTTATATGTATGTGTTATATGTTTTTTGTTAAGTTTTTTATTTGTTTTAAATAATATGTGTACTATTTTTTATATTTTAAAAATGTTATATTTAATTTAATTTTATGTTATAGTACTGGAGCGGGTTGTGGGTTTATAGGGGAATAGGGTGAATAGTAATTTAATTATAGTAAATTAATTATGAATTTTTAGTAATTGTAAATTAATTTAAATTTATTTTTGTGTTTAAGTTCTGTAGCGGGTTGTGGGTTTGTAGGGGAATTGGGTAAGAAGTAATTTAATTTTAATTAAGTAATTATTTATTTTCAATTGATATTGATAAATATTTTATTTATAATTGAATATTAATTGGTAATTATTTATTTTAATAGCTAATTAATTGTTTTAATTGGTAATTAAGGTTTGTTATTGGTAATTACATTTTTTAATTGGCATTACATTTTTTTAATTGGTAATTAAGGTTTGTAATTGGTAATTACATTTTTTAATTGGTAATTACATTTTTTAATTGGTAATTAATTTTTTTAAATTGGTAATTGATATTTTTATTGTTAATTACTTTTTATTAATTGGAAATTCTTTTCATTAATTGGTAAATAATTTTTCATTACAAAAAAATGTTTGTTTACCATTATTTAATTGTTAATCAATTTTTAATTATTAGTATGTGTTTTGTTTTGAAACATATTTTAGTGTTCAATATTTATTTGTTCATTTATATTTCTTAAATAATATTTATTTGCATTTATTGTTAATTTATTGTTAATTAATTATTCAATTGTAATTATGTTTTTAGTAATTATTAATGGGTGTTTGCAAATGATGTAGTTATTTAAAAAAAAATATTATTTTATTTACAACAATTATTTATAAGTATGTTATAGTTAACTTCTACGCTATCCAATGCTTTCCCTACTGTTGCACTCTCTGGAGTTGGAATAGTTATTTTTACCCCTACGCTATCCAACGCTTTCCCTACTGTTGCACTTTCTGGAGTTGGAATAGCAATTTTTACCCCTATGCTATCCAACGTTTTCCCTACTGTTGCACTCTCTGGAGTGGGAATAGTAATTTTCACCCCTACGCTATCCAACGCTTTCCCTAATGTTGCACTCTCTGGAGTTGGATTAGTAATTTTTACCTCTACGCTATCCAACGTTTTCTCTACTGTTGCACTCTCTGGAGTGGGAATAGTCATTTTTACCCCTACGCTATTAAAGCTTTCCCTACTGTTGCACTCTCTAGAGTTGGAATAGTTATTTTTACCCCTACGCTATCCAACGCTTTCCCTACTGTTGCACTTTCTGGAGTTGGAATAGCAATTTTTACCCATATGCTATCCAACGTTTTCCCTACTGTTGCACTCTCTGGAGTGGGAATAGTAATTTTCACCCCTACGCTATCCAACGCTTTCCCTAATGTTGCACTCTCTGGAGTTGGATTAGTAATTTTTACCTCTACGCTATCCAACGTTTTCTCTACTGTTGCACTCTCTGGAGTGGGAATAGTAATTTTTACCCCTACGCTATTAAAGCTTTCCCTACTGTTGCACTCTCTGGAGTTGGAATAGAAATTTTTACCCCTACGCTATCCAATGTTTTCCCTACTCTTGCACTCACAGGAGTGGGAATAGTAATTTTTACCCACCCGCTATCCAACACTTTCCCTACTATTGTACTCTCTGGAATTGGAATAGTAATTTTTACCCCTATGCTATCCAATGTTTTCCCTACTGTTGCACTCTTTGGAGTTGGAATAGTAATTTTTACCCCTACGCTATCCAACGCTTTCCCTACTG
The DNA here is from genome assembly GCF_964261635.1 of Lissotriton helveticus. Lineage (NCBI taxonomy): Eukaryota > Metazoa > Chordata > Amphibia > Caudata > Salamandridae > Lissotriton > Lissotriton helveticus. Next base: position 146,855,425 of record NC_136072.1, on the reverse strand, counting down.
TTGCACTCTCTGGAGTTGGAATAGTAATTTTTACCCCTACGCTATCCAACGTTTTCCCTACTGTTGCACTCTCTGGAGTGCGAATAGTAATTTTTACCCCTACGCTATCCAACGTTTTCCCAACTGTTGCACTCTCTGGAGTGGGAATAGTCATTTTTATCCCTACGCTATCCAATGTTTTCCCTACTGTTGCACTCTCTGGAGTTGGAATAGTAATTTTTACCCCTATGCTATCCAATGTTTTCCCTACTGTTGCACTCTTTGGAGTTGGAATAGTAATTTTTACCTCTACGCTTATACAACGGTTTCTCTACTATTGTGCTCTCTGGAGCGGGAATGGTAATTTTAAGTTCTATGCTATCCAACATTTTTATTAATGTATTGTTTTTTACTTATGGATTTTGAATAGTATTTTTAGTTATTTAGTTAATTATTTTTTTTGTATAAATTTAGATAATGTAGTATATAGTTAATTTTAAGAATATTAAAGGTATATTTAATTTTTTAAATGTATTAAACATAATACTTTACTTTTTATTTCTGTTTATGTTTTATGTTTGTAAATGTATTTGTAATTTATAATATTTTTTATTAATTTATAAACTATTAAAATAATTATTACAAATTATTGTTAGGTGCGTATATATGATATATTTTCTGAATATGTTTAATTAATGTATTATTATTATATATGTATTATTTATTAATTTTAAACATTATTAGATATTTTTAACTATGTTTATTTTATTTATTAGTGTTATTTACTTTATTTTACATTTATAGTTTTACAGAAAAAAATACGATATTTTTAACATCGATATTTTTAACATCTATATTTTTTTTTCGATATTTTTGTACTTACCGTGTTGTAAATAGGATGTCGATATTCTTGCCTTCGATATTTCTGCATCGATATTCCTGTAGGTCGATATTTTCAATGTCGATATTTTGTCAGTGATTCAAGTCTTCTACAGGTGACTTTTAATATTTAATTCTTTTATGAACCACTTTGCAGACCTTTTGGTTTTAGTTTTGCTTATTTTTTATTTTGACAGGGCTAATTGCAGTCCTTTTTATGACTGTATTGAACTGATCTGTTGATCTGTGAGCCTCTTCGTCTTTTGCTCTGTTAGGACATTCAGGAGGTGAAATTACATTTTTCATTCTGAATTTTATAAATTGGTGCCCTTTAGTCGCTAACCTAAGAGTTTTTCCGGTAACCTGATGCTAGACATTTAAGAGTAAAGGAGATTGAACAACACAGAAAGATGTCCAAGCAGTCCTCAGTTATAGGACATTCAAGCTTCATACCAACTACTAGAAGATGCAAGATCATGCCCTTTACATTGGTGTGGGTTGCACAAATGTGATTTTGGACATGATTGATCAATTGAGGGAAAGGTGTTAGTGATGTCTCAATAAATGCTTGCCTGATGAATAGATCTTCACCCCCACATGTAGCACAGGCTAGTACTCTTCTGGGAAGTAGCACCCAAAATAATTATAGAGCATCTCTTAGTGGGCTCTTGATATGAGCTCCTGAGTAGGACAAAATACACACTCTGCCAAAAATATTGAAAGTAAGAGCACTGCGCTTTAGAAATCTTTTAACATTTAACATTTAACACTGCTATAGATACATACTATGATAGGAATAATGAACAATGCAGTGAACCTCTAGGTTAGAAGATAACAATGTTAATGGAATAAAATAACCAGAACACTCTACATGTATATGTCATTCCCTATTCCTTTGCAATATGCAATATGATTGAGGTGTGAAAGAATGGAGGGCATTATGATGCAAATTACCTTTGCATCAATGCTTCAATGAAGTATTAGTGATTGACAGTAGTACAGTACCTAAATCAAATGCTGCTAAACGTCCTTAATGCTAAATCGAGTGTTGATACAGATCCTACGATCCAGATCAGTTGACTGGGGGGTGAGTGTTTGTATTGTCAATGCTCCGTCCATCATCAACTTTGGTTTTTCTTTGTTCGCCCTAAGTTGGCAGGGTATGCTCAGACATGAGTCCCTTGCTCACTTTGCCACTGGAGTCAAGCAAGCCCGGCTGAAGACGGCTGTAATGCCAGAAACCGGTCCTGGGAAGCTTGATTCCGGTCCAGGGAAGACATGGCTCGGCAGTTCGGGCTGGACTGTTCCCATGAGGCACAGGGTCAGACGGATTTGCATATGGCCATGTCTGAACTGGGGTGGCGGAGTGAGCTAAAGAACCGTGATGGATTAAACCCAGATCAGTTGACTGGGTATGAGTGTTTGTATTGTCAATGCTCCGTCCATCACCACCTTTGGTTTTTCTTTGTTCGCCCTAAGTTGGCAGGGTATGCTCAGACGTGAGTCCCTTGCTCACTTTGCTACTGGAGTCAAGCAAGCCCGGCTGAAGACGGCTGTAATGCCAGAAACCGGTCCTGGGAAGCTTGATTCCGGTCCAGTGAAGACATGGCTTGGCAGTTCGGGCTGGACTGTTCCCATGAGGCACAGGGTCAGACTGATTTGCATATGGCCATGTCTGAACTGGGGTGGCGGAGTGAGCTAAAGAACGGTGATGGATTAAACCCAGATCAGTTGACTGGGGGTGAGTGTTTGTATTGTCAATGCTCCGTCCATCACCACCTTTGGTTTTTCTTTGTTCGCCCTAAGTTGGCAGGGTATGCTCAGACGTGAGTCCCTTGCTCACTTTGCCACTGGAGTCAAGCAAGCCCGGCTAAAGACGGCTGTAATGCCAGAAACTGGTCCTGGGAAGCTTGATTCCGGTCCAGGGAAGACATGGCTTGGCAGTTCGGGCTGGACTGTTCCCATGAGGCACAGGGTCAGACTGATTTGCATATGGCCATGTCTGAACTGGGGTGGCGGAGTGAGCTAAAGAACGGTGATGGATTAAACCCAGATCAGTTAACTGGGGGTGAGTGTTTGTATTGTCAATGCTCTGTCCATCACCCCATTTGGTTTGCCTTTGTTCGCCCTAAGTTGGCAGGGTATGCTCAGACGTGAGTCCCTTGCTCACTTTGCCACTGGAGTCAAGCAAGCCCGGCTGAAGACGGCTGAAATGCCAGAAACCAGTCCTGGGAAGCTTGATTCCGGTCCAGGGAAGACATGGCTTGGCAGTTCGGGCTGGACTGTTCCCATGAGGCACAGGGTCAGACTGATTTGCATATGGCCATGTCTGAACTGGGGTGGCGGAGTGAGCTAAAGAACTGTGATGGATTAAACCCAGATCAGTTGACTGGGGGTGAGTGTTTGTATTGTCAATGCTCCGTCCATCACCACCTTTGGTTTTTCTTTTTTTTTTCTCAATACAGATCCTGCCATAAAACCTTGCTTTAGGCCCACATAGTTACTGCATGTGACAATCAGTGTAAAAAGTTGACCTCCCCTCTTCAGAACAAAAGCTGAAAGAAAGGAATGGATTTCCATTGGAAGAATATTGTCATCAATCATACATGCAGAAGTATTTCCACTGTAGCAAGCACAAAGCGATTGAAAGAATTCCAAAAAAAAGTACAACTTATTTATCTTCCACTTATCGCAGTAGAGACAAATATCAAGATTGACTAAACATTTCAGTAAGAAAAATTATAAGGAGACTCAGTGCTTGAGAAGATGGGCAATTCAGTTCAAACTAGAAAGCATGAATTCAGCAAATGAGCAGCAATCAATTTAATGTCCAATCATAATAATGATGATTATCTCAAAGTGCTTTTCAGCATAGGAAATCATTTGAAACAGCATGATAAAAACTTTTCAGAATTTCATGTTAAGAGGGGATTTGCCTTTTGTAGTCACACAGCAATTAAACAACATCTAAGATTGTTGGCTATGAATGTCAACACTACTCCCAAACAAAAGAAAAAACAGTACAATCAAAGTATTCTTTTTCATTGCATCTTCGTCAAAACAGACATTTCTTTTACAGTGCTTCTAAGTGTGATAGAACACATGACATTAGCAATCCTAAACACCACATTAGAGAAAAAAGTGTTTTATGAAAAATGTGCTTTTAACACCTTCCCAACTGAAAAATATTGTTCTTTTTGTGATAGATAATCATTGTATTAAATATGAAGATTTGTTTTCATTAAGTTTATTTAATTAAATCTTAGAATAGCATTATACTTCTGGTTATAGGAAAACGTTTGTTTCCTTTACAGAGCAAACTGCACTTCTCTGTACATCATTGAGAAATCGTGAACTTTTGAGCTCTTTGTGACTGTGAATTAGCCTGTTCACACGGAGATCTTGCTGCCTGCACTGACTGCCAATGCAAAGCTCCGTTGACCATGACTCTTCACATTATAGAGATGACCATCAAAGCAAGATCAACACTTCACACTACAGCATAAACAGCCCACGGTACCTGCCAACTGAAAAGCTCCAGCAACCACCATCTGCGATGTCCACCTGCACTTCGTGCTATGGTGACAATCATCTGCTACGCTCTTGCTGCTCACCTTGTGACCTTCTCCATCATGATTTGACCTCTTCACACCTGACTTTAAGAAGGCAACTTTGTCTAAATTGGTGTGGGATTTTTCTTGGGTTGTGTTTTCACTTCACACTGTTTGATTGCTGCATAAATGCTGTACACATTACTTCAAGTTTAAGCCTGACTGCTTTTATGCCAAACTATCAGAGGATTAAGCACCAGTTAATATAATGACTTTGTGGTTCACCCTGACAAGGATCGTGGTTGTTGCTCATGAAGAATTAAAACCCCTCTCAACCAATAACCAAATTGCTCACACTCTCCATGTGCTACATAATACACATCACTGACAAGTTCCTGGGGAATTAATCCAATTTATCCAACATGAAATGTCAAAATCTAATGTTGCCGACAACATAACATTTTGCATGAATATTTAAAGCGCATACTTGACTGATGGTTAATGCTGAGCCTGAGTAATTTATTGCTGTTTGGTACCTTGGGTCCTGTGTGGTTGTGCTGCTATGATAGATATTTCATAACTTATGTAATGTTACTCACACAGGATATAGAGTAGCAAGCTGCAACTTGGCAAGGACTGTGGCATGGAGGGGCACAAAAAGTGATTAGACGAAACCCTTCACTCACCCGAGGATGACATGCTTCATCATTGGGTTCCTCCAACCCACTGGGACCGCAAGGTACCTAGTGTGGGCTACTACTTCCCCTTGGAGAAGGAGCAGGAGTGTTTTATACCACAGCAGATAAGATGTCAGTGCCTCATGTGTGTAAAGTGAGGGGCAGAGTGCAACAAAAAAAGTTGTGTGCATTAAAACTATCTCCGTGGGTACAACAACTTTATTATTATGTCCTACTGAATAGAGGATAAAAGCAATGAGAGACAGGGTTATGGATATGTACCCTGTAATGTGGTCAACATGTTTCTGCCCTAAATGGCATCTAAGTTCGAGGCATTCATCAGGACCAAGATCTTTAGTCACTCTGCTAGAAAAAAACATGTAAAGGAAAAGAAAATTAAGGAGAATACTCAGGCCTCTACTCTTGACCAACCATGCATGTTTATGGAAAGAAAGCAACTTAAAAATGTGAGTATGTAAAATTGATTTTTAATCGAGGTCTGAAATGTGACCACATAACACCCACTCCTTGGACATGAGATGACTAAAATGCTTCCTAAAAACAATACTAACAATACAGGTAAAGGCATAAAAATCCAAACATCAAAATGACATTGAGCCATTTGGAAAATAGAGGCATTCAGAAAGCCAACATTTAAAAAGATAATTTAAAAATCAAACTTAAAGCAGTTCAATTTAAAAACATTCTAGGATGTAAATTCATAGACAAATTGAGAGTTCTCACAGCTCACAACTGCCAGATTGTTATATGTTTTGAGAAGTAGACTAAACATTGCTGTTCACAGCAATTGCAGATGATGTTCCCAGAGACACTCAACGCATCAAGTCCATAGAACAAATATATACCAGTTCACCCCCTCAGCATCCACCAAGGGATGAAGAGCCAGCGCTGAGTCCGCAGAAGGTGAGCCAACGTTCAACAAACACCAGGAGCTGAATCATCCTAGGAGGGCTCATTGCATGTGATTAGAAGCAACAGAAAGATCGCGGGATTACGGTACAAATGGGCCTTTACGGCCCTCACCAGCAGTTCTATGTCTGGAGATTGAACCAGTTACATTCACAAGCAAATGTCTACAGCACACTCGAAAGTACACAACAGACAGCAGAAAATGGCCTGCAAACAGAGTAATCAGACAGGCGAAAATGAAAACAACCGTTGGCCATGTTGTTCCTGAAGTTAGGGTGCAACAAAGCACTGTATCATGCGATCACGACACAGGTGGATATGTGGTAGTGCTAACCCATTTGGCCCTGTGATGGTACATTAATTACGGAGCAGAAAAAAAAAGCACAGCGACCGATAACTAGGAACAACACAAATGGCAAGTCTCCAAAGGTGCTTCCAAGCATGCAGTGTATGAATGATGGAATAACTCAGAAGACCATCTGGAAGATGCTAACCAGCCACAAGCCAATTGTTTAAAAAACACCCTTTGCTTTTTGATGCTGCCATTGTTTTACAATGATGTGTCAATCTGAGGCAGCACCAAATACTGACACCACTGAAAAGTAGGCATTAGAGTGACAGAACCAGAAGAAATACTTTTCTCCTCGTATTTGCTCATTCTGCATCACATATAGAAGGAGCAAATTGCCTTTAAGGATTGCTTATTTGCAAGAAAGTGTGCCTTCCTGCACATAAACAATAATCAAAGCAACTCAGGCACCTTTGCACCATGGTGATGATGCTAGACAGCTTTTCTTGCACCAGTGCACGGGTAAACACAGGGTGCACCATATTCTTGTGAATAGACACATCCCTGCATTATTAAAATGAGGCAGTGCGGTGCTGCTAAATTGCTTGCAGCGCTGCACTGCACCATTTTTTTGTGAATATGCCCCAAAGTGTGTCTAGGGTGGTGAATCTGCCACATCCTTGTAGGGTGATCTAACTCGCCATTAAATGTGGGTAAGTCATCAGGGTGCCTGTCTTGATGGAGAGCTGGGCAGCATTCCTCGCATGAGGTAAACAGAAATAAGATGGGCTGGAATTCTGGCATGAGGATGACCTCTCAGTGCCAACAAAATGCTCCCCTGTCTAAACAAAGGATTGATGTTGTATATATAATAACATCATGCATGGTGACATTCTGAAGCCCAGGTCAGGCCTCCATTGTTTATTCTATTGTGATAACTCTGCTGCCGAATGCTCAAGATATTTTAAAGTGTGCTTACAAAGTGGAAATGTAAGCAAAGCAAAGCTGTGTTTGAGGAATATTGCCTTGCATTTGCATGCAGATGAATGTATTTCAAATGTCATCGTATTTGAGTAAAGAAGGTAACTTAAAAACGTGAGCATGTAAAATGGTGTTTTCACTCTGGCCTAAAATGGGACCAAGTGGCAATATGATTATGAATCAATTTGGAGGTAATTGAATGTAAAACATAAGTGAAGAAATACTGTATATATAGAACTTTAAAAGCTATGGATCATGTGAGCTTGTGTAGCCAGATTTTAGTAACTGCTTGTCAAATTTGTAGCTCTATAAATAATGCTTTGAGGACAATATATTGAAATTTCCTTTGATTTGACACAACATATTCTAATATTTTTTGGGTAAAGGTGAGTCATACAATATCACTGTAGGAGGTTAGACATCAGAACCTATCGATGTTCACCATATTTATGTGAAAATTATAGGTCCAGAATGAGGTACAAATTAATACCAGTGTCTAGGATAAATTCGAGCATCCCACCAATCACATTTCAGTTTGAAACATGCATGCCGGTATATGCATCCTCTTTATGAACTGCGTACACTCTCTGCCCGAGGAATCAAGCATCACTTCACTGTTGAGGTCCAAATAAACGGAAGCCAGCCTGGAGTTGATTAGAGAGTTCTTTTAGAGAGAACCAGGTCTTACAGTTCAAGACTGTTCCTACTGGGACATGACCAAAGCAGAAAAGTGTGAAAGTGATTCCTGTCAGCAGTGACACAGTAGACAAAAATATTGGACTGGAATGTGGCCTAGAGTAATTGTAATAGCATTTATGTGGTGCTTACCACCCCTGGCAAGGTGTCAGTGAGTAGCACGCTACTCCTGAACCCAAAAAGGATTAGTAGGGAGATATGGAATTAATTTGAGTGGTGGACATATGGGTTTGCCATTTGGATTGAAAAAGAATAGTGGAGGGAAAGAAGAGGGAAGTGTTTGCATTTATATAGTGCTTGCTACCCCTGATGAGGCATCAAAGTAATTTTCGGCGGGTAGCACTCTACTCCAGAACCCAAACAGGATTGGTGGGGAATTAGTTCAGGGAAATATGAAATTAATTTGAGTGGTGGGAGTCTGTTAGTTGGAATAAAAAAGATAGTGGAGGGGCTAGAAAGTGTTTTTGGAGAACATTGCTGTAGGCGGAGGTTTGAGGTGAGCAAAGGGGAGGTGGCTGGGAGAGTCAGATGGAAGGGGTCAAAAAGGCTTGTTTGGGAGATCTGAATGGTAAAAGAGGTTGGAGATTATAAAATGAAAGGGTAGAGGAGGGAGGAGTCTAGAAAGGGTTATTTTGAATGATCATAGTAGAAGAATGGGGTTTGGTATGAGTCAAAGAGTGGAGGTAGAGGATGTATTGAGAGATGTATGGGGTGAGAATTGTGGTAGTGCATTGGAGAGAGTAGTAGAATGAGGTTTGGGAAGAGTGGAGGTAGAGGATATATTGAAAGACGTATAGGGTAGTGCATCGGAGATGCTGAATTAGAGGCAAAGTAGCAAATATAAAGATGCATAAGTAAGTGGAAAGTATATATGTCAAAGGTAATATATGTAGTTTTAAGTTGAATTTAATAAACTCAGACTTTCAAGTGTTGCTGTGCTTTAAGCTAATTTATTTGTTTTTATTATTAAGGAAAAACGTTTTTCTTAATTCAATAGTAAAACAATTGTAGATACATAGTTATGATAAAAATGTACTTATGTATGCAGCGACCTATATAGATGTTAAACATAGAATAATGTAACCATTTGTATTATGCACATTTGTTTGACAGAATTAACAAATATCTATATATTTATAAACATAATTATTATAAATGCTTATACAAAGGAATACATATATCCATAGTCTAAATAAATGCCTAAATATGCAGGGATATGCTGTGAATTTCTGTTTAAGTACTGCGGGTATGTGGTGTGTGTGTTTTCTTTAGGTTTTGAGGAGTACTGAGAGGATTTAATAATGTATTTGTCTTCTGAGAAGTATTTGCATGTAAAGTATTGTTTGTGAGTGGAAGCTGCAAGATAAACACAGTGGTGATGTGTTTTAGAAAAGAGTGTATGTGGTGTATAAGGGGAATGAGGTAGAGTTAAGAGTGTGTTAGATATGATTGCTAAACGAGGCAATATGCATGGTGCAGTGGAGTGTAAGGGCTGTGTGGTCAAAGAGAAGAGAAGGGTGCTGGTTGATGAAAAGATGGAAGGCTGACAATAGGTTTGTTGACAGAAAGGGCTTTGTAAGGAATAATTAGAGCAGGGAGAATGTGTCTGGGTGGAATATGATTACGTATGTATGGATTTGGATTGTGCTGGCGATGAGTGGATTGGTTAGCGGTATGATATAGGGTTTTGTTTTGTGTGTCAGTGAAGGTACCATTTTGTGGTGGTTGGGATAGAAGGGTACATAGATGTAGTTTGTGAGGTTTTGTAGTGGGTGCTGAGACTTTGAAATGTGTGTACAGTTGGTTTGTAGTCAGTGAGTAGAGTAAATTTTCTGTGAGTGTGTTAATATGTTTGTCAATGTGGAGGTATTAAGGTGGTGGTGAATATAAAAAAGGGCAGCATTTATGGCCCTAGGTCTGAACTGTGAAGAACAGGCCCAAACAGCCAACTGCCCTTGTCCATTCCGCCCTTAGTCTCTCTGCTCGGGCTGCAAAACCCTGAGCCCTAAGCTTAAATAGCGCTAGTGATCAGGTAAGCTCTTTGGCAAATGGGAACTGTAACCAATCAGAACACTAACCCTAAGCCCCATAGGAGACCAGGATCTTAGAGGCAATCACAGCTCTAGTCCTAGCAGCTAATCAGAGACTAATCCTTAAACCCTAGGCCCAATAGAAACACTAGCCCGAGGAAACAATCAAAACTCAAGATCTATCCACCAATCATAACCCTAACCCTAAGCCCTAAAGCCAAAAGACACCCTACCCAGGGACCAATCAGAGCCCTAGACCTATCAGGCTATCAGAAATATAAACCTAAGTACAGTAGAACCTCCAGACCTAGCAGCCAACCGGAGCACAGATGTAATGTCCAATGGCAAACATACATAGTGAGTGTTTGACCTCAAGCACAGGTTCATGCCCCGGGGGATGGAAACTGCTCCTGAAGCATAGAATCTCCTTAAAGACAAACAGGCTCAGTCCACACTCTAGAGTAGAGCTCTGCAATTAAGGGCCACATCTAAACCACTAATACTGCTTTTCTACACTTAAACAACTCACTGTCCTAGCAAACAACAAGTGCTACATACACTTTCCAAACATAGTTTAAACCCTAAGAGCCGATTTCTACAGTCTCAAAGCACACTCTGTTCAGCCTCTGAGGTGTATTATGACTTTTTTTCCTTGCTGCGACCAACAAGGAGCTGGGGGTAGATTGTTTTCACACAGGTTCTAGCACAGTGTAGGGGAAAACCAGGATAGACTTTTAGGCAGTCACAGGCAGGTAAAACAGCAGATTTTAAGACACAAAACCCATAAAGCTGTAGTGTAGTTCCTATTATCCCAATAGGCTCTGCGCATTGGAATAATATCTTCAATAGTATAGACCTAGGACGGAGGTTAACTAGGTCTTCTACTGATGATATTAGACTTAAAGTTTTGTGTTTGCCAGCTAGCTCAGAGTTCACTAGAAACTTTCTCGAATAGGCAAGGAGGATTTTAACCTCCCTGGATAGACAAGAAGGGATTTAGTTTCTGACAACCATAGAACATGACAACTTTGCTCTCCCCTAATCAAGAGTCTATCTCTAGAGTCGTGTGAAAACAAAAGACAACTTATTTTACTCAGTCAGTTCAGTGCATTCTTAGTTTCACCAGATTGTAGAGAAAAGGAAGAGACGGGCGTGTTCAATAAAAGATGGTGTTTATTGATCAGTCTCTTTTCTCGTACAAGAGAAATGAATCGCTACTATTGTAATACTTGTAGTTAAGTAAAGTGCATATAGTAAAGACAGAATTATAAAATAATACTGTAAAAGCATTGATATGGTTTCTGAGCCATATGATACTTTAAAATGGATAAAATATACACATACAGATATACATTTGACTAATCGTACTCAACTGGTGCTTCTAACCACGCCTACCCCAGTGTACCTGACCTAAGCCTAATACGTGGGCGGGAGTAGATAAGTAGCAGTTTAAGTTAAGTTTGTTTGCCAAGGGACTGACTCAAGAATTCTCTGCAAGGGGTTATTCAGTTCTGTACCTGAGATCTAGAATGTTGGAGGGCTGGTATCTCTTATCCCAGGTCTTGATATTCCAGCTGCCTGCGAGGGCTGCGTGGAAGCGCCGGAGCTGGATTTCTTGGCAGGAGAAAGGCAGCGTCTCGTTCTCAGCGCGTCAGGAAGGCGGGGCAGTGTCTGTGGGCTTCGCTCTCAGCTGGGCTCCTCGGCAAGTCTCGCTGCTCCAATCTTGTCACCACCGCGTGTGTTTGCTTAAGGCAATGTCGGTAATATTTATACCTGAAAGGTGCCGAGATTGACGTAAGGATGGACATATATACGTCAATAAGGATGTCATACGAACGGGTTCGTTCGCACATTCTTTTACTGAAGTTCTCGGTGAAATCAAAACAATGGCTATGGGAATTTCCCAGGTCGGTGTAGGTTTGATTTGTTTTGAGAACTCCGTATGCCTTATCAGGGGCTGGAGGAATATCGCTTGCCTAATTAGATGGCATGCGTTATGACCTAATCAGATAACGCGCTTCTGTGCCGTGGTGTGGCTTAATCAGATAACGGTTTTTGCACCGTTGGATGGCTGCTAGTTAATTATTAACCAAACCAGGGTCAGGAATAGGGGGATCGATACAGTACCTATAGAAATACATCACACCCACTCCACGTAGACTATGTCCATATTTACAAATCTAGGCATAGTGAAACTAGTAGCGTTTGTGTATACCATACCACCCCAAAATACATTCATATGCATTCTGAAAGTTGGAATTATGAAATATACGAAACATAATCACATGTACTATATGCACAGGCAGTATAATAATGCTAAACATATAACGCATATTTTAAACTCAGCATGTATAAATGCCAAAACTACACATGAAACGTCTCTTAATACAGAAGAAAAGTGCGAGACCATTTCATCACAATCATAAAGTTTTGGAAGAAAATGCTAGAGGGTAGCTAATGTCTCTTGACTACCTGAAATAGAAATTCAGTTCTCTAAGAATAATGTCTACTTTAAGCAGAAGATAAGTGTCCCAAAAAATTGTAAATATTTTGGAATTGGGGAAAAAGGTTCTCGCTGTCTTCACACTGATGAGAAAAAATTCCCATATCGTTTTTGAAAAGTTGAAGGCCAAATTCAGGATGTAGGGAACTCCGTGTGCTAGCTTGCTCAAAGTCATTCCTTCTGCTCTGGTGAAAACATCATATCATTTAGACTGTTGAAAAAACTGTCAACAGCTTCTTGCGAAAGTTCCACTAAGTCTGAAAAAGTTGTTACCATGCATTCATGAGCATGATTGCCTTCATTGATGTTTTGATCAGCATAGCTGACTGAAGGTCGTACCTGATCGATGCTGCTTTCATCTCGTACTTCACTACCCCTCAATCGTAGTGGTGAAGTCTCCACGAATGCCGTCATCAGGATAGGTAGCCGCTGGGGGCAGCACAATGCATGAGCCGTTACCGGACCCAACAAGGTTTCTGCGTCCAATGGCACATCCGATTGTAGTGTCAAACAGGTGTCTAACACGCATTCTTCGCCGCATAGCAAGCACCTTAATACAGGCATAACACAACGTTGCCACATCGGTCTAAATGAAAGAAACCAAGTCATGTTCAAGTCCCGAAGCCGTGCTAGTCCAAGGACTTTAGTTATGCGGTCCCGGTAGCCAATGGCTAGGATCGTTTCTTCCTTTGTCGCAGGTGTTTTGTCTGTGACATGGTTTGCCATAGCGAAATAACAGGATCAAAAATAGGATGCCTGCCACCAGTCCCAAAAGTAGAGAAAGTCCGCCAAAAATGGAATGGACAAAGTCTGGAAGAATACCCAGGATGGCTTTGAATGGTGTTAAAACTCCTGAAAACACTGTCTTAAATACACTTGAGACACCACTGGTATCAGAAATATTTAAGATCTCGTTCAGTATTTCTGCGAAATATATGGGGGAATTAGTTGATAACAATGAATGAATCTCTGCCGTTGTCCTTGCAACTTGGAGATCATACGTTTCTTTTGATGACGTTAGCCTGGTCGGCGTCTGTAGGAGCACTGTCTTCATTCTGCTTAAAGTATCAATTCGAATAGAAGCAATTTTCAAATCGGGCCATAACCTTGCCTCCCAGTCCGGGGAATCGTTCGGGAACAATACTCGTTCACAGCACATGACCTTCCTAGTCACGGTTATGAGATAAGGTTTTCCGGGCAGCAAACTACAACATCTGCGATCTACTATTAGAATGTAACTCCCGTTCGAGAGGCTCCTAAAGAATGGGTCTATTTGTGTTGCAGGTGTGCCTAGCTGGTAACATGAAAGGTTATTTGAAGTCCCTTCACAGGCTCCATGCAAGCTAATACCCTGACACAGAAGTGTACCGCTTAGTGATCTTGCACAATTATTGCCACTAAGAAACACTTTCTGGCCTTTATTACTGACACATTTGTGTGTATAGGGCAAGTTCCATGTTGACTTAATGTACCCTTTACCCAACCTTTCATACTGGCCTGCCTGTATATATTTTTGGCAGTATTGAAACTGGAAAGTAGTTATCGGAATATTTATTATTCCATGTATTATCCATTCAATGACAGGTCGTTCTGACATTGTCAATGGTAATCTCTCAAGTTTTTCAATGCTCAGAATTGTATAGTCAGAACGCTTCTGTGCCAAACTGATTTGTTTATCAGTAAGGTTAAAGATATAAAATAATGACGTTGTGTTGATTAAACGCCAAGGCACATAGCCTGAACGCAGATTTTGTAACGTCCAGCCAAGCTGTACAATAGAACTCAATTGGGACTGACCGTGTTGTAACATCAGTAAGTCTTGCGATATTATATCGATTGCTGAAGACACAATGCTGTCCAGAGAATATATTCTGGAGGACAGAGTCATTAACCCATTGTCCACCACAGAAAGTGATTTTTCCAAATTAATACGGTCAATTTCCCGTATTTTCTCTGCTGTCTCAATTTGAGTTTCTTTCCAGGCTTCGTTATAAGCTGCATATATAGAGGCCGCTATGAAACGTTTTTGACGCTGTTTGCGTGGTCCCATAATGAAATCACGCAAGTCAGCACCATCTGTAAGTAAAGTAAGGTGTTGCTTAATTTCTGCCAGTGTGGACGTTTGTAGCCATTGAAGGCAGAGCTTGCCCACGCTGTAGGTGGTTACTATCCCTGGATGTTGTCTTTGGGAATATCTAGGGTCTGGCCTGGTCAATGTGAACCCCTGTATTTTGTTCAGGAATCTGTCTTGACAGTTGTTTGTATCTGTGGGCCAGATCAACCATTCTTTCCATTCAGGATGTGTTCTGTTCTGGTTTAGTATATGGTTTACGTCTATCTCAACATCTATAGAGCTATTATCATTCACTGTTGGCTTTGGAATAGACGGTTTGTTTAAATCTTTGATTTTGGCTAAGCCAAGACAGGTAGTTTGTTGAATAGTGTCATTCAAAAATATCATTTGTTCTGGGATCATGCAGGCTCTAAACAATGATTCTATACCTTGTACTTGCCAATCTCTTGTACCCCAAACAGTTTTTGCTTCAATATTATTGTTCCAGAAATCAAAACCAAATGTATTCATTTGCTCAAAAAATGAATCTGAATATATCAATTTTGTGTTTGTAAGCATGGTCTTCATACCTGTCTTATTTGACAATTTGAAATAAAATGTTTCTGCATTACTTGTGTTAAACCCTGAAAAGTATGAATATTTATCATAAAATGTTTTCGAGCTACCTTTTGGAGGAGTAGCACAATGTTCCCATTGGTTATAATTTAAAACATTTCTAGGTTGTGCAGATTTGTGTAGATAATGGTTACCATAGTGGTTGTAGCAGAACATCTGATCATAATTAGACGAACCCTGCAAATAATCATGTTCTGTAAATTTAGCAGACATCACAAGATCAGACATCATATCATTAATACTTTCAAAGTCCCAATCATCAGCAAATGTGCTTGGTTTTACAAAGTCACTCAATGAGATCTTGAATTGGTGTGGATACTTCAGGATTTCAACCGGACCATAGATTTCATAATCAGTTTTGTCCCATGCTACACCGCCTGGTATAGGATTGGCTGTGAAGTTCACTGAAGAAAGTTCTCTTTTCTCGATGTGTGAAGATGTGTGTGGTTTAAGGACCAAGTTGATTTTCTGGCTTGCTGTGTCCATTTTAGCATATTTTCCTTCAATGAAATGTCCCAAGCATAGTACCATGATGAGCCAAAGTATGAGGATAAAAGCACCTAAGGCCACCCAAAATTCAATCCATGGAGAAATCAGATAGGTTTCTTTCAGCTGTTGAAATAGTTCCTTAGCTTTATCTTTAAAAGTTTTTGTTGATGGCTGTTTCTTAGATTCACTCAGATCTTCAGATGAATCATCGAAGTTGATGAAGTAGCCGGATGCTGTTCTGTCAATTGTTCCAATTGCTTCTGGATTACTTTTTGTTCTAGAAGTTTCCTTTGTTTTATCAGCATACTCATATGTTACTTCATTGTAGGTTGGTGTGTCTCGACTAAATGTTCTTATTTGGGTTTTTAGAGGTTCAAGTTCCATTGCTTTGTTGCATACTCCTTGTTGATGTTCTGCGGGCATTTCGAATGTGATTAGCCTCTTAGTTTGAACCTCTGGATTTGTAGAAAACATCTGTGTTTTGCTACTTCTTGGGAGTCCACTTGGCCTACTGTTTGTTATCGGCCACATGATTGTGGTTTTACCAGGTCGATGGATACAACTCTGTTCTCCTTTTTACCAGCAAGGGGCGGTAGTACTACTGATCTTGTCCCGTTGATAGACAAGACAGGAACTGCTTTCCTGTAAGAAGGCCCAAATTCCATCTTTACCGCGATCTTCTCTCTGACTAGATCCCCGACTTTTGGAATCCAGACAGGTCTTGCTGGGACAGGTGGTTTCTCTTCAGTGGTTGTTGGCTGTTGTTTCAACTTTATGTTGCTCAGGTCTTTTCTTGTTTCGTTTAAGTCCTGCAAAATAGCCAAACGATCTTTGATATCAAAGCTTTTGTCTTTAACCACTGAAGTCTGACTGTCAAGATCTTGGATCATCATTCTAGTCCCGAACAATAGTTCGTACGGACTGAATCCCCTCAGAGAATCTCTTGGCAGGTTATTTAGACTATGTTGGACACTTATTAGATGTTTGACCCACCCAGCTCCCGAACCTAATACCTTTGCTGTTATAGATTGCTCTATGCCTTGGTTTTTTCTTTACACCATCCCGTATCCCTCAGGAAGGAAGTGAGAAGAGTCCCGCTATGCAATGCTCATTTGGCCATACCTCCCCATAAATTTGAGTGTTAAAGGGGAAAATATTGGTCCAAACGTAGCATGCTCCTAGCGTATATGCCATTATAGACTCGCAAATCTTTTTATAACAGTTCAGACGTCAGCCGAGCGCTGGGGTCTACATTATAAGTGAAAGTTAGTCTTTTTGTGTTAATCTGACGCTTTTTTTTTTCTATATTCTTTTTGTTGGTTTTATTGATTATTATCTAGCCCTTCTGGAGTGGAACGCCATGGTAATACACCGTTTCTCTCGCCGCTGCGATCTCTGTTGCAGTCTGGGCAGTTTTTTACAAAAATGTGGTGATGCAGGCTCATGCCTGGCCACCAGTACACTGATTGTAATTCTTCCAGAGAATCTTTAAGCTTGAGGTGACTAAGACCCTCACCCATGTGTGCGTCCGCTATTAACAAGCTTCTCCTGTCCGTGTTTGGAATTACTCTATCCCCCACTCCAGGAATTCGAGCAGAAGGAACGGAGTTTGCATCAATTATGTATGTATAGTTGAGTGGGTAATTGATCGGTAGCGCTGAGCAGTCGCCCTTTGATGACGTTTTCACCGCCAGCACTGTTTCACCGTCAATGTTTTTTACTGTACGCTTTTTTGTAGCTACGGAAGCCGGTTTAGTTACTACCGCTGTGGCTGTCTTAGCCAATGAATTCCCTGCAACGTGAACGCCATCACGCTGGTGACTCACTGAATGTATCACGTGAGTTTTTGGTAGTTCTTTCTTTAAAAGAACTACTTGTTCCCAATGCGCTTTCTGCTTTATTGTTTACAACAAGGGGTGGTGATGGACAGAGTCTCTGAATTAAGCAGAGTACTCTCACCCAGTCAAGAGATCAGGGCTAGATCCAACACCGTTTTTTAGCTCATTGCACCATCCCAGTTTCAGAACCTGGCTGTATGCAAATTAGTCTGTCCCTGGCCCAGTGCATCATGGGAACAGGGCAGACCAGACTACAAAAGCCAATTCTTACACTGGGACAGGAACAGACTAATTTGCATACAGCCAGGTTCTGAAACTGGGATGGTGCAATGAGCTAAAAAACGGTGTTGGATCTAGCCCTGATCTCTTGACTGGGTGAGAGTATTCTGCTTAATTCAGAGACTCTGTCCCTCACCACCCCTTGTTGTAAATAATTCTGCTTTATTGTGGCACCTGTGTCATCTTTGTAACCATTCTGAATCCATGTCTGCAAATCGGTATTGTATGATTTGACGCAGTAATACGAATCGGACACTATTAGTGTCGGGAATTCGCGATCGGCATTATCTAGCGCCATTTTCAATGCTATTATTTCAGTCTGTTGTTCTGAATTAGTTTCTACTGAGTGTGTTTTTATTAATAGAGGTCTCAGTTTTCCTCCACTCCATACTTTTTTCTGTAATTTCACATGTGGGGTTGTACGCTTGTTCTCCCCATCCAGGTGGTTGAGCATGGCCGTCTGTATAAATTACACAGGCGTACTGTCGTAAGGGCAGAACGTCGATTGGCAGAGGGTATTCTCTCTCATATTCTAGATATTTAAATTCTTTCAATTCTGGATCAAAATAGTATTTTATTTTGTCCGTAGCAATTGAATTTACCCATTGTATCCATTCTGGATTCAATGCTGTAGTTGGTAAATTACATGGGGTTGTTAATGCCTCAAAGGCTGATTCTGCTGTTCTGACTGTAATACGTCTACCGTCAGCTTGGTCTTTTTCTCTTGCTACAGCCGTTTGAACCGCATGAACAATGTTTTCTTTAATGCTGAAAGTTTTTTCAGCTTCTGTGTACAAGTGTGATTTGTATGCAATTGGTACCTTTTCTCCCTCATTAGAGATCAGGTATGTGAATCCGCATCTTCCTGGGATGACTCGAATCACAAGGTTGCGTATGTTATCACGTGTTTGTAATTTTGTTTTAATTAACATGTCTGTTTGTAAAGATCTCAAAATTTCTGTGTGTTTTTGAGTCCAATTGATTCTTTTAAAATCTGGTTTTATTAGATCATAAAGGGGTTTGACCCTTTCTGCGTAATTTATAATGTAAGTTCTTCCGAAATTCAGGAAGCCTAGAATTGATTGTAGGTTTTTTAGTGTTCTAGGTGCTTGGATTACAGCACATTTCTCTAGGAAATTGTCAGCCAGGCTTTTGCCTTCACTTGATAGTTCATATCCTAAAAACAGGACTGTTAGATGGGCAATTCTTGACTTTTTAAAGATGAATTTGTAACCCTCTGCTGCGAACCCAAGTATTATGGTGTTCACTCTCTTCAAGTGAGTATCCAAGTCATCGTCTGTTAGATAGATGTCGTCGACATAAAATAATGCCTCGTCATCATATGTTTGTAGTAATTCTGTTACTCTCGCTGAGAATAATCCTGGGCTGTTCTTGAACCCCTGGGGCAAACAACAGAAATTTATTTGCGCGCCATTTATTGAGAATGCCGTCAAATATCTGCTCTCTGGTGCTATATTTTGACAAAAGAATCCATTAGAGATGTCTAATGTTGTTTTGTATTTTTTGCGCACTATGTTATTCATTAGTGCAGCACTATGCGAGTTTTGTACTGCAAAGGTTTTGCAACATGAGTTAAGGTGTCTGTAGTCCAAAACAAGACGATATGAATTGTCTGGTTTGGAGACAGGTAACAAAGGATTATTAATTTGTGAGGTGCAAGTTTCAATCACCCCCTGGTATTCAAGCTTATCTAGGATCTCTTTTACCTGTTTTTTAGCTTCTTGCTAAATTGGGTACTGCCTCTGTGCAGTAGGTTGAGATTTTAACTGGATTTTGTGAGGAGGAGAGTCCTCATCCCATCCCACATGATTTTTATATAAGGCAGGGGCTTGAGCTACTGCCCACTTTCTTGCAAGTGTATATTTTTTATGAATTGGAATATGATTTGAGAAGGCAGGCATAATTATTTCTTCGCCATGTGGGCACTCCCTGACAAACTCGGGTGGCCAGTCTCGTTCAGCTAGAAGGATGTCATAGCCCTCGGAGAGATTATCCCAAAATAGACCCCTTATTTTTCTAGTCTTATCCCCCTCTATACGCAATGTTATTTCATATATTTTATGAGGTTTGCTAACTCTGGTATCTGCAGTTTCCACTTGAATGTATTCATTCGTGTCCACTGTCTCCAGATGATTCATAAGGACTTTGCGAGCTATGCTCACTTCTGCTGCGCTGTCTAGCATTGTCTGAGCCCATTCTCCGTTTTTCAGCTGTGTCCTCAGTATTCTCGGCATTGTTGATTACTTTAATACTGGCTACCTTCTTTTTTGGAAATTGTAATTTTTTATTCAGATGAGCAGGTTCCTTGTCTTTGGACTTGACGTGCTCTTCCCTGTGTTCTGATTGTCCTCTTCTTTCCGATTTCTGCGAGGAAGTCTGAAAAGATTGAGAGGGACGTGTATCAATATCTTGATATCTATCAGGTTTTTTTATATTATCCCTATTTCTAAGGTTGTATTTTTTCACAGAGGGCTCCCTTTGGGGAGACTTGCGTCCTTGGTCAGGAGATCTTTCTCTCCGCCGAGGAGACCTTCCTCTGGACTGGAATCTTTTTTCTTTAGGATTGGATTGTTTATTTCCATCCCAGTTCTTTTTTTGAGTGTTTAAATTATTTTTAATAAATACCTTTTCAGGACTTTCAACTAGTTGGGGTTTCACTGGTATTCCACCCAAACTATCTCTTCCTAGTTCTTCATAGGATTTTTCTATGATTCTGTTAATTTCAGATGGTTGGTCTGCTATATTTGTCTCTTTTAACCTCTGGCGGATCGCCACATTTGCTGCTTCTCCCTTTATGTTTGCTAGTAATATTGCCGAGACCTGCTTGAAGTCTTTCAGTAATTTCATACCGAGAGTTAAAGCGGGTTCTGGACCGTATTCATCATGAATTTGTTTTAGCACATCTGGTATTACTGACATGGATGGTACACCATGTGTTTTTGTGTAAATGGAAGCAAAGACTGTTCCCCAAGTGTCACAGTCCTCCACGTGTGGTGCGATTCCCATTGGAAGACAGATAGTCAGAATCCTGTGTTTCTCAACAGAGGTGGTATCTGGGAACACAGCCTCTATTTGAGTGATTTTTTGTGCTAGCCAGAAAGGTATTTGTTCCCGTTTTGCGGGTACTTTACCTAGACAGGACTGTATGTTCTGTGGTGTAATTTTATTTGTGTTTCCCTGATGAGGGGTCAGCTGTGGAATTTTAATTGCTGGTTGGACTGTTGAAGTCCGCATTACATATTGGACTAATTGTCTATGTATTTTTATTAATTGTTTTAGCTGTGCTAAAAGGTCTGCTGCAGGCATTTCTTCAATGTCTGGATGTGGTGTGTATCCGGCTAGGACCGGCCACGTTGCTCCTGGTCTACCTAGTGGACCGAGCCTGGTGATGTGATTATTATGTTTTAGGGCGCTATTAAACAAGAGCAGGTGCTCTTGGAATTTGAGTGGTATTTCCACCTCCTCAAAAGGAATGTACTCATTAGGAGGTTCCTCTGTTTTGTAATAGTGGAAGACCTTTGTTACAGCGTTTGCTGCTGGAAAATTTATCCATGAATAGAATACCTCTGTCTGCCGACATTTGTGTGCCTCAATTACGAATATGACTGTACCACCTCTCGATGTCAGTCCATTTTCAATAAGTTTTAAAGTTATAGATTTCCTTATGTTGACCGGGATGAGTATTATATCCGGGTCATTTTCCTGCATAGTGGTATCAGCTGCTACGAGTTCAGCTGCTATTCTAACTGTCTCTCTTTCTTCTTCACTGTCTGTCATTTTACCGACAGGAAGGTTCTTCTGTTTGTTTACAGATCAGGTTTCCACGGAAACAAAGATTAGATGCACAATATTTTGGAACAGTGTATCCTTCAACGTTGAATAAACCAAGAACCATACATAGGAGTCTCCTCCTGCGAAGTTTGGCGGATATGACCTTTCACCCACTCCAGACGTCTTTGGAGTATTATGGGAAAAAAGGGGCTCTGTGTGAAAAAGCACGACTGAGTTACTCTAATGTCTTGCGTTAGTTTTATCGCCTATCCAAACGTTTGGGCGCCATGTAGTGTAGTTCCTATTATCCCAATAGGCTCTGCGCATTGGAATAATATCTTCAATAGTATAGACCTAGGACGGAGGTTAACTAGGTCTTCTACTGATGATATTAGACTTAAAGTTTTGTGTTTGCCAGCTAGCTCAGAGTTCACTAGAAACTTTCTCGAATAGGCAAGGAGGATTTTAATCTCCCTGGATAGACAAGAAGGGATTTAGTTTCTGACAACCATAGAACATGACAACTTTGCTCTCCCCTAATCAAGAGTGTATCTCTAGAGTCGTGTGAAAACAAAAGACAACTTATTTTACTCAGTCAGTTCAGTGCATTCTTAGTTTCACCAGATTGTAGAGAAAAGGAAGAGACAGGCGTGTTCAATAAAAGATGGTGTTTATTGATCAGTCTCTTTTCTCGTACAAGAGAAATGAATCGCTACTATTGTAATACTTGTAGTTAAGTAAAGTGCATATAGTAAAGACAGAATTATAAAATAATACTGTAAAAGCATTGATATGGTTTCTGAGCCATATGATACTTTAAAATGGATAAAATATATACATACAGATATACATTTGACTAATCGTACTCAACTGGTGCTTCTAACCACGCCTACCCCAGTGTACCTGACCTAAGCCTAATACGTGGGCGGGAGTAGATAAGTAGCAGTTTAAGTTAAGTTTGTTTTGCCAAGGGACTGACTCAAGAATTCTCTGCAAGGGGTTATTCAGTTCTGTACCTGAGATCTAGAATGTTGGAGGGCTGGTATCTCTTATCCCAGGTCTTGCTATTCCAGCTGCCTGCGAGGGCTACGTGGAAGCGCCGTAGCTGGATTTCTCGGCAGGAGAAAGGCAGCGTCTCGTTCTCAGCGCGTCAGGAAGGCGGGGCAGTGTCTGTGGGCTTCGCTCTCAGCTGGGCTCCTCGGCAAGTCTCGCTGCTCCAATCTCGTCACCACCGCGTGTGTTTGGCAATGTCGGTAATATTTATACCTGAAAGGTGCCGAGATTGACGTAAGGATGGACATATATACGTCAATAAGGATGTCATACGAACGGGTTCATTCGCACATTCTTTTACTGAAGTTCTCGGTGAAATCAAAACAATGGCTACGGGAATTTCCCAGGTCGCTGTAGGTTTGATTTGTTTTGAGAACTCCGTATGCCTTATCAGGGGCTGGAGGAATATCGCTTGCCTAATTAGATGGCATGCGTTATGACCTAATCAGATAACACGCTTCTGTGCCGTGGTGTGGCTTAATCAGATAACGGTTTTTGCACCGTTGGATGGCTGCTAGTTAATTATTAACCAAACCAGGGTCAGGAATAGGGGGATCGATACAGTACCTATAGAAATACATCACAAAGCAACACGTAAATGTAAGTAGTCACAGGCAGGTAAAACTGAAAATTTAAAGCTACAACGCCCTCAATGCAACGGGTAAATGTAAGCAGTCATGGGCAGGCAAAACAGCAGATTTTTAACTACAAAGCCCAAAAAGCAACAGGTAAATGTAAGCTGTCACAGGCAGGTAAAGCAGCAGATTTTAAGCTACAAGGCCCACAAAGAAGCAGGTAAATGTAAGCAGTCACGTGCAGGTAAAACAGCAGATTTTAAACTACAAAGCCACAAAAAAAACAGGTAAATGTAAGCAGTCATGGGCAGGTAAAACAGCAGATTTCAATCTACAAAGCCCGCAAAGCAACAGGTAAATTTAAGCAGAAAGGTACTTTTCGAATTTCTGGAAGAAACAGCGCAAAGTCTGTCATCTTACCATTTTTTTTACTGGGATGTTGCACACATTGAAGCTCTGACTAACAAAAAAAATAAAAAAGTTGAGTAGAATAGCAGCTGACATTATTTGAAACATACCGTCCATCTCTCTTTTTTCTCAGGGTCTTGAATTTAGCACACAATTTGTTTGCAGTCAAATATATGATTACTCTTGTGGCAGGTCCTAAGGGGCAGATTTACAAGAAACTGATGCATCTCAACAGATGCATCAGTTTCTCTGCCCAAGCCTGCGATACCCTTGAGCCACCATGGAGGCACCGTATTTACAATAGGGCGCACCACGGAGCAAGGATGGACAGATGAGTCAGAAATTCTGACGTATCTGTTGGCCCAAAAGTCATGTGTTGCTGGAGTTGTGTCACAAGCACGATACGACTCCAGCAATGCATGGTGAGGCCTACACTTATACTGCATCACTCCTTGTTCTGATGCAGTGGCATCCTAGAGGTGGCGTAGGCATCACTTCTATGAGGCTTTCCTGTGTGGGAACGCATACCCTGCATACATTATACCTGATGCAGATAAAATGTGAGGCAGGGCTTTACAACGTTGACACGTCTTCCTAGATGCATCACAATGTATTTGGCTGCATTGTTTACACCGCCGCTGCTTCATAAAAGTGATGCAATGGTGGCGCAAAAGTGTTGCAAGTGGTTTTTATATCTGCCCCTAAGTATTTACATGTGCCATTATATTCTTCAGAAATGCTTCTAAAGAAAAATGATGTATTCAATGAACCAAGGGCTCTTTGCTCCCCATTTCCTCTCTATCGAATGACAAGCTCGCTCCGCGTTATTTAGTAGTGTTTGACTGCTCCACTGGTCAAGCTGGGGCAGCCCTCTTTTGCACAGGGTACTTCATGTATCTTACATCTAGTCCCTCTCCTCAAATGTGAGCTGGTAGCCAATTATGTGATATGACTAGATGTGACTGAAATCCTTTATGTTGCCTGTTATACAAAATGAAATGCTAAAACAGAATATTAACTATTAGGTATAATAATTTGTTTATATAATCCATAAAATGTTTTAAAATTTTTATTAAAGGTTAGTACTCTGCAACACGTTGCTACAGCACTGCTGTAGCCCGGTTTGTGGACCACTCCAGGTGCATGGGACCACGCAGTGAATATCCGGACCTCAAATAGTGCGACCCTCTCCATGAGTGATCTGGTTCCCCCGACGCCCATGCAAACACTGATATCGTAGCTCAATTAATCTACGTCTACCACCCCTCGACGCCACAGCTGATAGAAAGTTTCACTGAATCGTCACTGTGAGTCCCTGCAAACTGCTTTAGTATACATACGCTATCTGAAAATGAGAGCATTTGTTAAAGATCCACAGCCCCACAGTCTAGTGGACTGAGGCTGCTATTGACACGAAAACTACATTATCGCAACCTAGACTTTTCCATCTGGATCAGAGGATCCCTACCTATAGAGGTTCCACCTTAAACGCCGGACTATTTATCATTGCTTGGTTTCCAATTTTTTTGTACATGGCTTCCTGATGAAGGCACACAGTCAAAACGTGCATAGGACACTGATTTACTAGAGCCATGCCAGAAATGATTGTCTTCTGAAATATAGTCAAATGATCATTTAAGCGGTTATACTATAGAGCTACACAACACATGCACTGAAGAGGAACTGCACATAACCTCATGATATTATCTACAAACTGTCTACAGTAAAATTAATATTTCTGAAAAACATGGGCCACAGAATTAAAAGCATATTTCAGTTTGTAAATGTTAGTTGTTTTAAATTTAGCCTTTTCACTAGAAAATCTGTTCTTTTTTCCATGGCTTGAAGACGTGGAGGGCAACACAGTTTCCATGGTGATTTCCTTTAGCGCTGCTGTGTAAAGTAACGCTTCGTGGATACACATACAATGTTGGGAAATGCTTTTTCAGAATTCCAAGAGATGATTAGTTCCTTTCTATGATATCGAGTTTATAAAATAAAAAAAGTATATATATATATAGACACTGACGAAGGCTAAGGCTGAAACGCGTCTTTTTGTTACTTTGCGCAATAAACCTGAGGAAGGTTTGATCTAACCTGAGTGCTGGTCCGGTCTTTTTGTGACAGTGGAGCGGAATATATATATATTTACATATATATCCATACATACATGTATTCACTGATAAAACAAAGGGTAACGTTAGGTTAAAGTTAGGTATATATATCATTGTAAATATATCATTGGAACACACCTTTTTAAATGAGCAAACCCACTAGAATTCACCACTTATGGTTATCTCAAGTAACCATAACTTGTGCCCTAAAATACCTATAACTCATCCCCCTGCCATGTACAGTGTTGTCATTAATAATGAAACTTCCGATGTTGCAGTGATTTATGTCACAGAACATATAATGAGTGATTTAATATTTGAGGTTATTAGCAGTGCATTGTGAGAGAGGACATTATAATGAATTGAGATAACTATATCTGGTGAATTTCAGTGGTGTACTTCATATAAAGCAGTATGCTTTAGCTAATATTTTCACGAACCTCAAACTTCCCTTTAACCTTTGTTTTTTTTTCAGTGAACTTCTAAGTTTTTTTAGTAAATGTAAAGTAACATATTACTACAATTACTAATCATTACGTCACTTTAACCTTTGCTTTTTCAGTAAATTTAAATGTTTTTTAAATGTGAAGTAAGATGTTGATTGCCATGTGTGGAATGCAGTAGATCCTGTGCCAGACCACCTGCAGGCACCCAACCCCCCGTGAATGGCGGTTGGCCATGCACAGCATGCAGTTGAGCCCAGTGCCTGCTCACTGCAGGCTGACTATGTGATTACTGACATTGTCAAAGGGTCAGAACCCCAAAATATAAAAAGTGGGCATATTGACTCTATCTAGGGTTCAGCATATTCACATATATAAAGCAGACCTATTTTGTCAAAAAATCTAAAATAATTATAATCAAATGTAAATTTCAATAATTCATACATTGCAATGTTTAATAACTGTGACTGCCAGAAAAAAAGTCTTATTAAACAAAAATCAACGTATCATTCAATCTTTCTTTAAATATTCTGCAGCCTAGAAAAAAAGTCATAAATACAACCACAAGAGGGCCCTGCCCTCCAGCTGGAGAGCATTGTACCAGCTAGAAGTACTTAAAAAAATATGGTAAGCAATCTGGGGGTCATGGATTTAAGGACCAAGGATATGCACTGCTGTTTTAAATGATGCCAGGGGGCTTCTATGCTCTCAGCAGCCCGCCACAACATTAAAATAAATGTGTGGTGGTGCCCCTGCCCCATCTAGGGTGAGAAAGCAAAAGACACACACTTAATTTACGGAATGCAGAACAAATCAAAACATTCACCCCCAGTCAAGAGATCTGGGTTAAATCCATCAATCTTTTGCTCACCATGCCAACCCAGTTTAGACCTGGCCATATGCAAATCAGTCTTGACCCTGTGCCTCATAAGAACAGTCCAGCCCGAACCGCCAAGCCAGGTCCTCCTTGGACCAGAAACAAGCATCCTAGGACCGTTTTCGTGGTTTCACCCCTCTTCAGCCAGGATAGCTTGATTCCAGTGGCACAGTGAGCCCAGGACCCACGTCTAGGGACACAAGCAACCAGACCAAAAAGAATCAGTAAAATGCCCTTGCAGTGCAATATGGGACACTCCATGCCAGAGCAGTGACTAATAAGTGAGCGGCTAATGCCACTCATTTATTCTTCTTTTATTTTCTTTATTATTTTTATTGTTTAGACATCCCGGTGCCCATCCATGACACCCACATCACTTTTTGTGTTGGGGACCGCAGAGGGAGTCTCAGCACCTGTGGCCCAGCCGGCTCCCTGCAAGAGCCCCCATGGGCCACTCAGGTTCCAGCAAAATGTTCCTGCATGATATATGCAACCTGACTAATAAAATCTGTTTTCAAAAACAAAACTAACCTTCATTTTTTTAATACTGTAGTGCCCTAATGCCTACCTAGGGCACTCCACAGCCTTTCCAAAGTTCAGACCTATGGTGAGAGTCCAAGGCCCTTGCAGCCCTGCTGACTCCCCTACCTGGCCCCATCCTGGCTGCTGCAGGAACCAGCATTCCATAATGCTATCGTCGGGTTGGAGCAATTCTGTCAACCTTCCCAAAACAGAAAAGGAAGGGAGGAATTGTTCTGCTCCCTTTCTGATGGGAGCAAATAATACTTCCCTGTCAGTGCTCATCCAGGTAGGTAAATGAAGGTGTCCCAGGGGATAGGGTCCCCAGGACACGGTGACTTAGCTTGCATCAGCAGATGGGGTGCACAGGGCCCATCAAAGGCTTAGGGAGGGAGCTACAAACACCTGCCCTTTTACGCTTTTATCAGCTTTGAGCGATGGGGTCCCTGGGGCACAGCAAACGGTCAGGGAGGGAGGTATGTGTGGCAACTCCCCTTTGCATTTGCATCTGCCCTGAGGAATGTGGTCTCTGAGGCCTCCAGAAGATTTGTGAAGGGAGGTTGCATGCCCTACCTCCCCTGAAGCATATGCTTGCTTCAAATAAATAAATGGACCTTGGGGGATGGGATCCTCATAGATGGGAAATGTCTCAGGGACGGAGGTCACACTCCCCCCCTTATTAACTAGTATGCACTTCCCCAACTCCTGAAATTATTGCCATCATATCTTTATTGATATGTAGCAGCCAATCAGATTTCAGCCCTAGATCTGTTGGCGCCCCAGAACCTCTGCAGCATTATATATCTTTTTTTTAACCTTAATTTCTCAAAAACAACTTAACAGATTTATACTAAAACACAAAGAGCTTTTTTCTGGAGAAAGACCTTGCTTTCTGATAAACTTAATGTAATTCATTTCTGCAGCTTTTGCTGTATTGCTTTTCTATTTTACTGTGGAAAAAACAGGTTTTGGGACCCCTTTTTTTATCATCCTCCTCTTGACATCTCACCGAAACGTTCAGGAAGGAGCTGAGGTAGGTGAGACATTTTTGGGAAAGTTCTTGAAGATTCATCAGACCTATCTGGTGCCAATGTTATAAGCAACCCACTCTATATATAAAACTCTGGGCGTAAAACTCCGCTCCGCTCACAGAGTTTGCGGAATTTTGGCAACGCTGCGTAGAACTTGCAGTTGGCAAAAAACTCCACACTCCAGAATGGAGCGGAGTGTTCATTATGTTTGCACGCCCGAAATGCGTGTGCAGGTGCCTGCTATTGCCGACAAGATTTCCCAAGCCGTTTGCGAATGCCACAACATTTGCTAGGCAGCTGCATGGTCCCGTGAGAGTTTGCAATCACGAACACATCATTCGAGCATGCCATCGGACCTCCAGCGGAGTTTTCTGTGTGAAGAACGCGATCCCGAACACACAGAATCTCCTGCCACTACAATCTGGAGAAGGTATTCTCCCCGAGCAGCATCATAACCTTCTCGAAGGACGTGCCCTAGAGTGTCCAACTTCCTGTTCAGCAGGCTCCTCCCAGTGCTTTGTCCTTCACCTGGTCACTTATCATTTGGATTTGGAGCTGGAAGGATCACTCTTTTTATTTGTACTTTTCATTGTTTGAAAAAACTAAGGGGCACATGTAGGTAATTTCCATTTTGTGATTTTCAAATAGCGATATTTAAGGAATCGCTATTTGAGAATTGCAAAATGGAATGTAGGTAATAAATCGCAATTTTTTTTGTGAATCTCTAAAATTCCTTAATTGCGATTAGCAAATTGTGAATCGCAATTAAGGAATGAGTGTCCCATTCATTCCCATGGGCCAAGAGACCCATAGGAATGAATGGGGATACATTCTCAAATTTTGATTTTCTATGAGAAAATCGCAATTTGAGAATCGCAATTCCAAGGGTGCTAGGGTTTCCAAAGGACACCTGTTGCACCCCTGGAATGTGCCTGTAAGTACATGTGGCGCACATACATGCCCTAAGGGCATGTCTGTGCGCCACATTGCACTTTGAATTTAAAAAAAAATGCATTTTGACAGGAAATCGCAAAATACCATCTACTTGGAGTAGGTGGTATTTTGCGATTCCTTAAGCCAAAATCGCAATTTGCAAGGCACCCCTACATAGCATTTAAGGAATCGCAAAATTGCGATTCCTTAAATGCTTGAGCAAAATAAGGAATCGCAATTTTTGTGATTCCTTATTTTGCTATGTTGCCCATACATACCAAAACACAGTTTGCAATTCACAAACGCCAAAATTCTGCGAATTCCGGCGTTTGCAAATCGCACACGGCTTCCTACATATGCCCCTAAATTATTGTGGTGGGTGGCCTGTAGCTTCTGTAGGGGCCTAGTTGTTTTTTGTACGTAATGCCTCTTCTTTTATAAAGGAAACACGTTGCACAGTACAATACATTTTTCTCCATGTTTGAAACCAATTTGCAGTATTATTTTAATTCACTATGTAGCCCAGTAGTCTACCAAAAATAGGACTTTCTCAGCCAGTAATCCCTGAGTCACCCATGGGTGCATCAAACAACTGTTTCTGTGGTGTTTGTTCAATTTAAGGTTTACTAACATCATTTTGACAATGGATGGCATTGGATTAAAAATACAAAATTCGTTTTTTGTGGTATTTCACCTTGTTTCTTTCATTTGTTGGGTGTTTGGTTGTATCTTGCAAAACTTTTTAGCCCTGTGGTTTTTCATTTTTGGCATTGTTGCATTAACCTGTTCTGTGCTCGTGTCGGTCAACGGCTGTCACGAGCAATACCTCCGTACTGCTGCGCACGTCCATTGACCAACGCAGCCCCGCCCACTCAATAAAACTCCCGCACCGCAGCGGAATTCACGCCGCGGTTAAGGAATTAAAGATGTATTATTTAGCATGCCTCCTTTGTCTGGCCAGTGTGTGAATGTGTTTGTAATAGTGGGACATCATTTGCCTTGGCTGAGCCTCCCCATGTGGCCAGGGGCCATTTTGTAAAGTCTGTGTCCATATAGGCCTACTTGAGTTCATTGTTTTTCCAGCCTCCTGCTTGTTGTTGTTGTGACCATGTGGCTGGCAGCCATTTTGTGGAGGCAGTTAGTGTACTTTTGCCATAGGCCTGCATGTCTTTCCTTTGTTGTTCTTGGCTTATCACTTCTTGTTGTGGTAGTCTGACCATGTGGCTGGTGGCCATTTTGTGAAGGCCACCAGTGTGCTTTTGCCATAGGCCTGCATTGTCTGTCTTCCCTTTGCAGGTTTATTGCTTCTTGTTGTGGCCTGGCCATGTGGCTGGTGGCCATGTTGTGAAGGCAGCTGGTGTTCTTTTGCCATAGGCCTGTATTGTCTCCCCTTTGTAAGCTTATTATTGCTGGTGGTTGTAGCCTGGTCATGAGAAGTGTGGCTCACTGGTTAGAGGATGCAGACCCTGAAGCAGAGGTCAGACCCGGGACCAGGGTTCAATTCCCGACGCGGCAGGGTCTTGAGCCCAAATATCCACGGACTCGATAATTCTCATTTCGGTGCCTACTCAAATGACGGGTTCACACTCTGCAGCTCTGGGCATTAGCTTGCTTAATCTCCACTACGGCCCCCCGCGGCGGGATGCCTGGCTTTCACCTTGGGGATGCCCAGTACCAGTATCTCACAGGGAAAAAAGCCAGGACGGGTTTCCAAGGCAAGCGCCGAGATGCCTCCGGGTAATCGAGCGCTATATAAGAACTCATAATAATAATAATAATAATAATAATGTGGCTGGCGGACATTTTGTAAAGGTAACCAGTGTGTTTTTGCCATAGGCCTGCATTGTCCTCTCATTGTAGGCCTATTATTGCTTGTTGTTGTGGCCTGACCATGTAGTTGGTGGCCATTGTGTGAATGCAGCCAGTGTGCTTCTGCCATAGGCCTGCATGCATTCTTTGTGGTGGCCATGTCTTCTTGCTGGTTGTTGTTTTGTATGCACGTTTTTATGCAGCAAAAATGTAGCACAATTCACTACATTTTTTCCCATGTTTTTAATAAATTTGAATTGAATTGATTCACTATGTGGCCGAGTCTGCCAATGGGTTTTCCAACCAATAGGCCCAGAGCTACTGGTGGGTGCATGAAACAACTGTTTCTTTGGTGTATGTTGAATTCAAATATCATTTTGTCCTTGAATGGCATTGGATTAAAAATACAAAATGTTTTCTTTGGGTAATAAGTTATTTTCATGTGTGTTGTTAAATTCAATGCCTCTGTTGGATGTGTGTGGTTGTAACTTGCAAGCCTTTTTAGCCCTGTGGATTTTCGTTTTTGGCATTTTTGCATTAAAGATGTATTGTTCAGCATGCCTCCTTTGTCTGACCAGTGTGTGAGTGTGTTTGTGATAATGGGCCATCATTTGCCTTGGCAGAGCCTCCCCATGTGGCATGGGGCCATTTTGTAAAGTACGTGCCCATAGTCCATACTCCTTATAGTCCTGCTTGGGTTCATTGTTTTCCAGGCCTTCTGTTTGTTGTTGTTGTGTAACCATGTGGCTGCAAGCCACTTTGCATTTTGTGGAGGCAGTTAGTGTGCTTTTGCCATATAGGCCGGCATACCTGTCTTCCCTTTGTTCCCCTTGGCTTATTGCTTCCATTGTCATTTGTCAGCTGCAGCTCCCTGAGTGCTGTATTCCACGTTATGCACAATGCCAAACCACTACATTTGTATTTTTGTTGTTATTCTTCTTTCCTATCCTTCCTGAGTGTAGTGCACACAGTACACCATGAAAGCCCTTGTTGTTGTCAGTCTCACTAATGGATCCATTGTATTGTTATTTGTTTTAATATCTGAGGAAATAACACGATCAAGTGTGACCACGCACACAAACAAAATTGTATTATATTTGTTTATACTTGTAAGTGAACCACAACAATGCCATGTTTTACTGATGTTCTTTGTGCTTTTTTGCTTTTAGGTGCACAAAATAGGAGGAGACAACATCACCCTATGTTACTCCAGACAAAAGGCAGGTGTCCTGCGCACAACATCATGTGACATGTGACATGGGACCACAGACAGACATTTCTTCAATGTGTGCCATTGCGTGCTAACTAACATCTTCAAGATGTCCCCAAAGAAAGGTACTAGGTCTAGTACCAAGAAAGTTGCCAGTGAGGAGAAGAAGACCCTGCCACTTCCCACCAAGACCTCTTTTGGGAAAACAACAATTGCGCCTGCAGAAGCAGTGTCCAGGGAGAAAGCTGGGAGTAGCACCACCACATCAGTGGACCCACCCTACCAACCTAGGCCCAAGCCCACGTCTATTGCAGAGGCAGCCAGTCTAATCCCGACAACACAGACAAGTAGTGATATTGAAATTGACCTATCATTATTGTAAAATAGTACCCAATCAGTGTAGGACACTCTGATAAGTGGGCAACAGCAGCTGCAACTTCCCCCAATTGTGGTTTCCTCCCGAAGTAGGGGCAGTTCAGGAGATTGACCTTTCTTCTGAGGAAGAAGAAAAGTAAGCTATTCCTTCAGAAGATCCATTGTCTTCAAGATCCCCAGAAAGGAAAGGAAGGTTAGTCCATCAACTTTTTCTGCAAGTCCCCCTTCTGTGGATCTAGACACCACTTGGATCCCACCTCAGTCTGAGAGTGAGACACACCACCAAACAAGGCTAGGATAAAGGAGGGTTCCAGAAAGCCCTAGAGTTATGGGGGTAGATGTAGAAGAGGAAGCTGATGATGAGCCATCCAAACATGGCATTCTTTCTCAACAAACTGCTTTCACTAACATACATTTGTCATTTCACAACCCATGCGTCCTTGCTTGCTTGCCTTTGAGTTTGACCCATCAAACCCCCTGAGAATTCTTTTCACTCATACAGTTTCACCCAGCCAGGCAGGCATTATTTCTTTCACACTTCACACATCCTTCAAACACCCACATATCCTATCAGCCATCTATATGTATCCCAGGTTCCCTTCATTCCCCCTCTCATCCTTCTCTACCAGTCATATATTGCATGCCTCCCTTCCATCTTCCTTCCATCGTTCTTTCCCTTTTCCATCAACCCATCCAGTTCGTCTGACTCTTAGTCTTCTTCATAAAACTTTCTCTGTTGAGTGATAGAAGAGACCATTAGTTACTCAACATCCTCTAGTGCTAAGTAATGGCTGTCTTCTTGTCTTCTTCAACTGTTTAAAACAACTTAGTCTCAACAATACAATGTATTCCCTTGCAGCAAGTGTACATTTTTCAATAAGTAAGGAAAACGACTTACCACTGCCCACCTCTCCTGCTGGCTCACCTCCTGCAGCTGCCGCATTTGCTCTCTCCTGGCTTGCATAGCCTTCGCCGGTGTCCCCGGCACTGGTGGTCGGTACACCTAGAAAAAACATTTCAAGTTTTTTAGATGCCATATAAGCCTCCCCTATCTCTTTTTTCACTATCAAGATTGAAAATACAATACATACACCACACACATCACTACAATTTTAGTACTAGAGTAGAGTAGACAGTATGTCCTATCAAGAATAAAAAAATATCTGGCTGGGCATTTTTGAAAAGCCTCTCAAGAAGAAGCCAACCCAAAGCACTGGACTCAGTGGCTGGATCTATTGGTGAATCTGAGTTTTTGAAAAGAAAAAGAATGGCCAACTGTGCGGACCATCGGACATGAGGTCTCTTGGTTGGAAAATATAATGGTGCCGTCCTTCTTCTCCTCCTCATACTTCCTTCCCGCTATGATGCATGGTAATCAGTTGTTCACCATCAACTACTGCTAATAAAATTAGTACTAGGCCTAGACAAGAAAAAAATAATACTAAGTAACTACCTAACTACCACTATCTTAGTGACAGAACAAAGGAAAGGAGTCTTTCTAGTCTGCAATGCATTACATAATCAGCCCAAGCAAGCGCAAAGTTGTACAAGTACGATTAGGTAGCGTTAAGCACCTGTCTAGAATAACGATCACATGATATATGATTTTTAATCCTAACTTACATGCATGTCAACAGCAGCATTCTTGCTATTTGGGAAAAAATTATATTTCTAATAACATGGAACACACAATAATAATGAAAATTAGCTAGTACCCACCAAGCCACATGACCACCAAGCCCCACGACCTCAACGCTTGCCAGGTCCAGCAGATCCTGCTCTCGGTCCAGGATGGCGGACCACTGGTGCGTCACTTGGGTGCGCCGTACCCGAGAGCAGTAATACATTGCCCGGCGCACCCTCACCCACTGCTGGTAATTTTCCCGGAGCCCGTACCTTGACCTAGGCCTGCCGCCTGCTGCTAGGGTGGAGGGGAAGTGGTGCTGCACAAACAAAAGAAGTGCAGCCAACTTCACATCCGAAAACAAGGCCCGGGGCTGCACCCCTTCCGGGCGACGCCTTCCACAAGGAAGTCGGCTCCTCCTCTCTCCCGGGTCGCACTCTGAGTCTTGGCCATGATTCTGGGGAGGGTGGGGGTGAGAAAATGTAGAATTAAAAAAATTAGGTGAGGAGAAGAAGAAAGGAAGTAAAAAAAAGCAAATAATAGAAAAACAGTACACAAATTCACTAAAATCACACAGAAAGTAGAAAAATGCAAAATATACACTAGAGAGTGGGATAGATAATAAATAACAAAAGACCAGAAAAAAGGTTTTAGTAACAAAGGATTACAAAGATTTAGGGAGGATTAAAAAAAGCAGGTCGAGAACCATAACAGACAAGAAAAACAAGATGGACGCACCCATGTGCGACCTGGTGGTGTAGTTCAAGCGATATTTCCCTCCAAACGCGCAGTACGCATTGATAAATGTCTGAAACGTTTCATCTTGTGTAACTCAACGTAGCACTGCAGAGTTTGTTTACCGCTTTGCGAAGATCCATGTAATGCCGCTATGCAAACTCCCCCCAGGCTATATATATATTTACAAAGTTTTATATGGCACAAACATGAACCAAGAGGGTACCAGAGTGCTTCGCATATGGTCAGGGAGAAGAACAAAGAACAACAAATTCAAGAACAAAGCTGGATGGCACAAATTCAAGGAGAAAGGAGAGGGCCCCAATGAAGGGCAATGCAGATATGTAAACAGGAGCTTTCATAGCAAATAGTAAACATGTGTGAAGAGAATGTTCAATAGTGTGGTCGAGAAGATAGAGTTCATGGAGTCTAGTTCAGAGAAGTATTTATTAGTCAGAAAATCAAGATGGATGCCAAGCTGGAGTTCCATAATCAAGCTCCTGGGTTTGGCTTCACCTATCTGTGAATGCCCCTGTTTTCACCCAGCCATCCACCTCGACATTATAGGGCATTGTAACAAAGAACGCTTTGAAAAGCTTTGGACTAAAGTTTGTTTTACTCACATGCATGTCTCTGAAGATTTTCCAGAATAGCATCCTTGCCTGGCAGCTTGCTGATTTTTTACTTGCAATCCACCATATTTTGGATGCCCAGTCGCCGTCACCTCCACACATATATGGCTAAAGTTGTGACTTGTAAAATGGCTGGGTTCAAACTGGAAAGGCTTGGTGAGCAAAAAAACGATGGATTTAGGCCCAGATCTCTGTACTGGGGTGAATGTATGACATTGTTCTGCATTCTGTCCATCACCTGTTGTTTTTGCTTTTGTCACCTCGAGTGGGACCGGTATGCTCAGACGTGAGTCCCGTGCTCTCCATGCCACTGGAATCAAGCTATCCAGGCTTATGAGGGCTGAAAGCCCGAAACCGGTCCTTGGATGCTTGTTACCAGTCCAGGGAGGACCTGGCTTGGCAGTTCGGGCTGGACTGTTCCCGAGGGGCACAGGGTCAAGACTGATTTGCATATGGCTGGGTTCAAACTGGAAAGGCATGGTGAGCAAAAAAACGATGGATTTAGGCCCAGATCTCTGTACTGGGGTGAATGTATGACATTGTTCTGCATTCTGTCCATCACCTGTTGTTTTTGCTTTTGTCACCCCGAGTGGGACGGGTATGCTCAGACGTGAGTCCCGTGCTCTCCATGCCACTGGAATCAAGCTATCCAGGCTGATGAGGGCTGAAAGCCCGAAACCGGTCCTTGGATGCTTGTTTCCAGTCCAGGGAGGACCTGGTTTGGCAGTTCGGGCTGGACTGTTCCCATGGGGCACAGGGTCAAGACTGATTTGCATATGGCTGGGTTCAAACTGGAAAGGCATGGTGAGCAAAAAAACGATGGATTTAGGCCCAGATCTCTGTACTGGGGTGAATGTATGACATTGTTCTGCATTCTGTCCATCACCTGTTGTTTTTGCTTTTGTCACCCCGAGTGGGACGGGTATGCTCAGACGTGAATCCCGTGCTCTCCATGCCACTGGAATCAAGCTATCAAGGCTGATGAGGGCTGAAAGCCCGAAACCGATCCTTGGATGCTTGTTTCCAGTCCAGGGAGGACCTGGCTTGGCAGTTCGGGCTGGACAGTTCCCATGGGGCACAGGGTCAAGACTGATTTGCATATGGCTGGGTTCACACTGGAAAGGCATGGTGAGCAAAAAAACGATGGATTTAGGCCCAGATCTCTGTACTGGGGTGAATGTATGACATTGTTCTGCATTCTGTCCATCACCTGTTGTTTTTGCTTTTGTCACCCCGAGTGGGATGGGTATGCTCAGACGTGAGTCCCGTGCTCTCCATGCCACTGGAATCAAGCTATCCAGGCTGATGAGGGCTGAAAGCCCGAAACCGGTCCTTGGATGCTTGTTTCCAGTCCAGGGAGGACCTGGCTTGGCAGTTCGGGCTGGACTGTTCCCATGGGGCACAGGGTCAAGACTGCTTTGCATATGGCTGGGTTCAAACTGGAAAGGCATGGTGAGCAAAAAAACGATGGATTTAGGCCCAGATCTCTGTACTGGGGTGAATGTATGACATTGTTCTGCATTCTGTCCATCACCTGTTGTTTTTGCTTTTGTCACCCCGAGTGGGACTGGTATGCTCAGACGTGAGTCCCGTGCTCTCCATGCCACTGGAATCAAGCTATCCAGGCTGATGAGGGCTGAAAGCCCGAAACCGGTCCTTGGATGCTTGTTTCCAGTCCGGGGAGGACCTGGCTTGGCAGTTCGGGCTGGACTGTTCCCATGGGGCACAGGGTCAAGACTGATTTGCATATGGCTGGGTTCAAACTGGAAAGGCATGGTGAGCAAAAAACGATGGATTTAGGCCCAGATCTCTGTACTGGGGTGAATGTATGACATTGTTCTGCATTCTGTCCATCACCTGTTGTTTTTGCTTTTGTCACCCCGAGTGGGATGGGTATGCTCAGACGTGAGTCCCGTGCTCTCCATGCCACTGGAATCAAGCTATCCAGGCTGATGAGGGCTGAAAGCCCGAAACCGGTCCTTGGATGCTTGTTTCCAGTCCAGGGAGGACCTGGCTTGGCAGTTCGGGCTGGACTGTACCCATGGGTCACAGGGTCAAGACTGCTTTGCATATGGCTGGGTTCAAACTGGAAAGGCATGGTGAGCAAAAAAACGATGGATTTAGGCCCAGATCTCTGTACTGGGGTGAATGTATGACATTGTTCTGCATTCTGTCCATCACCTGTTGTTTTTGCTTTTGTCACCCCGAGTGGGACGGGTATGCTCAGACGTGAGTCCCGTGCTCTCCATGCCACTGGAATAAAGCTATCCAGGCTGATGAGGGCTGAAAGCCCGAAACCGGTCCTTGGATGCTTGTTTCCAGTCCAGGGAGGACCTGGCTTGGCAGTTCGGGCTGGACTGTTCCCATGGGGCACAGGGTCAAGACTGATTTGCATATGGCTGGGTTCAAACTGGAAAGGCATGGTGAGCAAAAAAACGATGGATTTAGGCCCAGATCTCTGTACTGGGGTAAATGTATGACATTGTTCTGCATTCTGTCCATCACCTGTTGTTTTTGCTTTTGTCACCCCGAGTGGGACTGGTATGCTCAGACGTGAGTCCCGTGCTCTCCATGCCACTGGAATCAAGCTATCCAGGCTGATGAGGGCTGAAAGCCCGAAACCGGTCCTTGGATGCTTGTTTCCAGTCCGGGGAGGACCTGGCTTGGCAGTTCGGGCTGGACTGTTCCCATGGGGCACAGGGTCAAGACTGATTTGCATATGGCTGGGTTCAAACTGGAAAGGCATGGTGAGCAAAAAACGATGGATTTAGGCCCAGATCTCTGTACTGGGGTGAATGTATGACATTGTTCTGCATTCTGTCCATCACCTGTTGTTTTTGCTTTTGTCACCCCGAGTGGGATGGGTATGCTCAGACGTGAGTCCCGTGCTCTCCATGCCACTGGAATCAAGCTATCCAGGCTGATGAGGGCTGAAAGCCCGAAACCGGTCCTTGGATGCTTGTTTCCAGTCCAGGGAGGACCTGGCTTGGCAGTTCGGGCTGGACTGTACCCATGGGGCACAGGGTCAAGACTGCTTTGCATATGGCTGGGTTCAAACTGGAAAGGCATGGTGAGCAAAAAAACGATGGATTTAGGCCCAGATCTCTGTACTGGGGTGAATGTATGACATTGTTCTGCATTCTGTCCATCACCTGTTGTTTTTGCTTTTGTCACCCCGAGTGGGACGGGTATGCTCAGACGTGAGTCCCGTGCTCTCCATGCCACTGGAATAAAGCTATCCAGGCTGATGAGGGCTGAAAGCCCGAAACCGGTCCTTGGATGCTTGTTTCCAGTCCAGGGAGGACCTGGCTTGGCAGTTCGGGCTGGACTGTTCCCATGGGGCACAGGGTCAAGACTGATTTGCATATGGCTGGGTTCAAACTGGAAAGGCATGGTGAGCAAAAAAACGATGGATTTAGGCCCAGATCTCTGTACTGGGGTAAATGTATGACATTGTTCTGCATTCTGTCCATCACCTGTTGTTTTTGCTTTTGTCACCCCGAGTGGGACTGGTATGCTCAGACGTGAGTCCCGTGCTCTCCATGCCACTGGAATCAAGCTATCCAGGCTGATGAGGGCTGAAAGCCCGAAACCGGTCCTTGGATGCTTGTTTCCAGTCCGGGGAGGACCTGGCTTGGCAGTTCGGGCTGGACTGTTCCCATGGGGCACAGGGTCAAGACTGATTTGCATATGGCTGGGTTCAAACTGGAAAGGCATGGTGAGCAAATAAACGATGGATTTAGGCCCAGATCTCTGTACTGGGGTGAATGTATGACATTGTTCTGCATTCTGTCCATCACCTGTTGTTTTTGCTTTTGTCACCCCGAGTGGGACGGGTATGCTCAGACGTGAGTCCCGTGCTCTCCATGCCACTGGAATCAAGCTATCCAGGCTGATGAGGGCTGAAAGCCCGAAACCGATCCTTGGATGCTTGTTTCCAGTCCAGGGAGGACCTGGCTTGGCAGTTCGGGCTGGACTGTTCCCATGGGGCACAGGGTCAAGACTGATTTGCATATGGCTGGGTTCACACTGGAAAGGCATGGTGAGCAAAAAAACGATGGTTTAGGCCCAGATCTCTGTACTGGGGTGAATGTATGACATTGTTCTGGATTCTGTCCATCACCTGTTGTTTTTCCTTTTGTCACCCCGAGTGGGACGGGTATGCTCAGACGTGAGTCCCGTGCTCTCCATGCCACTGGAATCAAGCTATCCAGGCTGATGAGGGCTGAAAGCCCGAAACCGGTCCTTGGATGCTTGTTTCCAGTCCAGGGAGGACCTGGCTTGGCAGTTCGGGCTGGACTGTTCCCATGGGGCACAGGGTCAAGACTGATTTGCATATGGCTGGGTTCAAACTGGAAAGGCATGGTGAGCAAAAAACGATGGATTTAGGCCCAGATCTCTGTACTGGGGTGAATGTATGACATTGTTCTGCATTCTGTCCATCACCTGTTGTTTTTGCTTTTGTCACCCCGAGTGGGACGGGTATGCTCAGACGTGAGTCCCGTGCTCTCCATGCCACTGGAATCAAGCTATCCAGGCTGATGAGGGCTGAAAGCCCGAAACCGGTCCTTGGATGCTTGTTTCCAGTCCAGGGAGGACCTGGTTTGGCAGTTCGGGCTGGACTGTTCCCATGGGGCACAGGGTCAAGACTGATTTGCATATGGCTGGGTTCAAACTGGAAAGGCATGGTGAGCAAAAAAACGATGGATTTAGGCCCAGATCTCTGTACTGGGGTGAATGTA
The DNA here is from genome assembly GCF_964261635.1 of Lissotriton helveticus. Classification (NCBI taxonomy): domain Eukaryota; kingdom Metazoa; phylum Chordata; class Amphibia; order Caudata; family Salamandridae; genus Lissotriton; species Lissotriton helveticus. The sequence goes on along the minus strand of NC_136072.1, from coordinate 146,814,743 downwards.
TGACATTGTTCTGCATTCTGTCCATCACCTGTTGTTTTTGCTTTTGTCACCCCGAGTGGGACGGGTATGCTCAGACGTGAGTCCCGTGCTCTCCATGCCACTGGAATCAAGCTATCAAGGCTGATGAGGGCTGAAAGCCCGAAACCGATCCTTGGATGCTTGTTTCCAGTCCAGGGAGGACCTGGCTTGGCAGTTCGGGCTGGACTGTTCCCATGGGGCACAGGGTCAAGACTGATTTGCATATGGCTGGGTTCACACTGGAAAGGCATGGTGAGCAAAAAAACGATGGATTTAGGCCCAGATCTCTGTACTGGGGTGAATGTATGACATTGTTCTGGATTCTGTCCATCACCTGTTGTTTTTCCTTTTGTCACCCCGAGTGGGACGGGTATGCTCAGACGTGAGTCCCGTGCTCTCCATGCCACTGGAATCAAGCTATCCAGGCTGATGAGGGCTGAAAGCCCGAAACCGGTCCTTGGATGCTTGTTTCCAGTCCAGGGAGGACCTGGCTTGAGAGTTCGGGCTGGACTGTTCCCATGGGGCACAGGGTCAAGACTGATTTGCATATGGCTGGGTTCAAACTGGAAAGGCATGGTGAGCAAAAAACGATGGATTTAGGCCCAGATCTCTGTACTGGGGTGAATGTATGACATTGTTCTGCATTCTGTCCATCACCTGTTGTTTTTGCTTTTGTCACCCCGAGTGGGATGGGTATGCTCAGACGTGAGTCCCGTGCTCTCCATGCCACTGGAATCAAGCTATCCAGGCTGATGAGGGCTGAAAGCCCGAAACCGGTCCTTGGATGCTTGTTTCCAGTCCAGGGAGGACCTGGCTTGGCAGTTCGGGCTGGACTGTTCCCATGGGGCACAGGGTCAAGACTGCTTTGCATATGGCTGGGTTCAAACTGGAAAGGCATGGTGAGCAAAAAAACGATGGATTTAGGCCCAGATCTCTGTACTGGGGTGAATGTATGACATTGTTCTGCATTCTGTCCATCACCTGTTGTTTTTGCTTTTGTCACCCCGAGTAGGACGGGTATGCTCAGACGTGAGTCCCGTGCTCTCCATGCCACTGGAATAAAGCTATCCAGGCTGATGAGGGCTGAAAGCCCGAAACCGGTCCTTGGATGCTTGTTTCCAGTCCAGGGAGGACCTGGCTTGGCAGTTCGGGCTGGACTGTTCCCATGGGGCACAGGGTCAAGACTGATTTGCATATGGCTGGGTTCAAACTGGAAAGGCATGGTGAGCAAAAAAACGATGGATTTAGGCCCAGATCTCTGTACTGGGGTAAATGTATGACATTGTTCTGCATTCTGTCCATCACCTGTTGTTTTTGCTTTTGTCACCCCGAGTGGGACTGGTATGCTCAGACGTGAGTCCCGTGCTCTCCATGCCACTGGAATCAAGCTATCCAGGCTGATGAGGGCTGAAAGCCCGAAACCGGTCCTTGGATGCTTGTTTCCAGTCCGGGGAGGACCTGGCTTGGCAGTTCGGGCTGGACTGTTCCCATGGGGCACAGGGTCAAGACTGATTTGCATATGGCTGGGTTCAAACTGGAAAGGCATGGTGAGCAAAAAAACGATGGATTTAGGCCCAGATCTCTGTACTGGGGTGAATGTATGACATTGTTCTGCATTCTGTCCATCACCTGTTGTTTTTGCTTTTGTCACCCCGAGTGGGACGGGTATGCTCAGACGTGAGTCCCGTGCTCTCCATGCCACTGGAATCAAGCTATCCAGGCTGATGAGGGCTGAAAGCCCGAAACCGATCCTTGGATGCTTGTTTCCAGTCCAGGGAGGACCTGGCTTGGCAGTTCGGGCTGGACTGTTCCCATGGGGCACAGGGTCAAGACTGATTTGCATATGGCTGGGTTCAAACTGGAAAGGCATGGTGAGCAAAAAAACGATGGATTTAGGCCCAGATCTCTGTACTGGGGTGAATGTATGACATTGTTCTGCATTCTGTCCATCACCTGTTGTTTTTGCTTTTGTCACCCCGAGTGGAACGGGTATGCTCAGACGTGAGTCCCGTGCTCTCCATGCCACTGGAATCAAGCTATCCAGGCTGATGAGGGCTGAAAGCCCGAAACCGGTCCTTGGATGCTTGTTTCCAGTCCAGGGAGGACCTGGCTTGGCAGTTCGGGCTGGACTGTTCCCATGGGGCACAGGGTCAAGACTGATTTGCATATGGCTGGGTTCAAACTGGAAAGGCATGGTGAGCAAAAAACGATGGATTTAGGCCCAGATCTCTGTACTGGGGTGAATGTATGACATTGTTCTGCATTCTGTCCATCACCTGTTGTTTTTGCTTTTGTCACCCCGAGTGGGACGGGTATGCTCAGACGTGAGTCCCGTGCTCTCCATGCCACTGGAATCAAGCTATCAAGGCTGATGAGGGCTGAAAGCCCGAAACCGATCCTTGGATGCTTGTTTCCAGTCCAGGGAGGACCTGGCTTGGCAGTTCGGGCTGGACTGTTCCCATGGGGCACAGGGTCAAGACTGATTTGCATATGGCTGGGTTCACACTGGAAAGGCATGGTGAGCAAAAAAACGATGGATTTAGGCCCAGATCTCTGTACTGGGGTGAATGTATGACATTGTTCTGGATTCTGTCCATCACCTGTTGTTTTTCCTTTTGTCACCCCGAGTGGGACGGGTATGCTCAGACGTGAGTCCCGTGCTCTCCATGCCACTGGAATCAAGCTATCCAGGCTGATGAGGGCTGAAAGCCCGAAACCGGTCCTTGGATGCTTGTTTCCAGTCCAGGGAGGACCTGGCTTGGCAGTTCGGGCTGGACTGTTCCCATGGGGCACAGGGTCAAGACTGATTTGCATATGGCTGGGTTCAAACTGGAAAGGCATGGTGAGCAAAAAACGATGGATTTAGGCCCAGATCTCTGTACTGGGGTGAATGTATGACATTGTTCTGCATTCTGTCCATCACCTGTTGTTTTTGCTTTTGTCACCCCGAGTGGGATGGGTATGCTCAGACGTGAGTCCCGTGCTCTCCATGCCACTGGAATCAAGCTATCCAGGCTGATGAGGGCTGAAAGCCCGAAACCGGTCCTTGGATGCTTGTTTCCAGTCCAGGGAGGACCTGGCTTGGCAGTTCGGGCTGGACTGTTCCCATGGGGCACAGGGTCAAGACTGCTTTGCATATGGCTGGGTTCAAACTGGAAAGGCATGGTGAGCAAAAAAACGATGGATTTAGGACCAGATCTCTGTACTGGGGTGAATGTATGACATTGTTCTGCATTCTGTCCATCACCTGTTGTTTTTGCTTTTGTGACCCCGAGTGGGACGGGTATGCTCAGACGTGAGTCCCGTGCTCTCCATGCCACTGGAATCAAGCTATCGAGGCTGATGAGGGCTGAAAGCCCGAAACCGATCCTTGGATGCTTGTTTCCAGTCCAGGGAGGACCTGGCTTGGCAGTTCGGGCTGGACTGTTCCCATGGGGCACAGGGTCAAGACTGATTTGCATATGGCTGGGTTCAAACTGGAAAGGCATGGTGAGCAAAAAAACGATGGATTTAGGCCCAGACCTCTGTACTGGGGTGAATGTATGACATTGTTCTGCATTCTGTCCATCACCTGTTGTTTTTGCTTTTGTCACCCCGAGTGGGACGGGTATGCTCAGACGTGAGTCCCGTGCTCTCCATGCCACTGGAATCAAGCTATCCAGGCTGATGAGGGCTGAAAGCCCGAAACCGGTCCTTGGATGCTTGTTTCCAGTCCAGGGAGGACCTGGCTTGGCAGTTCGGGCTGGACTGTTCCCATGGGGCACAGGGTCAAGACTGATTTGCATATGGCTGGGTTCAAACTGGAAAGGCATGGTGAGCAAAAAACGATGGATTTAGGCCCAGATCTCTGTACTGGGGTGAATGTATGACATTGTTCTGCATTCTGTCCATCACCTGTTGTTTTTGCTTTTGTCACCCCGAGTGGGATGGGTATGCTCAGATGTGAGTCCCGTGCTCTCCATGCCACTGGAATCAAGCTATCCAGGCTGATGAGGGCTGAAAGCCTGAAACCGGTCCTTGGATGCTTGTTTCCAGTCCAGGGAGGACCTGGCTTGGCAGTTCGGGCTGGACTGTTCCCATGGGGCACAGGGTCAAGACTGCTTTGCATATGGCTGGGTTCAAACTGGAAAGGCATGGTGAGCAAAAAAAACGATGGATTTAGGCCCAGATCTCTGTACTGGGGTGAATGTATGACATTGTTCTGCATTCTGTCCATCACCTGTTGTTTTTGCTTTTGTCACCCCGAGTGGGACGGGTATGCTCAGACGTGAGTCCCGTGCTCTCCATGCCACTGGAATAAAGCTATCCAGGCTGATGAGGGCTGAAAGCCCGAAACCGGTCCTTGGATGCTTGTTTCCAGTCCAGGGAGGACCTGGCTTGGCAGTTCGGGCTGGACTGTTCCCATGGGGCACAGGGTCAAGACTGATTTGCATATGGCTGGGTTCAAACTGGAAAGGCATGGTGAGCAAAAAAACGATGGATTTAGGCCCAGATCTCTGTACTGGGGTAAATGTATGACATTGTTCTGCATTCTGTCCATCACCTGTTGTTTTTGCTTTTGTCACCCCGAGTGGGACTGGTATGCTCAGACGTGAGTCCCGTGCTCTCCATGCCACTGGAATCAAGCTATCCAGGCTGATGAGGGCTGAAAGCCCGAAACCGGTCCTTGGATGCTTGTTTCCAGTCCGGGGAGGACCTGGCTTGGCAGTTCGGGCTGGACTGTTCCCATGGGGCACAGGGTCAAGACTGATTTGCATATGGCTGGGTTCAAACTGGAAAGGCATGGTGAGCAAAAAAACGATGGATTTAGGCCCAGATCTCTGTACTGGGGTGAATGTATGACATTGTTCTGCATTCTGTCCATCACCTGTTGTTTTTGCTTTTGTCACCCCGAGTGGGACGGGTATGCTCAGACGTGAGTCCCGTGCTCTCCATGCCACTGGAATCAAGCTATCCAGGCTGATGAGGGCTGAAAGCCCGAAACCGGTCCTTGGATGCTTGTTTCCAGTCCAGGGAGGACCTGGTTTGGCAGTTCGGGCTGGACTGTTCCCATGGGGCACAGGGTCAAGACTGATTTGCATATGGCTGGGTTCAAACTGGAAAGGCATGGTGAGCAAAAAAACGATGGATTTAGGCCCAGATCTCTGTACTGGGGTGAATGTATGACATTGTTCTGCATTCTGTCCATCACCTGTTGTTTTTGCTTTTGTCACCCCGAGTGGGACGTGTATGCTCAGACGTGAGTCCCGTGCTCTCCATGCCACTGGAATCAAGCTATCCAGGCTGATGAGGGCTGAAAGCCCGAAACCGGTCCTTGGATGCTTGTTTCCAGTCCAGGGAGGACCTGGTTTGGCAGTTCGGGCTGGACTGTTCCCATGGGGCACAGGGTCAAGACTGATTTGCATATGGCTGGGTTCAAACTGGAAAGGCATGGTGAGCAAAAAAACGATGGATTTAGGCCCAGATCTCTGTACTGGGGTGAATGTATGACATTGTTCTGCATTCTGTCCATCACCTGTTGTTTTTGCTTTTGTCACCCCGAGTGGGACGGGTATGCTCAGACGTGAGTCCCGTGCTCTCCATGCCACTGGAATCAAGCTATCAAGGCTGATGAGGGCTGAAAGCCCGAAACCGATCCTTGGATGCTTGTTTCCAGTCCAGGGAGGACCTGGCTTGGCAGTTCGGGCTGGACTGTTCCCATGGGGCACAGGGTCAAGACTGATTTGCATATGGCTGGGTTCACACTGGAAAGGCATGGTGATCAAAAAAACGATGGATTTAGGCCCAGATCTCTGTACTGGGGTGAATGTATGACATTGTTCTGGATTCTGTCCATCACCTGTTGTTTTTCCTTTTGTCACCCCGAGTGGGACGGGTATGCTCAAACGTGAGTCCCGTGCTCTCCATGCCACTGGACTCAAGCTATCCAGGCTGATGAGGGCTGAAAGCCCGAAACCGGTCCTTGGATGCTTGTTTCCAGTCCAGGGAGGACCTGGCTTGGCAGTTCGGGCTGGACTGTTCCCATGGGGCACAGGGTCAAGACTGATTTGCATATGGCTGGGTTCAAACTGGAAAGGCATGGTGAGCAAAAAACGATGGATTTAGGCCCAGATCTCTGTACTGGGGTGAATGTATGACATTGTTCTGCATTCTGTCCATCACCTGTTGTTTTTGCTTTTGTCACCCCGAGTGGGATGGGTATGCTCAGACGTGAGTCCCGTGCTCTCCATGCCACTGGAATCAAGCTATCCAGGCTGATGAGGGCTGAAAGCCCGAAACCGGTCCTTGGATGCTTGTTTCCAGTCCAGGGAGGACCTGGCTTGGCAGTTCGGGCTGGACTGTTCCCATGGGGCACAGGGTCAAGACTGCTTTGCATATGGCTGGGTTCAAACTGGAAAGGCATGGTGAGCAAAAAAACGATGGATTTAGGCCCAGATCTCTGTACTGGGGTGAATGTATGACATTATTCTGCATTCTGTCCATCACCTGTTGTTTTTGCTTTTGTCACCCCGAGTGGGACGGGTATGCTCAGACGTGAGTCCCGTGCTCTCCATGCCACTGGAATAAAGCTATCCAGGCTGATGAGGGCTGAAAGCCCGAAACCGGTCCTTGGATGCTTGTTTCCAGTCCAGGGAGGACCTGGCTTGGCAGTTCGGGCTGGACTGTTCCCATGGGGCACAGGGTCAAGACTGATTTGCATATGGCTGGGTTCAAACTGGAAAGGCATGGTGAGCAAAAAAACGATGGATTTAGGCCCAGATCTCTGTACTGGGGTAAATGTATGACATTGTTCTGCATTCTGTCCATCACCTGTTGTTTTTGCTTTTGTCACCCCGAGTGGGACTGGTATGCTCAGACGTGAGTCCCGTGCTCTCCATGCCACTGGAATCAAGCTATCCAGGCTGATGAGGGCTGAAAGCCCGAAACCGGTCCTTGGATGCTTGTTTCCAGTCCGGGGAGGACCTGGCTTGGCAGTTCGGGCTGGACTGTTCCCATGGGGCACAGGGTCAAGACTGATTTGCATATGGCTGGGTTCAAACTGGAAAGGCATGGTGAGCAAAAAAACGATGGATTTAGGCCCAGATCTCTGTACTGGGGTGAATGTATGACATTGTTCTGCATTCTGTCCATCACCTGTTGTTTTTGCTTTTGTCACCCCGAGTGGGACGGGTATGCTCAGACGTGAGTCCCGTGCTCTCCATGCCACTGGAATCAAGCTATCCAGGCTGATGAGGGCTGAAAGCCCGAAACCGATCCTTGGATGCTTGTTTCCAGTCCAGGGAGGACCTGGCTTGGCAGTTCGGGCTGGACTGTTCCCATGGGGCACAGGGTCAAGACTGATTTGCATATGGCTGGGTTCAAACTGGAAAGGCATGGTGAGCAAAAAAACGATGGATTTAGGCCCAGATCTCTGTACTGGGGTGAATGTATGACATTCTTCTGCATTCTGTCCATCACCTGTTGTTTTTGCTTTTGTCACCCCGAGTGGGACGGGTATGCTCAGACGTGAGTCCCGTGCTCTCCATGCCACTGGAATCAAGCTATCCAGGCTGATGAGGGCTGAAAGCCCGAAACCGGTCCTTGGATGCTTGTTTCCAGTCCAGGGAGGACCTGGCTTGGCAGTTCGGGCTGGACTGTTCCCATGGGGCACAGGGTCAAGACTGATTTGCATATGGCTGGGTTCAAACTGGAAAGGCATGGTGAGCAAAAAAACGATGGATTTAGGCCCAGATCTCTGTACTGGGGTGAATGTATGACATTGTTCTGCATTCTGTCCATCACCTGTTGTTTTTGCTTTTGTCACCCCGAGTGGGACGGGTATGCTCAGACGTGAGTCCCGTGCTCTCCATGCCACTGGAATCAAGCTATCCAGGCTGATGAGGGCTGAAAGCCCGAAACCGGTCCTTGGATGCTTGTTTCCAGTCCAGGGAGGACCTGGTTTGGCAGTTCGGGCTGGACTGTTCCCATGGGGCACAGGGTCAAGACTGATTTGCATATGGCTGGGTTCAAACTGGAAAGGCATGGTGAGCAAAAAAACGATGGATTTAGGCCCAGATCTCTGTACTGGGGTGAATGTATGACATTGTTCTGCATTCTGTCCATCACCTGTTGTTTTTGCTTTTGTCACCCCGAGTGGGACGGGTATGCTCAGACGTGAGTCCCGTGCTCTCCATGCCACTGGAATCAAGCTATCAAGGCTGATGAGGGCTGAAAGCCCGAAACCGATCCTTGGATGCTTGTTTCCAGTCCAGGGAGGACCTGGCTTGGCAGTTCGGGCTGGACTGTTCCCATGGGGCACAGGGTCAAGACTGATTTGCATATGGCTGGGTTCACACTGGAAAGGCATGGTGAGCAAAAAAACGATGGATTTAGGCCCAGATCTCTGTACTGGGGTGAATGTATGACATTGTTCTGCATTCTGTCCATCACCTGTTGTTTTTGCTTTTGTCACCCCGAGTGGGATGGGTATGCTCAGACGTGAGTCCCGTGCTCTCCATGCCACTGGAATCAAGCTATCCAGGCTGATGAGGGCTGAAAGCCCGAAACCGGTCCTTGGATGCTTGTTTCCAGTCCAGGGAGGACCTGGCTTGGCAGTTCGGGCTGGACTGTTCCCATGGGGCACAGGGTCAAGACTGATTTGCATATGGCTGGGTTCACACTGGAAAGGCATGGTGATCAAAAAAACGATGGATTTAGGCCCAGATCTCTGTACTGGGGTGAATGTATGACATTGTTCTGGATTCTGTCCATCACCTGTTGTTTTTCCTTTTGTCACCCCGAGTGGGACGGGTATGCTCAAACGTGAGTCCCGTGCTCTCCATGCCACTGGACTCAAGCTATCCAGGCTGATGAGGGCTGAAAGCCCGAAACCGGTCCTTGGATGCTTGTTTCCAGTCCAGGGAGGACCTGGCTTGGCAGTTCGGGCTGGACTGTTCCCATGGGGCACAGGGTCAAGACTGATTTGCATATGGCTGGGTTCAAACTGGAAAGGCATGGTGAGCAAAAAACGATGGATTTAGGCCCAGATCTCTGTACTGGGGTGAATGTATGACATTGTTCTGCATTCTGTCCATCACCTGTTGTTTTTGCTTTTGTCACCCCGAGTGGGATGGGTATGCTCAGACGTGAGTCCCGTGCTCTCCATGCCACTGGAATCAAGCTATCCAGGCTGATGAGGGCTGAAAGCCCGAAACCGGTCCTTGGATGCTTGTTTCCAGTCCAGGGAGGACCTGGCTTGGCAGTTCGGGCTGGACTGTTCCCATGGGGCACAGGGTCAAGACTGCTTTGCATATGGCTGGGTTCAAACTGGAAAGGCATGGTGAGCAAAAAAACGATGGATTTAGGCCCAGATCTCTGTACTGGGGTGAATGTATGACATTATTCTGCATTCTGTCCATCACCTGTTGTTTTTGCTTTTGTCACCCCGAGTGGGACGGGTATGCTCAGACGTGAGTCCCGTGCTCTCCATGCCACTGGAATAAAGCTATCCAGGCTGATGAGGGCTGAAAGCCCGAAACCGGTCCTTGGATGCTTGTTTCCAGTCCAGGGAGGACCTGGCTTGGCAGTTCGGGCTGGACTGTTCCCATGGGGCACAGGGTCAAGACTGATTTGCATATGGCTGGGTTCAAACTGGAAAGGCATGGTGAGCAAAAAAACGATGGATTTAGGCCCAGATCTCTGTACTGGGGTAAATGTATGACATTGTTCTGCATTCTGTCCATCACCTGTTGTTTTTGCTTTTGTCACCCCGAGTGGGACTGGTATGCTCAGACGTGAGTCCCGTGCTCTCCATGCCACTGGAATCAAGCTATCCAGGCTGATGAGGGCTGAAAGCCCGAAACCGGTCCTTGGATGCTTGTTTCCAGTCCGGGGAGGACCTGGCTTGGCAGTTCGGGCTGGACTGTTCCCATGGGGCACAGGGTCAAGACTGATTTGCATATGGCTGGGTTCAAACTGGAAAGGCATGGTGAGCAAAAAAACGATGGATTTAGGCCCAGATCTCTGTACTGGGGTGAATGTATGACATTGTTCTGCATTCTGTCCATCACCTGTTGTTTTTGCTTTTGTCACCCCGAGTGGGACGGGTATGCTCAGACGTGAGTCCCGTGCTCTCCATGCCACTGGAATCAAGCTATCCAGGCTGATGAGGGCTGAAAGCCCGAAACCGATCCTTGGATGCTTGTTTCCAGTCCAGGGAGGACCTGGCTTGGCAGTTCGGGCTGGACTGTTCCCATGGGGCACAGGGTCAAGACTGATTTGCATATGGCTGGGTTCAAACTGGAAAGGCATGGTGAGCAAAAAAACGATGGATTTAGGCCCAGATCTCTGTACTGGGGTGAATGTATGACATTGTTCTGCATTCTGTCCATCACCTGTTGTTTTTGCTTTTGTCACCCCGAGTGGGACGGGTATGCTCAGACGTGAGTCCCGTGCTCTCCATGCCACTGGAATCAAGCTATCCAGGCTGATGAGGGCTGAAAGCCCGAAACCGGTCCTTGGATGCTTGTTTCCAGTCCAGGGAGGACCTGGCTTGGCAGTTCGGGCTGGACTGTTCCCATGGGGCACAGGGTCAAGACTGATTTGCATATGGCTGGGTTCAAACTGGAAAGGCATGGTGAGCAAAAAAACGATGGATTTAGGCCCAGATCTCTGTACTGGGGTGAATGTATGACATTGTTCTGCATTCTGTCCATCACCTGTTGTTTTTGCTTTTGTCACCCCGAGTGGGACGGGTATGCTCAGACGTGAGTCCCGTGCTCTCCATGCCACTGGAATCAAGCTATCCAGGCTGATGAGGGCTGAAAGCCCGAAACCGATCCTTGGATGCTTGTTTCCAGTCCAGGGAGGACCTGGCTTGGCAGTTCGGGCTGGACTGTTCCCATGGGGCACAGGGTCAAGACTGATTTGCATATGGCTGGGTTCAAACTGGAAAGGCATGGTGAGCAAAAAAACGATGGATTTAGGCCCAGATCTCTGTACTGGGGTGAATGTATGACATTGTTCTGCATTCTGTCCATCACCTGTTGTTTTTGCTTTTGTCACCCCGAGTGGGACGGGTATGCTCAGACGTGAGTCCCGTGCTCTCCATGCCACTGGAATCAAGCTATCCAGGCTGATGAGGGCTGAAAGCCCGAAACCGGTCCTTGGATGCTTGTTTCCAGTCCAGGGAGGACCTGGCTTGGCAGTTCGGGCTGGACTGTTCCCATGGGGCACAGGGTCAAGACTGATTTGCATATGGCTGGGTTCAAACTGGAAAGGCATGGTGAGCAAAAAAACGATGGATTTAGGCCCAGATCTCTGTACTGGGGTGAATGTATGACATTGTTCTGCATTCTGTCCATCACCTGTTGTTTTTGCTTTTGTCACCCCGAGTGGGACGGGTATGCTCAGACGTGAGTCCCGTGCTCTCCATGCCACTGGAATCAAGCTATCCAGGCTGATGAGGGCTGAAAGCCCGAAACCGGTCCTTGGATGCTTGTTTCCAGTCCAGGGAGGACCTGGTTTGGCAGTTCGGGCTGGACTGTTCCCATGGGGCACAGGGTCAAGACTGATTTGCATATGGCTGGGTTCAAACTGGAAAGGCATGGTGAGCAAAAAAACGATGGATTTAGGCCCAGATCTCTGTACTGGGGTGAATGTATGACATTGTTCTGCATTCTGTCCATCACCTGTTGTTTTTGCTTTTGTCACCCCGAGTGGGACGGGTATGCTCAGACGTGAGTCCCGTGCTCTCCATGCCACTGGAATCAAGCTATCAAGGCTGATGAGGGCTGAAAGCCCGAAACCGATCCTTGGATGCTTGTTTCCAGTCCAGGGAGGACCTGGCTTGGCAGTTCGGGCTGGACTGTTCCCATGGGGCACAGGGTCAAGACTGATTTGCATATGGCTGGGTTCACACTGGAAAGGCATGGTGAGCAAAAAAACGATGGATTTAGGCCCAGATCTCTGTACTGGGGTGAATGTATGACATTGTTCTGCATTCTGTCCATCACCTGTTGTTTTTGCTTTTGTCACCCCGAGTGGGATGGGTATGCTCAGACGTGAGTCCCGTGCTCTCCATGCCACTGGAATCAAGCTATCCAGGCTGATGAGGGCTGAAAGCCCGAAACCGGTCCTTGGATGCTTGTTTCCAGTCCAGGGAGGACCTGGCTTGGCAGTTCGGGCTGGACTGTTCCCATGGGGCACAGGGTCAAGACTGATTTGCATATGGCTGGGTTCACACTGGAAAGGCATGGTGATCAAAAAAACGATGGATTTAGGCCCAGATCTCTGTACTGGGGTGAATGTATGACATTGTTCTGGATTCTGTCCATCACCTGTTGTTTTTCCTTTTGTCACCCCGAGTGGGACGGGTATGCTCAAACGTGAGTCCCGTGCTCTCCATGCCACTGGACTCAAGCTATCCAGGCTGATGAGGGCTGAAAGCCCGAAACCGGTCCTTGGATGCTTGTTTCCAGTCCAGGGAGGACCTGGCTTGGCAGTTCGGGCTGGACTGTTCCCATGGGGCACAGGGTCAAGACTGATTTGCATATGGCTGGGTTCAAACTGGAAAGGCATGGTGAGCAAAAAACGATGGATTTAGGCCCAGATCTCTGTACTGGGGTGAATGTATGACATTGTTCTGCATTCTGTCCATCACCTGTTGTTTTTGCTTTTGTCACCCCGAGTGGGATGGGTATGCTCAGACGTGAGTCCCGTGCTCTCCATGCCACTGGAATCAAGCTATCCAGGCTGATGAGGGCTGAAAGCCCGAAACCGGTCCTTGGATGCTTGTTTCCAGTCCAGGGAGGACCTGGCTTGGCAGTTCGGGCTGGACTGTTCCCATGGGGCACAGGGTCAAGACTGCTTTGCATATGGCTGGGTTCAAACTGGAAAGGCATGGTGAGCAAAAAAACGATGGATTTAGGCCCAGATCTCTGTACTGGGGTGAATGTATGACATTATTCTGCATTCTGTCCATCACCTGTTGTTTTTGCTTTTGTCACCCCGAGTGGGACGGGTATGCTCAGACGTGAGTCCCGTGCTCTCCATGCCACTGGAATAAAGCTATCCAGGCTGATGAGGGCTGAAAGCCCGAAACCGGTCCTTGGATGCTTGTTTCCAGTCCAGGGAGGACCTGGCTTGGCAGTTCGGGCTGGACTGTTCCCATGGGGCACAGGGTCAAGACTGATTTGCATATGGCTGGGTTCAAACTGGAAAGGCATGGTGAGCAAAAAAACGATGGATTTAGGCCCAGATCTCTGTACTGGGGTAAATGTATGACATTGTTCTGCATTCTGTCCATCACCTGTTGTTTTTGCTTTTGTCACCCCGAGTGGGACTGGTATGCTCAGACGTGAGTCCCGTGCTCTCCATGCCACTGGAATCAAGCTATCCAGGCTGATGAGGGCTGAAAGCCCGAAACCGGTCCTTGGATGCTTGTTTCCAGTCCGGGGAGGACCTGGCTTGGCAGTTCGGGCTGGACTGTTCCCATGGGGCACAGGGTCAAGACTGATTTGCATATGGCTGGGTTCAAACTGGAAAGGCATGGTGAGCAAAAAAACGATGGATTTAGGCCCAGATCTCTGTACTGGGGTGAATGTATGACATTGTTCTGCATTCTGTCCATCACCTGTTGTTTTTGCTTTTGTCACCCCGAGTGGGACGGGTATGCTCAGACGTGAGTCCCGTGCTCTCCATGCCACTGGAATCAAGCTATCCAGGCTGATGAGGGCTGAAAGCCCGAAACCGATCCTTGGATGCTTGTTTCCAGTCCAGGGAGGACCTGGCTTGGCAGTTCGGGCTGGACTGTTCCCATGGGGCACAGGGTCAAGACTGATTTGCATATGGCTGGGTTCAAACTGGAAAGGCATGGTGAGCAAAAAAACGATGGATTTAGGCCCAGATCTCTGTACTGGGGTGAATGTATGACATTGTTCTGCATTCTGTCCATCACCTGTTGTTTTTGCTTTTGTCACCCCGAGTGGGACGGGTATGCTCAGACGTGAGTCCCGTGCTCTCCATGCCACTGGAATCAAGCTATCCAGGCTGATGAGGGCTGAAAGCCCGAAACCGGTCCTTGGATGCTTGTTTCCAGTCCAGGGAGGACCTGGCTTGGCAGTTCGGGCTGGACTGTTCCCATGGGGCACAGGGTCAAGACTGATTTGCATATGGCTGGGTTCAAACTGGAAAGGCATGGTGAGCAAAAAAACGATGGATTTAGGCCCAGATCTCTGTACTGGGGTGAATGTATGACATTGTTCTGCATTCTGTCCATCACCTGTTGTTTTTGCTTTTGTCACCCCGAGTGGGACGGGTATGCTCAGACGTGAGTCCCGTGCTCTCCATGCCACTGGAATCAAGCTATCCAGGCTGATGAGGGCTGAAAGCCCGAAACCGGTCCTTGGATGCTTGTTTCCAGTCCAGGGAGGACCTGGTTTGGCAGTTCGGGCTGGACTGTTCCCATGGGGCACAGGGTCAAGACTGATTTGCATATGGCTGGGTTCAAACTGGAAAGGCATGGTGAGCAAAAAAACGATGGATTTAGGCCCAGATCTCTGTACTGGGGTGAATGTATGACATTGTTCTGCATTCTGTCCATCACCTGTTGTTTTTGCTTTTGTCACCCCGAGTGGGACGGGTATGCTCAGACGTGAGTCCCGTGCTCTCCATGCCACTGGAATCAAGCTATCAAGGCTGATGAGGGCTGAAAGCCCGAAACCGATCCTTGGATGCTTGTTTCCAGTCCAGGGAGGACCTGGCTTGGCAGTTCGGGCTGGACTGTTCCCATGGGGCACAGGGTCAAGACTGATTTGCATATGGCTGGGTTCACACTGGAAAGGCATGGTGAGCAAAAAAACGATGGATTTAGGCCCAGATCTCTGTACTGGGGTGAATGTATGACATTGTTCTGCATTCTGTCCATCACCTGTTGTTTTTGCTTTTGTCACCCCGAGTGGGATGGGTATGCTCAGACGTGAGTCCCGTGCTCTCCATGCCACTGGAATCAAGCTATCCAGGCTGATGAGGGCTGAAAGCCCGAAACCGGTCCTTGGATGCTTGTTTCCAGTCCAGGGAGGACCTGGCTTGGCAGTTCGGGCTGGACTGTTCCCATGGGGCACAGGGTCAAGACTGATTTGCATATGGCTGGGTTCACACTGGAAAGGCATGGTGATCAAAAAAACGATGGATTTAGGCCCAGATCTCTGTACTGGGGTGAATGTATGACATTGTTCTGGATTCTGTCCATCACCTGTTGTTTTTCCTTTTGTCACCCCGAGTGGGACGGGTATGCTCAAACGTGAGTCCCGTGCTCTCCATGCCACTGGACTCAAGCTATCCAGGCTGATGAGGGCTGAAAGCCCGAAACCGGTCCTTGGATGCTTGTTTCCAGTCCAGGGAGGACCTGGCTTGGCAGTTCGGGCTGGACTGTTCCCATGGGGCACAGGGTCAAGACTGATTTGCATATGGCTGGGTTCAAACTGGAAAGGCATGGTGAGCAAAAAACGATGGATTTAGGCCCAGATCTCTGTACTGGGGTGAATGTATGACATTGTTCTGCATTCTGTCCATCACCTGTTGTTTTTGCTTTTGTCACCCCGAGTGGGATGGGTATGCTCAGACGTGAGTCCCGTGCTCTCCATGCCACTGGAATCAAGCTATCCAGGCTGATGAGGGCTGAAAGCCCGAAACCGGTCCTTGGATGCTTGTTTCCAGTCCAGGGAGGACCTGGCTTGGCAGTTCGGGCTGGACTGTTCCCATGGGGCACAGGGTCAAGACTGCTTTGCATATGGCTGGGTTCAAACTGGAAAGGCATGGTGAGCAAAAAAACGATGGATTTAGGCCCAGATCTCTGTACTGGGGTGAATGTATGACATTATTCTGCATTCTGTCCATCACCTGTTGTTTTTGCTTTTGTCACCCCGAGTGGGACGGGTATGCTCAGACGTGAGTCCCGTGCTCTCCATGCCACTGGAATAAAGCTATCCAGGCTGATGAGGGCTGAAAGCCCGAAACCGGTCCTTGGATGCTTGTTTCCAGTCCAGGGAGGACCTGGCTTGGCAGTTCGGGCTGGACTGTTCCCATGGGGCACAGGGTCAAGACTGATTTGCATATGGCTGGGTTCAAACTGGAAAGGCATGGTGAGCAAAAAAACGATGGATTTAGGCCCAGATCTCTGTACTGGGGTAAATGTATGACATTGTTCTGCATTCTGTCCATCACCTGTTGTTTTTGCTTTTGTCACCCCGAGTGGGACTGGTATGCTCAGACGTGAGTCCCGTGCTCTCCATGCCACTGGAATCAAGCTATCCAGGCTGATGAGGGCTGAAAGCCCGAAACCGGTCCTTGGATGCTTGTTTCCAGTCCGGGGAGGACCTGGCTTGGCAGTTCGGGCTGGACTGTTCCCATGGGGCACAGGGTCAAGACTGATTTGCATATGGCTGGGTTCAAACTGGAAAGGCATGGTGAGCAAAAAAACGATGGATTTAGGCCCAGATCTCTGTACTGGGGTGAATGTATGACATTGTTCTGCATTCTGTCCATCACCTGTTGTTTTTGCTTTTGTCACCCCGAGTGGGACGGGTATGCTCAGACGTGAGTCCCGTGCTCTCCATGCCACTGGAATCAAGCTATCCAGGCTGATGAGGGCTGAAAGCCCGAAACCGATCCTTGGATGCTTGTTTCCAGTCCAGGGAGGACCTGGCTTGGCAGTTCGGGCTGGACTGTTCCCATGGGGCACAGGGTCAAGACTGATTTGCATATGGCTGGGTTCAAACTGGAAAGGCATGGTGAGCAAAAAAACGATGGATTTAGGCCCAGATCTCTGTACTGGGGTGAATGTATGACATTGTTCTGCATTCTGTCCATCACCTGTTGTTTTTGCTTTTGTCACCCCGAGTGGGACGGGTATGCTCAGACGTGAGTCCCGTGCTCTCCATGCCACTGGAATCAAGCTATCCAGGCTGATGAGGGCTGAAAGCCCGAAACCGGTCCTTGGATGCTTGTTTCCAGTCCAGGGAGGACCTGGCTTGGCAGTTCGGGCTGGACTGTTCCCATGGGGCACAGGGTCAAGACTGATTTGCATATGGCTGGGTTCAAACTGGAAAGGCATGGTGAGCAAAAAAACGATGGATTTAGGCCCAGATCTCTGTACTGGGGTGAATGTATGACATTGTTCTGCATTCTGTCCATCACCTGTTGTTTTTGCTTTTGTCACCCCGAGTGGGACGGGTATGCTCAGACGTGAGTCCCGTGCTCTCCATGCCACTGGAATCAAGCTATCCAGGCTGATGAGGGCTGAAAGCCCGAAACCGGTCCTTGGATGCTTGTTTCCAGTCCAGGGAGGACCTGGTTTGGCAGTTCGGGCTGGACTGTTCCCATGGGGCACAGGGTCAAGACTGATTTGCATATGGCTGGGTTCAAACTGGAAAGGCATGGTGAGCAAAAAAACGATGGATTTAGGCCCAGATCTCTGTACTGGGGTGAATGTATGACATTGTTCTGCATTCTGTCCATCACCTGTTGTTTTTGCTTTTGTCACCCCGAGTGGGACGGGTATGCTCAGACGTGAGTCCCGTGCTCTCCATGCCACTGGAATCAAGCTATCAAGGCTGATGAGGGCTGAAAGCCCGAAACCGATCCTTGGATGCTTGTTTCCAGTCCAGGGAGGACCTGGCTTGGCAGTTCGGGCTGGACTGTTCCCATGGGGCACAGGGTCAAGACTGATTTGCATATGGCTGGGTTCACACTGGAAAGGCATGGTGAGCAAAAAAACGATGGATTTAGGCCCAGATCTCTGTACTGGGGTGAATGTATGACATTGTTCTGCATTCTGTCCATCACCTGTTGTTTTTGCTTTTGTCACCCCGAGTGGGATGGGTATGCTCAGACGTGAGTCCCGTGCTCTCCATGCCACTGGAATCAAGCTATCCAGGCTGATGAGGGCTGAAAGCCCGAAACCGGTCCTTGGATGCTTGTTTCCAGTCCAGGGAGGACCTGGCTTGGCAGTTCGGGCTGGACTGTTCCCATGGGGCACAGGGTCAAGACTGCTTTGCATATGGCTGGGTTCAAACTGGAAAGGCATGGTGAGCAAAAAAACGATGGATTTAGGCCCAGATCTCTGTACTGGGGTGAATGTATGACATTGTTCTGCATTCTGTCCATCACCTGTTGTTTTTGCTTTTGTCACCCCGAGTGGGACGGGTATGCTCAGACGTGAGTCCCGTGCTCTCCATGCCACTGGAATAAAGCTATCCAGGCTGATGAGGGCTGAAAGCCCGAAACCGGTCCTTGGATGCTTGTTTCCAGTCCAGGGAGGACCTGGCTTGGCAGTTCGGGCTGGACTGTTCCCATGGGGCACAGGGTCAAGACTGATTTGCATATGGCTGGGTTCAAACTGGAAAGGCATGGTGAGCAAAAAAACGATGGATTTAGGCCCAGATCTCTGTACTGGGGTAAATGTATGACATTGTTCTGCATTCTGTCCATCACCTGTTGTTTTTGCTTTTGTCACCCCGAGTGGGACTGGTATGCTCAGACGTGAGTCCCGTGCTCTCCATGCCACTGGAATCAAGCTATCCAGGCTGATGAGGGCTGAAAGCCCGAAACCGGTCCTTGGATGCTTGTTTCCAGTCCGGGGAGGACCTGGCTTGGCAGTTCGGGCTGGACTGTTCCCATGGGGCACAGGGTCAAGACTGATTTGCATATGGCTGGGTTCAAACTGGAAAGGCATGGTGAGCAAAAAACGATGGATTTAGGCCCAGATCTCTGTACTGGGGTGAATGTATGACATTGTTCTGCATTCTGTCCATCACCTGTTGTTTTTGCTTTTGTCACCCCGAGTGGGATGGGTATGCTCAGACGTGAGTCCCGTGCTCTCCATGCCACTGGAATCAAGCTATCCAGGCTGATGAGGGCTGAAAGCCCGAAACCGGTCCTTGGATGCTTGTTTCCAGTCCAGGGAGGACCTGGCTTGGCAGTTCGGGCTGGACTGTACCCATGGGTCACAGGGTCAAGACTGCTTTGCATATGGCTGGGTTCAAACTGGAAAGGCATGGTGAGCAAAAAAACGATGGATTTAGGCCCAGATCTCTGTACTGGGGTGAATGTATGACATTGTTCTGCATTCTGTCCATCACCTGTTGTTTTTGCTTTTGTCACCCCGAGTGGGACGGGTATGCTCAGACGTGAGTCCCGTGCTCTCCATGCCACTGGAATCAAGCTATCCAGGCTGATGAGGGCTGAAAGCCCGAAACCGGTCCTTGGATGCTTGTTTCCAGTCCAGGGAGGACCTGGCTTGGCAGTTCGGGCTGGACTGTTCCCATGGGGCACAGGGTCAAGACTGATTTGCATATGGCTGGGTTCAAACTGGAAAGGCATGGTGAGCAAAAAAACGATGGATTTAGGCCCAGATCTCTGTACTGGGGTAAATGTATGACATTGTTCTGCATTCTGTCCATCACCTGTTGTTTTTGCTTTTGTCACCCCGAGTGGGACTGGTATGCTCAGACGTGAGTCCCGTGCTCTCCATGCCACTGGAATCAAGCTATCCAGGCTGATGAGGGCTGAAAGCCCGAAACCGGTCCTTGGATGCTTGTTTCCAGTCCGGGGAGGACCTGGCTTGGCAGTTCGGGCTGGACTGTTCCCATGGGGCACAGGGTCAAGACTGATTTGCATATGGCTGGGTTCAAACTGGAAAGGCATGGTGAGCAAAAAACGATGGATTTAGGCCCAGATCTCTGTACTGGGGTGAATGTATGACATTGTTCTGCATTCTGTCCATCACCTGTTGTTTTTGCTTTTGTCACCCCGAGTGGGATGGGTATGCTCAGACGTGAGTCCCGTGCTCTCCATGCCACTGGAATCAAGCTATTCAGGCTGATGAGGGCTGAAAGCCCGAAACCGGTCCTTGGATGCTTGTTTCCAGTCCAGGGAGGACCTGGCTTGGCAGTTCGGGCTGGACTGTACCCATGGGGCACAGGGTCAAGACTGCTTTGCATATGGCTGGGTTCAAACTGGAAAGGCATGGTGAGCAAAAAAACGATGGATTTAGGCCCAGATCTCTGTACTGGGGTGAATGTATGACATTGTTCTGCATTCTGTCCATCACCTGTTGTTTTTGCTTTTGTCACCCCGAGTGGGACGGGTATGCTCAGACGTGAGTCCCGTGCTCTCCATGCCACTGGAATAAAGCTATCCAGGCTGATGAGGGCTGAAAGCCCGAAACCGGTCCTTGGATGCTTGTTTCCAGTCCAGGGAGGACCTGGCTTGGCAGTTCGGGCTGGACTGTTCCCATGGGGCACAGGGTCAAGACTGATTTGCATATGGCTGGGTTCAAACTGGAAAGGCATGGTGAGCAAAAAAACGATGGATTTAGGCCCAGATCTCTGTACTGGGGTAAATGTATGACATTGTTCTGCATTCTGTCCATCACCTGTTGTTTTTGCTTTTGTCACCCCGAGTGGGACTGGTATGCTCAGACGTGAGTCCCGTGCTCTCCATGCCACTGGAATCAAGCTATCCAGGCTGATGAGGGCTGAAAGCCCGAAACCGGTCCTTGGATGCTTGTTTCCAGTCCGGGGAGGACCTGGCTTGGCAGTTCGGGCTGGACTGTTCCCATGGGGCACAGGGTCAAGACTGATTTGCATATGGCTGGGTTCAAACTGGAAAGGCATGGTGAGCAAATAAACGATGGATTTAGGCCCAGATCTCTGTACTGGGGTGAATGTATGACATTGTTCTGCATTCTGTCCATCACCTGTTGTTTTTGCTTTTGTCACCCCGAGTGGGACGGGTATGCTCAGACGTGAGTCCCGTGCTCTCCATGCCACTGGAATCAAGCTATCCAGGCTGATGAGGGCTGAAAGCCCGAAACCGATCCTTGGATGCTTGTTTCCAGTCCAGGGAGGACCTGGCTTGGCAGTTCGGGCTGGACTGTTCCCATGGGGCACAGGGTCAAGACTGATTTGCATATGGCTGGGTTCACACTGGAAAGGCATGGTGAGCAAAAAAACGATGGTTTAGGCCCAGATCTCTGTACTGGGGTGAATGTATGACATTGTTCTGGATTCTGTCCATCACCTGTTGTTTTTCCTTTTGTCACCCCGAGTGGGACGGGTATGCTCAGACGTGAGTCCCGTGCTCTCCATGCCACTGGAATCAAGCTATCCAGGCTGATGAGGGCTGAAAGCCCGAAACCGGTCCTTGGATGCTTGTTTCCAGTCCAGGGAGGACCTGGCTTGGCAGTTCGGGCTGGACTGTTCCCATGGGGCACAGGGTCAAGACTGATTTGCATATGGCTGGGTTCAAACTGGAAAGGCATGGTGAGCAAAAAACGATGGATTTAGGCCCAGATCTCTGTACTGGGGTGAATGTATGACATTGTTCTGCATTCTGTCCATCACCTGTTGTTTTTGCTTTTGTCACCCCGAGTGGGACGGGTATGCTCAGACGTGAGTCCCGTGCTCTCCATGCCACTGGAATCAAGCTATCCAGGCTGATGAGGGCTGAAAGCCCGAAACCGGTCCTTGGATGCTTGTTTCCAGTCCAGGGAGGACCTGGTTTGGCAGTTCGGGCTGGACTGTTCCCATGGGGCACAGGGTCAAGACTGATTTGCATATGGCTGGGTTCAAACTGGAAAGGCATGGTGAGCAAAAAAACGATGGATTTAGGCCCAGATCTCTGTACTGGGGTGAATGTATGACATTGTTCTGCATTCTGTCCATCACCTGTTGTTTTTGCTTTTGTCACCCCGAGTGGGACGGGTATGCTCAGACGTGAGTCCCGTGCTCTCCATGCCACTGGAATCAAGCTATCAAGGCTGATGAGGGCTGAAAGCCCGAAACCGATCCTTGGATGCTTGTTTCCAGTCCAGGGAGGACCTGGCTTGGCAGTTCGGGCTGGACTGTTCCCATGGGGCACAGGGTCAAGACTGATTTGCATATGGCTGGGTTCACACTGGAAAGGCATGGTGAGCAAAAAAACGATGGATTTAGGCCCAGATCTCTGTACTGGGGTGAATGTATGACATTGTTCTGGATTCTGTCCATCACCTGTTGTTTTTCCTTTTGTCACCCCGAGTGGGACGGGTATGCTCAGACGTGAGTCCCGTGCTCTCCATGCCACTGGAATCAAGCTATCCAGGCTGATGAGGGCTGAAAGCCCGAAACCGGTCCTTGGATGCTTGTTTCCAGTCCAGGGAGGACCTGGCTTGAGAGTTCGGGCTGGACTGTTCCCATGGGGCACAGGGTCAAGACTGATTTGCATATGGCTGGGTTCAAACTGGAAAGGCATGGTGAGCAAAAAACGATGGATTTAGGCCCAGATCTCTGTACTGGGGTGAATGTATGACATTGTTCTGCATTCTGTCCATCACCTGTTGTTTTTGCTTTTGTCACCCCGAGTGGGATGGGTATGCTCAGACGTGAGTCCCGTGCTCTCCATGCCACTGGAATCAAGCTATCCAGGCTGATGAGGGCTGAAAGCCCGAAACCGGTCCTTGGATGCTTGTTTCCAGTCCAGGGAGGACCTGGCTTGGCAGTTCGGGCTGGACTGTTCCCATGGGGCACAGGGTCAAGACTGCTTTGCATATGGCTGGGTTCAAACTGGAAAGGCATGGTGAGCAAAAAAACGATGGATTTAGGCCCAGATCTCTGTACTGGGGTGAATGTATGACATTGTTCTGCATTCTGTCCATCACCTGTTGTTTTTGCTTTTGTCACCCCGAGTGGGACGGGTATGCTCAGACGTGAGTCCCGTGCTCTCCATGCCACTGGAATAAAGCTATCCAGGCTGATGAGGGCTGATAGCCCGAAACCGGTCCTTGGATGCTTGTTTCCAGTCCAGGGAGGACCTGGCTTGGCAGTTCGGGCTGGACTGTTCCCATGGGGCACAGGGTCAAGACTGATTTGCATATGGCTGGGTTCAAACTGGAAAGGCATGGTGAGCAAAAAAACGATGGATTTAGGCCCAGATCTCTGTACTGGGGTAAATGTATGACATTGTTCTGCATTCTGTCCATCACCTGTTGTTTTTGCTTTTGTCACCCCGAGTGGGACTGGTATGCTCAGACGTGAGTCCCGTGCTCTCCATGCCACTGGAATCAAGCTATCCAGGCTGATGAGGGCTGAAAGCCCGAAACCGGTCCTTGGATGCTTGTTTCCAGTCCGGGGAGGACCTGGCTTGGCAGTTCGGGCTGGACTGTTCCCATGGGGCACAGGGTCAAGACTGATTTGCATATGGCTGGGTTCAAACTGGAAAGGCATGGTGAGCAAAAAAACGATGGATTTAGGCCCAGATCTCTGTACTGGGGTGAATGTATGACATTGTTCTGCATTCTGTCCATCACCTGTTGTTTTTGCTTTTGTCACCCCGAGTGGGACGGGTATGCTCAGACGTGAGTCCCGTGCTCTCCATGCCACTGGAATCAAGCTATCCAGGCTGATGAGGGCTGAAAGCCCGAAACCGATCCTTGGATGCTTGTTTCCAGTCCAGGGAGGACCTGGCTTGGCAGTTCGGGCTGGACTGTTCCCATGGGGCACAGGGTCAAGACTGATTTGCATATGGCTGGGTTCAAACTGGAAAGGCATGGTGAGCAAAAAAACGATGGATTTAGGCCCAGATCTCTGTACTGGGGTGAATGTATGACATTGTTCTGCATTCTGTCCATCACCTGTTGTTTTTGCTTTTGTCACCCCGAGTGGGACGGGTATGCTCAGACGTGAGTCCCGTGCTCTCCATGCCACTGGAATCAAGCTATCCAGGCTGATGAGGGCTGAAAGCCCGAAACCGGTCCTTGGATGCTTGTTTCCAGTCCAGGGAGGACCTGGCTTGGCAGTTCGGGCTGGACTGTTCCCATGGGGCACAGGGTCAAGACTGATTTGCATATGGCTGGGTTCAAACTGGAAAGGCATGGTGAGCAAAAAACAATGGATTTAGGCCCAGATCTCTGTACTGGGGTGAATGTATGACATTGTTCTGCATTCTGTCCATCACCTGTTGTTTTTGCTTTTGTCACCCCGAGTGGGACGGGTATGCTCAGACGTGAGTCCCGTGCTCTCCATGCCACTGGAATCAAGCTATCAAGGCTGATGAGGGCTGAAAGCCCGAAACCGATCCTTGGATGCTTGTTTCCAGTCCAGGGAGTACCTGGCTTGGCAGTTCGGGCTGGACTGTTCCCATGGGGCACAGGGTCAAGACTGATTTGCATATGGCTGGGTTCACACTGGAAAGGCATGGTGAGCAAAAAAACGATGGATTTAGGCCCAGATCTCTGTACTGGGGTGAATGTATGACATTGTTCTGGATTCTGTCCATCACCTGTTGTTTTTCCTTTTGTCACCCCGAGTGGGACGGGTATGCTCAGACGTGAGTCCCGTGCTCTCCATGCCACTGGAATCAAGCTATCCAGGCTGATGAGGGCTGAAAGCCCGAAACCGGTCCTTGGATGCTTGTTTCCAGTCCAGGGAGGACCTGGCTTGGCAGTTCGGGCTGGACTGTTCCCATGGGGCACAGGGTCAAGACTGATTTGCATATGGCTGGGTTCAAACTGGAAAGGCATGGTGAGCAAAAAACGATGGATTTAGGCCCAGATCTCTGTACTGGGGTGAATGTATGACATTGTTCTGCATTCTGTCCATCACCTGTTGTTTTTGCTTTTGTCACCCCGAGTGGGATGGGTATGCTCAGACGTGAGTCCCGTGCTCTCCATGCCACTGGAATCAAGCTATCCAGGCTGATGAGGGCTGAAAGCCCGAAACCGGTCCTTGGATGCTTGTTTCCAGTCCAGGGAGGACCTGGCTTGGCAGTTCGGGCTGGACTGTTCCCATGGGGCACAGGGTCAAGACTGATTTGCATATGGCTGGGTTCAAACTGGAAAGGCATGGTGAGCAAAAAAATGATGGATTTAGGCCCAGATCTCTGTACTGGGGTAAATGTATGACATTGTTCTGCATTCTGTCCATCACCTGTTGTTTTTGCTTTTGTCACCCCGAGTGGGACTGGTATGCTCAGACGTGAGTCCCGTGCTCTCCATGCCACTGGAATCAAGCTATCCAGGCTGATGAGGGCTGAAAGCCCGAAACCGGTCCTTGGATGCTTGTTTCCAGTCCGGGGAGGACCTGGCTTGGCAGTTCGGGCTGGACTGTTCCCATGGGGCACAGGGTCAAGACTGATTTGCATATGGCTGGGTTCAAACTGGAAAGGCATGGTGAGCAAAAAAACGATGGATTTAGGCCCAGATCTCTGTACTGGGGTGAATGTATGACATTGTTCTGCATTCTGTCCATCACCTGTTGTTTTTGCTTTTGTGACCCCGAGTGGGACGGGTATGCTCAGACGTGAGTCCCGTGCTCTCCATGCCACTGGAATCAAGCTATCGAGGCTGATGAGGGCTGAAAGCCCGAAACCGATCCTTGGATGCTTGTTTCCAGTCCAGGGAGGACCTGGCTTGGCAGTTCGGGCTGGACTGTTCCCATGGGGCACAGGGTCAAGACTGATTTGCATATGGCTTGGTTCAAACTGGAAAGGCATGGTGAGCAAAAAAACGATGGATTTAGGCCCAGATCTCTGTACTGGGGTGAATGTATGACATTGTTCTGCATTCTGTCCATCACCTGTTGTTTTTGCTTTTGTCACCCCGAGTGGGACGGGTATGCTCAGACGTGAGTCCCGTGCTCTCCATGCCACTGGAATCAAGCTATCCAGGCTGATGAGGGCTGAAAGCCCGAAACCGGTCCTTGGATGCTTGTTTCCAGTCCAGGGAGGACCTGGCTTGGCAGTTCGGGCTGGACTGTTCCCATGGGGCACAGGGTCAAGACTGATTTGCATATGGCTGGGTTCAAACTGGAAAGGCATGGTGAGCAAAAAACGATGGATTTAGGCCCAGATCTCTGTACTGGGGTGAATGTATGACATTGTTCTGCATTCTGTCCATCACCTGTTGTTTTTGCTTTTGTCACCCCGAGTGGGATGGGTATGCTCAGATGTGAGTCCCGTGCTCTCCATGCCACTGGAATCAAGCTATCCAGGCTGATGAGGGCTGAAAGCCTGAAACCGGTCCTTGGATGTTTGTTTCCAGTCCAGGGAGGACCTGGCTTGGCAGTTCGGGCTGGACTGTTCCCATGGGGCACAGGGTCAAGACTGCTTTGCATATGGCTGGGTTCAAACTGGAAAGGCATGGTGAGCAAAAAAAACGATGGATTTAGGCCCAGATCTCTGTACTGGGGTGAATGTATGACATTGTTCTGCATTCTGTCCATCACCTGTTGTTTTTGCTTTTGTCACCCCGAGTGGGACGGGTATGCTCAGACGTGAGTCCCGTGCTCTCCATGCCACTGGAATAAAGCTATCCAGGCTGATGAGGGCTGAAAGCCCGAAACCGGTCCTTGGATGCTTGTTTCCAGTCCAGGGAGGACCTGGCTTGGCAGTTCGGGCTGGACTGTTCCCATGGGGCACAGGGTCAAGACTGATTTGCATATGGCTGGGTTCAAACTGGAAAGGCATGGTGAGCAAAAAAACGATGGATTTAGGCCCAGATCTCTGTACTGGGGTAAATGTATGACATTGTTCTGCATTCTGTCCATCACCTGTTGTTTTTGCTTTTGTCACCCCGAGTGGGACTGGTATGCTCAGACGTGAGTCCCGTGCTCTCCATGCCACTGGAATCAAGCTATCCAGGCTGATGAGGGCTGAAAGCCCGAAACCGGTCCTTGGATGCTTGTTTCCAGTCCGGGGAGGACCTGGCTTGGCAGTTCGGGCTGGACTGTTCCCATGGGGCACAGGGTCAAGACTGATTTGCATATGGCTGGGTTCAAACTGGAAAGGCATGGTGAGCAAAAAAACGATGGATTTAGGCCCAGATCTCTGTACTGGGGTGAATGTATGACATTGTTCTGCATTCTGTCCATCACCTGTTGTTTTTGCTTTTGTCACCCCGAGTGGGACGGGTATGCTCAGACGTGAGTCCCGTGCTCTCCATGCCACTGGAATCAAGCTATCCAGGCTGATGAGGGCTGAAAGCCCGAAACCGGTCCTTGGATGCTTGTTTCCAGTCCAGGGAGGACCTGGCTTGGCAGTTCGGGCTGGACTGTTCCCATGGGGCACAGGGTCAAGACTGATTTGCATATGGCTGGGTTCAAACTGGAAAGGCATGGTGAGCAAAAAACGATGGATTTAGGCCCAGATCTCTGTACTGGGGTGAATGTATGACATTGTTCTGCATTCTGTCCATCACCTGTTGTTTTTGCTTTTGTCACCCCGAGTGGGATGGGTATGCTCAGATGTGAGTCCCGTGCTCTCCATGCCACTGGAATCAAGCTATCCAGGCTGATGAGGGCTGAAAGCCTGAAACCGGTCCTTGGATGCTTGTTTCCAGTCCAGGGAGGACCTGGCTTGGCAGTTCGGGCTGGACTGTTCCCATGGGGCACAGGGTCAAGACTGCTTTGCATATGGCTGGGTTCAAACTGGAAAGGCATGGTGAGCAAAAAAAACGATGGATTTAGGCCCAGATCTCTGTACTGGGGTGAATGTATGACATTGTTCTGCATTCTGTCCATCACCTGTTGTTTTTGCTTTTGTCACCCCGAGTGGGACGGGTATGCTCAGACGTGAGTCCCGTGCTCTCCATGCCACTGGAATAAAGCTATCCAGGCTGATGAGGGCTGAAAGCCCGAAACCGGTCCTTGGATGCTTGTTTCCAGTCCAGGGAGGACCTGGCTTGGCAGTTCGGGCTGGACTGTTCCCATGGGGCACAGGGTCAAGACTGATTTGCATATGGCTGGGTTCAAACTGGAAAGGCATGGTGAGCAAAAAAACGATGGATTTAGGCCCAGATCTCTGTACTGGGGTAAATGTATGACATTGTTCTGCATTCTGTCCATCACCTGTTGTTTTTGCTTTTGTCACCCCGAGTGGGACTGGTATGCTCAGACGTGAGTCCCGTGCTCTCCATGCCACTGGAATCAAGCTATCCAGGCTGATGAGGGCTGAAAGCCCGAAACCGGTCCTTGGATGCTTGTTTCCAGTCCGGGGAGGACCTGGCTTGGCAGTTCGGGCTGGACTGTTCCCATGGGGCACAGGGTCAAGACTGATTTGCATATGGCTGGGTTCAAACTGGAAAGGCATGGTGAGCAAAAAAACGATGGATTTAGGCCCAGGTCTCTGTACTGGGGTGAATGTATGACATTGTTCTGCATTCTGTCCATCACCTGTTGTTTTTGCTTTTGTCACCCCGAGTGGGACGGGTATGCTCAGACGTGAGTCCCGTGCTCTCCATGCCACTGGAATCAAGCTATCCAGGCTGATGAGGGCTGAAAGCCCGAAACCGGTCCTTGGATGCTTGTTTCCAGTCCAGGGAGGACCTGGTTTGGCAGTTCGGGCTGGACTGTTCCCATGGGGCACAGGGTCAAGACTGATTTGCATATGGCTGGGTTCAAACTGGAAAGGCATGGTGAGCAAAAAAACGATGGATTTAGGCCCAGATCTCTGTACTGGGGTGAATGTATGACATTGTTCTGCATTCTGTCCATCACCTGTTGTTTTTGCTTTTGTCACCCCGAGTGGGACGTGTATGCTCAGACGTGAGTCCCGTGCTCTCCATGCCACTGGAATCAAGCTATCCAGGCTGATGAGGGCTGAAAGCCCGAAACCGGTCCTTGGATGCTTGTTTCCAGTCCAGGGAGGACCTGGTTTGGCAGTTCGGGCTGGACTGTTCCCATGGGGCACAGGGTCAAGACTGATTAGCATATGGCTGGGTTCAAACTGGAAAGGCATGGTGAGCAAAAAAACGATGGATTTAGGCCCAGATCTCTGTACTGGGGTGAATGTATGACATTGTTCTGCATTCTGTCCATCACCTGTTGTTTTTGCTTTTGTCACCCCGAGTGGGACGGGTATGCTCAGACGTGAGTCCCGTGCTCTCCATGCCACTGGAATCAAGCTATCAAGGCTGATGAGGGCTGAAAGCCCGAAACCGATCCTTGGATGCTTGTTTCCAGTCCAGGGAGGACCTGGCTTGGCAGTTCGGGCTGGACTGTTCCCATGGGGCACAGGGTCAAGACTGATTTGCATATGGCTGGGTTCACACTGGAAAGGCATGGTGATCAAAAAAACGATGGATTTAGGCCCAGATCTCTGTACTGGGGTGAATGTATGACATTGTTCTGGATTCTGTCCATCACCTGTTGTTTTTCCTTTTGTCACCCCGAGTGGGACGGGTATGCTCAAACGTGAGTCCCGTGCTCTCCATGCCACTGGACTCAAGCTATCCAGGCTGATGAGGGCTGAAAGCCCGAAACCGGTCCTTGGATGCTTGTTTCCAGTCCAGGGAGGACCTGGCTTGGCAGTTCGGGCTGGACTGTTCCCATGGGGCACAGGGTCAAGACTGATTTGCATATGGCTGGGTTCAAACTGGAAAGGCATGGTGAGCAAAAAACGATGGATTTAGTCCCAGATCTCTGTACTGGGGTGAATGTATGACATTGTTCTGCATTCTGTCCATCACCTGTTGTTTTTGCTTTTGTCACCCCGAGTGGGATGGGTATGCTCAGACGTGAGTCCCGTGCTCTCCATGCCACTGGAATCAAGCTATCCAGGCTGATGAGGGCTGAAAGCCCGAAACCGGTCCTTGGATGCTTGTTTCCAGTCCAGGGAGGACCTGGCTTGGCAGTTCGGGCTGGACTGTTCCCATGGGGCACAGGGTCAAGACTGATTTGCATATGGCTGGGTTCAAACTGGAAAGGCATGGTGAGCAAAAAACGATGGATTTAGGCCCAGATCTCTGTACTGGGGTGAATGTATGACATTGTTCTGCATTCTGTCCATCACCTGTTGTTTTTGCTTTTGTCACCCCGAGTGGGATGGGTATGCTCAGATGTGAGTCCCGTGCTCTCCATGCCACTGGAATCAAGCTATCCAGGCTGATGAGGGCTGAAAGCCTGAAACCGGTCCTTGGATGCTTGTTTCCAGTCCAGGGAGGACCTGGCTTGGCAGTTCGGGCTGGACTGTTCCCATGGGGCACAGGGTCAAGACTGCTTTGCATATGGCTGGGTTCAAACTGGAAAGGCATGGTGAGCAAAAAAAACGATGGATTTAGGCCCAGATCTCTGTACTGGGGTGAATGTATGACATTGTTCTGCATTCTGTCCATCACCTGTTGTTTTTGCTTTTGTCACCCCGAGTGGGACGGGTATGCTCAGACGTGAGTCCCGTGCTCTCCATGCCACTGGAATAAAGCTATCCAGGCTGATGAGGGCTGAAAGCCCGAAACCGGTCCTTGGATGCTTGTTTCCAGTCCAGGGAGGACCTGGCTTGGCAGTTCGGGCTGGACTGTTCCCATGGGGCACAGGGTCAAGACTGATTTGCATATGGCTGGGTTCAAACTGGAAAGGCATGGTGAGCAAAAAAACGATGGATTTAGGCCCAGATCTCTGTACTGGGGTAAATGTATGACATTGTTCTGCATTCTGTCCATCACCTGTTGTTTTTGCTTTTGTCACCCCGAGTGGGACTGGTATGCTCAGACGTGAGTCCCGTGCTCTCCATGCCACTGGAATCAAGCTATCCAGGCTGATGAGGGCTGAAAGCCCGAAACCGGTCCTTGGATGCTTGTTTCCAGTCCGGGGAGGACCTGGCTTGGCAGTTCGGGCTGGACTGTTCCCATGGGGCACAGGGTCAAGACTGATTTGCATATGGCTGGGTTCAAACTGGAAAGGCATGGTGAGCAAAAAAACGATGGATTTAGGCCCAGGTCTCTGTACTGGGGTGAATGTATGACATTGTTCTGCATTCTGTCCATCACCTGTTGTTTTTGCTTTTGTCACCCCGAGTGGGACGGGTATGCTCAGACGTGAGTCCCGTGCTCTCCATGCCACTGGAATCAAGCTATCCAGGCTGATGAGGGCTGAAAGCCCGAAACCGGTCCTTGGATGCTTGTTTCCAGTCCAGGGAGGACCTGGTTTGGCAGTTCGGGCTGGACTGTTCCCATGGGGCACAGGGTCAAGACTGATTTGCATATGGCTGGGTTCAAACTGGAAAGGCATGGTGAGCAAAAAAACGATGGATTTAGGCCCAGATCTCTGTACTGGGGTGAATGTATGACATTGTTCTGCATTCTGTCCATCACCTGTTGTTTTTGCTTTTGTCACCCCGAGTGGGACGTGTATGCTCAGACGTGAGTCCCGTGCTCTCCATGCCACTGGAATCAAGCTATCCAGGCTGATGAGGGCTGAAAGCCCGAAACCGGTCCTTGGATGCTTGTTTCCAGTCCAGGGAGGACCTGGTTTGGCAGTTCGGGCTGGACTGTTCCCATGGGGCACAGGGTCAAGACTGATTTGCATATGGCTGGGTTCAAACTGGAAAGGCATGGTGAGCAAAAAAACGATGGATTTAGGCCCAGATCTCTGTACTGGGGTGAATGTATGACATTGTTCTGCATTCTGTCCATCACCTGTTGTTTTTGCTTTTGTCACCCCGAGTGGGACGGGTATGCTCAGACGTGAGTCCCGTGCTCTCCATGCCACTGGAATCAAGCTATCAAGGCTGATGAGGGCTGAAAGCCCGAAACCGATCCTTGGATGCTTGTTTCCAGTCCAGGGAGGACCTGGCTTGGCAGTTCGGGCTGGACTGTTCCCATGGGGCACAGGGTCAAGACTGATTTGCATATGGCTGGGTTCACACTGGAAAGGCATGGTGATCAAAAAAACGATGGATTTAGGCCCAGATCTCTGTACTGGGGTGAATGTATGACATTGTTCTGGATTCTGTCCATCACCTGTTGTTTTTCCTTTTGTCACCCCGAGTGGGACGGGTATGCTCAAACGTGAGTCCCGTGCTCTCCATGCCACTGGACTCAAGCTATCCAGGCTGATGAGGGCTGAAAGACCGAAACCGGTCCTTGGATGCTTGTTTCCAGTCCAGGGAGGACCTGGCTTGGCAGTTCGGGCTGGACTGTTCCCATGGGGCACAGGGTCAAGACTGATTTGCATATGGCTGGGTTCAAACTGGAAAGGCATGGTGAGCAAAAAACGATGGATTTAGTCCCAGATCTCTGTACTGGGGTGAATGTATGACATTGTTCTGCATTCTGTCCATCACCTGTTGTTTTTGCTTTTGTCACCCCGAGTGGGATGGGTATGCTCAGACGTGAGTCCCGTGCTCTCCATGCCACTGGAATCAAGCTATCCAGGCTGATGAGGGCTGAAAGCCCGAAACCGGTCCTTGGATGCTTGTTTCCAGTCCAGGGAGGACCTGGCTTGGCAGTTCGGGCTGGACTGTTCCCATGGGGCACAGGGTCAAGACTGCTTTGCATATGGCTGGGTTCAAACTGGAAAGGCATGGTGAGCAAAAAAACGATGGATTTAGGCCCAGATCTCTGTACTGGGGTGAATGTATGACATTGTTCTGCATTCTGTCCATCACCTGTTGTTTTTGCTTTTGTCACCCCGAGTGGGACGGGTATGCTCAGAAGTGAGTCCCGTGCTCTCCATGCCACTGGAATAAAGCTATCCAGGCTGATGAGGGCTGAAAGCCCGAAACCGGTCCTTGGATGCTTGTTTCCAGTCCAGGGAGGACCTGGCTTGGCAGTTCGGGCTGGACTGTTCCCATGGGGCACAGGGTCAAGACTGATTTGCATATGGCTGGGTTCAAACTGGAAAGGCATGGTGAGCAAAAAAACGATGGATTTAGGCCCAGATCTCTGTACTGGGGTAAATGTATGACATTGTTCTGCATTCTGTCCATCACCTGTTGTTTTTGCTTTTGTCACCCCGAGTGGGACTGGTATGCTCAGACGTGAGTCCCGTGCTCTCCATGCCACTGGAATCAAGCTATCCAGGCTGATGAGGGCTGAAAGCCCGAAACCGGTCCTTGGATGCTTGTTTCCAGTCCGGGGAGGACCTGGCTTGGCAGTTCGGGCTGGACTGTTCCCATGGGGCACAGGGTCAAGACTGATTTGCATATGGCTGGGTTCAAACTGGAAAGGCATGGTGAGCAAAAAAACGATGGATTTAGGCCCAGATCTCTATACTGGGGTGAATGTATGACATTGTTCTGCATTCTGTCCATCACCTGTTGTTTTTGCTTTTGTCACCCCGAGTGGGACGGGTATGCTCAGACGTGAGTCCCGTGCTCTCCATGCCACTGGAATCAAGCTATCCAGGCTGATGAGGGCTGAAAGCCCGAAACCGATCCTTGGATGCTTGTTTCCAGTCCAGGGAGGACCTGGCTTGGCAGTTCGGGCTGGACTGTTCCCATGGGGCACAGGGTCAAGACTGATTTGCA
Source organism: Lissotriton helveticus (assembly GCF_964261635.1). Lineage (NCBI taxonomy): Eukaryota > Metazoa > Chordata > Amphibia > Caudata > Salamandridae > Lissotriton > Lissotriton helveticus. Next base: position 146,781,470 of record NC_136072.1, on the reverse strand, counting down.
TATGGCTGGGTTCAAACTGGAAAGGCATGGTGAGCAAAAAAACGATGGATTTAGGCCCAGATCTCTGTACTGGGGTGAATGTATGACATTGTTCTGCATTCTGTCCATCACCTGTTGTTTTTGCTTTTGTCACCCCGAGTGGGACGGGTATGCTCAGACGTGAGTCCCGTGCTCTCCATGCCACTGGAATCAAGCTATCCAGGCTGATGAGGGCTGAAAGCCCGAAACCGGTCCTTGGATGCTTGTTTCCAGTCCAGGGAGGACCTGGCTTGGCAGTTCGGGCTGGACTGTTCCCATGGGGCACAGGGTCAAGACTGATTTGCATATGGCTGGGTTCAAACTGGAAAGGCATGGTGAGCAAAAAACGATGGATTTAGGCCCAGATCTCTGTACTGGGGTGAATGTATGACATTGTTCTGCATTCTGTCCATCACCTGTTGTTTTTGCTTTTGTCACCCCGAGTGGGACGGGTATGCTCAGACGTGAGTCCCGTGCTCTCCATGCCACTGGAATCAAGCTATCAAGGCTGATGAGGGCTGAAAGCCCGAAACCGATCCTTGGATGCTTGTTTCCAGTCCAGGGAGGACCTGGCTTGGCAGTTCGGGCTGGACTGTTCCCATGGGGCACAGGGTCAAGACTGATTTGCATATGGCTGGGTTCACACTGGAAAGGCATGGTGAGCAAAAAAACGATGGATTTAGGCCCAGATCTCTGTACTGGGGTGAATGTATGACATTGTTCTGGATTCTGTCCATCACCTGTTGTTTTTCCTTTTGTCACCCCGAGTGGGACGGGTATGCTCAGACGTGAGTCCCGTGCTCTCCATGCCACTGGAATCAAGCTATCCAGGCTGATGAGGGCTGAAAGCCCGAAACCGGTCCTTGGATGCTTGTTTCCAGTCCAGGGAGGACCTGGCTTGGCAGTTCGGGCTGGACTGTTCCCATGGGGCACAGGGTCAAGACTGATTTGCATATGGCTGGGTTCAAACTGGAAAGGCATGGTGAGCAAAAAACGATGGATTTAGGCCCAGATCTCTGTACTGGGGTGAATGTATGACATTGTTCTGCATTCTGTCCATCACCTGTTGTTTTTGCTTTTGTCACCCCGAGTGGGATGGGTATGCTCAGACGTGAGTCCCGTGCTCTCCATGCCACTGGAATCAAGCTATCCAGGCTGATGAGGGCTGAAAGCCCGAAACCGGTCCTTGGATGCTTGTTTCCAGTCCAGGGAGGACCTGGCTTGGCAGTTCGGGCTGGACTGTTCCCATGGGGCACAGGGTCAAGACTGCTTTGCATATGGCTGGGTTCAAACTGGAAAGGCATGGTGAGCAAAAAAACGATGGATTTAGGCCCAGATCTCTGTACTGGGGTGAATGTATGACATTGTTCTGCATTCTGTCCATCACCTGTTGTTTTTGCTTTTGTCACCCCGAGTGGGACGGGTATGCTCAGACGTGAGTCCCGTGCTCTCCATGCCACTGGAATAAAGCTATCCAGGCTGATGAGGGCTGAAAGCCCGAAACCGGTCCTTGGATGCTTGTTTCCAGTCCAGGGAGGACCTGGCTTGGCAGTTCGGGCTGGACTGTTCCCATGGGGCACAGGGTCAAGACTGATTTGCATATGGCTGGGTTCAAACTGGAAAGGCATGGTGAGCAAAAAAATGATGGATTTAGGCCCAGATCTCTGTACTGGGGTAAATGTATGACATTGTTCTGCATTCTGTCCATCACCTGTTGTTTTTGCTTTTGTCACCCCGAGTGGGACTGGTATGCTCAGACGTGAGTCCCGTGCTCTCCATGCCACTGGAATCAAGCTATCCAGGCTGATGAGGGCTGAAAGCCCGAAACCGGTCCTTGGATGCTTGTTTCCAGTCCGGGGAGGACCTGGCTTGGCAGTTCGGGCTGGACTGTTCCCATGGGGCACAGGGTCAAGACTGATTTGCATATGGCTGGGTTCAAACTGGAAAGGCATGGTGAGCAAAAAAACAATGGATTTAGGCCCAGATCTCTGTACTGGGGTGAATGTATGACATTGTTCTGCATTCTGTCCATCACCTGTTGTTTTTGCTTTTGTCACCCCGAGTGGGACGGGTATGCTCAGACGTGAGTCCCGTGCTCTCCATGCCACTGGAATCAAGCTATCGAGGCTGATGAGGGCTGAAAGCCCGAAACCGATCCTTGGATGCTTGTTTCCAGTCCAGGGAGGACCTGGCTTGGCAGTTCGGGCTGGACTGTTCCCATGGGGCACAGGGTCAAGACTGATTTGCATATGGCTGGGTTCAAACTGGAAAGGCATGGTGAGCAAAAAAACGATGGATTTAGGCCCAGATCTCTGTACTGGGGTGAATGTATGACATTGTTCTGCATTCTGTCCATCACCTGTTGTTTTTGCTTTTGTCACCCCGAGTGGGACGGGTATGCTCAGACGTGAGTCCCGTGCTCTCCATGCCACTGGAATCAAGCTATCCAGGCTGATGAGGGCTGAAAGCCCGAAACCGGTCCTTGGATGCTTGTTTCCAGTCCAGGGAGGACCTGGCTTGGCAGTTCGGGCTGGACTGTTCCCATGGGGCACAGGGTCAAGACTGATTTGCATATGGCTGGGTTCAAACTGGAAAGGCATGGTGAGCAAAAAACGATGGATTTAGGCCCAGATCTCTGTACTGGGGTGAATGTATGACATTGTTCTGCATTCTGTCCATCACCTGTTGTTTTTGCTTTTGTCACCCCGAGTGGGATGGGTATGCTCAGATGTGAGTCCCGTGCTCTCCATGCCACTGGAATCAAGCTATCCAGGCTGATGAGGGCTGAAAGCCCGAAACCGGTCCTTGGATGCTTGTTTCCAGTCCAGGGAGGACCTGGCTTGGCAGTTCGGGCTGGACTGTTCCCATGGGGCACAGGGTCAAGACTGCTTTGCATATGGCTGGGTTCAAACTGGAAAGGCATGGTGAGCAAAAAAAACGATGGATTTAGGCCCAGATCTCTGTACTGGGGTGAATGTATGACATTGTTCTGCATTCTGTCCATCACCTGTTGTTTTTGCTTTTGTCACCCCGAGTGGGACGGGTATGCTCAGACGTGAGTCCCGTGCTCTCCATGCCACTGGAATAAAGCTATCCAGGCTGATGAGGGCTGAAAGCCCGAAACCGGTCCTTGGATGCTTGTTTCCAGTCCAGGGAGGACCTGGCTTGGCAGTTCGGGCTGGACTGTTCCCATGGGGCACAGGGTCAAGACTGATTTGCATATGGCTGGGTTCAAACTGGAAAGGCATGGTGAGCAAAAAAACGATGGATTTAGGCCCAGATCTCTGTACTGGGGTAAATGTATGACATTGTTCTGCATTCTGTCCATCACCTGTTGTTTTTGCTTTTGTCACCCCGAGTGGGACTGGTATGCTCAGACGTGAGTCCCGTGCTCTCCATGCCACTGGAATCAAGCTATCAAGGCTGATGAGGGCTGAAAGCCCGAAACCGGTCCTTGGATGCTTGTTTCCAGTCCGGGGAGGACCTGGCTTGGCAGTTCGGGCTGGACTGTTCCCATGGGGCACAGGGTCAAGACTGATTTGCATATGGCTGGGTTCAAACTGGAAAGGCATGGTGAGCAAAAAACGATGGATTTAGGCCCAGATCTCTGTACTGGGGTGAATGTATGACATTGTTCTGCATTCTGTCCATCACCTGTTGTTTTTGCTTTTGTCACCCCGAGTGGGACGGGTATGCTCAGACGTGAGTCCCGTGCTCTCCATGCCACTGGAATCAAGCTATCCAGGCTGATGAGGGCTGAAAGCCCGAAACCGGTCCTTGGATGCTTGTTTCCAGTCCAGGGAGGACCTGGTTTGGCAGTTCGGGCTGGACTGTTCCCATGGGGCACAGGGTCAAGACTGATTTGCATATGGCTGGGTTCAAACTGGAAAGGCATGGTGAGCAAAAAAACGATGGATTTAGGCCCAGATCTCTGTACTGGGGTGAATGTATGACATTGTTCTGCATTCTGTCCATCACCTGTTGTTTTTGCTTTTGTCACCCCGAGTGGGACGTGTATGCTCAGACGTGAGTCCCGTGCTCTCCATGCCACTGGAATCAAGCTATCCAGGCTGATGAGGGCTGAAAGCCCGAAACCGGTCCTTGGATGCTTGTTTCCAGTCCAGGGAGGACCTGGTTTGGCAGTTCGGGCTGGACTGTTCCCATGGGGCACAGGGTCAAGACTGATTTGCATATGGCTGGGTTCAAACTGGAAAGGCATGGTGAGCAAAAAAACGATGGATTTAGGCCCAGATCTCTGTACTGGGGTGAATGTATGACATTGTTCTGCATTCTGTCCATCACCTGTTGTTTTTGCTTTTGTCACCCCGAGTGGGACGGGTATGCTCAGACGTGAGTCCCGTGCTCTCCATGCCACTGGAATCAAGCTATCAAGGCTGATGAGGGCTGAAAGCCCGAAACCGATCCTTGGATGCTTGTTTCCAGTCCAGGGAGGACCTGGCTTGGCAGTTCGGGCTGGACTGTTCCCATGGGGCACAGGGTCAAGACTGATTTGCATATGGCTGGGTTCACACTGGAAAGGCATGGTGATCAAAAAAACGATGGATTTAGGCCCAGATCTCTGTACTGGGGTGAATGTATGACATTGTTCTGGATTCTGTCCATCACCTGTTGTTTTTCCTTTTGTCACCCCGAGTGGGACGGGTATGCTCAAACGTGAGTCCCGTGCTCTCCATGCCACTGGACTCAAGCTATCCAGGCTGATGAGGGCTGAAAGCCCGAAACCGGTCCTTGGATGCTTGTTTCCAGTCCAGGGAGGACCTGGCTTGGCAGTTCGGGCTGGACTGTTCCCATGGGGCACAGGGTCAAGACTGATTTGCATATGGCTGGGTTCAAACTGGAAAGGCATGGTGAGCAAAAAACGATGGATTTAGGCCCAGATCTCTGTACTGGGGTGAATGTATGACATTGTTCTGCATTCTGTCCATCACCTGTTGTTTTTGCTTTTGTCACCCCGAGTGGGATGGGTATGCTCAGACGTGAGTCCCGTGCTCTCCATGCTACTGGAATCAAGCTATCCAGGCTGATGAGGGCTGAAAGCCCGAAACCGGTCCTTGGATGCTTGTTTCCAGTCCAGGGAGGACCTGGCTTGGCAGTTCGGGCTGGACTGTTCCCATGGGGCACAGGGTCAAGACTGCTTTGCATATGGCTGGGTTCAAACTGGAAAGGCATGGTGAGCAAAAAAACGATGGATTTAGGCCCAGATCTCTGTACTGGGGTGAATGTATGACATTGTTCTGCATTCTGTCCATCACCTGTTGTTTTTGCTTTTGTCACCCCGAGTGGGACGGGTATGCTCAGACGTGAGTCCCGTGCTCTCCATGCCACTGGAATAAAGCTATCCAGGCTGATGAGGGCTGAAAGCCCGAAATCGGTCCTTGGATGCTTGTTTCCAGTCCAGGGAGGACCTGGCTTGGCAGTTCGGGCTGGACTGTTCCCATGGGGCACAGGGTCAAGACTGATTTGCATATGGCTGGGTTCAAACTGGAAAGGCATGGTGAGCAAAAAAACGATGGATTTAGGCCCAGATCTCTGTACTGGGGTAAATGTATGACATTGTTCTGCATTCTGTCCATCACCTGTTGTTTTTGCTTTTGTCACCCCGAGTGGGACGGGTATGCTCAGACGTGAGTCCCGTGCTCTCCATGCCACTGGAATCAAGCTATCCAGGCTGATGAGGGCTGAAAGCCCGAAACCGGTCCTTGGATGCTTGTTTCCAGTCCAGGGAGGACCTGGTTTGGCAGTTCGGGCTGGACTGTTCCCATGGGGCACAGGGTCAAGACTGATTTGCATATGGCTGGGTTCAAACTGGAAAGGCATGGTGAGCAAAAAAACGATGGATTTAGGCCCAGATCTCTGTACTGGGGTGAATGTATGACATTGTTCTGCATTCTGTCCATCACCTGTTGTTTTTGCTTTTGTCACCCCGAGTGGGACGTGTATGCTCAGACGTGAGTCCCGTGCTCTCCATGCCACTGGAATCAAGCTATCCAGGCTGATGAGGGCTGAAAGCCCGAAACCGGTCCTTGGATGCTTGTTTCCAGTCCAGGGAGGACCTGGTTTGGCAGTTCGGGCTGGACTGTTCCCATGGGGCACAGGGTCAAGACTGATTTGCATATGGCTGGGTTCAAACTGGAAAGGCATGGTGAGCAAAAAAACGATGGATTTAGGCCCAGATCTCTGTACTGGGGTGAATGTATGACATTGTTCTGCATTCTGTCCATCACCTGTTGTTTTTGCTTTTGTCCCCCCGAGTGGGACGGGTATGCTCAGACGTGAGTCCCGTGCTCTCCATGCCACTGGAATCAAGCTATCAAGGCTGATGAGGGCTGAAAGCCCGAAATTGATCCTTGGATGCTTGTTTCCAGTCCAGGGAGGACCTGGCTTGGCAGTTCGGGCTGGACTGTTCCTATGGGGCACAGGGTCAAGACTGATTTGCATATGGCTGGGTTCACACTGGAAAGGCATGGTGATCAAAAAAACGATGGATTTAGGCCCAGATCTCTGTACTGGGGTGAATGTATGACATTGTTCTGGATTCTGTCCATCACCTGTTGTTTTTCCTTTTGTCACCCCGAGTGGGACGGGTATGCTCAAACGTGAGTCCCGTGCTCTCCATGCCACTGGACTCAAGCTATCCAGGCTGATGAGGGCTGAAAGCCCGAAACCGGTCCTTGGATGCTTGTTTCCAGTCCAGGGAGGACCTGGCTTGGCAGTTCGGGCTGGACTGTTCCCATGGGGCACAGGGTCAAGACTGATTTGCATATGGCTGGGTTCAAACTGGAAAGGCATGGTGAGCAAAAAACGATGGATTTAGGCCCAGATCTCTGTACTGGGGTGAATGTATGACATTGTTCTGCATTCTGTCCATCACCTGTTGTTTTTGCTTTTGTCACCCCGAGTGGGACGGGTATGCTCAGACGTGAGTCCCGTGCTCTCCATGCCACTGGAATAAAGCTATCCAGGCTGATGAGGGCTGAAAGCCCGAAATCGGTCCTTGGATGCTTGTTTCCAGTCCAGGGAGGACCTGGCTTGGCAGTTTGGGCTGGACTGTTCCCATGGGGCACAGGGTCAAGACTGATTTGCATATGGCTGGGTTCAAACTGGAAAGGCATGGTGAGCAAAAAAACGATGGATTTAGGCCCAGATCTCTGTACTGGGGTAAATGTATGACATTGTTCTGCATTCTGTCCATCACCTGTTGTTTTTGCTTTTGTCACCCTGAGTGGGACTGGTATGCTCAGACGTGAGTCCCGTGCTCTCCATGCCACTGGAATCAAGCTATCCAGGCTGATGAGGGCTGAAAGCCCGAAACCGGTCCTTGGATGCTTGTTTCCAGTCCGGGGAGGACCTGGCTTGGCAGTTCGGGCTGGACTGTTCCCATGGGGCACAGGGTCAAGACTGATTTGCATATGGCTGGGTTCAAACTGGAAAGGCATGGTGAGCAAAAAAACGATGGATTTAGGCCCAGATCTCTGTACTGGGGTGAATGTATGACATTGTTCTGCATTCTGTCCATCACCTGTTGTTTTTGCTTTTGTCACCCCGAGTGGGACGGGTATGCTCAGACGTGAGTCCCGTGCTCTCCATGCCACTGGAATCAAGCTATCCAGGCTGATGAGGGCTGAAAGCCCGAAACCGGTCCTTGGATGCTTGTTTCCAGTCCAGGGAGGACCTGGTTTGGCAGTTCGGGCTGGACTGTTCCCATGGGGCACAGGGTCAAGACTGATTTGCATATGGCTGGGTTCAAACTGGAAAGGCATGGTGAGCAAAAAAACGATGGATTTAGGCCCAGATCTCTGTACTGGGGTGAATGTATGACATTGTTCTGCATTCTGTCCATCACCTGTTGTTTTTGCTTTTGTCACCCCGAGTGGGACGGGTATGCTCAGACGTGAGTCCCGTGCTCTCCATGCAACTGGAATCAAGCTATCAAGGCTGATGAGGGCTGAAAGCCCGAAACCGATCCTTGGATGCTTGTTTCCAGTCCAGGGAGGACCTGGCTTGGCAGTTCGGGCTGGACTGTTCCCATGGGGCACAGGGTCAAGACTGATTTGCATATGGTTGGGTTCACACTGGAAAGGCATGGTGAGCAAAAAAACGATGGATTTAGGCCCAGATCTCTGTACTGGGGTGAATGTATGACATTGTTCTGGATTCTGTCCATCACCTGTTGTTTTTCCTTTTGTCACCCCGAGTGGGACGGGTATGCTCAGACGTGAGTCCCGTGCTCTCCATGCCACTGGAATCAAGCTATCCAGGCTGATGAGGGCTGAAAGCCCGAAACCGGTCCTTGGATGCTTGTTTCCAGTCCAGGGAGGACCTGGCTTGGCAGTTCGGGCTGGACTGTTCCCATGGGGCACAGGGTCAAGACTGCTTTGCATATGGCTGGGTTCAAACTGGAAAGGCATGGTGAGCAAAAAAACAATGGATTTAGGCCCAGATCTCTGTACTGGGGTGAATGTATGACATTGTTCTGCATTCTGTCCATCACCTGTTGTTTTTGCTTTTGTCACCCCGAGTGGGACGGGTATGCTCAGACGTGAGTCCCGTGCTCTCCATGCCACTGGAATAAAGCTATCCAGGCTGATGAGGGCTGAAAGCCCGAAACCGGTCCTTGGATGCTTGTTTCCAGTCCAGGGAGGACCTGGCTTGGCAGTTCGGGCTGGACTGTTCCCATGGGGCACAGGGTCAAGACTGATTTGCATATGGCTGGGTTCAAACTGGAAAGGCATGGTGAGCAAAAAAACGATGGATTTAGGCCCAGATCTCTGTAGTGGGGTAAATGTATGACATTGTTCTGCATTCTGTCCATCACCTGTTGTTTTTGCTTTTGTCACCCCGAGTGGGACTGGTATGCTCAGACGTGAGTCCCGTGCTCTCCATGCCACTGGAATCAAGCTATCCAGGCTGATGAGGGCTGAAAGCCCGAAACCGGTCCTTGGATGCTTGTTTCCAGTCCGGGGAGGACCTGGCTTGGCAGTTCGGGCTGGACTGTTCCCATGAGGCACAGGGTCAAGACTGATTTGCATATGGCTGGGTTCAAACTGGAAAGGCATGGTGAGCAAAAAAATGATGGATTTAGGCCCAGATCTCTGTACTGGGGTGAATGTATGACATTGTTCTGCATTCTGTCCATCACCTGTTGTTTTTGCTTTTGTCACCCCGAGTGGGACGGGTATGCTCAGACGTGAGTCCCGTGCTCTCCATGCCACTGGAATCAAGCTATCCAGGCTGATGAGGGCTGAAAGCCCAAAACCGGTCCTTGGATGCTTGTTTCCAGTCCAGGGAGGACCTGGTTTGGCAGTTCGGGCTGGACTGTTCCCATGGGGCACAGGGTCAAGACTGATTTGCATATGACTGGGTTCAAACTGGAAAGGCATGGTGAGCAAAAAAACGATGGATTTAGGCCCAGATCTCTGTAATGGGGTGAATGTATGACATTGTTCTGCATTCTGTCCATCACCTGTTGTTTTTGCTTTTGTCACCCCGAGTGGGACGGGTATGCTCAGACGTGAGTCCCGTGCTCTCCATGCCACTGGAATCAAGCTATCAAGGCTGATGAGGGCTGAAAGCCCGAAACCGATCCTTGGATGCTTGTTTCCAGTCCAGGGAGGACCTGGCTTGGCAGTTCGGGCTGGACTGTTCCCATGGGGCACAGGGTCAAGACTGATTTGCATATGGCTGGGTTCACACTGGAAAGGCATGGTGAGCAAAAAAACGATGGATTTAGGCCCAGATCTCTGTACTGGGGTGAATGTATGACATTGTTCTGGATTCTGTCCATCACCTGTTGTTTTTCCTTTTGTCACCCCGAGTGGGACGGGTATGCTCAGACGTGAGTCCCGTGCTCTTCATGCCACTGGAATCAAGCTATCCAGGCTGATGAGGGCTGAAAGCCCGAAACCGGTCCTTGGATGCTTGTTTCCAGTCCAGGGAGGACCTGGCTTGGCAGTTCGGGCTGGACTGTTCCCATGGGGCACAGGGTCAAGACTGATTTGCATATGGCTGGGTTCAAACTGGAAAGGCATGGTGAGCAAAAAACGATGGATTTAGGCCCAGATCTCTGTACTGGGGTGAATGTATGACATTGTTCTGCATTCTGTCCATCACCTGTTGTTTTTGCTTTTGTCACCCCGAGTGGGACGGGTATGCTCAGACGTGAGTCCCGTGCTCTCCATGCCACTGGAATCAAGCTATCCAGGCTGATGAGGGCTGAAAGCCCGAAACCGGTCCTTGGATGCTTGTTTCCAGTCCAGGGAGGACCTGGCTTGGCAGTTCGGGCTGGACTGTTCCCATGGGGCACAGGGTCAAGACTGCTTTGCATATGGCTGGGTTCAAACTGGAAAGGCATGGTGAGCAAAAAAACGATGGATTTAGGCCCATATCTCTGTACTGGGGTGAATGTATGACATTGTTCTCCATTCTGTCCATCACCTGTTGTTTTTGCTTTTGTCACCCCGAGTGGGACGGGTATGCTCAGACGTGAGTCCCGTGCTCTCCATGCCACTGGAATAAAGCTATCCAGGCTGATGAGGCCTGAAAGCCCGAAACCGGTCCTTGGATGCTTGTTTCCAGTCCAGGGAGGACCTGGCTTGGCAGTACGGGCTGGACTGTTCCCATGGGGCACAGGGTCAAGACTGATTTGCATATGACTGGGTTCAAACTGGAAAGGCATGGTGAGCAAAAAAACGATGGATTTAGGCCCAGATCTCTGTACTGGGGTGAATGTATGACATTGTTCTGCATTCTGTCCATCACCTGTTGTTTTTGCTTTTGTCACCCCGAGTGGGACGGGTATGCTCAGACGTGAGTCCCGTGCTCTCCATGCCACTGGAATCAAGCTATCCAGGCTGATGAGGGCTGAAAGCCCGAAACCGGTCCTTGGATGCTTGTTTCCAGTCCAGGGAGGACCTGGCTTGGCAATTCGGGCTGGACTGTTCCCATGGGGCACAGGGTCAAGACTGATTTGCATATGGCTGGGTTCAAACTGGAAAGGCATGGTGAGCAAAAAAACGTTGGATTTAGGCCCAGATCTCTGTACTGGGGTGAATGTATGACATTGTTCTGCATTCTGTCCATCACCTGTTGTTTTTGCTTTAAAGTTGTGACTTGTAGCATTGCTGCTGCCTTGCTGCAGATCTACTGGGTCCCCGGACATACCCCTGAAGTACCGCAAATGCAATCTTGGTTTTGGCGCAACAGGCATTCCCAAAACATCAGAACAGTGTGCCTTACCTTCCCCAAACTACCTGGCATCGACAAACAAATCTGGCTTGCCTCAGCGTGTTTAGGATGGGAGAGTGTCCTTTTCTCCCTGTCCTCCTCTGGTTGGTGTCCCTCCCAAATTCCTCCACCCGGGACCTCAATGTCGACCACTGTTAATGTTATTATGGGATGTGGGGCTTTGTGGGTACCAAGGCCGCTACTCCCTAAGAAGCTGACTGATGTGACCTGCTCCTCCCGGTCTGAAGCTGAGTCCAACTCTCCTACGCCATTAACTCTACTGCTGAGTGAGGACTCAGCGTGGGATTTGCACATATCGATGGCGCTTTGGCCGAGGATTGCTCATGACCAGCCTTCACTTGTTTGGCGATATCTGCACAGGGCTGCATCCTCCTTGGATCCCCCTCCCGTGACTCTCCTTTATGCTTTGGTGTCACATGCACAAGCACCCATGTTGGCTTCCCATGAGCTGTGTTTCCCAAGGCATGTGGCCACTGCACAAGTGCTGCTGGCTGCTGCACATGTTGTTTCGTGGATGTTTAGACTCCAGTGCTTGATCGCTGTTTGCCACAAATTTTGGAGCCCTATTTGTATGTACCTAGCTGCTTTCAGCTCTGCACAACCTCATGATTAGGGTTCCGCTCCAGCTCACCCGGTGTGGTTTGCCCGATTTGTTTGCGCTTGACTTTGTGTGTTGGTACACATGGATTTTGGGCCTTTTACCTAGCTGTGGATCTCTCAGGGCTGGACTAGCCCTCCATTTTGGGTGTCCTCATCACATCTTCCTCGCTGAATTGTCCCTTCTTATAATGGATTACATACTCTTTGAAGATCTATCAATACAGGACTTCAATCACACTGATACATAGAAATAATAGAAGGACTTCATTGCCTATCCCAAGATAAAATGTCCGACATGCTTTCTGAAGAACTATTGATTTCAGTCTGCATGCACTTCAATATAAAGAAAGCGAAGAAAGACTTTGTCGCCAATCACAACGTTTGAGAAGTTGGCCTGGTATATGCTGTCAGCTAATTAAAGTGGGCACGTTGCACAAGTCCAAACAACCCTTTTGGTAACTTAAGAGGTCAAAGGTAACCTTAGAAAGCTATCCAAGTGGTAGCTGTGGAGAGCCGCCTTCAGGCTTAGTCCTGAAGGAATGTTAAGCAGCTTGTTTTACCAGCATGCAACCTTATGGCATTGGTTAAATGAAAGGAGAACCACAAAGTAGTTATAAAAATATGTATTTATTAATATAACACTATCTAGTATGACACAATATCTCCTAAACGGAGATAATCACAAAGCACACAATACCTAAGCACAGAAATGATAATAAACAGCACTAATAGACAGTGGGCCCCAGGGGGGGACTAAACCATATACTAAAATAGTGGTATAAGAACCACGACGCGAGTCAAGACAATGTTAAGAGGTTGTAAAATCGCTGGGACCCCAAGGAACCACCCAAGGTGAGTGAATAGGGACCCCAAGGAGGATGGATGCAGTCTGGGAACACGACCGCATGCTCCATACTATTCTATGGGAAAGTCGCGGTTGAAGTTTTAGAGTTTAGGGACCCTACTGGTGGACTTCGAAGAAACCCAGTGGAAGTTAGGAGGTTGGAGAGCCACCCCACCAGTGGATACTGAGGTAACAGAGTTACCTATCCCAGGGAAGTTGGGTGCATAGGTCTGAAATGGCGTCGCATACCACCGTCAAACCCGATGGAGGACTTTGAAGAAGAGCCGCTGCTGGAAAGAAGAAAAGTGTCTGTTGGAATCCAAAGGTGGATTCTTGTTGGAGAGTACCTGAAAGCAGAGGTGACAGAGACCAGGGGCTCAGTAGACAAATGCCCACTGATGTTGGGTGCTTCAGGTGCGTTTAGGGAGTTCTTTGACTCTGCAACTATGGGGACCAGGAGGCATCGGATACAAGCTGTCCCACAAAATATTTCGAGTACTGAGGGGTTGGTGTGCGGCAGGAGCGCCAACAAACCTTGGCAACAGCAACCTCATGCAGAATGTCCCGAAGGGTTACGGTTGGTAACTGCAAGGTCCAGGAGACTCACCACAACTAGTGGAGTCAGGACAGGCCTGGAGCAACCAGGAGAGCCAAAGAAAAGCAAAGTTGACCCTCAAGTGGACCCACAGGCCAGAGGCACAGGAGTCATGAGAGGACCTCAAGTGATTTCACCAAGCAGCAGCCCTCGAAGCACTCGGTGTGAGGAGGCCGGAGTTCTTGGTAGGAAATGGTGCCAGAGGTTGGGGCTACTCAGAGCCCAATGCACTTGTTTGGGAAACGCCAACAAGCAAATGCACTTGCAAATGTACGCGGTGCACAGGGGTTCAGGAATTGCATCCCCCTGAAGGGTTCTGACCTCAAACTTGGTGAGAGGGCAGCTCGGACCCTGAGGGACGTAGAAACCCACTGCCTGTGTTGCTGTAGCCTTCTGAGTCCATAGGAGCTCAGGGTCAGCAGACCGGACAGAAGTGTTGCGGTACCTGCGAATGCAGCGGAGTGACTGCTGCACTCCATGGGAGATATCTGTCTTTGAAGCTCCACAGGTTTTGCATGGATCTTGTATGGTGCACAAGCTCAGACAGTGCTTCAGACTGAGAGGGAGTCCAGAGTGTCCAGATGGTCAAAATGCTGTGGTTTCTGGTTCAGAATCTTGTCCACTTCAAAGCTAAGGTCCTACATCCAGGTAAGACCTTTTGTACCCACAGGAGATGGATGGACAGATTCATGGGGACGCTCCCAGGGGAGTGTAAGGACAGTGGGGAGGTTACTCCAATGTCCTTTGGCTCAGCAGCAGGACCGCAGATTTGTGTCTCTGGTCCGCAGCAACAATTTTGTGCTGCCCGGGACTAGATGGCTGGTACCGGGAATACTAGGGACCTAACGAAGCTCGCTTCTGAGGGGTGGAATCATACCTCCCACACCGGTTACCGGTGTGGATGTATGATTCCAACATGTTTGATACTAAACATGATAAGGTTTGGTTCAGCCGTTTTAGAGTTGGTCATTACGCGGTTGCATGATGCCACTCTAAATGTCATAAATGGCTGCTTCACTAACAACCCGGGAGAATGTACTCCTTGGCTGCAGGGGTGTCCTGCTCATGCAGTGGCACTCTCTCACTATGAACCAAGCACTCTGCCTTCAGGATTGTTAAGGCCTGCAATAGGGGCGACTTATAGGTTTTAAGTGTAGCGGTCCTTAGATATAGTAAATATATATCTTAAGTAAGTGGTGCATGCACCAATTTACACAGGCTGCAATGGCAGGCCTGTAGTTCCATTTTGCATGGCCTTTCATGGGTGGCATAATACATGCATCAGACCATGGGAGGCCTCTGGGGTACATATGCCCTGGGTACATGGACACCATGTACTAGGGACTGACAAAGATACCCCAGTATCCAATCTGGAGTGTCCCTAAGTACATATCATAACAGTTTAGGGAGGTAGCAGATAGGCTGGGGTCCTGATTAGCAGGATCCCAGTCAGACTAGTCAAAAACAGTATCACATTTAGCAAAAAGTGGGGGTGACCATAAGAAGCAGATCCTACTTTCCTACACAACCTTACTTAACTTTAGTAGGGCAGCCATCTTAAAATGGTACTGGGCCTACCCTAATCCAATTGATATGTCATATAGGCCCTATTTAAGTCAGCATTCTCATGGCCTCCTATTACCCTGACCTCATTCTTGAATCTCAGTGTCTGAGTCAACCTATACATTTGAAGAATTCCTGCACTAGTCTTGTTTTAACAGACAAATCCACAATGCCCAGTTCACTTCTCCTGCAGGTAGCAATCTCCACGATTCTCAATGATATCACCGATATGCCAGTTCAATAAAGTGCTGCCAATTGGTAACTGCCTGTTCTCCTGAAATGCTTGTCACTTTCCCTGCATTCCTTTTATCAGCAGGAGTGTTGGTTTCATTCCACATGTATAGTTCATAAAGTAAAGTCGGTTTAATGCTACCAATGCTGTCTGCTGGTTTGCTGGATTGCTTGGTGGCAAAATTGATGGACAGAAGGATTAACACCCTAAACTGCAGGATGTCAGCTGATAGAGATACTGGTGGAGCCTTATGGCATTTCAATTCCTGAAGGTTGCAATTATTAAAAGTATAAGGTTCACAGGTATCTTAAAATGGTTCAGTTATTCTTGAGTTACAATATCCACTCCTTTTCTGTTCCTGCTGTAGAGCTGACGTCTTCACGCTTGGACCTTTGTCCTCTCTTTACTATTGTGGTAAATGAAGATGCAGAAGAGCCAGTAGTATAGGTGAAACAGGATTAGGCTTATTCTCCAGTTAGGTGTCTCGGTTTATTGTCAGAAGATAGTAGTAACAAAGCAGGAAGGCCCCAACTGGAACAGAATTCAGGTCAGAAACAAGCGAAAAGACGGAAAATAAAGGTCAGCAGTGAGCAGAGGAAGGCAAAATAAAATCCATAAGTGAGCACAAAAAGGGCAGAAAACGAGCAGAACCCACTCAGCACACATGCACCCAATACAGAACAAGTCAGACACTCACACATCCACTCAGACACTCATGCACCCACCCAAAGACCCACTCAGACACTCATGCTAGGGCTGGGTAGAGCTCGCGGAGTTTCACTCTGTGGAGTTCCCCGGAATTGCTGAAAAATTCAGCCAAATTCCGCTGGTCACATGAGGGTGAAGAAGGTCACCTCCACACAAAGAAACAATCCTTTATCGGACCCTGACGATGCCAAAAGATAGCATTCTTTAAGTTTTCATCTGCCACATAGAATGGAGGGTAGAATGCAATCCTTCAGATCTTCTTGGACCCGTGGAAGGCTAGTCAGGAAATACTTTGCCCTGGTGTAATCCATACTTTGGCTCCGACGGAGAGTCAATACCAATGGCCAGTAGGGCTGCAGAAGCCATTGAAACTCACAGAGCCGTAATTCGACGTGCCCGCTGGGGAAGGACCACAGGACTGTTTTTGGAAGATTGCAGGAAAAGCAGAATTTACAGAAAAGTTCAACTTGAATTTAGAAAGACGTG
Source organism: Lissotriton helveticus (assembly GCF_964261635.1). Classification (NCBI taxonomy): domain Eukaryota; kingdom Metazoa; phylum Chordata; class Amphibia; order Caudata; family Salamandridae; genus Lissotriton; species Lissotriton helveticus. Next base: position 146,765,159 of record NC_136072.1, on the reverse strand, counting down.
CCACAGTTTTCGAAAATTTGCACTACATTTTTAAAGGTTCTCTTTTTTCAGGGAGTATTATTAATTAATTCTCCCATCTCTTTGTTTCAGAATTGTCACTAGTCACCAGGTACAAAGCCGTGATGGGTCACGACATTGACTTGCGTGTTGACTTGCTCTCCACTCCTGGTCGCTTTCCTGATGCTGACATTATGCCACCAGAACACTTGACCTTCAGAACACTGATTACTAACCCTGGGCAGCACTACGTTACGCTCACATAGTTTGCGGAGTTTGCACAACTTCACATTACGCGAACTGCACGTAGCACAGTACGAACATGCGTAGTGTAGCTTAGCGTAGCTTAGTGCAGCTGTCATTTTTTGCTTGCTCGCGGTCCTCATTGTCAAGTTGACGACCGCGAGCAAGCAAAATGACATCCTCGCGAGACTTTTTCCTTGTTTGCGATCAGCAACATCAAGTTGCATATCGCGAACATGGAAAATAAACCTCGCGGCAAGATTGTTAGCGCGGGGAGGTCAGGTTTCTCATTGCGAGTGGTCGCGCATGCTCGCGACAGCTCGCAATGAGAAACTACCAGTCTGCGTTGAGAAAACTGCAGCTCGAGTAAAAATCTACTTGAGCAGAAGAAAAGTACAGCTCGCACTGTGCAAGATGCCGTTTTCAATAATTGCACAGTGCCGGATGCTTGTCCGCACTGTGCAATCATTGAAAACGACTTCTTGCACAGTGCGAACATGCTACTACACAGTTTGCGTAGTGCTACGCGTAGCTCGCGTAGCGCAAAGTGCACTTCGCGTAGCTTCGCGTAGCTTCGCGTAGCGCTACTTTGTGAAATACGCCCACCCCTACTGATTACCCCACCCCAAATAGTTAGATTTGGCCAATGAAAGATGCCCTCCACCTAGCAGTAAATGCTGTCAAGCCCTACCTGAGCACGGTCTCCACTCTCCAGGTTGCTCTTGTGCTTGTCCAGTGGGTGCCCGGTGACACTCTTGCGGAGCTTGTTGAGCTCCGCAGCTACGGGGCAATACTTGGCCGGCTCGTCACCAGCCCCCGAGTAGGTCATATGGATAAACTTGCAGAGCGGCTTTGCCGGGTCCACCTCCAAAACCTTACTCATCTTCAGCGGTATTTAGAGGAAGGTGGCCTTAGTAGCAGCTGAAGTCTGCTGGGTGCCGCAGTGATCACAGGTTCACGGGACCCGGAAGCACAGACTGCAGGGTGATTGAGCCCAAATTTGCACTTCCTGGTAGGACATGTGCTTGAGATGCATGTGTGCAACTCTTTTTTTGGTGCAGAACATCTACAGCTTAGTTCAGTTCTCCATACCAACATAGCTGCTGCCCTGTTGCCCAGCACGCTGAAAAGCCACGCTCCGCTGGCCCTTGGTGAAGGTTTTTTGCCAAACTTCGCTCTCTAAACAGAGCGTGGAGTTCCAAAACTTCACAAACTCTGCTGGCGGAGTGGAGTGTCTGCCCACCCCTAACTAAAGCACACTTAGTGAGACACTCACACACTCACTCACACACCCACTGAGACACTCATGCACTCACTCACATTTTCAAAGGGTACAGATTCGTAAATAACATTAAAAAAAATATATATATATATGAGAACCAAATCCAGGATTGAATAAAGCGAACTCCTTCACCAGGAACGGACCACCACAAAAGGTTTTTGAATTCAGTGCAGTTTATTGAAGCCTTCTCACAACATCACACGTTTCAGCCAGGCTGCCCCGGCCTTGATCACATGACGTGCCAGGAAAAAACACCACTCATAAATGCTATGAGACATTTTAGAACCCTCCCATTTTTAGCATGGAAAGAGTAAATAGACTAAAGTCATTTTGAAAGTGCATAGTGCAAACATACACATTCAAGTCCTAATTCATATCAAAACTTATAGTTCAACAATTAAAATTGTACATTGTTAAACATATTATAAACATTTGTAAAAATATTTTTTTTAAAAAGGGGATTTATAATATTATTTCATTGTAATCGAAGAAAATCCGGGGCAAGTGCCCAAATCCTATTTCATTGAAAGGACTACCCAGAGTGTGTTGCATAACTTACACAGTATAAAATGCTCATAGTAAATATGCCCAGTGTGCAAATAGTGAAATGTAGCTGAATTAACAGCCATACATTAATAAAACAATTTAAATTTGAAAAGAGTGTGCGGATGCAAGTATCATCAAGCAAACTTTGCAGAGCATAGGGAAAGATAAAGTTTTGAGCTTATCCCTGATAACATGGGTTCTTATTTGACAATCAAAAAGCTCAAATCTTAATAGTGTACAAGTAAATATATGAATAAAATAGGCAATTATAGTGGAATCATTATTGAGTACATTACAATTCATTAAGTATTTACAATGGATTAGTAACCCTCTGCCAGAAAGTCCATCAGCAAAACTAGAACAAGCTAGAAAAACCAATAAAATATCACAGATTAAAAGGTTTCATTAAAAATCCATTATTTTCAATAAATATAATACCCATAATTTAAAACCTAAATTCATATATATACACACACAACTTATATTTAAAGACCACAGTTAATAATAAAGACATTTCATAATTGTAGATCAGAATAAGATTTTCAAGAAAGAGGATAGATACCTGATACTAAGCCTAATATCAAATAAATATTTATCTAGACAGAACCAACACTATATGTATGTTATAAGAAGTGGACCAAATCCTCCCCTGTGTTTAGACCATTGGGTATTTTGGTGTTAAGTCTAACTATGTATTGACTCTCTAAATGGCAAAGTTTCTTCTCTCTATCGCCACCACATATTGATTTAGGAACAGAGTCGATTACATAGTACTTCAAATCCTCCAATTTATTCTGATGCACTAGTTTGAAATGACGGGCAACCGGATAAGATGGATCAGAATTCACGATTGCCCGCAAGTGCTGGAGGATCCTATTGAACACAGGGAGTTTGGTACTGCCGACATAGGAGAGACGACACATACATTCCAAAACATATACCGCACAATAAGTTTTGCACGTATAATAACCGTTTATTTTGTTGGGTATGTCTGAAAAAGGATCCCCAAAAGAAGGTTTGTTGAATCCAAACTTACAGGCCCGACAAGAAAAGCATTTTACAAAACCCCTTTTGTCGGTCAACCAATTTCTTTAGTCAATCACCTCAGGGCTAGTTTTAACTAAAGCATCTCTCATTGACGGGGCTCTTCTAAAAGTGATAGTGGGCTGATTTAAAAGCTCCGGGGACAAAGTAATATCAGTGTGTAAGATGGGCCAATGTCTGGTAACAATTTTCCTAATGGCCTGCTCCTGACTACTAAAAGTAGTGATCAATCTTACTGTTGGTGAAACAGTTATTTCAGCAGGAGTCTCATCCATTTCTTCACTATCATCTATTGGGACACCTATATTCAATTTGTCAAGTGCCCATTGTAGATCTTTTACATTGTATCCTCTATTTAAAAATCTCTCCTTAGATTCATTTAAACAGGTGTCTAAATCCTCTTTTCTACTACAGATCCTCTTAATACGTAAGAACTCCCCATAGGGAATACTTTTTATGAGATGCCTTGGGTGGGCGCTGCTGGCATGAAGGATGGAATTTCCCGCTGTAGTTTTGCGATGTAATTTTGTACAAATATTCATTTTATCCACGAACACTTCTACATCTAAAAATTCCACCCTAGAGTCACTGACTTGTGCTGTAAATTCCAAGTTGAGGGAATTGCTATTAATCTTCCTGACAAATTCCAATGCAGACTCCTTTGAGCCCTTCCACACGACGAACACGTCATCGATGAAACGCCACCATCTGATGACGTGTTCCAAAAAATCATCTGCATGGGTCTGCATGAGGACGTGCTTCTCCCACCAGCCAATGTGCAAGCACGCATAGCTGGGAGAGAAGCACGCCCCCATAGCTACCCCTCTAAGTTGCTGAAACACGTCCGTCATATGGAGCAACATTTTATTGTGTTCATTGTAACAGATGTTTCTGTCGGCCAGGAAGAATTTAATAGCATTAAGGCCATCTTGATGGTTTATACTCGTATATAAGGAACAGATGTCCATCACTAAAAAGTGATAGCCATCCTCCCAAATCACCTCTTTGAGTTTCTCTAAGAAGTGGCCTGTATCACAAATAAAAGAAGGCAAATCAGCGACATAGTCATGGAGAAAGAAATCAACATACTTAGACATTGATTCTAGCAGGCTACCTTGAGCCGAAATAATTGGACGTCCTGGTATTGGGGTTGTCTGTTTATGTACCTTAGGGAGTAGGTATAAGGTTGGAGTGATTGGATGCTCTGTTCTTAAAAAATTGTACTCATCCTTATCAATCAGGCTCTCCCTCTTCCACTTCGATAGTTCTTTAAAAATCTGATCCTTGACTTTCAGTAAGATGGGAAAGGCTACCTGGTTATAGCAATTTACATCATTCAATTGTTTTCTAGCCTCTTCAAGGTAAGCATCACGCGGCCAAAGAACAATATTCCCGCCTTTGTCTGCTTTATTGATTATAATATTCTTTTCTTTATTGAGTTTATCCATTAGGCGGGAATATTGTTGCTCCCTATACTGACCTTTTTTATTCATAGAAATGCATTTTTTATGAAGAGCTTTAAGGTCACTAATCACGCAATCACCAAAATTATCAATGGCATCTCTTGCCATGACCGGCATGAATGTAGATGGTGGGCGAAAGGGAGTAAGGGCAACGCTAGAGGTTGATATACCCATACCTAAAAGATCTTCTTGTGTATTCAAAACAGCATCCTCATTCACATCTGCTAACCCAATAACTGTACGTAGTGCAGTAACATCAGCTACTTGAAAGCGAGTACTAGGTTGGTTATTGGTATTGATAGATGTTGCTTTAACATTTGCTTTCTTTAGTTTATGGAACTTGATTAGTTTTAACTTCCTGATAAATTTAAAAATGTCAATACGAGATTGCACATATTTAAAATTACTTTTTGGGCAGAAAGAAAGTCCCAAAGACAAAAGCTGTAGTTCTGCAGTGTTTAATTCGAGCTCAGTCATATGACTGGCTCTCATGGGTATTTAATTTCTTTTGTTGAAGCCTCCGCGCTTTCCTCCTCTCTTTACGTTGATAGTTGCGCCTGCAACACTTTGGGGCTGTACTTGGGGTGCCGTGGTCTGAGCGTTTGACGTCGATTCTCTATCATGAACCCCAATTCCTCCGAGGGGGTGAAGCTTTGGGGTTCCGACATGTTTAAATGTAGCTCAGTTTCATTTGGGATTGATTCTCCATTGCTAGATGGTAAACTTCCACCTGAACTGGATGCACCATCAGAGATGGTCCCTTGATTCACAGAGATTAATGGTGGTTGGACCCTGTTATTCGCCAGCTTTTTCATATTGTCAAAGCGCTTGGCAAAAGTAAAGATACGTCCGGTCTCGTAATCGCGTTTATCACGCACAAATTTAGTTATTTTATGGTTCATTATAACATTCTCGTGTTTGTCAAGGCGTCTTTGTATCTCCTCTCTTCCTTTCTTTATAGCATACTTTTGATCAAGTGCATCCAGTTCAGCAATTATTAGCTCGATTTCCGCCACAATTATATATATTATTTTTCTACTCGACACTGAACCAAGACTGAATCCACAGGGAAATACTTCTTGCAGTTTTATAAAACTACCAGTACCAGCATGCTTGAATGTAATGACTCACTCGACTCACCTGTGAGGCTCACTGGGGTGAAATGCACGCATGCGTCCAAGGTATCTGTGCGAGCAGTCAGTCTTCACAGCATCACCCCCTGAAGAAGAAGCCTCTTGGCTTTGAAACGCGTTAGGGATTTATATCGTTTGAAGTGCACTTCCGGTTCTGAAATAAACAGCTTTTGAATAAGCACTCATCTGTCGTGTGGCATCTTTGCATCAGGGCAAATTGTGGACATTGTTTAATTCGGCAGCCTGGCCGAAAAGGATGCCCCACCAAGGACTGCATTTGGGGCCAAAAGATCTCGGAGATTGGGATCTGGCGGCGCAGATGAGCGAAATGAAAGGGAACTGTTTGTTCACTTCAGCCCACTTGGGTAATACTTATTTTTCTACTCGACACTGAACCAAGACTGAATCCACAGGGAAATACTTTGGCTTTGAAACGCGTTAGGGATTCATATCGTTTGAAGTGCACTGCCGGTTCTGAAATAAACAGCTTTTGAATAAGCACTCATCTGTCGTGTGGCATCTTTGCGTCAGGGCAAATTGTGGACATAAGTGAAGAAAAAATTGTATTATTGTTTCATATTTATGATAATATTAATAACAGGTGATATGATACAACACCCGGGTTGAAAAGCCGATACACGGCATTATTAGGTGTAAACATAATGTTTAATATCAGCGCTACAATGTGAATGAGATATGCATTGTTGATGAACAAATTGGTTCGATTTGCACATTCCAAGATGGCGCGACCTATTGTATGTACGCTTTGGTCCCCCTTTCTATGTCATGCATCTCAACATGTGATATGGACATAATGTTGGTCCGCGCGCGAGAATCAACACTGACGAAGGCTAGTAGCCGAAACGCGTTTGTTGACTCTGGTTAATAATATACGGGAGTTTTAACACCAACCTGCCCAGGAGTGCTGTTTTCCTCACGAATTCGAAGTATTTTGAGCTTCATGTTAATGCGGGGGTTCTGCCACCGCAGACTGCACCCACCCGCGAGTGTCCCGTCTTTCTGGCAGTACCTGGAGCGCGGAGTGTTTCAGACGGGCACCGCTGCAGCCGCCGATGCGCCAGCAGAAATGGAGTGAAATACGGGATCAAAGGGTAATTGACGGCAATTGACGACGGAAAGAAACAAACATTTCCTGTCAGCGCCATTGAAGGCTTCGATCGTCTTTCCCATCCCGAAGGTGAGCGCGACTTGCAGAGTATGCGAATGGCGGCGTGATAGCAGCAGGGTGACAGTGGGCGTAGATTTGGTGATTAACTCCCGTGCAACAGAGTAACGAGTGAATCTGTCACAGGGGCATGTACTGTGAAGACGCGCGAAGAGATGCAGCAAAGGGGATGTTTAAGAAGCAGGATACATTAACTGCCAACATTAATGCACAACCCCCACAACAACACGTGAGAACCAAATTGGATGAACTTCTAATAAAACTAGAAAGACTATACGAGCGCGAGGTGCGCAAATGGTGGGAGGCAACTAGCCTCCAAAGCTATATTGAAGATAAAAGAGTGCCAAGAGGGCTAAGGGTTTACACTATTCCAACATATGAAAACCCAGATCCTCAGCTGCTGACAGACTGGGCGGAGCACACTGCTAACTACTGCAAAGGAACTCTGCGCATTCTAGTGAAATATGCCTGGAGCGACCGGGAAAAGGCATTAGCAGAAATTGCAATATTAGAAGGAGAACTTTCCAAGGAAGAGGATGCTGGCAGAATAGCAACACTGAAAGATCAAATGAAAAGCAGACTGACCAAGTACGAAGACAAGATCAAGACCAGAAAACAGGAGAAATACACGAGAGATGAGAATGACTACCTACTAGGTAGGGTTCTAACCTTCGCAAAAAAATACGACGCACCGAGGAAAGAGGTGTCTCGAAAGGAAGCTTTGGGAATAATTTCACCTGAAGTCACATCCGAATCTGACGTCACAGATAGCGAGGCAGCTGATAACAGACAAAAGAGAACAACAGGGGGAAAACCTAGAGGAGGCCAAACGGCATCCCCTCCCCTTTTTCACCAGGAATGTACTGCAATGCGCCAGGCCTGGCTTCGCGGGGGCAAGCAGAAACCACCAGAAAATCAAAACGTAGGACCCGCCGAGCAGGTGGCGGCCGGAAGAGGACGAGGTCAGACATGGAAAAGCAAAAAGAAAACCTACAAACATTAAGGATGGAAGATAATTTAACCGTAGTAAATCTCACACAGAAAAATTTGACCGAAGCTGAGAAAAAACTCTTGAGTTTGGGGCTAAGCTTCTGCCCCAACAATAAAATTGAATATACTCAGACAAGAATAGACCTACATGGCTTCGTGAGGAAACTCAAATTACATAAATACCATAAATTGAGAGCAGCAGCCAAAGGCCCCAAACTAACATTAAAGAGGATGACAGCAACTGATGCTCTTACATGTGAAGATTTAAGAGGCGTGGAAAATCTTGAAAACCTCAGACTCGAACAAGACACACAAGGCTCACAAGAGGATAATATGGTCAACAGAGCCACGAGGAATGATATAGCTCAAGAAAGAGAAGAAAGCGCATTCAAACCGGCCTCCACCTTCTGCCCGGTAATGCCATGGGACGCAATTGATTCATTCTCCGAAACAGTTCTGAAAGAGCTGACGGATATGAGAGGGAACCAAAGAACACTGAAATGGCAGGATAATATCTCAGTACAAGAAAGAAAAGCACTCAAAAGCCTACAGGAGGATGAGGAAATTATCATCAAACCCTCGGATAAGGGTGGTAATGTGGTGCTTTTAACTAGAGATTATTACCATAAAGAGGCCCTAAGACAATTATCAGACACTAACTATTACCAAAAAACAGGCACTGAACAATATAACATGAGCGTGTTACAATACGATGAACTCGTGGGCAAATGGTACAAAAGATCTATGCTAGGAAGTGAGGAAAACATCTTCTTACGCAGTAATAACCCGATAATACCTACTTTCTACCATCTCCCCAAATTGCATAAAAATGGCACTGAACCACCAGGGAGGCCAATTGTGTCCTCAATTAATGGACTTACAGAAAATATGTCCAAATTCATTGACAGGTTTCTATTTCCCCTGGTTAACCAACTAAAATCGCACGTGAGAGACACAAAAGACTTTTTATCCAAATTGGAGGATTTGGTTTGGGATCCAACATATTTGATCATGGTGCTGGACATAACCAGTTTATACACTAACATTAAGCACGAACTGGGGGTTAAAGCCATTGAACATTTTCTTAACAAGAGATCGGCAAGATTTGCTTTACACAATTGCATGCTACTGGAGTTCGTGGAATTTTGCCTAACTAATAACATCTTCCTGTTTGATGACCAACTGTATACACAGGTGTCTGGTACCGCGATGGGCACCTGCTTTGCTCCCAGCTACGCGAATTTATTCGTGGGCTGGTGGGAGGAGCGGGTGCCCATGGCACTTGAGACCAGCGGACAGGAGACGGGTAGGGTGGTGAGGTGGTACCGATATATTGATGACCTCTTCATCGTGTGGCAAGGGACGGTGGAGATGGCTCATCAGTATGTCGAGGTTCTTAACAACAATACCTGCGGCCTGCACTTCTCGGGGACAGTTAGTCCGGTGGCAGCGGACTATCTGGACCTGAGGGTGTTTGTCGAGCAGGGCAAACTACACACCTCCCTTTACCGTAAACCCACGGCAGGGAACTCCATACTAAGGGCAGACAACAACCATCCCGTCAGACTAATACAGAGTATCCCCTACGGGGAATTACTCAGGTTAAAGAGAAATAGCAGTAGGGATGAGGATTTTGAAGTAGCAGCCAAACAATGTGTGGAGAGATTTACCGTAAGAGGATATGAGACTCATTCCTTAGAGAAAACACTTACCAAAGTAAGGAAGATACCAAGGGCGAGTCTACTACAATCTAAAACGCTGAACAAAGACCCAGACACAGGGGGAAAATTTCGGATGATTACATCTTACTCCACGCAATCCTGGAACCTTAGGAGAATATTTGCCAAGAATTGGCATGTTCTCTTAACGGATCCGGTGATCAAGGAGGACATCCCTTCTAAACCCCAAATAACCTTTCGGAAGGCAATATCACTCAAAGACACCCTGGTCAGAAGTCACTATGAAAAAAAGAAACCTAAGAAAAACACACTGGCTGAAATGAAGGGCTTCTTCCCCTGCGGTAAGTGCAAAGCTTGCGCAGGGAGTAAGAGAACGCTCACATACCGGATACCGGGGGCAGAGCTGACAAAGCCCATTAAGAAATTTCTCACATGCAGCACACCATTCGCTGTATATTGCCTTGTCTCCCCATGTGGTCTCAGATACGTGGGCAGTACGATTCACCCACCTAAAATCAGAATACTGGAACACCTAAGGGCGATTGAGAGAGTAGACCCCTCCTATCCTGTCGCAAGACACTTTGATGACAAACATAATAAAGACAGGAGTAAATTGCAATATTTTGGACTTGATTATATCCCGGCAAATGTGAGAGGGGGCGATAGGCTGAAACAACTCAGACGCCTGGAGTCCAGGTATATCATAGACATGATGACTAAGTCACCACTAGGGTTGAACAGCGGAGAGGAACTTGCTATACATCTGGGGAAGTAGGAACAGTTTCTGAGAAGAGTAAAAATAGCGGGGAAAAAAATAGCGCATGAGATGAATATAACAAACTGTGATACTATTTCTTGTCTAACTCAGATAATTAAATGAAGGAGAACCACTACTTGATATTCAATGAAAATCCAAATCTTAGTAATGAAATAGAATAGGTAACAATAAGCCTATATCACTTATCTCTCTTTGTATATGCTCGGGTTTATGGTTTATTTGATTTTGTTTAGAATATTTGGTCAGATAACATTTGTGAATCATACGTGAAGAACTGCACTTCACCAAGAGAACGAGCATCACTCTGGTTGTTAACGCACTTTTTTCTGTATTTATGAGAAGGTCACAATAGAATAGAGGGACTCGAGCGGAAGCATTATGATTTGTTAGAAACCACATCCCGGATTTGTTTGTTGCTGTTATATCAACCAAAAAACCCCTGTTCTAAGGCTGTTAAGGGGTGACTTGCCGATCCACGGCGGGATTCTGTTATTCACATAAGTGAAGAAAAAATTGTATTATTGTTTCATATTTATGATAATATTAATAACAGGTGATATGATACAACACCCGGGTTGAAAAGCCGATACACGGCATTATTAGGTGTAAACATAATGTTTAATATCAGCGCTACAATGTGAATGAGATATGCATTGTTGATGAACAAATTGGTTCGATTTGCACATTCCAAGATGTCGCGACCTATTGTATGTACGCTTTGGTCCCCCTTTCTATGTCATGCATCTCAACATGTGATATGGACATAAATACACTGTTGGTCCGCGCGCGAGAATCAACACTGACGAAGGCTAGTAGCCGAAACGCGTTTGTTGACTCTGGTTAATAATAAACGGGAGATTTAACACCAACCTGCCCACGAGTGCTGTTTTCCTCACGAATTCGAAGGATTTTGAGCTTCATGTTAATGCGGGGGTTCTGCCACCGCAGACTGCACCCACCCGCGAGTGTCCCGTCTTTCTGGCAGTACCTGGAGCGCGGAATATATATATATATATATATATATATACCACTGCCTTACATTATAAGGTTATCGCAAATTATCAAGGTGTTCCATAACCATATAGAGGAACAAGGCTGAAGGCTGAGTTCCTTTGTAAGGTTATGAAACTCTGAGGGGATTGACATTGCAACATCCTTTTCATGTAAGCAAGGGGATACCTTATCACACATAATACATAGCCACTGCTGGACCTGGCCCACCATCCAGGGTCACCCCTAAACATTTTGACTACCTACCTCCAATTTTAGAAGGATTTCATTTTTGTGGCCTTTGGACTTCATGCACTTTATTACTACTGACTAGTGCTAAAGTGTTTGTGCTCACTCCCTTAAAAATGGCTTGATTGGCATATACTTGACTGACATATTTAATTTACTTTATAATTCCCTTGTAGAGTGGCATGCCTTAAACTTAGGGCCTATAAATTAAATACTCCCAGAGGGCCTGCAGCAGTTATTGTGCAACCCACTTAAGTGGCACCCGAACACACACACATGTCCCAGGCCTGCCATTGCAGCCTGAATGCAGTGTCACACTGCCATGTCGACTTGGCATTCAAACTCCCTTACCAAGTCTTAAAATCCCCTTTTATTACATGTAATTCATCCCTAAGGCATTCCCTAGGTAGCCCATAGGGCTATGTAATTGAAAGGTGGACATGTAGTTTTAACGTTTAAATGTACTGGTTGTGAAAAACTCCCACATTTGTTTTTTACTAATGCAAGGCCTACCAGTCCCATAGGATAACATTGGGCATTCCTCATTCCATTCAATAAGCTTTAATTCATAAGTGAGAGCACATAGATATAGCACGTCTAGTGTCAATGACATTGCAATTATAAACTCTCTTTAATGGTAAATGCAAATGTTTTATTACAACTTTGAAAATGGCACTTTTAGAAAGCTGGCATTTTCCTGCTCTTAACACTTTTGTGCATGCAGCCTCTTTTGAATCACTTGAGTGGTTGCAGCTAACAGTTACACTTTGTGTATTCCTCCCAGACAGTAACAAAATAGAGGGATGAGGTGTGCCTAGATGGGTCAAGTCAAGTCAAAGAGATTTATTGAGCGCACATTTAACATGTGGGTCTCATGACGCTGGCGTAAAACTCCTTGAGGGCTGAAGACAACTCGGACAGAGAGGGCTATTATAGATGATCAAATAGCCAGGTTTCTAATTCCCTGCAGAACAGCTTGTGGTCTGTGATAGTGCAGAACTTTAGTGGAAGCTCATTCCAAAAAGTGGGAGCCAGGTAGGAAAGGATCTACTGCCATTCCTGGAGGGCCGGATCCTTCAAGGGGTTCTGAGAAATTTTATACTTGACTCAAGCGTCCTGTTTGGCTGATACTGGAGCTGGTGTTTGACAAAGTATCTTGGCCCAGTCCCATACATGTTCTTGTGTACCAGACAAAGGACTTTAAAACAAATTTGTTTCCTGATGGGGAGCCAGTGGAGGGTCTTCAAATTGGATGCAGATGGGGATCTCGAGGGGAGGTTTAGTACCAGCCTGGCTGCAGTGTTTCTGCAGGACTTGAAGTCTGGAGTAGAACTCCTCATTATAGGATGCTAGTAGGGCATTTCCATTGTCGAGCCGACTTATGATTATTCACTGGACGAGCAGCTTCCTTGATTCGATGGGAATCCATTGAAAGATTTTTCATAAGCTATGCATCAATACATAGCGGGTACAAGTTATATGATTTATGTGAACTGGTTGTCAATCCTAACTCCAAGATTATGCACCATGGGCTTAGGAGTGGGACAGAGACCAAGGTTCTGGGGCCACCAATCTTTTGACCAAAATTTGAGTGCCTCACCAAAGAGGATGACCTCAGTCTTATTGCCATTGAGTTGGAGGTGGTTAATATGCATCCAATTATCAACGGGGGTCATACAAGTTTTGAATCGTTGCCTTGTGTCTGTAGGGTTGGGGTGGAGAGTGATCAGTAACTGGTTGTCGACAGCATACAACACCAGATCGAATCCGTATGACCAGTTTACTTTGGCTGAAGGTGTCACGTAAAGATTGAAAAACATGAGACTGAGAATGGATCCGTGGGGGACTCTCATTTTTACCGGCCGACTACCAGAGATCAGGGAGCCCACTTGTACGGCAGAGGTTCTATCAGTTAGGTAGTTTCTAAGCCAGTCTAGAGCTGATCCCCTGACTCCCATCTCCTAGAGCCGTTGTTCTAAAATACTGGGGGAGATGGAGTCGAAAGCTGCCGACAGGTCCAACAAGACAAGCATTGCTAACTGCCCGTTGTCCTGGGCAAGTCTTACATTGTCGCCAACCTCTACCAACTAGTTTTCAGTGCTGTGGGCAGTGCCCTGATTGCAAATTATCCAACAGTCCATGGCTCTCCAGGTGGTTGGTGAGCTGCTTGTTGACCAGGGACTCGAGTACCTTTCCAAAGTAGAGAAGCAGAGAAATAGGGCGATAGTAACTGGGTTCCTTAGGATTGGTAGAAGTTTTTTTCCAAATGGGTTTAACTCTTTCTGCTTTCCATCTGACAGGGACTGTTGCTTGGGCTAAGGACATGCTAAATAGATCAGTGAGGTTTTTTAGGAGTAAGCGGGTGCAGGAGAGAAAAAAGACGAGGTGGGACCCGAACTACTGGAGAACCCGACTTAATTTTAAACAAGGCAGTTGAAACTTCATCTGAGGCAAATGTGATGAATTCTTCCAAAAAGGGTATGATGGGTTTAAGAATGATATTAGAATCATTGTCAGGATTTTCAGAATCATGATGCGGGAAGAAACTATAAATAATATGAATCTTTTCCTCAAAAAAAGTGAACAACGTGTCTATCCATTTTTGTGAAGATGGATTACTGGGCTGACAGGGGGAAGGGTTGGTGAATTCCTTTAGTATTTTGTAGAGTTCCTTGTTAGAGTTGGCAGATTTTTCTATTCTGTTTATAAAATAATTTTTTGCTAGCTTAATATTGTCTAGAGAACCTCGATGGGTAAGTTTATACCTTTGTTGATCTTCAGTGCTTTTGGTTTTTCTCCATTTGTATTCGGCTTTCCTACTGGAACGTTTTTCATTTTTTTGTAATTTGGTAAACCAGGGCGATAGCTTTGGCATAAACTTGACCCTAGACAAAGGTGCAATGGTATTCAAGGTCAGTGTGATTGCTGCCTCGAAGGCCATTTCATCGATGTTTCAGTGCTTGGTAGGGACCGGAGGCTAAAATGAGCTGAAAAAGAGGCAGGGGTAACTTTCCGCCACAGCCTGCTCCATATGCTCTTACTGTTAAAATTATTTTTGATGGTGGCTATTTGTAGGTAAAATCTCAGTAAGCTGTGGTCAGACCAAAGCAGACGGATGGGGCACTCCACTTTGACACTGGCCGTATTGGTGAACCAAAGGTCAATGGTGTGACCTGCCAGGTGGGTAGATCCCGTCACCATGTGAACTAGTCCCAGAGTATTCAAATTGGAGATCAGTTGACTACTATCAGTGTCTGAAGGGAGTTCCGCCTGGTAGATAAAGTCCCCAATGAGAAGAAAGTTATCTGCTGCTAGTATATGTGGGGCAATTTTCTCAGTCAGATAGTTTATAAAGTTGGTTTTTGGGCCGGGAATTCTGTACACTAATGCCTCTCTCCAAGTTCCCTTAGATTGTTTTTCAATTCTGAAAAATGCACAATTCGGACCATTCCACAGTAGTGGTCTCCAATATACTGATCTCCAGTCCAACCCTGGCGGCTTGCAATGCCGCCTCCACTCCTGAAGATTCTGTCTAGTCTGGTTAGTTGGCATTCAGGAGGGAACACGGTTTCCATGTCAGTGAGGGAAAACTCATGGAGCCAGGTTTCAGTCATGAAACAAATATCTCTCTTTTCTATATCCAGCAGGCTCCATATTTCCAGTGCATGTTTAGGGATTGAGCCGGCATTAAAGTAGAGCCCTGCTACTTGTTTAAATGTCTCAACAGTATCCAGATCTTTTATGTTCTTAGGCAGGTGTTCAGGGTGGTGAACGGTTACATGTTGATTGGTTCCAGTGTCTACTTTAGGGATGAGTGTGGGTGCAGGGTTTGCCAAGAACCCTTCAGGTAAGATGGCTGTATGAGATTTGTTTAATGATTTGAGCTCTTTGCTTGAATAATGTAGTGCAGTCATTGCTTTTGCTAGGGGGTAACTAGAGAAAATGTAAAAACGGACAGAGATCCTGATGGCTGGTGACTGTCAGGCGCGGACGGGCGCAGACGGGCTTGCCTTTGGAACGCCGCTGGTGCACCACTGCGAATCCGCGCCCTTACTTGCCTTAAATAGCTAGACCAGGAGAGAAATGCGGAGGCAGCAGCAGCTGAAATGCTCACTCTCACTTCTGGTACACACACTGGAAAGACCAGGAAACTACATCCATCCGCTCAAGCGGCACAAGCCGTGGCAGAACGGGGAGATTTCTGGAGGGAAAATGGGTGTAGAAAGGTGAGTGAAAGATGCCGCAATTTAAAATAGTCACCGGAGACTGCTCGTGTTGTAACAAAACAGAAATGAATGAATTAGAATGAAATTAAAAGAGACACTATATCAACATAAACAAGCACAAACCCGCCTGTTCTTTATTAAATTAAAAAGGCTGAGGTCGTGGTAGTCTGACCTTCAGCGAGGAGTCCGCTGTGTGCCCGCGCCCTTCCTTGCCTTAAATAGGTAGGCTGGGAGGGAAAAGCAGAGGCAGCAGCAGCTGAAACGCTGACACTCACTTCCGGTAGACACACCGGAAAGACCAGGAAACTACGTCCCTCTGCTCAAGCGGTACAGGATGCTGGCAGGATGGGGCGGAACCGAGCACAGCCCCACTTACAATGGAATGGCCTTTGATCTGCGTTCACACAAAGTGCCTAATAACCCTGCATTGTCAATCCAGCCAGTTTGGAGGCAGGTCAGGGGAAGTGGGCAAGCCTATGCACTTCAAAGACACTGTCTAGAAGCTTCCTACACCTTCTAGAACCAAGGTATAAAAGAAGGACCTCAGACAGCAACTCATACGTACACCTCTGGACCTGTGGATACTCTGCCAGGAAGAAGGACTGCAGTGCTGCTACAAGGACTGTCACTCTGCTGGACTGCTGATCTGGAAGAACTGCTGCCCTGTTGTGCTGACCTGTTGCCTGCAGCCCTCTTGCCTGGGGAGGAAGAACTGAACCCGCAACTCCATCTTGAGCCCAGGACTCCAGAGTGACTCAAAGGGTAGTCTGTCAACCTCGGATCTTAGCCTCAGGGACATAACGGGCACCTCCACTACTCCTTGAACCATCTTCAGTGAGTTCCTGAACTCCTAGTGGTGCCTCTCAATCTGGACCCTTGATGTGACTCTTGTGCTCATGAATGCAAGCTTTTGAGCTCCTCATGGGCCTGTTTGCACTAGAAATGTACAGCTTGCACCGAAATCTAGTGTTAGATCCCATTCTATCACTTCACACAGCATCATTGTCAGCCTACGGGGAACCGCCACCTCGAAAATCCAACCCGCCCATCTGTGACTCCAGGTCTGCTCTTATCACCACGCCGACTGCCGCCCATGACACTCTCCTTGTTCCTTGTGACCTTCCCGAGACTCCTGGTTCGAATTTTGAGAAGGTAAACCTTCAACAGTACTAATCTAGGAATGTATTTGACCCACGCTCCATTTTGGTTGGCCTTAACTTTTAACTTTGTCCCAGTCCAGCTTAACCAGATATCCCCAGTTCAAGCTTTATGCTTTTAGGTGCTATTTTACAATGTAATATTTAACAATCCATAGGTACAGTTCTACTGAATGAATTTCTGATGTTTTGGTGCCAATAGTTCATTCAAATTAACTATATTTTTCAAAATTGGTTTGGGAGTTTTCTTGCGTTGTGTTTTCACTTGATTACTGTTTGTGTGCTGCATAGGTACTTTACACATTTGCCTCTAAGTTACGCCTGGCTAGTTTTGTGCCAAACTGCCCAGGGTTAGGCACCGGGTAATTAAGTGACTTTTTGTGGTTCACCCTGCAAGGTAGCTTGTCTGTTGCTTGACCAGGGCACACACCCCTGTCAACTAACTACCCAGTTTTTCCACAAACCACTTAAAACCTTATTACATAGCTCTTTCATATGAAAGAGTGCGCATGTGTGCAAACATGTAGAATACAAATAAAACCTCTAGTGCAAAATTAAACATATCAACACCTATTAGATGTTTGTTGGAAACTGATATTAGAACAGTTCTATACAAGGCATTTAAAAAACTGCAGTAGACCAGAATGTGTAGAAAAATGCAGAAAGATTATAGCTTTTATCTAAAGTGTGAAAAAAACTAAACATGTTATCTCTGTTTTGGCATTGTAGCCTATTAAAATAGATCTCAAGAAAGAAAAGCTGTGGTGTGTTTCATTGCTTTTAAACACCTGCTCCAATTATGCTCCAAGATCATCTGACCTGAATTTCATCTCTGCTGCTAACTCTGGCAGCAGGCATTGTGATGTCAGAACTCTACTGCAAAAACCTGATAATAGTTGAGTTATTTCTGACCTTGGTATGAATTAGTGGCTGCCATTTATCCAGGGATTGCAAACTCCCATTTATTATATATTAATTACTTATCCACACTTATTTACTTAATAACACTTTAGGTTGGCTCTGATTGTATACATCTCTGTATTTGGATAATTGTGTGATAATAATTCTTAAAAATTCCCGAAGTATGTGAACTTGCGCGGAAGGAGTCCTCTGAACTCTCATATGAAAACGTGTATAGGTGTATTCTTTATTTAATTTGAAACCAAAGTGATCACGGTGCATGAAAGTTGTCATGAAATATTACAAACCAATTACATGAACCTTAGCAGTGTATAGAGCGGGTCTGAAAAATGAAGGGCAGCCCCAGGGCAAGTGAGGGGACTAAATCGAAGGGCAGCTATGAAATATCTATTAATTCCCTAAGTAGAGATGATTACTGCTATTAAAGATCACATTATTACATTTGAAGTATATTACACATTTTGACCTTTCTTTTCATTGTGCAGCTGTTGCCATATGAACCTGCACTGGAACAGAGCATGGTAGGTACAGCACATCTTTAGCAAGGGTTGCTTAGGAGCAGATTTCCGTTCAGTGTGTTCTTTGTACTAGCAGCTGCAAGAAACCTAAATAGTTATCGTTTAACTTGTACTACTATTTCCCTATGACATACATATGCCAATGACATAAAGTTTTAGTGTTTTAATGTAAGAACCTAAAGTATATTATGAATAACTCTGTAATATTGTCCAATATTGCTTTCAATAGAATCTGGTACATAATAATCCATGATGCCTAACCCTGAGGTGTATGATATGGCCATATTATACATTGAACCTGTTATTTTTTTTTTGTTTTTTGTATTGCATTTTCATTTGGGGAACTTAGCTTGAAAAATCAGTTTTCTTTAAAGCGCGGCGGACTAAGGGAACTGATTAAAATTAGAATGTCTAGACTTTGTTTATGTTTCTTTAATATATTATATTTAAAACAATGGGCAATGGTGAGGTCAGTGGATACACGCTTTACTGTGGCTGCAGTAATTACTGCATGATTATGAATTTATTGCATTTTCCACATAATTTGCCTTTGCATTTTTGCTAAATTTGTATATTTCAAGAAAAAGGTTGTTCTTATCTCTTATGGACAACACTTTCAATGACAGAGAATAGGCCGGGTAGTTTGCATGTGTGCTGAATAATTTAGTTAACCTTGCCACTGAAATTGCTCCACCTTGCCAAATAATCTTTGGAGAAACGTTAGGCTATGTTACTGCTATGCATAGTAGTGTGGGTGCTGTCATTATGATGACGAAATCTGTACTTCATTCATTATTTTGTGTATTTTACCATTCTTTGTGAAATATAGACATTTATACCACTGCATGTTATGCAATAAAACCGCAAAATATTATCCATCCATCCATTCATCCATCCATCCATCCATCCATCCATCCATCCATCCATCCATCCATCCATCCATCCATCCATCCATCCATCCATCTATGTGTCTATCTATCTATCTATCTATCTATCTATCTATCTATCTATCTATCTATCTATCTATCTATCTATCTATCTATCTATCTATCTATCTATCTATCTATCTATCTATCTACAGAGTATAATATGACTTGAGTGAGCCATGATGCTGAAAATATGAACACAGTAACACAGGCCAACTTGTTATTTATTGATGATATAAAAATAGATGGCCTGCCTCTTGCAGGTGACTCGGCTAACACCAAACACGGTTTCCCCTGAAAGGTGTGGAGGATTCGTATCAGAAATCGAAGCTATTTAAAGATTGATATTAACCTAAAGGTAATGTTACTGAACATCAGCTTCATTACTACCATTACAGAAATGCAGGTTGTCCTTCTCAATATGACTGTAACAGGGTCCTTCCAATTGCCTCATTTCACCATCAACATTAATGGACATTTATTTAAGATTTCTACATTTCTTAATACCTAATAATTTTACTCTGATAATCTGATTTTGAAAACTTAATATTTGTCTAACTTTTACATTCCCACTAACCTCAGAATAGCAGACACTGATATCATGGTATCAGTACATGTTAAGAAGTTCTACAACATCTATAATAAAAAAAAACATTACCAAACATATAATATTAATAAATTCCAACAATTATATCTGATTGTTTTGTAGAATAGAGTTTCATTTATATTTTTGGGTGCCCAGCTGTTTTGCTTCTGCAAATACATTAACTCTGACTGAACTTTCCAGCTTTGGATTAGCTCAACTAGCTCCCTAAGTGAAGGGACTGATCAATAAGGCGATTGAGGCATTTTTAACTTCATTTCCCAAATATCTGAAATGAAATGTGTCCAATGTTGAGCAAGAACAGAAAGAGTATATGGTAGTGAAGATTTGTAAGTGCTCCTTTAGGTTAAAAAGCATTTTAGTTGATGGAAAATGTGATTCAGAAAAAAATAAAGGATTCATATACATGTATAATTTCAGCAAGATTACTTTGTAAATACTTCAGCTGCTTCACATGAATCAGACCTGCTTCTGTACTCCATTACGAAATAATGGGTGTACCAAAAGCCATAGGAACTGGATGTAATTCGATACAAACAACAAAATAGTACCAACAGAAGACATACATAAAGAGAACTAATTTCTCACAGACTACACAGTATTATTCATAGTGTCATGACCCTGAAAGTGATCAAAAGGAAGAGGGAAGAGAGAGGCGAAAAAACAACAACAGAGCCAAAAAGTATGCAAACAAATCAATATATATTTAAAAATTCGTAACATATGCACATTATTAAAGAAATAACTGTTATTCCATGCTATGCAAAGTAAGTGTGGAAAAATGTGCTTGAGCAAGGGTGACAGGTGTTTGTACTTTTGACAATATGAACTCGTATAAATTAGCAGTACATGCAGCCAACTGCCTCTAGCCTGTCTGCAATGAAGGTAGCATAAATAGCATTCATGTAGTAGAGGTGTGTTTAAATCGTCCACTATCCCTATAAGGATAATAGTTCAGTCCAGGCTAATTAAATCAGATTGCAGACATTCGACCCAAAAGCGAAGAGGTAACTGTAAACCGTTTATGTGGGCTTTCATCAGGACATAAAAAGTGAAAGAGTGGCATCCTGTGTAAGAATATTAACAAATACTTAAAAAACTTTAAAAACTCTTATCTCTCTGTCTCGCATGCACAGACTCATCTGAAATTGGGCAAATGTTTGTCCAAAGCATGGGCAAGTGAGATAATTCTATTATGAAGGGTCTGTACTACAGCACAAGTTCTGTCAAATGCTCATTTACATTTTTTTAAATCTAACATGAATAAGGCTAAACTATCAATAGGAGCCTTCTGTGGAGACTTTAAAAAGGAAATGTAACTATATGCCTAATCTCAGAATAACAGACTTCTTGCAATGTTCATTCTAGTGTTAAGCCAGAACCTTTGAATTTACAGTTTATAAACCAGAATTTGCAAAGCCAGAATTTCTTCCTACCCTCGTACATTAATTCGTGGTGTTTACGTCCTTGCATCGTAACATCTAGGATGATTAAATCTGCCCTGCTTGCCAATTTATGACCTAGAGGCATTGGGCTGAGTTTAAGCTGAGCATCACACAACAGATTCATACTACTAATTTGCAAGCCATGTTGAGTTCCTTTATGAACGTGGACAAACTATTGTATAACATTTTTGCCTTATGTTCTTCTGTTACTTTTCTTTTTCTATTCAACTATTGCACTCTTAGATTGGAGGACTACATTTACATTCCATTTGCCTTTTTGGAAATCTCATCTAATAAAGAATTGAACAAACACCTGTCTACTCTTTGTTCATGACTCTGCAGCCATCTCTCTCTCCTTTATATTGCTTACAGGGTGGGTTGTTTACTTTCCTCGTTCCTCACTGATAGCTTTTGATTAAAATGCTTCCATTTAATTAACTAAAGCTTTATGATCAAGCTGAAATCCAGAGGTCAAAGCTCAGTTATATACTGTGTTAACAAATCTCCAAGACACTACGGGGCAGATTTACAAGCCCCTTGCGTCTCTTTTACGCCGCCGTTGTGACGCAGCGGCGGCGCAACAGATGCGCCATGGTGCGGGGTATTGATGCGTCACGTTGTAAAGCCCTGCGCCAGAAGGAGGCGTTCCATCGCAGGGGGGGGGGTCGTTCCGGTGCAGGAATACCTCCCAATAGTGGCTGAGTGAAATCTACAAGATTTTACTCAGTCACTTTTGGGCCCATGCTGCGTCAAAATCCTACGCCTGCTTGAATCAGGCGTAAGCATTGACGCAACATTGTGGAGATAGAGCCCCCCAGAGCATTGCTGGAGCTGCGTCGTGCTTGTGATGCAACTCCAGCAATGCCCCGATTTTACGGCACAGATGTGTGACGCATCTGTGCCGTTTTTGCCCCCTGGTGCGCCGCATTATAAATGCGGCTCATCCAGGGTGGCGGAGCTGCAACGCACAATAACTGGCGCATCCCTGCTGATACGCAGGGATGCACCAGTTATTGTAAATCTGCCCCTGCTTCCTATACATAAGGAATATGCAAACTGTAAACAAACAAAATAGCAGCATGTCACTTACCTCATCATGACTAGGCTGTGGTGCGGTTTCGGTGGAGGACATAAATATCGAATTAAAAATCTTGTATGACATGAATAAGGTAAGATTATAATTTTTGGTACATATAATATCGATTTTGAGGATATTGTTGCATTTAATATTGTTTAATATATGTCTAATAAATATTACAATTTCTTTAATGCAATATAAAGTAATTCATATACTTTCTTATTTACAAAATGTTCAAACTATTTAGTGTGAAATGACACTGAAGGAGGAAAAGGGAGGCAGGAATAGATGAAAGGAGAATGGCTGGGCCACAAAAGTCCATCCTTCTCTGAAACCAGTTCCCATTGCCTGTAACTTACCAGGGAAATGCTTGTCGGGCCCTGCGCGCCACCTTGCATTGTGGTAAAGCTGGATACTGCTTGAAGGTTACTCCTTTTGGAATAGCTCTCGAATAATATGATCACAGTTTGAGTGATATTTTGATCGTCTGGGTAAAGCAGCTGTTATTTTGGAGGCAGCTAGCTTACAATGTATCTTAGCCTAAAACATGGTCCTTTAAGTTAATCTCTTTCAGTTCTTTCTTTCTCCCAATGTATTATGAATATGAGAAATCCTGCATGTAGAATCTGGTGCAGTACTACTATGAATGCTTACATCACAGCTTCCTCCTCTATTACTCACCAACTTAAGCTTACCTTAGACTATTTACAGAGTTACGCTGCCTTTTAGCCATGCTTAAACTATAGAAACACCATATAAATACACTTATGCATTTTAACCCATTCATTCTTTGTTTTCTCAGAATTCCTAAATGCGACAAGAAACCGAAGTTCTGCGTACCAGAATTGCAAAAAAATAGTTAATTTCATATACAGCAACAACGCACCATATTGGTTTTACCAGTATATATTTGCCAGGTAAAATCTTGAGTAATATGTCCTAAGAAAAGAAAACCAAGAACGAGGCATTAAATGCGAAAATCATTCCAGAAACAGATTTCTGTGGTAATCTCCTACTCCCTAGTGGATAACTAATAATCATGCAATGATACTGCAAATTGAAATTACAGCACTTGGGGTTCCATGAGTTCTGGGTGTATTAATTGCATTATTGTGAGATTAATGGCACTCAGAATGGGCTCCTAAATGTGGTAATCTTTGTCTGATTAAGTAATGTAGGCCTGTTTTTCTACCAGCTTGAATCTTCTTTATTCTAGGCATAATCTCAAAATAAGCAATGTGTGAGGTCGGCAACCCATTGTGACAAATCCAACACTGAGACTGATTGGCGAGACTCTTCTGCAGCCATCTAAGAGACACAAATGCTCTTCAGTTGCCTTGGAGCAACAGTTTATGTTGTTCAGGATCCTCTCTGTGCACTCTTTGCCGTGCTTGAAATTTATAAATGTAGTTGTTGGGGACTGCGAGAGCGTCCATGATCCAAGACAGCAGACACCCTTCAAGCTCTGTCACAGCCTGTAATTTATGCCGGTTAAAGAATACGGATTTCAGCTTCAATCCTCACTGGCTGCATATATACTGGGATTTCATTTTCCCAGGTGCATACCTGTTGCATTTTCTGCTGTTTATATTGCCCCAAGGCCCTCTTTTCTGCTCCTTTAATGTTCCAGTCAGGAGGATACATTTCTAGAGACTGCCTGAGGGAGACCAACTTAAAGAGGGCCTCATTCAGTCTTGCTGCTGCTTCTTACAGGTACTGTTCCTGCTTTTTCCTTTTGTTGCTTATTTTTTCAGGTTATCTACTAACAAGAGAAGGATTTTATTCCATGCTTCCATATTTTACTCACATTTACTAGCCTCTGAGAGATCTCTCTTTATAATGATATAAAATGGATTTTAAAAATGTACAACATCCTCAGAATAAGCAAAAACAAGAATCATCCTCACCTCCAATCAAAGCAAAAATGGTGGATTCACATGTGGAATCAGTTGCAAAAATACTGGAAGAAAATACAAGCCATACATAATACATACACCATCTGAACTGATATTAAACATTTGCAGAGAGATATGGCAGAGCTCACAATGCAGATTTCTGACAGAGGAATTAAAATAAGAGGTAATAAGGCTGAGATTGACCAAATGATTCCTCAGATTAGTCCTATTGAGCCTATGAAGAATCAGCTTCTGAAAACTGAAATATCCAATATAATTTGCATTATTTTCAATCTGCCAGAGAATATTGAGGGACAAAATTGCAGATCTTTTTTGGATTCTCTCATAACTTTACTACTGAAAATAAAATTCTCTGAAAAGTTTGAAATCAATAAGGGTTATTGAGTTCCATCCTGTCGTAAACCAACTCAATCCAAACCAAGACAATATTTTTTCACTGAATGTTAACGCCTTAACCGCGGCGGTTTTCCTGCTGCGGTGCGGGCTTTCTAAAGGATGGGCGGGGCTGCGACAGCCGTTGGCCGACAGCATAACTGGGGAGTTGGCCGACGGGAGCATGGAAGGAGTTAAGGGCCTACGACATCCAGTAATACAACAGAAAATTCTAGGTTTCTTCGACATATTTAAAGCTGATGTCTGGTTTAAACAAGAAACCCATATTGATGATAACATCCTAGCATCTATGAATAAATCATGGGTGGGAGTCACTTTCTTCACCAGCAAACCCTTCAATGTGAATACAGTCTTTATATTTGTAAACAAAAAGTTAATTTCCAGATTAATGCCAAAAAAGCAGGTCGTATTTTTGCCAACTATTTACATATTAAACCAAATAAGATACAAATTCCTGCCATTTGTTCCTCAAATGGCAGTCTACTTTTATCTATCACAGAAATAGCTCAAGACTTCCAAGAATTGTATTCAAGCCTGTACAATAAACCCCACGATGCTCCAGGCGATACAATAGCTCAATTCCTTTCTCATTGTAACTTACCAATGTTAGCCTTTACAGATAGATATATTCTTGATGCCCTTTTAACTATAGAAGAGGTTTACTCTGCAATGAATTCCTCAAAGTCTAAAAATGTGCTTCGTCCTGATGGAATTCCAGCAGAATTCTACAAAGATTTCTCTACACAAATTGCCCCAGTCCTCCTAACCTTTTTCCAGGATTTAGCTTCCGATGCTTCTCTTGGGGGACATTTAAAGATGCAACAATTATTGTGCTCCCCAAACCAGAAACAGACTATACAGTAATCACAAGCTAGCCTGGCTGATGAGGGGTGTTACTGATGGAGCGAGATTCAGAAATGTTTTTCATTTCAACTCGTGAAGTCACACTTCCATTAATAAAAATAATAAGGCTAACAATTGTGCTGTATGTGTATTAATTCAACCTAGTTTTAAGTTACAATACACGTGAATACATATGGGGTATTAACATGTGTGCTCATAATCGTGTATTATGTTTCATTTCCTTGTTTGTGAAAATAATAAATTAATCGTGTCTATTGTCATGTCAAAAATTAACTGCAGCTGTTTTAGAATAAATGGCATGTGCTTATTTTGCTTCCCTGTCTATGTGGTGTCACTCTATTCTCTATAGGTGCATAAAGAACCCTGCTGGATTAAATGAAGAATGGTAGATATAAAATGCTGCTTTATTTGTGCATTACAGCTAGGTAATTTAGACTAATGGGTTAATCATTAGCAATGGAGGGTGGCAAAAGAACAAACTATATTACTTGCATTAATTATTCTTTTGTGTTTGTTTATATGATAGTTAATGAAAAAGGTTTTGGGCCTAGTGAATTTCCGTGCTTGCAAAAATCTGCTTGGAGCCAGAGTGAGTCCATGTTGGCAGCGTTTTCCTCCTGTCCTGAAGCAAATTTGTCGTGCTGAGCTGACAGTCTTTTGGTCGAGCAAAGCCAAGGCCAGGAACCGGCAAAACGGCTTGAAACAACCACGTATCCGAGGAAGCCAAAAACTTTACTTGTATAGAATGTTGCGAACTGGAGGAAGCTGCGTTGTTCAAAAACTAGAGACAATGGTCTCTAAGAACGTGACGGAACTGTGATTCTAAAATGTGGTGACACGTCGCCTGTCACTTTTGGACCAATGGGACTTCGATTTCAGCAGAGAAAAATAAATTTTCTTAGATTAGCTTAGCGTAGAAAGGTATAAAAACTCTTGCCCCGTGGAAGAGTTATGCTTCTCCTTGCGGACCTTTCGATGAGGGCGTTGTGCTATCGGACTTTCCTTGGAGCATGTAAGGGCCTTCAAAGACTTTATTCTTTAATTCTTTAATTCTTTATTATAGCTTAGTATTAGTTAGGGACTTAGGTTTTGAAAATGCCAAACTGATAATTTCTATTTGCAATAATATTTTGATTTCATAATAAAACTGTCATTACCATTTGCAATGATTCAAATAAAAATGCTTTAGTAAAATCTCTAATACATTTTCCAAATGAGTAGCTAATAAAAATCTTACAGTGGCTTAATTAGCCTGTAGGATTATAAAGTGTGATGAATTCATTTACCATGGTTGTATATAAATGTATATCATTTTGTGAATAGGTTAATTAGGTCACATGATTCAGTTGGTTATAATATGTCATGTTAGATTTATGGGCCTTATGAGTGTTTATTGATTGATAGTGTATATAGTGGAGTTAGGTAGCGTAGCTTATGACATATTTCCTATAGCCCGCTGGATCAATTTCCTGGTAGCAGACTTGATGGTTGCTATGGTAACCGACATGCTACATGGTAGTTGCATAGGATCGATGTTTAACATATGTTGAGTTCGTTCACTTTTGTCACGTGTAGTCGAAAGGTTTTTTCCTGCAGTGTGAAAAATCCTAGTTGTACCGGTACAGAATAGTGTGGCGAGAGTAAAGTCACACAGTGCATTTGATCTGTTTCAGAGTTGTGGTATCGTCGTGTATCACAAGTGTTGTCGTCATGCAGCACGTGTTAGGGATATAGGTGTGTTAGATGGAGTATATGCATAGTGAGGATTGTCTATGAAATCGAAGCTTTGACTATAGGGACAATGTGCCCGTTCTAAAACTCTCTGTGGGAAAAGTAATAGATTTTATTCGAGCTTGAGTGAAGGGTAAGATAACGTCGCCTATTTTACTGACGATTCATGTTATCTATGGTGGGTTAGAGTCCTGCCAGGATTTCATGTGTGTATGGTTAGGGATACTTTCCGCTTGAAAGTGCGTAAATGGTTTTGTAATTTCGTTCGAGTCAAACTTTGAATTGCTACTTTATGTGCATTCAGAGAGAAGCGCGTTCGTTATTACGTGTGTGAAGGGTAGAGTAAAAGTTTACTTTATCGGCAAATGTATATTCTGTGAGAATAGCGTCGTCTATTCCACGCAAAGAATTTCTCGTGTGTCTGTAAAAACTATCGCCTTATTTAGAGAAACAGACAAATGATTTGTTCTTTTTGTTGTTAATTATTCGAATTTTCATTGAGAAAAGTGTCTTTAAAATGGCCCTGTGAAAAGTTTTTGTGAAGGAGGGGTGAGCGCTGAGAGTGAGACGCGAGAAACCGCAGAGGCTGTGTACGTCACACGGTCCGCGCAGTGATTGGGTACTATACGTCACAAGCTGTATTCTGATTGGCTCACGTGACTTTGTTGAGCCGAACGCTGATTGGCTTTTGTGGGAAGCTCTGTTTTTACTGGTCGAGCAGGTTGGTGACGTAGCTCGAACCTGATTGGCTTGTTGGTGTGTTTCGCGCACGGATTGGCTGGTGTTACGGAACAACCAGGAAACATTTACGATCATTTCTGATTAAGCGGATTTAATTTAAAAATGACTTAATATTATAAACATGTTGAGAAAAAGACTTTGATACTTCAAAAATTTAAGAATTTTATTTCACCTGAAAATAAAATAAAAACGCGAGGTGGTAAATTACTTCATAAGTACAAGACACCTGCAGCGTATATGGAAGGTGAATATGGTTACCATACTGTTCTGTGGTTTGATGTTTGGAAGCATTATACAAAGGACGACAGCGTATTGGCTTGGCCGGATGATGGTTCATTTAATGTAAAGGTTTTAAGAAATTTAAGAGAAAAAATGTTAGCTCTTGTACCGAAGCCTAGACCAACACAATTTGAAGCTTTAGTTGAATGGGAGGATGAGATGTTTCAACTTCAGAAAGAAGCAGGTGGTATAAAGAGACCTCCAAAAATACCGAGTTACCGACGAGAAACGTAAGAAGATAGAATGCGTATGTGGAGACAGGGAGATATGTGCGATGGTCTCTTTTTAATTAGGGAAATGGTTTTAGGGTCTCCAGGTGAAAAGAGAACTGAAAAGAAAAATAACGCAGTTATAGAAATTGATTCAGAAGACGCAGTCTTAGAAGAAATTTTTATGACAAATAATAAGAATGCCCCTTTGAGACAGCCTCGTTCATGGTCCACTCCAATGGTTTCTACCGGAACTACTCCTAGTGCACCTCCAATAAATGATTCCCCAAAATTGTACCCAAATAATTCTGAATCTTTTGGAACTCCAGAACAGTTTGAGACAAGAACGAATTCTAGTGCTTTTATTGAAAATAGAAGTTTTCCAATGGAAAGGGAAGCCCCTAGAAACTTAATGAGAACTGACAGAAATGAGGAAGTTGCAAATACTTCGGAATACTTGCGATCAAAAGAAGAATTAATTAGGCAGATAACTAAAAGCATGGAAGCAGTGACAGTTCCAGTAACGATTGGTCCTGTTCAGCCTGTTTTCGATCAAAAGGAAATTAAACAGCCAGGTTTAATGATTCCATTAAATGCAGAAATTCAAAAAGTAGCTGAAAAATTTTATTCAGATTTATCTGAAATTAATCGTGAAAAATCAAGGATGCCTGACTTGACTTTTAATCAAGGTTCTTTTAACCAGACACCAATGGGTGCAGAGTCAGATGCTGAGACTCCTGAGAAAAAAGAATCGAATCCAAAACTTGATGTTGCAAAATTAAAAGCAGACTTGGAAGAATTAATAATTGGCACAATCGTTCCTGACAGTTTAAAGTTTTATCGAGATGATGAACTCCTGTTCATCAGAAGCATTCAATGGAAAACAAAGAATAAATACGATCAATTAGAAGAACTGGCAGCAGAATTAGAAATTGATTTGAGCAAACAGAAAAACCTGGGCTAGCACTACAGATTAGACTTTACAGAGAAGGACATTGGGAATTTCCATACAGGAGGGAGAATTACACACATAAAAGAATTGATTGTTTACATTAAAAAATTGGGTGACTTGAGTAAATGGAGAGTGAAATGGACCAAAAAGAGGGAAGATGAAAGGTTGGATAGGTTGGATAATCTGTCTAAACAGTTTCCGACAGTAGCGGTCGGCAGTAGGTGTTTCTGTAGGGCGGTGACGTGCGCAGGGAGAGGGGCAGGGTGGGGGTAGTAATGTATGGATTATGGAGTTTTACAGGTAAGTAAACATTTAAATAAATAAACTAATTTTGTTGCGCGCCCTGCATCACATTTGGTGATGCAGTGCGCGCAACGAAATTCGTTTGATTTATTTAAATGTTTACTTACCTGTAAAACTCCGTAATCCATACATTACTACTCCCCACCCTGCCCCTCCCCCTGCCCACGTCACCGCCCTACAGAAACACCTACTGCCGACCGCTACTGGTTTCCAATGAGAGAAATTGCAGGTGGAGGGTATGTACATGTTCCCTGAACAAGACAGGACATTCTGCTCTTTACTAATGATTTTCCTCGGCTGAGAGAAAAGCCCGTGGAATGGTACCGACAGGTAGACAGGTTTATTAAAGTTTCAAAGGTTCTGTGGATTGATTTGGATGGATTTTTCGACATTGTCGTCCCATCAGATCTTTGGACAGAATGCAAAATTGCTGTGTGTTGGCCAAAAGCTGAACCAGATCGAATTAAAGAAACAGGTGCTCCAGCACCGGAGGTCATGGAATTTTATGAAAAAGTGATTTACTGGTTAAAACAAAAAATTGCCCCAAAGGAAGTTGATTGGGTTAAAATAGACACAACAAATCAGGAGCCAAAAGAATCAGTTCATTCATTTTATGAAAGGTTATTACTGGTTTTTAAACAATACAGTGGCTATGAAAAATTAGATGAAAAGGACATGAGCCATTTTATTTACAGATTTGTCTATGGTCTCAGACCAGAAATTGGAGAAATGATCAGGAATAATATTGTCGGATGGCAATCAAACTCAGTTGATGATATTTTGAGGAAAGCAAAATACTGCAGTGATGAACTGGAGGCCAAGCAGAAAAAGCTAAAAGAAAAGGCAATGTAGGCACAGGTGAAGGTGGCTGAACAACAGATTGCAAGCCTTGACAATAAAAATGAAAACTTCACACAGAACCAGAAACAGGGTCATGGAAAGTTTAAAAATAATTTTAATAATTTTAACAAGCCAAAGTTTAATGCAAAAATTGAAGAGTTAAAACAAAAGTTACCTTGTTTTAATTGCGGCGAGATAGGCCATTGGAAGAACGAGTGTAAAAATCCACCCCGAAATTTTAAAAATACATCATTAAACCCACAGATGCAGAATGACGTTGGTCTGCAACAACAGCTGCAGCTACAGCGACAGCTAAATGATATGAGTCTTCAGCGACAGCTACAACAGCAGTTGACACAACAGCAGAATCAGATTCCACTGCCTCCATTTCCTAATTGTGGGGGAGGTCAGAGATTCAATCCAGATACTGGATTCAGCGGAGGTGATCAGGTAATAAAAGCACAAAGGCAAAATTTGCAAAATGCAACAGGACAATTTTTGTTAACAGGAAACCAAGGAAGCGATTCTGATGACTGCTTCTGACGGTGCCCGAGAGAGGGGGAAGAGTGTGTAATTGGAGCCACTCTTGAGGTTGACCAGTCTGGTCCATTTGTAAATGGAAAAGTGAATGATGTAGAGATCACTTTTCTTGTGGACACTGGTGCTACCCGTTCTACTGTTAGATCAGTAGAAATTGAAAACCTACCTCTCTCTGGGGATACTGTCCAAGTAGTCGGAGTAACTAATCAGCAGATGAGAACAGGCCTTACTGAACCTGTGAATGTGGAGATCGGTGGTTTTAAAGACAAGCATAGATTTGTAGTTTGTAACAGCAGTCCTGTTAATTTGCTAGGGAGAGATATATTGTGCAAAATGAATTGCAGAATATATTGCTCACCTGATGGAATTGAATTACAAACCATGGAGGAAGATGGGTTATACAAAATTACTATGCTAATGGTTGAGGCAGAAGAAACGAGATTGTTTCCTTCATTTGATAAAGAAAATTTACCAGAGGAACTGAAAAAGACAGTCAAAAATGAAATTTCGGATTTGACTGGAAACGAAATGGGTCTGATGAAACATGTCGATCCAGTCAAAATCACAGTAAAGCAGGGAATAGAATTTCCAAACATTCCTCAGTACAAGATGAAGGCAGAAACAATTGAGGGTGTCATTCCTGTAATCGAAAAATTCATTAAGCAAGGTGTTTTAAAAGAAATTATGAGCAGTCCTTGTAACTCACCGATTATGGGGATCAAAAAGCCAAACGGAACATATAGGATTGTTCAGGATTTGAGAAAGATTAACCACATTTTTGTTCCTTGTTGCCCAGTTGTTCCAAACCCAGCTGTCATTCTTTACCAGATTCCGCATGATGCAGAATGGTATACTGTCATTGATCTTTGCAATGCGTTCTTTACTGTTCCATTGCATCCAGAGAGCCAGGAAATCTTTGCTTTCCGGTTCCAGAGTAGGACCCTCGCATGGTGCAGAATCCCTCAAGGGTATACAGAGAGTCCTTCTATCTTTAATGAGTTATTGAAAAGATCATTGGAAGATTTGAATCTACCTGGCAGATTGACATTAGTCCAGTACATTGATGATCTGTTGGTTGCAGCTAAAACAAGAGAAAACTGTGTAACAGATACAATAACTCTTTCGAATCATCTGGCAGATGAGGAACATGAAGTGTCTCCTGCAAAGTTGCAGTTTTGTAAACAAGAAGTGAAATACCTTGGGCATAGAATTGCAAAAGGAATGAGACAGGTGACAATTGAGAGAATTAAAACAAGGTCGAAGAAATTGTATTTAGTTGGAGAATAACTTGTGACGCAAGGTCGAAGAAAAATTGTTAGAGGGTTTAAAAAAAAAAATAATATAAAAGGGGGGTGTGAGATTTTAGAAAATTTTGAATTTTTTTTTCTCTTTTTGTAAATAAGGCAAAAAAAATAATGCCTTTTGTTTTGACGCGTGGTACTTCAAAATGCTCCATTTTCAAAAAATGCTGTAAGATGACTCTGATATGTATGCTCATATTAATTCTCCTCTGGTTAGTTTTAGCTGTCATCTTTCCTTTTGGGATCGATAAGGAGAGGTACAAGGTCAATATGACAAGCAAAGCTTCAGTTAGTCAAGACAAACATAGTGCAACACACAAAGCTAACAAGGTTATTGATCACAGACCAGATGTTCATCAGGATAGGTCTGTTGGTGATTTTTCAAGCAATACATTTTCGAGGCTTTTGGGAGAGTATGTTAAGGTCATGAGTGTCAAAGATTGCTACATCTGCGTAAAGTTGCCTGCTTCTGTTTCTGAGGGAGTGACATATAATATGCTTCCTCTTACTTATGGCATAACCTGCAGTGTGATAGCTAGTCTATTTTATCAGACTGGTCGCTTAGAATACTATTATTCGAATTATGACGAGATTTTTGCTAACTTGAAAATAGAGAATGCTTTAAATAAACATAAAAAATCTAAACAGATGAGGGAATTCTTTTTAGTTACTAATGAACTTACCTATGAGTACGCATACAGAAACAATTTAACATGCAAATTGAGAGCTGAGGAAAAGACTTTCCTGAACCTTGTTGAGGAGAGAAGGGCGATTTATAAAAGAAATGAGATGGTCAAACAGACCAAATCGAAGTTTTGGCAGAAGGAGGATGATAAGCTTAATGGCAAGTCTTTTGACAATGTTGCAATTCACATAGGCAAACCAATTAGTGGCAAGCTTTGCATTAGAAGAGACAATACTCTTTTTGATAATTATTTTGTAGGAGCTAGCAATTGTGAGGACACTTACCAAATCATGGGGGGTTGGGGATTCAAAGGTGGCAAAGATCCAATTTTTCCTGGGATCTATTTTGTCTGCGGAGATAAAGCTTATTATAATCTCCCAGACCATTGGTACGGGACATGTTTAGTTGGTCTTGTTTTTCCGAAGATTTTTCATGTTGACAGAAATGCAGAAGGTTCTTTTGAAATCAGTAGCCATGCAAACAGGTTTAAAAGAGAAAGTTTCTCAGAAATTTTGGGAGACATTTTTGAGGCAGTGATACCTTTAGTAGGTATAACCCTGAATGCAGGAAGAATCAGAAAATTGTCCACAATTGTTGACAGATTGTCCACTGACACAGCAGGTGGTTTTCAGTTAGTGGATGTGGAGGTCATTGCGGTCAGATCGATGGTGATGCAAAATCGCCTTGCTTTAGACATACTCCTAGCAAAAGAGGGAGGAGTCTGTGGCATTTTACATGTACAGCATTGCTGTACTTACATTCCAGATGAGAGTAAGAATATTGAAATGTACATTAGAAACATCACAGAGATGCACTCAGAAATAGTCCCCTTAGAAGAGGATGATTTTTCAGAACGTCTTTCAAAAAGATTCCAAGCTATTAAAATCTGGTTTCAAGAAATTTGTGGTTCAGTTCTTGGCAAGATTCTAACACCTTTGTTTGTGATAATTTTTGTGATAGTTTTGACAAACATCAGTTGCATGTTACACAAGAGAAAGAAGCACATGGGGGAAAAGAAGAGAATTTACAAAATCAAGAACGAACAAGAGAGGGAGGTAGAGCTTGAGGAGTTACGCAGAGCTCAATATGACAATTGCAAGGATTTTGCTGAAACAAGTCTTTAAAAAATACTAACACAGTGAAATTGAACCATTTTCGTTTAAGATAAAAATTTACAAAATTTTTGGGTGTGGTGTGGTGATTTGTTAATCACCAGATGAGGGAGTTGATGGAGCGAGATTCAGAAATGTTTTTCATTTCAACTCGTGAAGTCATACTTCCATTAATAAAAATAATAAGGCTAACAATTGTGCTGTATGTGTATTAATTCAACCTAGTTTTAAGTTACAATACACGTGAATACATATGGGGTATTAACATGTGTGCTCATAATCGTGCATTATGTTGCATTTCCTTGTTTGTGAAAATAATAAATTAATCGTGTCTATTGTCATGTCAAAAATTAACTGCAGATGTTTTAGAATAAATGGCATGTGCTTATTTTGCTTCCCTGTCTATGTGGTGTCACTCTATTCTCTATAGGTGCATAAAGAACCCTGCTGGATTAAATGAAGAATGGTAGATATAAAATGCTGCTTTATTTGTGCATTACAGCTAGGTAATTTAGACTAATGGGTTAATCATTAGCAATGGAGGGTGGCAACAGAACAAACTATATTACTTGCATTAATTATTCTTTTGTGTTTGTTTATATGATAGTTAATGAAAAAGGTTTTGGGCCTAGTGAATTTCCGTGCTTGCAAAAATCTGCTTGGAGCCAGAGTGAGTCCATGTTGGCAGCGTTTTCCTCCTGTCCTGAAGCAAATTTGTCGTGCTGAGCTGACAGTCTTTTGGTCGAGCAAGGCCAAGGCCAGGAACCGGCAAAACGGCTTGAAACAACCACGTATCCGAGGAAGCCAAAAACTTTACTTGTATAGAATGTTGCGAACTGGAGGAAGCTGCGTTGTTCAAAAACTAGAGACAATGGTCTCTAAGAACGTGACGGAACTGTGATTCTAAAATGTGGTGACACGTCGCCTGTCACTTTTGGACCAATGGGACTCCGATTTCAGCAGAGAAAAATACATTTTCTTAGATTAGCTTAGCGTAAAAAGGTATAAAAACTCTTGCCCCGTGGAAGAGTTATGCTTCTCCTTGCGGACCTTTCGATGAGGGCGTTGTGCTATCGGACTTTCCTTGGAGCACGTAAGGGCCTTCAAAGACTTTATTCTTTAATTCTTTAATTATTTATTATAGCTTAGTATTAGTTAGGGACTTAGGTTTTGAAAATACCAAACTGATAATTTCTATTTGCAATAATATTTTGATTTCATAATAAAACTGTCATTACCATTTGCAATGATTCAAATAAAAATGCTTTAATAAAAACTCTAATACATTTTCCAAATGAGTAGCTAATAAAAATCTTACTTTGGAAATCAAGCTGGTCTTGTTATTTCATGAGTTTAGATTACTTATAGCTAGATCTTATCGCCACAGTGGCTTAATTAGCCTGTAGGATTATAAAGTGTGATGAATTCATTTACCATGGTTGTATATAAATGTATATAATTTTGTGAATAGGTTAATTAGGTCACATGATTCAGTTGGTTATAATATGTCATGTTAGATTTATGGGCCTTATGAGTGTTTATTGATTAATAGTGTATATAGTGGAGTTAGGTAGCGTAGTTTATGACATATTTCCTACAGCCCGCTGGATCATTACCTCGAAACCGGTCTCCCGGTTTCCATGAGTCACAGGGTCAAGAGTGAATTGCATATGCCTGAGTCTGAACTGGGGTGGCAAAGTGAGTTAAAGATCTATGGTGAATTCAACCCTGATCTGGGACTGGGTGTGTGTATCTGAAAAGCTTCAGCGCTCTGTCCATCTTCTCCTTGTGCTTGCTTGTTCACCCTAAGTTGGCAGGGTATGCCCAGACGTGGGTCCCTTGCTAACTTTGCCACTGATTTCATGCTAGCCAGGCTGATGAGTAGTGTTACCCTGAAACTGGTCCCAGGATGCTTGTTTCCAGTCCAGGGGAGACCTGGCTATGCAGTTCGGGCTGAACTGTTGCCACGAGGCACAGGGTGAAGACTGATTTGCATATGGCTGGGTCTGAACTGGGGTGGTGAAGTGAGCTAAAGAATGATGATGGATTCAACCTAGAACTGTGACTGGGGGTGAGTCTCTAAAAAGTTTCAGAGCTCTGTCCATCATCTCCTTGTGTTTGCTTTATTTGCCCTAAGATGGCAGGGTATGCCCAGATGTGGGTTCCTTGCTCACTTTCCACTGGATACAAGCCAGCCTGGAAGATGGGGGTGTTACCCCGAAACCTGTCCCAGGATGCTTGTTTTTGGTCCAGGGAAGACTTGGCTTAGCAGTTCGAGCTGGACTGTTCCCATGAGGCATAGAGTCACGACTGATTTGCATATGGCTGGTTCTGAACTGGGGTGGCGAAGTGAGCTGAAGAACGATGATGGATTCAACCCAGATCTATGACGGGGTGAGTGTCTGAATATTTTCAGTGCTCTGTCCATCATCTCCTTGTGTTTGCTTTGTTCACCCTACGTTGGCAGGGTATGCTCAGACGGAAGTCCCTTGCTCACTTTCCCACTTGATTCAAGCTAGCCTGGCTGATGACTTGTGTTACCCTGAAACAGGTCCCTGGATGCTTGTTTCTGGTGCAGGGAAGACCTGGCTTGGCAGTTCAGGCTGTATTGATCACATGAGGTAAAGGGTTAAGACTGATTTGCATATGGCTGGGTATGAACTGGGGTGGTGACGTGAGCTAAAGAACGATGATGGATTCAACCCAGATCTGTGACTAGGGGTGAGTGTCTGAAAAGTTTCAGCGCTCTGCCCATCATCTCCTTGTGTTTGCTTCAATCAAATCTATTACCTTGAATTGGAAATCCACAACTCTTTTTCCTGTACAAGGTTTTGGGTTTGGATTTTTTATCTAAGGAAAGAAATTGATTTTCCTTTTAACAAACTCTTATATTCTTTGAAAAAAGCTCTTATATGGAAAACATTGGATGAATATATTTGTACTAGATAAGAGATGGAAGACACATTCTTTTTAATGTCCTTAAATAAGTAGTCCATATGTAGCCCTAAATACATGTGTATAATGCATATTTCTTTTTAAAGTTGTTATTAATTCCAGTACATTTCTTAATGCACAATTAGATATCATATGTATATCACTACTGTGGATGTTCACTACATTTTTACTTTTTAGTGCAATTGTTTTCTATGCATTCTTGTTCATGTATTTTTAATACTGAAGAAAAAATGTGAATACAAAAAACTTATAAGGATCCTCAACATGTCAGCCATCAGGCCTTTACTACTCTTTGTTAGTGACTGATTTTGTCTGCTCTTCCAGCGACATCATCACATTGTAGAGCATCTTTTAGATTACCTGGTAGCAAAAGCTCCAGATTGGTTTCTTTGGTCAAACTATTGAAAACAATTCAGAAAATCTTATGCCGGAGCACAGATTTTTGAATGTCAAGGCCTCATTATGATGGCGGTCGGACCAACCTTCCAGCCACCATGACCGTGATCCGATTCTAATAGCAGAGGCTGGGAAAGTATCCCCCGCTGTATAATGATGCAACTGCTGCTACCCCATGGTCTCATCTACGGCAGTGCATATATCCCTGAGTTTGTCTTTGCAAGTGCGTACAAAATCACAGAAAGCATGTGAATTGTACTCACATGCATGACATATATGGGACTATTCCTTGTGCTCCATGTACCCCATTGCTGGAGTGTGGCAGACTGTCACTAGGGATATATACCGCAGAAGGACTTACCTTGTTTCCCCCTCCAACAGCGTCATAGAAATCAGGGTACATCTGCTCAGGGGTATGGGGACCTAGAAGAAGGGGTCCACATCAGAGACTGCTGGGGAGAAGAGGAATTGGGTGAATATGCACCCCAAAACTTTAGTTTGTGATAGCTCGAGCAAGGCATTTGGACCCCTACAGTGGGGTCATCAGAAATCCTCATCATAATCCGGACAGCAGTCAGAGTCCCCGGCACCACCCTACGGTTTCTGGTTTTCTCCAACCACCATCTCGGTGGTCGGAGAAAGGCTGCAGGAGTCGGCAGTCTGTCAGTGGTCAGTCGGAGTACACAAAGTATGCATTGTAATCCAGCTGTGAAACTGACCGATTCAATAAGAACGTGGCAATGCAGCTTTCTGACTGCCTTAGAAAGGCCTGCCTAGGCCGGTCTGACCAGCATCATAATGAGGCCCTACATTTTAGAATATATTCATTAACTAACCTATTTCATTGGTTGTATGGACCTTTGTTAGTAGAAAATGAGAGGCAGTAAGGAACTCTCATTTACAGCAATTACCATGAACAGTGAAGTCCAATTAGGGCTTGATAAAATTGACAAAGAGATTTTAGGGCGAATTTACAAGCAACTAACGTCACCCTAGCATCACTTTTTCTGACGCTCAGGTGGCGTTGCGCCATTCTCCATATTTACATGGTGACAGTAAGCCACTTAACATGGATTAACAACACCTTGTAAATATGTCCCTGTCCGCTGCAGTCTGTTGCAGCAAAGAGGCAGGCAAGGGTGTTGCTGTGGGTGTTCCACCATAACACCCATTGCTTTTTGATGCTGCCCCAGAGGCACAAGGCTGCAGTAGGCCAAAAACTAAGGCCAGGTCATACCTGGTCTCCAAATGGTGATACGAGTATAAATTATACTTTTTTTTTTATCATGTATTACTTAAATTAGCGTCTTAATATTCATACTTCAAAATGTTGAAATTCATACATCAAAATTCATCAATATCTTCGGATTCGCTGGAATTAAAATTTAACATAAACCCTTAATCAGAAATTCATAAAGCTAATAAGTCAGAAACAACATTTCAAGTCCAATAGTTTAAAATGCCTTTTGCCCATAAATGTCGTCCATTGCCCCATAGTCCCATCAACTTTTAAACGTATTCTCAGATCTTCCGTTCCTTAAAACATAAACCTAGTAAAAGTACGTATCAAAAGTATAACTTGATCCTAAATAGTTCACTTGAATCCCAAAAACCCTCCTAAGTGAAGTGTAGTGCTCCTACCTTTTTCCTAAAAATCCACCAATTCTGTCGAATTAAGCTTCCCCATTAAAAAAACTCTTCCCAGATCTTGTCAAACTTTTTCAGCCCACCCGTTCGTAGGGCATATGCTTGTTCACTTCTTTTGACCTGTTCCATTTTACAGATCCATTCATATTTTGATGGTATATTGATCTGACCTTTAAAGTAGAAATGATCTGGCAACTGCCATTCCAATATAAAGGAGTTTGATTGTTTTGTCAGGTAGGCTGAGATCTGGGTCATAACCAAGGACTATCAACAAGGCATTGGGACCACTTGTTAATATGCTTTCTGATGGTAAATAATCAAAGATGTCGATCCAAATTTTCTGGATCAGGGGACACTGTGAAATGATGTGCGTCCAATTGGCAGAGGAATTATTGTGGCACCGAAAACATTGCCCTGATTGATTTGGAAAGGCCTTAGCTATAAAGCCTGGAGTTCTATTATTCATTTCTACTTGTTTTTTGCTCAGTCTATGTGTGCTGCATTCTGCAGCACACATAGAAAGAGAAAATCTCCATTATTATTTGTGTCTGTTCAGAAACGTGTCCTTCCATGCACATAAACAATTGCCCCTGCAGCACAAGAACCCTAGCTACATGCACTAGGAGAAATGCAGGGGCGCTCCCTGCATTTTGAAAATTTCAGAGAACGGCATTGACAAATTTTTTGTGATACCACCCTCCGGTATTTTCTTTTAAATATCCCCCTGGTGTGCGTTTTTAGGGTTTATTAACAGTATAGTTTAATCAAAGCATGAGTTCAATAAACAATTACATTTTAGTCATCATTTTTACAGACTAAAATAATCAAGAAGTCTTTTTCTCATTATAAGGTATACAGTACCTTTGTAAGAATTGCAAATAGAATTCAGAATCTGCAGCAAAGGTGACCGATAAAGGAAAATCCCTGATCTAAATTTAATATAGTTTGGCAATAAAAGGACAGTCAATTTCAGCAAGCAATGTAAGGTGTCAGTTCAAAACCCAAATGAAGAGTTCTGTTGAGAGAAATAAGCATACACAGCTATAAAGCAGTAGCACTCAAGAAATGGAGATTAGCAGTGACTGAAAACTCAAACTCAGCAGGCATCTCTAAGATCTGCCTCCTAAATTCTGCAGCACGCTCTCCATTCCTAATCATAGGAGCACATGTTCATATAATTCAACAAAACTTTAATTATAACCATTCTCCCATTCCCACTCTCGAGAACCAATCGTTCTTCAGCAAACTCTGGGCACAGGTATACTTCCCAGTTTATCACATCTTCACAATGAACTTCATAACCATGTCCTTGGTTTGTTACTCTGAACAGATGTTGTGGTTCGGACGGTTCTTTCCATGAGTCACACTTCTTGTCATCTCCTCTCCTCCCAGTGAGAAACTTACTATCAGTAGTCTAATACATAACAAAGACCTACGCACTAGCTAGCAGAAGACTTCAGGATAATGACAACATCTGCAGTAAATGAGAAGTTTTGCAGAATGGAAGAGCACACAACCAAGGTATCTATTGTGCAACATTCCAACTCTACCGCCAGTGAAGATAAGGGCTCTAAAGCTGCTGGTGGATGGCTTCCCAAGTGGGGTAGCTAGTTCAAGAAAAGGTCCCTGATGAACACATTTTTGGGCAATCTTACAAACCACACATTCCAGTTCATTAGGTAATAGGCACATGAACAGTAATTCTGACTCCTCTATCTGGTTCAAAGAAAAACAGAAAGGTGTCCATCAATCACACCAAAAAGCATTAATTGGCTGAATCTGTTCAGTAGATCCCCCTTGACACCAATGTGACTTGGTAGTAGAAACTTAGAAATTCTCATTAATCCACAGGAACTACCCCTAGCAAAGTACAGCCATGCTGATTTTTTGAGCCCCATTTCAAGGCCAATAGAGCCTGCTACGTCTCAAGCTTTACACCTAGTACTAGCTTCCACAGAGGAACCTGATGCTGCAATTTCAGCAATCCCAAATGTTTAACTACTGCTATGGGTTATTATGAACCACCGACATCAATTGAAATGATGCCACTGGAAGAATTTGTACTGTCTGAGAATGTTTCTGAAATATTTTTTTAACTTAGGCGACCTATCAACACAAGTCACAGTTCCTCAACACCATCAATGGATTGTTTTTGCTCTTGGTTTCGTGACAGATATCTTATACCACTGTAGTCCTATCACTGGATTGTTACTGGAGTGTTTTTTCTCTTAATGTGGTTTGTCATGCTAATTACAGTTTCACTGTTGATAAATGGACATTTGATTCTTGATAAAAAATAAACCAATTCCTGTGATTTAGGATTTGCAACCATATTCTTCTTCTCACAGAGTACATTGGGATGTTCATGCTGTGAACATCACTTTTCATCTTGTTTTGTGTGAAACATCAGTTTAAACGTGAAAACAGGCCTTTTATCCCTAACATGTAAAGTTGACATTTAAATAGACATCGGCATTAGACTAACTTATTTTATTATGATTTATTAATGTAAGTGTTTGCATGCAATGCCTAAGCATGAAAACCTACTACAAATATTTGCATTACTATGCACATGTTATTTTGACATTAAAAGATAGTATTTTACGGGTAAATGAGTTTTATTTGCAAATTGAAGAATTTTGCTCTATCACCTGCATTGCCCGCCCGATTTATTTTAGTTTGCACTAGTCTGTATTAAGGCATAATTACATCCTTTTGTGCATTGGGGGTGACTGTTCCTAAGGTCTCATGAGAGTAGCAACCAAACTTTGGTTGCTAAGAGGGTATAGTAACAAGTGGTCAGTCTCAAGAAAGGTTAGGCTTATAAATAGTGGTGGGGGAATCATTCCTTTTGGATATAGTGCACACACACCCTTGCGAGTGTCTTGGTTCATCATCGGGCGTTGCTCCCTGTGGGAGCAGCGCTGCAGTCCCCCACGGGCCCCGCAAGAGGGCTCTTTAGCGGAGACCTTTTAAGGAGACGCCGCAGTTGTGCATGTGGGTGTGTGGGCCTGGGGAGGTAAGTGGGTGGGTGAATCAAAACTACCAAATGGTACCTAGAGCCTGTGTTCATTCGGGGTTCCGAGTGGTAAGTATAAAAAGGTGGGAATCCTGGAGCTCCTCTTAAAAACGAATACAGAGGGCGGATGTATGACTAACCGCTGCTCTCAGAATAGGTGCAGAAGTGAATCAATCACACATAAAAAATGTCAACATGTTTCGCGCACATAATTGGTCCATAGGGTATCAATAGGCGCTTTGTCAGGACCGGAAGGCTGGTGAAATAAACAAGATGAAGACAGGTCTCATGAAAAAGAGAATCCTGTAAACCTGTGATACCTTATTCTCAAGGTGTGTAAGCGTCCTTGCGCGGATAGGAACTCTCAATGTAGGTACCTATCCCCAACCTGGTGAAACAAAAATAGAGAAAGGCACACAAATATATAAGGATATTAAAAAGCATTTTACATGTAGGGTAATCATCATTTTCATGCAGTGTGCTCTGCTGCTCTTGCATGCACACGAGGTAAGCATAATATAGTCTTATGCCCGTGTGTATTAATAATAGGGACAAAAAAGGAGGCCACGTATCACAGGGTGTAGCTAACAATTATGCAAAAGAGTAGAGCTTATAGGCTGAATCTTTAATTGGATACCCTATAGTTCCCACATTCACATTGCCGGCTGAGAATGGTTCCGGCATAATTAACAGGTTCAATGCATATCTTGAAAACATCACTAATAAATGTAGATGACGGTATGGACTACGAAACCAAGCCCAGGGTCAAGTGGGCCTGCGGTGCACTGTAATCAAGTAATCCTTTTAGTGGCTAAGATCTGGATAAAATGAGGAGCCGTGAGACGTGGTGGAAAATTCTGCACATAAACACAAACATTTCCTGCATTTCCAGTGTTTTGAAGGGCCTCACACACTACAATCAGTTCAGTAATGCACCCAGAGTCCATACGGTTACCGTAGCTGGTAAAAGGATCTGACACCGGTTAGCGACCTTGCCATAGGACCAGAAATTATTAGAATGCAAATTTAATATCAGGATGTTAGACTCGATTAGGAACCACGCTGTATTAGATACTTGTTAATGTTAGCCCATCATATCATGTCAAAATGGATGTAAATCTAATGTTCTGAAGTTTGCATTTAATAATTATGTAAATGTTAATTTTATTAAAATTTTCATTTTGTTTCATATTTTAATAAATACGGCCGGGGGGTCTCGGGGTCGAGACCCCCTGCCTTCCAAAGAATTCTGTTGTTGGCTGTTAAATGTGTAACTGTAGTCTGCGTGTTAAGGGGGGGGTGGCCGGCAGTCACAGACCATGTGGAGGGTGTGGCCACAATGAGCTGTGTAGCTCTATCTGAAGTGTATAAACGTGGTGGCCATCTGAACACGGAGCAATCAGAAAGATAAGTAATCTAATCACAGCTTGTTTTCTCTAAGGCGATCAAGTTGGGAGTGGGGACCCATATTTGTCTAGTTCAGGGCTTAAATAATTCTTGAGGAGAACGAGTGCTGTTAAATGCACAGATTGAGGTTACGCCTCAGTGTGGTTGGAGGTTGGTGTGTGACTGTAGTCTATCATGAAGAGTTGTGCAGGATTTTGCGATCTCTTTAGTGAAAGCATAAACTGGGGTGGTAATAAGTTATTATGAGAAAAGTGACCGTAGTGATTGTGTGGTGGAGATGCACCACTCACATTGTCGGGTCTCGTACTTATAATGGGAGAAATGCCATGTTCATGGATAGGGCAGATGGACCGTGCCTAGATAATTAATGGACCAAATTAATTATGTTCAGTATGCGATGATATCCCCAGGTCCTAAGGAATCAAGCCCATGCCATATGTACCTAGGAGTGTAGGGTGACATTCCGGTTAAGTGAGCTCACATTCTTCCTCCAAAACCAGTAATTATAGTACATTAGAATGTTAATTCTGCCCACGGGATCTCATCGATGAGTCTCTCAGTGTTGCATCTTAGTCTATGGACCCATCGCTGTTCTTGTCTAAAGAGAGTTCTGTAGGTCCAGTTGGGATTAGATTCAATAATTGTCCACCTTATACTGTCTGCGGTATGTTTTTGTTCCAAGAAGTGGGCGAGCGACTTGGTGTCGGTTTTACCCATGTGGTATTGTGCTTTTGTGCTCGCCAATTCTTATATTGACCTATATGGTGATCATGCTGATGTATCTTTTACAACAGGGGCATAGAATGGTATAGACACAGTTCTTGGTGTTGCAGTTGGTGTGTTTTGTTTGTCGCCAGGGTGTGGTTAGACCAAGGTCGATCTGTTTTGAAGCTCTGGTCTTGGTGCAGGCACAGCAGGATCCGCAGGGAAAATGACCCACCACAGGTGGTAAGGCCCAGAGAGTGGGTTGCCTCATGAGTGGTGGCTTTGGACGGGTATGGACTAGGTGGTCCCTCAGATTCGGCGTGTGTTTGAATTCAAAAGTGGGGGGGGCCTGGTGTAAATGTACCCGTCCTTAGAATGTCCAATGTTTCCTTGGAACTTACTGAATGTGATTGGAACTGGGCGTAAAAGTGTGGACACATGTAATAGCTTCGGATTTAGGCCTGTCCCTCACTTCTAGGAGGGCAGTTAT
Source organism: Lissotriton helveticus (assembly GCF_964261635.1). Lineage (NCBI taxonomy): Eukaryota > Metazoa > Chordata > Amphibia > Caudata > Salamandridae > Lissotriton > Lissotriton helveticus. The sequence continues at coordinate 146,720,219 of NC_136072.1, read as the reverse complement.
TTCTCGCTCTTTTGCTTGCCTGGCATATTTCCAGTGAAAACTGACCCACAGAGAGAATGGACACTGTTTTTGCAAAGTGCCTAGCTGTAGATTTTTAACCCTAGCTCTGCCGGCACCTAGGGAAACCTAGAAAACCTATCCATTTTTTTAAACTAGACTCCTAGGGAAATCCAGGATGGGGTGACTTGACTGGCTCTCACCAGATACTGTTACCCAGAATCCCTTACAAACCTAAAAATCTGTCAAAAAAGCAAATTTTCCTCACATTTCTGTGGTGGAAAGTTCTGAAATTTGCGTGGATCCACAAAATTCCACACACTCCGCTTTCCCCAAAGTCTATTGAGAAAAATGGTACCTCACTTGTGGCCTAGCACCCGCAACAGGTAACTGCCCATAACACAATGTGGACACACCACATTTTCACTGTGAAAACTGACCCTTTTTTGGCAAAGTGCCTACCTGTAGATTTTGAACCCTAGCTCTGCCAATACCTAGAGAAACCTAGCAAACCTATACATTTTTGAAAACTAGACACCAAGGGGAATCCAGGATGGGATGACTTGACTGGCTCTCACCCGGTTCTGTTACCCAGGATCCCTTGCAAACCTCAAATATTGTCAAAGAAACCATATTTTCCTAATATGTCTGCGGTGGAAAGTTCTGGAATCTTCGTGGATCCACAAAATTCCTCCCACCGCGCATTCCCCAAAGATTTCCGAGAAAAATGTTACCTCACTTGTGTTTGTAGGCCTAGTGCCCACGACAGGAAATGGCCCAAAACGCACCGTGGACACACCACATTTTCCACTGAAAACTGACACCATTCTGCAAAGTGCCTAATTGTAGATTTTGAACGCTAGCTCTGTCGGCACCTAGGAAAACCTAGCAAACCTATAAATCTTTTGAAACTAGACTCGCAGGGAAATTAAGATGGGGTGACTGGTCTGGCTTTCACCAGGTTCTGTTACCCAGAATCCCTTGCAAAAACGTCATTTTCCTCACATTTCTGTTGTGGAAAGTTCTGGAATCTGTGTGGATCCACAAAAATTCCAACCACCCGGCGTTCCCAAAGTCTTTCAAGAAAAATTATACCTCGCTTGTGTGGATATGCCTAGTGCCCACAACAGGAAACGGCACAAAACGCAACATTGACGCACCACATTTTCAGAGTGAAAACTGACCCTTTTTTTGCAAAGTTCCTAGCTGCAGATTTTGAACCTTAATTCTGCCAGCACCTAGGGAAACCTAAAAAACCTATAAATTTCTAAAAACTAGACACCCAGGGGAATCCAGGAAGGGGTGACTTGACAGGCTCTCACCAGGTTCTGTTACCAAGAAACCTTTTCAAACCTAAAAATGTGTCCAAAAAACACATTTCCTCACATTCTTTTAAAAAAAATGCTTTTATTGCATTTTAAATAAAAAATCACAAACGAAGATACAAAAAAATTAATATTCAGATCACATAGTCCAAAGTCAATTTTGAAACCCAAAATTATCGATACATGGTGTAGTGGCGAGTGGGGAGAAGGAGAATAAGAGTGAATAATACCACTGCAGGATGAATCAATTACACACAGGACATTATACAATAATGAGCATTGTAAACATATGTGCATAAATCACATGACAGGGCCAAATTAACTGCAAGAATACACTAGGGCATTAAGCATAAAATAATGATGTCAATAATGCTTTAACGGTCTTGCATGTCCTCAGAATTCTGCTGGGCCAGGCGGTATTGTGCAAAATGCCGCCTGGCGCAGCCCAAAAACTTTTCAACATTATTGATGAAGCAAAGCTTCGCATATTTGCGGCTTGCCGAAGTCAAGAACCTCGTTTATGTGTAATACGGTAACAAGTGTATGTTTTACTAACATTTATGTTTAGTTTGGATAAGGAGCGTGAAGCTTGCACATGTGTTTTACTAAAATAATTTACTCGAGTCATCTAAAATGGCCGCTGCTTGTATTTTACTTACTGCGCATGCGTCAGCCACACTCACGTGTCCTGACGCGTCTGCAGAAGTGGAGGGAAAGTTATGCGCATGCGTAATTCATAGCTGTGCTTATCATGTGGTACTGCTCGTGCCACTGCTCTTGTGACTGTATCAATGTGGCTAACATTCAAACGCAATAGTTTTATTTCTTGATGATGAGTTAAAAGTACAAATCCTGTGATGTGTTTTCATAATGACATTACTATGTATTAATTTGTTTTTCGCTTACTTTTTATGTACCGCGGGGAATGGGGGTCTGAGTGAGAGGAGAGCCATTTTGGAGGTCCTTCTGCGCCTGCGCGACTTGCCGAGGCACAGCAGACCTTGACTGATGGAACATAGCCAGTTGGCAGCGATGGGCGAGATGCTCCTGAGAAAGTCACCTCTGCCCTGCGAGAACAGCGAATGTGGCTCCTTATATGCTACAATGTAATTGTATTGCTGCTTGCCGTGTAGACTCTCATGGGAACCACTATCCCACTAGGCGGTACCAAAATATGTTAATGTGGCATACAAATAGACTGTTATGATTGGTGTGTTACCCAAATCCTACCTTAGGACCAATCGAAATTGAGGGATTCTGACACTTTGCAACATTGGGGGGTGGTACGCTGTCCCCAAACTGTATATCTACCCTGGGTTCCCCTGGGGAGCCGTCCCGACTTGTCTGGTTTAGCTGACCTGTCACTGACCCAACGCACTCAATAGGTGACTGAAGATACAGAGCGCTGCGAAGCACTCTGTCCGAATTTGACCATAGACTAAGGTTCTACTGAACCTTAAAGTGCTGGCGAAGCACTTAGCTGGGATTTCGCTGACCCAATCGGGGTCTTGATCGATAGCTGCAGAGCGGGTGGAGCGCAGGCGTTGCTTCCGAACTGTGGGTTCCGGTCCTGTCCTGAAGAGGTCCTGTCCTGAAGAGGTCCTGTCCTGAAGAGGTCCTGTCCTGAGGGTTTGCTGTCCTGTCCTGAGGGTCCTGTCCTGATTCCTATTCCGAGGGTATCCTGTTCTGTCCTGGGTGTCCATTCTGCACCTGCTGTCCTTTGAGGGGTATCCTTCCTTGAGGGTTTCCTGTCCTTAACTGACCCGTGGCCAGGGTTTGGTTTCCACACCTTTCTAGGTAAATATTGCTCTGAAAACTCTTAAAATCTTGCACCTTCTGAATTTCTAACTTTTGCTTTAATAAAGTTCATCATTGCATATGTTATATTTTCCATGCCTTTCCGCAACTATTTGAAAGTCAATTACACATTTTCATAAGTTTGTTCCTATGTCTTCTCACTGGTTAGAAATTATATTTTGCATTGCAGTTTGTAATTTTCTGATATGGTCTAGAACTTCATTGCCTAGATTGTTCAAAGGCCCCTTTACTTTAAGTGAAGCGTGTTACTCATTGTAGGCCCTCCTATAGTTACTCACATTTAGTCTGCCCATGTTTAGATAATACTGAATTGCATAGTATTTTTCTCGTTACATTTTATTAGTACTTCAATGATTACTCTGTCATTGTTTCTTTATGCCTATATAATTTACGTTATCTTGGTTATTGATTGCCTTATTTTACTGTATCTCATGCAAGAAAATAATGAACTTTAGATAAACATTTTAAACTTCCAGTTGTCCGTGGTCATTTAAACAGTATTTGAATGTTATTGGTTGGGTTTGTATTTTGCTGCCTTTCTTTACAGCTAGCTCCCTGATTCATTGTGGTCATTAGGTACCCGCATCGGTGGATGGTAAGTCGGGTGCACTGAAAATAATAGTAGGGAACACACACACACAACTTGGTAGAGCTCGTGAAGTCACCTGATCGAGGTATATGGTGATTTTGAAAAGTATATGGGCCCTGAAGCCGGAAACGGCGAAAACTCTTGGTCGGGTGGCCTCGCGCGCTCTATCAGTTTTCTGGTAGCAGAGGATGGTTCCTGTCTAAGACATGAACTAGGAGGCCTGAGTGCTGCTTATGCAGTAGTCTCTTTTACAAAAATTGAAGAAGCAGGTTACCTATATAACATCAAGTCTGCACAAGTAGCCGAGTTAATTGCTATGATAAAAGCTTGCAAAATTGGGAAGGACTTACGCATAACAGTGTATACTGACAGTCAGTACTGTTATGGAGTTGTGCATGACTTTGGCCAATTGTGGCTACAGAGGGAATTCATGACTTCCTCTGGTACTCCCATTCGGAATGCAAAGGTTGTTCATGACCTTTTAGAGGCCATCCAGTTGCCCAAAGAACTGGCAGTGGTAAAATGCGCTGCTCATAAAAAGAGCATGGACAAAGTATCACTGGGAAACGATTATGCTGATCGAGTGGCCCAATGGTGCGCCAAAGATCGGTATATTGTAAATCCAAAACGAGGGGGGCCAGGAACCAGCTGCCAGCTTCAGGTGTTTGAAGAAGTGCCTACATGGGATGAAGTGAGAGAATGGCAGGAATCGGCTCCTTGGCAAGAAAGAGAGAAATGGAAGGAGGATGGGTGTAGACCGAGACGTGTGGTTGGTGTGATTTTGGGCCCAACTGGTATGCCTGTGTTACCCCGACACTTGCTTGGCACAATGGCAAGATTAATACATGAAGGATCACACATTGGTAGGGATGCCATGATTCTGGTATTTCAACAGACTTGGTACAGTAAAAAGTTCAGGAAGGTAGCAGAGTCCCTCTGCCAGAGGTGCCTGTCATGTCAACAGATGAACCCAGGCAAGAGGACAATGGTTGAACTGAGCAAAATTGGGAGATCAGGGGGTCCCTTTATAAAAATACAGGTTGATTTCATCACCATGCCCCGTTGTGAAGGAAAGCGATATGTCCTTGTCATTGTGTGCGTATTTTCGAAATGGGTAGAAGCTTACCCTACTCCCAAAAGTGACGCACTGACAGTAGCAAAGTGTTTACTAAAAGAACTGATACCTAGATTCGGAATACCATACATTATTGAATCAGATAAGGGTGGACATTTCCACAATGAAATACTGGCTGAACTCTGTAAGGCCTTTGGAATAAGGCAGAAACTGCATTGTGCATACCACCCAGAGGCTTCTGGAATAGTGGAGCAAGTAAATGGAACTATCAAAAACAGACTAGCAAAGCTGACAAATGCTACTGGCATGACCTGGGTGAAGGCCCTGCCTCTGGTCCTGATGGGACTGAGAAGTGTTCCTGACCGCAAGACAGGCCTAAGTCCCCATGAAATCATTATGGGAAGAGTGATGAGACAAGCATGGGTGCCAGGAAGCAAACTGTTGAGTATTACTGATGATTTGGTGCTTGAACACTGCAGAAGATTGGGTGACCAAGTACGTTCTATCTCTCGCCAGATTGGAGACGACGGCATCCTCAATCCAACGACTCTTCTCCACAGCTTGGTTCCAGGAGATTGGGTCAAAATAAAGAAGCACACTCGATCAAGCTGTCTGGCACCAAGGTGGGGAAAGAAACGCCAAGTAATCCTGGTAACAACCACTGCAGTGAAGGTCGCAGGTGTTCCCCAGTGGATCCACGCTGGACACACCCAGAAGGTATTACCAGACAAAGAATTTGCAGAAGAAGGGCAACCAGCAGAGGACCCTGCCGAAGCCAGACCAGAAGCAGCTGACAACGAGCAGCCCAGCACCAGTCAGGTTGCAGGAACAGCAGACGTTGGCCCAGGAGTAGTTGACTACGAACTGCCAAGAATCCAGCCTGCTGAAGAGGTCCAGGAAACTGAGCCAGGAGTAGCTGAAGACGAGCTGCCAAGCATATGGCCAGAAGAATGGATACCGATGATTGATCTGACCGAAGATCCCATCAGAACAAGAGAACGACTTTGTGAAGGTAGAGAGTGGATTAGTCAGGAAAAGCAAGGCACAGGCGAAGAACCTCAGCCGCTTGAGATTCACATCAAAACTGAGGAAGGAGAAGGTCAGACAGGGACAGAACAGGTGTTCGATACACCACCGCTAACACCTGATGCAGATAAGGGAGAGACTAGAAATAGAGTGATAGTTCGAGCAGAAGAAAATCAAGAGATCGAAGTGCTTGAACAGGATCAGAGAGGGTTAGAAGAACGGGTTCAGGAAACAGAAACAGAAACAGAGACAATCGAAAACCAAAAACAAAATATTCCTGAACAAGGCCAGATTAGCAACCAGGCAGAAGAATTTGATGCTAGCCCTGGAACTAGCCAGATAGGGGAAGTAGAAGAAGAAAGTGGAGAAGAATTGCCACAAGCTAAAGAGAACAAGAGAGTAAGAGAAGAAAGTGAATTCCAAGTACCGACTAAGAGACTAAAGAAAAGAAACAACCTTGAGCCTAGGTTTGTAAAAAGATTGAGGCTAAGGATAAAGACAGTGGGAGAAAAACGTGCAGAAGCCAGAAGAAGTGCACGGATAGCAGAGCAAGAAGAAAACTCTTCCAAAAGAAGGAGTGAACGAATAAAAAGACAAAACAAAAAGTACAAGTCTCCTGAATGGACACTGGTTTTGGAAGAACTTGAAGATCTTGATATAACTGACGTGAGCGACGGAGAGCCCGTCCCTGAGTACTCAGCTGAAGAAGAAGACGAACCACCGTGAATTTGCACAAAGTAAGCTAGTTGTGTAAAGCCAAAAAGAGGGGTCGAGAAACTCCTTCTGAGCCAAAATGTCTGATTCAACAGTGAATGGTAGACCTAGTTGCAGCCGTTTTAAGACGTGTTGCAAGGTGTGTTTATGTAGTGTAGTAGTACTGATAGTCATCTGGATAGGACTAACAATTTTCATTCCCTTTGCTGTAAGTAAAGATACTAACATTGTCCCTACTGAAACTGTAAATACTGACAGTGAGGAGTTGACAACACAGAGTGTAGCAAGACATGAGAGAGCACTGAGACAAACAAAACGAGACTTAGAAGCATCAGATGAGGGAGGACTACATTATCATAGAATTAAGAACAGGACACACTTAAATGTTTTTGCAAACTTGTTAATACACTATGTAGAGACTATGGAAATTGAAGATTGCTATGTCTGCATGAAGCTACCTACTTCTGTGGCTGAAGGCGTGACATACCATCACCTGCCATTGACATATGGAATCTCCTGTAGCATTTTAGCTAGTTTATTTTACAAAAGAGGACCGTTACAGTACTATTACTCTAATAATGACGTGATCTTTTCTGAACTTCCTATACGTGGGAACTTGAATCCTGTACATACCAAAAGTGACACCATAAGATATATGGGCGACTACTTTCTGACTATAGGTAACATTGACATAGCAGACGCACACAGAGATAACTTGACTTGTTCTTTGCGTGAGCAGGAAAAGATGTTCCTGAACATGGCAGAGAAAAGAAGAATTAAAATTCAAAAGAAGGCTAATGACGAAAGTCAGAAAAAGCCAAAGTGGGCAGAAAACATGGAAGGCACCTCATCTGGTGGAGCGGGTCCTGCTCTGTTGCTGGATTTTGAAAAGAAAGGCAAGCTATGTCTTCACCGCGAGAAGACTAGCTATTATAATAATGTTTTCATTGGTTCCAGTGAATGCGAACATAATTACAAGGTAATTGGAGGTTGGGGTTTCAAAAATGGGTCAGAGCCTGTGTTTCCTGGAATTTATTTTATTTGTGGGGACAAGGCTTATTTCAAATTGCCGGATCACTGGTATGGAAGCTGCTACTTTGGCATTGTCTTCCCGAAAATATACCATGTGAATGGGAAAGCTGGAAGCAATGAAGATACTAATGGCTTAGTGCGTAGTAAAAGAGAAAGTATAGGTGAAATTATGGGTAGTATTTTCAGTGCACTGATACCTGGAGTGGGAGTGGTTCTGAACACTCACAGAATTAGCAAATTGTCTACTATAGTGGATGTGCTGTCTACTGAAACAGCTCATGGATTTCTGCTGGTCAGTACTGAAATGGTTGCGATCAGATCAATGGTTTTGCAGAATCGACTTGCTCTTGACACCTTATTAGCGAAAGAGGGCGGAGTCTGCCGGATGTTAAAGGCGCAACATTGTTGCACTTATATTCCGGATAAAAGTGTACAGATCAAAAGATATGTGAAAAACATTACTAATTTGGCAAAGGAACTCAAACCACTCGAGGTTGATAGTGCCTGGAAGAGACTGGTAGATGGTCTCTCAAATGTAGGTCATTGGCTTGCTAGCATAGGTAAAAGCTTATTGTTCAAAATACTGATGCCAATTGGTATTATAGGTCTTATTATACTTTTCATTTTCTTGTGCTGTAAATACCGCAAGCGCACCAAAAAGCACGAGGTAAATGCAAGAGGAGTGAAACGAAGTGTGGATGAGATTGAATTAGAGGAAGTGAATGACCAGATATACAAAAAGGTGAAGACTTCTCACCCTACTAGAACTGAAAGAGAAAAGTTAGAACGATTGCTGGAATAAATAGAACTTTATAAAGTGTGAAAGAAAGTTGGCATCTGGTTCCATTATATTTTGTGATGATAGTAAATATCATCAAAGAGGGGATTGATGAAGCAAAGCTTCGCATATTTGCGGCTTGCCGAAGTCAAGAACCTCGTTTATGTGTAATACGGTAACAAGTGTATGTTTTACTAACATTTATGTTTAGTTTGGATAAGGAGCGTGAAGCTTGCACATGTGTTTTACTAAAATAATTTACTCGAGTCATCTAAAATGGCCGCTGCTTGTATTTTAGTTACTGCGCATGCGTCAGCCACACTCACGTGTCCTGACGCGTCTGCAGAAGTGGAGGGAAAGTTATGCGCATGCGTAATTCATAGCTGTGCTTATCATGTGGTACTGCTCGTGCCACTGCTCTTGTGACTGTATCAATGTGGCTAACATTCAAACGCAATAGTTTTATTTCTTGATGATGAGTTAAAAGTACAAATCCTGTGATGTGTTTTCATAATGACATTACTATGTATTAATTTGTTTTTCGCTTACTTTTTATGTACCGCGGGGAATGGGGGTCTGAGTGAGAGGAGAGCCATTTTGGAGGTCCTTCTGCGCCTGCGCGACTTGCCGAGGCACAGCAGACCTTGACTGATGGAACATAGCCAGTTGGCAGCGATGGGCGAGATGCTCCTGAGAAAGTCACCTCTGCCCTGCGAGAACAGCGAATGTGGCTCCTTATATGCTACAATGTAATTGTATTGCTGCTTGCCGTGTAGACTCTCATGGGAACCACTATCCCACTAGGCGGTACCAAAATATGTTAATGTGGCATACAAATAGACTGTTATGATTGGTGTGTTACCCAAATCCTACCTTAGGACCAATCGAAATTGAGGGATTCTGACACTTTGCAACATTGGGGGGTGGTACGCTGTCCCCAAACTGTATATCTACCCTGGGTTCCCCTGAGGAGCCGTCCCGACTTGTCTGGTTTAGCTGACCTGTCACTGACCCAACGCACTCAATAGGTGACTGAAGATACAGAGCGCTGCGAAGCACTCTGTCCGAATTTGACCATAGACTAAGGTTCTACTGAACCTTAAAGTGCTGGCGAAGCACTTAGCTGGGATTTCGCTGACCCAATCGGGGTCTTGATCGATAGCTGCAGAGCGGGTGGAGCGCAGGCGTTGCTTCCGAACTGTGGGTTCCGGTCCTGTCCTGAAGAGGTCCTGTCCTGAAGAGGTCCTGTCCTGAAGAGGTCCTGTCCTGAGGGTTTGCTGTCCTGTCCTGAGGGTCCTGTCCTGATTCCTATTCCGAGGGTATCCTGTTCTGTCCTGGGTGTCCATTCTGCACCTGCTGTCCTTTGAGGGGTATCCTTCCTTGAGGGTTTCCTGTCCTTAACTGACCCGTGGCCAGGGTTTGGTTTCCACACCTTTCTAGGTAAATATTGCTCTGAAAACTCTTAAAATCTTGCACCTTCTGAATTTCTAACTTTTGCTTTAATAAAGTTCATCATTGCATATGTTATATTTTCCATGCCTTTCCGCAACTATTTGAAAGTCAATTACACATTTTCATAAGTTTGTTCCTATGTCTTCTCACTGGTTAGAAATTATATTTTGCATTGCAGTTTGTAATTTTCTGATATGGTCTAGAACTTCATTGCCTAGATTGTTCAAAGGCCCCTTTACTTTAAGTGAAGCGTGTTACTCATTGTAGGCCCTCCTATAGTTACTCACATTTAGTCTGCCCATGTTTAGATAATACTGAATTGCATAGTATTTTTCTCGTTACATTTTATTAGTACTTCAATGATTACTCTGTCATTGTTTCTTTATGCCTATATAATTTACGTTATCTTGGTTATTGATTGCCTTATTTTACTGTATCTCATGCAAGAAAATAATGAACTTTAGATAAACATTTTAAACTTCCAGTTGTCCGTGGTCATTTAAACAGTATTTGAATGTTATTGGTTGGGTTTGTATTTTGCTGCCTTTCTTTACAGCTAGCTCCCTGATTCATTGTGGTCATTAGGTACCCGCATCGGTGGATGGTAAGTCGGGTGCACTGAAAATAATAGTAGGGAACACACACACACAACTTGGTAGAGCTCGTGAAGTCACCTGATCGAGGTATATGGTGATTTTGAAAAGTATATGGGCCCTGAAGCCGGAAACGGCGAAAACTCTTGGTCGGGTGGCCTCGCGCGCTCTATCAGTTACAAGGCCCAAAAACTTTTCTGGCGGTTACAAGGCAGGAGCATTTCGTTATAAACATCTGATTGGGTGTTCCAGTAAGTCATATCCCTTTCCCATTCTGCAATAGTAGGTATGGGACCCCTCATCCAGCTCACCGACAGGGTACGCTGGGCTAACAGTAGCTCCATTGCCGAGAGCTTGCGCACATTTTTCCGGAGATGCTTGGTGTTACCTAGGAGCGCCAGCAAGGGGTCCGGAGCAAGGGTGAGCCCAATTATGTCATTCAACATCTGAAAGATCTTACCCCAATAGGCTTCCACATGGGGCATTGCCAGTCCAGGTGAAATAACCCCCTGGCATGTCACAGCTCTCTCAGTTCTCAGATTCGCGTAAGCCATATCTAAAGAGGCGTAGTGTGGAACAATAAACTCTATTTAAAAATTTTAAATGTGTCAATCTATGACGTACCTTTATGGAAATCTTGCGGGTAACTTCTCAGCAATAAGAACATACTTCGTCCGTAATTGGAACGCCTATGTCCGACTGCCAAGCCTTTCTAACCTTACTGAGAGTGGACGTCTTAGTGGCTAGGACCGAAGCATAAAGTCTAGAGATCAGCTTTCCAGGTGTTTGCCAGCTCAAAAGTATAGGGTGGGGTGGGATATCCATTGTTGCTCGGAGCTCTTCCCCAAGAACAGCTCGCATAGCATGTCAGGATCTAAAAAAATTGGATTTCTTCAGCGCCGAGCGCAAACTGTCATCACCAGCTTCCTCTTCCCATGTGCCCACCTGCCCGTGTTTGAATAGATCTCCAATTGTATTTATTTGTAAACTGTGTAGGGAGATGAGGGTCCCCCTCTCCGAGCTGAGTGCAAACCATTGGCACCACTCCATCCAAAGCTGAGGCGAATACAATTGTGCACCATTGTACATTTTAAGAAGTGCGTTCCATGCATGAACAGTGGAATTATCCGAGTCAAGTATCCCCCATCGTCTCGAAGGCAACTGAGTGAGAAAGCAAGGCAAAGTGTATGGGGCAGCAGCAACTTTTCTATCTGGAGGTGAGGTAAATCATGTGGGCCATGCACCCAACAGTATGCGTGAGAGGCCTGCGTGATCCTGTAATAAAATTCGAGATTTGGAGCACCCAAACCTCCCCCCGTGTACGGCAGCATGAGAGTATCCAAGATGACTCTGGAGGACGTACCCGCCCATGCAAGCTTGGTCAGCGGAGATAGAATTTCAGGAAACAGGTGCTGGGGCACCACTATAGGCATATTGACAAAAAAAAAGAGCAGGCGAGGGAGCACTACCATCTTTATCAAGGAAACCCTACTGGCCAAGGACATTGGGAGCCAAATCCATCTATCTATATCGGCAACCGAGCTTGTCAATCACCCTACCGTAATTAGCCTTAATTACCAAATCTGCATCTGAGTGGACTTGGATGCCCAGATAACCCACCGGGTCGGACGTCCATTGTAGTGGGAAGTCAAGCGGGAACTTCACCATAGCAGGAGTCAATGGGAATATTATGGACTTATCCCAGTTATTCTTAAGGCCAGAAAGTTCCCCAAAGCACAGTACCTCGCGTATAACAGGAGCCAGATGGACCTCGGGTTCGCGAACATATAAGAATGTATTATCAGCATAGGCTGAAGTGATTAGATTGGAATGAGGAAAACAAAGTCCTCTATAGCTGTAATATTCACGTAATGCCTGCAGCAAGGGCTCAGCAGCCACTGCATTTAATAACAGGGATAAAGGGCGCCCCTTTAGGGTGCTTCTGGAGATTTTAAACGGGACAGAGGGACAGAGACCACATCACCCATACGTACTTGAGCCATTTGCGAGTTATATAGCACTGAGATCAATTGCAGAAAGGCCTTGCCTACTCCCATTCGACACAACACCGCATGCATGAACTTCCATTCAATCAAAACAAAGGCCTTTTTGGCGTCCAAAAAGAATGCAGCCGCCATAGCCTCTGGCCGAACATACTGCAGGGCTCCAAGAACCGTACGGAGGATTTACGAGAGCGTATATCCTGGTATAAAAACAGTTTGCTCAGGACCGATCAGTTGTGGAAGAAGCAGGGAAAGACGATTAGCCAGAACTTTCGCGTAGATTCTGATGTCTACGTTGAGTAGTGAGAGCAGGCGATAAGAGGGGCACCTATGAGGGTCCTTGTCCAGTTTCAACAGAGTGATGGTCAGCACCTCGCAGATGGAGGGTGGCAATATTTCGTGAAATAGTTATCAAATGCGAAATCAGAAGATCACAAAAACCCTAATAGAAAGTGACCGTGAGACCATCCAACCCGGGGGCACTGTCGCCACGCATCGAGCATAGAGCTGGCCGAATCTCTGAGACCTCAATGGGATGCATCAAGAATTGGCATTGCCAATTCTGTAGCCGGGGAAGTTAAATATACTCAAGGTATTGTGCTACATCATCGTCACTGTGGGAAAGCTTGGAGCAATAACGCTCCCAATATTAGGAGCGTGTCAGAAACGGGACCCCCGGCCGGCCAATGCTCACGCCAAGGTCAGTCAGGGATCACCATTTCTAAGTCAGGGCAAGGGAGTTACACACCAAGATAACCCCTGCTCACCCTCTAGGTAACGTGACGCGAGCAACAAGGCTAATCTCGGAGGCGATGTGTAAAGCGTTTGCGCGCGCACCCCAGCGACAACACCCTAGGCCCACCACAAAGGAAACTCCACACAAGGTTATATCAAAAATAGCCTTTGTATTGTAATAATAAAACCCATTAGATAAGACACACACTTTACAATGTGCCAACAGGCATGGGCAAGATTTACAAGGGATTATGTACAGGACAGGGCCACCTGGACCACTGTCAGGGGTATGCACTTTTTAGAAATAATACTTGTAGGTATAACACTTAGCACATAAACATATAATGAATGTAGCACACAAAATAGTTACATGTAGCACACAACCAGGACTTCCTGGTAAAGGGTAAATACCTCCTACGCAACCCTAAAACTGTAGGAAAATCACGCAGGGAACTAGGACCTTATCATCAGGACCTATGGAAGGAAAACCATCACCTAAGCAAGTCACATTTAGCAAAGGGAAGGAAACCTAAAATAATCACCTAAGCAAGTCACTTTTAGCAAAGGGGAATAAACCATAAACAATTACCTAAGCAGGTCACTTTTAGCAAAGGTAATATCAAACAATCCTCTAAGCAGGTCACTTTTAGCAAAGGGGAATAAACCATAAACAATTACTTAAGCAGGTCACTTTTAGCAAAGGTAATAACAAACAATCCTCTAAGCAGGTCACTTTTAGCAAAGGGGAATAAAAACATAAAGAATCACCGAAGCAGGTCACTTTTAGCTAAGGTAATACATAAACAATCCTCTAAGCAGGTCACTTTTAGCAAAGGGGAATAAACCATAAACAATTACCTAAGCAGGTCACTTTTAGCAAAGGTAATAACAAACAATCCTCTAAGCAGGTCACTTTTAGCAAAGGGGAATAAAAACAAAGAATCACCTAAGCAGGTCACTTTTAGCAAAGGTAATACCATAAACAATCCTCTAAGCAGGTCACTTTTAGCAAAGGGGATAACATAAAGAACATGGCACATGAGGTATTAAAACACATTCAGAGGTGCAAGTAGAACATTTGCGCAGGAATCACATAAGCAGTAAATCATAAATTGCACAGGGTGCATGTAGCACAAGACGAGAACTGTCCCTCAGGCCAACTGGCCTCGCAAGGGCTGAAATACCCTGAGTCTCAATGTCAGGGAAGGCTGCGCAGGCAGCCAGAACACAAAGCCTAAACGTAGCAACTGTCCACTAAGTGCTGGACAGTTGTAAATACAGATGGGCAACGTTGGAGCCTCGTGGGCTCAAGAACAAGGAATGACGCCCCAGAGCCTCTCTGGGGCTCTAAAACAAATGTGGGCGCTGTGACCCTTCTCTGGGCTCTGAACAAAGATCTGCCCCCTCGAGCCTTGCAGGCTCGTAAATTCACTGTGGCGTGGAGCCTCACGGGGCTCGAAATACACAAATTGCCCCCAGGAGCCTCGGGGCTCCTAATCTAAATTGTAGGCTTCGTTGGAGTCCCTCACGGGGGACTCAGGATCAGGTAATGGCCCCAGAGCCTCAATCGGCTCTACACACTTGGGCCGCTCTCAGGGCCGTGCACTGCAGGGGAGGGGCGGGCACCGGCAATGGCCCCGACGCCCTCCTCCCTGCACTCGTCTTCCCGGCCCCACTCACCAGACCTCCTCGCAGTAGCGCGGGGCTCCTCTTCCCTTTGGGGAGCCTCGGGAACTCGGCCGGCTGCTTCCTTTCGCGCTGCTCGGCTGCGGGGCGGGACTTCTGGTTGGCCTCGAGGGGGCCGCGCTGTGATTGGCCGGTCGGCCCAATACTTCCGGGTCGCCGCGGGCAGCGCGGCGGCTCGTATCAGGCAGGCAGGCGGGCTCTCAGTATCCGAGGAGTGGGCTCCCTCGTGATAATTTAAATATCCAAGGACGGGGCAGATGCCGGGTGGGCACCGGCTGCACAAATTAAATATAAAGCGAGGTAGGCACTCGCTAAGCCGAAAATCGGCAAAATAAAACGGGCAGATGCCGGGTGGGCACCGGCTGCACAAAAAGCGCTCCCCAGCGCTTCAGGGACAAAATAAAGCGCTCACAGCGCTAGGGACCAAATAAAGCGCTCTCAAGCGCTAGGCAAGGGATTCCAGCGCTCCCCAGCGCTGAAGGACAGAGAGCAGCGCTCTCTAAGCACAAAGTCAAGCACAAAGTCTCTTAGGCAGGCAGGGGGGCAAGGCAGGGCCAGAGCCAGCTCACTGGGTCTCCAGGCAGGGAGACAAGCCAAGTGGCGGTCCTCCTGGCCCCAGCAACAGCAACAGCCCCCTCTGGCAAGGATCCTGGAAGAGAACAGAGAACAAATTGCAAGGGGACACAGCCCCTTCTTATACTACAAAATCCTTTGTTTCAGGGTGCAGGGTGGGGGGAAACCAGTTGCAGCTGGCTTGGGAGTACCCTTGATGGCCCAACCACCCCTTTCATTCACTGGGGAGGCTTGGGTCGTTAGACAAACCACAGGGGGGCGGAGCCAGCATTGTGTGGGAAAAAACCCAGCCCATCCAGGACACAGGTGCACTCCTCCCACACATCACTCATGCTGATCTCACACTCACCACCGGGCAGACCCATCCAGACTTCCTGGAGCCTGGCATGCCAGCCAGCTCCAGCCAATCACGCTCCAGCACACTTACTGCATACATACATCAATGTCCAGAAGTAGCACTCCCTTCTAGACACATACAAGCCGCACATACCATCGCGCAGCATTCATTCTCACGAATTCACACATACCAAACTCGAGCCTGCACTCCCCACACATCAGGAACTAACATGGACACACACATTCCCCATGCATTCCTATGGGAGGGCAGGCCAGCCATACTACACGCACGCACTTTACCCTGGGACACAGGGAAAAAGTGCGCAGAGACCCAAAAATCACTAACACTGGGTCTCAAATAAAAGCAAAAAGATTAGGGGTGAACCTGCCCTAAGGCCCAAGTCCAACACAACCCCCTTCCAGCCAAAACGCAGGGCAGACCAATCACCACCGTGATGGACTTCCCTGCTTGGGGCGATAAAACACGGACGCGGGCCCACAACTGCAGGGACACCCTCCTGTTTTACGCCACGGTGAACCCCTAGGGTTCCTTCTAAAACTACTGTAGGGACTAACTGGGCTACCCCACTGGTACTCTCCAGCTGCCCTCGGCCAGGACCAGGCCCTAGGCCACCCAGGTACCACTGGATCCTGCCTACTCACAAAGTGGGGGGTAGTAACCCCTGGCACATAATAGCCATTCTCCACCCTTCCTGTCTGCAGGACAGGGCTAGACTGCCACTGGTTCTCCAACCTAGGGTCTACAACCTCAGGCGGACCAGGAGTCTCAGGGAAGGCTCTCCTCCCCCTATCTCTTCTCCTAGGGTTCCTCCTCCTCCTGCGAGGGGTCCCCTCTAAACAACATTCTCCCAACCTAGGGTTTAACCCCTCAGGTTGCACCGGGGTCAGAGGTGGGCTCTCCCACCCTCCGCACCCCCTTCCAGAGTCCTGCTCCCTCCCAACCGGGGCGGTACCTCTGGCGAAAGAACTGGTCAGGACACTGATTACAGTAGTCCCACCCTTCAGGTCAGGCGGAGCCTGAACCTGGCCTTCCAACCTCCGGTCTAAAACCTTTGGTGGAACCAATGCCTGGCACTCCAGGACTTCTGGGGACTCACATACTATTCCCCAATCACTCTTTTTGCAGGACTCTTGTACTCTCCCCACAGGAGCGGTACGGCCAGACTCTAGAACCATAGAAGCTCCGCTTACAGATGCTCCAGGTCCTCTACACACTAGGAGATCTCCCTCAAGTGAACTAACAGGCAAGCCTAGGTTCCCATCCTGGTGTTCCCTAAAGAAACCATCCAGGCTCTGTGACAGGGCTTCGGGCGTCTGGAGACTCTCGGTCACACACTCACTCCTGCTCCACTGAGACAGGCAGTCAGCCCCTACACCCTCCTCACTAACCTGGGACCTAGCTGGGCTACTCTCACCCTCCTCCACCACGCTGGGCTGGAGGACACCTGACCTACTATTGTTGGAATCACTCACCAGTGACTCTAAAGAACCTCTCGCACTTTCCCAGCGGTCTGCTTCCTTTGCAAGCTCCCAAGGATCAAAGGTCAACCTCAACAGGTGTTGCCGCAACTCCGGCCGACAATGACTGAGCACCTGTTCCTTGAGAATAAGATAAAACAGTTTTTCAAAATCAGGTCCCGTGGGGACCTCTAACCACTCAATCAGTGCACACTGACAGTCCTCTGTAAACTCCTCCCAAGACTGGTGAGACAGTTTCCTACTGTCCCTGAACTGCAACCTATACTCCTCTTCTAGGGAAACAGGTACCATACTCGGGGAACTGGGAGTGGGACTGTCTACACTAACATTTAAATAGCTGCCACCACTGGACTCCACCCTCCCTGGGGAATCCAGAAAATCAAAATTGCACTCAGGGGATAACCTATCCTCTAGGGTTACCTTCTCCCTGAACAAGGCCCTTTCAGCCTCTAGCTTGGCGTGCTCCAACCTGAGCTGTGCCATCGCTAGCTGATGCTCCCGCTCTTCCCTCCTATCCAACCACTCCTCTGGGGACAGGACAAGGGATGGGGCGCTGGTACTGACACTGGACCCAGAAAGGGACTCCCTATCTATGGGGTCCTCACTATCTGCTGGTGCCCATTCACTGTCACTCTCATCCACTTCACATTCTTCAGGGCTCCCCACAGACTCACCACCCTCATGGCGTGCGGCCCGGGCCCTCTCTCTCTCACTGTGCTCAAGATCCCACTGACCCTTTTGCCATTGGATCAGGCTGTCCCTAAGCTGGGACTGAGTATCCGACTCACTCACCTCCATGCCTCCCTCTTCACAGAATCTGACCAGCTCTGACCTACTGTACCTAAAAAGACCACAGAGATCAAAAAGAGGCTCCATTTTGGCGGACGTTCTCAAGAAGAGTTTGACACAGGGAACCTGGGGGTCTGAGCTTACACAGGAGTACACAATTACAAAAAATTCAGCAATATTCCTATCTCAGAGAACTTGCACTCCTCTATCCAGTGTAACACACCCTCATTCACACACACCCCCCCTGGTAAGGCAGTTTCTACCACCCCTGATTTCTCAACCTGACCATAATGCGACACAGGTACCAATCTGGGAGCAGGGCGGGAAACAAGGTACTGGACACAAATCACAAAATGACACCTTTCAGGAGAAGCAATACTGATCTTCCCTAAAAAACAATAATCCCCAAAATGTGGTTATCTAAAATTGCAGAGTTTTGTAGTGTGGCCTGTCGCCACTGTGGTACAGCGCAAACGCAAGTCCAATCCGCACCGCTTGCCACCAATGTTAGAAACAGGACCCCCGGCCGGCCAATGCTCACGCCAAGGTCAGTCAGGGATCACCATTTCTAAGTCAGGGCAAGGGAGTTACACACCAAGATAACCCCTGCTCACCCTCTAGGTAACGTGACGCGAGCAACAAGGCTAATCTCGGAGGCGATGTGTAAAGCGTTTGCGCGCGCACCCAAGCGACAACACCCTAGGCCCACCACAAAGGAAACTCCACACAAGGTTATATCAAAAAGAGCCTTTGTATTGTAATAATAAAAACACATTAGATAAGACACACACTTTACAATGTGCCAACAGGCACGGGCAAGATTTACAAGGGATTATGTACAGGACAGGGCCACCTGGACCACTGTCAGGGGTATGCACTTTTTAGAAATAATACTTGTAGGTATAACACTTAGCACATAAACATATAATGAATGTAGCACACAAAATAGTTACATGTAGCACACAACCAGGACTTCCTGGTAAAGGGTAAATACCTCCTACGCAACCCTAAAACTGTAGGAAAATCACGCAGGGAACTAGGACCTTATCATCAGGACCTATGGAAGGAAAACCATCACCTAAGCAAGTCACATTTAGTAAAGGGAAGGAAACCTAAAATAATCACCTAAGCAAGTCACTTTTAGCAAAGGGGATTAAATCGTAAACAATTACCTAAGCAGGTCACTTTTAGCAAAGGTAATATCAAACAATCCTCTAAGCAGGTCACTTGTAGCAAAGGGGAATAAACCATAAACAATTACTTAAGCAGGTCACTTTTAGCAAAGGTAATAACAAACAATCCTCTAAGCAGGTCACTTTTAGCAAAGGGGAATAAAAACATAAAGAATCACCTAAGCAGGTCACTTTTAGCAAAGGTAATACATAAACAATCCTCTAAGCAGGTCATTTTTAGCAAAGGGGAATAAACCATAAACAATTACCTAAGCAGGTCACTTTTAGCAAAGGTAATAACAAACAATCCTCTAAGCAGGTCACTTTTAGCAAAGGGGAATAAAAACAAAGAATCACCTAAGCAGGTCACTTTTAGCAAAGGTAATAACATAAACAATCCTCTAAGCAGGTCACTTTTAGCAAAGGGGATAACATAAAGAACATGGCACATGAGGTATTAAAACACATTCAGAGGTGCAAGTAGAACATTTGCGCAGGAATCACATAAGCAGTAAATCATAAATTGCGCAGGGTGCATTTAGCACAAGACGAGAACTGTCCCTCAGGCCAACTGGCCTCGCAAGGGCTGAAATACCCTGAGTCTCAATGTCAGGGAAGGCTGCGCAGGTAGCCAGAACACAAAGCCTAAACGTAGCAACTGTCCACTAAGTGCTGGACAGTTGTAAATACAGATGGGCAACGTTGGAGCCTCGTGGGCTCAAGAACAAGGAATGGAGCCCCAGAGCCTCTCTGGGGCTCTAAAACAAATGTGGGCGCTGTGTGCCTTCTCTGGGCTCTGAACAAAGATCTGCCCCCTCGAGCCTTGCAGGCTCGTAAATTCACTGTGGCGTGGAGCCTCACGGGGCTCGAAATATACAAATTGCCCCCAGGAGCCTCGGGGCTCCTAATCTAAATTGTAGGCTTCGTTGGAGTCCCTCACGGGGGACTCGGGATCAGGTAATGGCCCCAGAGCCTCAATCGGCTCTACACACTTGGGCCGCTCTCAGGGCCGTGCACTGCAGGGGAGGGGTGGGCACCGGCAATGGCCCCGACGCCCTCCTCCCTGCACTCGTCTTCCCGGCCCCACTCACCAGACCTCCTCGCAGTAGCGCGGGGCTCCTCTTCCCTCAGGGAGCCTCGGGGACTCGGCCGGCTGCTTCCTTTGGCGCTGCTCGGCTGCGGGGCGGGCCGCGCTGTGATTGGCCGGTCGGCCCAATACTTTCGGGTCACCGCGGGCAGCGCAGCGGCTCGTATCAGGCAGGCAGGCGGGCTCTCAGTATCCGAGGAGTGGGCTCCCTCGTGATAAATTAAATATCCAAGGACGGGGCAGATGCCTGGTGGGCACCGGCTGCACAAATTAAATATAAAGCGAGGTAGGCACTCGCTAAGCCGAAAATCGGCAAAATAAGACGGGCAGATGCCGGGTGGGCACCGGCTGCACAAAAAGCGCTCCCCAGCGCTTCAGGGACAAAATAAAGCGCTCACAGCGCTAGGGACCAAATAAAGCGCTCTCAAGCGCTAGGCAAGGGATTCCAGCGCTCCCCAGCGCTGAAGGACAGAGAGCAGCGCTCTCTAAGCAAAAAGTCAAGCACAAAGTCTCTTAGGCAGGCAGGGGGGCAAGGCAGGGCCAGAGCCAGCTCACTGGGTCTCCAGGCAGGGAGACAAACCAAGTGGCGGTCCTCCTGGCCCCAGCAACAGCAACAGCCCCCTCTGGCAAGGATCCTGGAAGAGAACAGAGAACAAATTGCAAGGGGACACAGCCCCTTCTTATACTACAAAATCCTTTGTTTCGGGGTGCAGGGTGGGGGGAAACCAGTTGCAGCTGGCTTGGGAGTACCCTTGATGGCCCAACCACCCCTTTCATTCACTGGGGAGGCTTGGGTCGTTAGACAAACCACAGGGGGGCGGAGCCAGCATTGTGTGGGAAAAAACCCAGCCCATCCAGGACACAGGTGCACTCCTCCCACACATCACTCATGCTGATCTCACACTCACCACCGTGTCGTGTTTTGGCAGCTCCTGAGTTAGCGTTTAGCACAGCTACACGGTCTTTTCTGTTAACTTGACCAAAACAAACGGGGGCCATTTTGAATCTCTCTGACTTCCGTTTTCTATGAACACGCTGCCTCGTGGTCAGTGTGCCCTTTTGTCCTTTCTTGATATTCATGGTCCCTTATTCTGCTCGGCAACAGGCTATTTTTAGTACTGGTCAAGCGCACATGCGCATCATGCATTCACTGGTCACTCTTTAGGAATGTTGGTACTAACTGACCAGTGCTATTTAACTCCTCCCACCTGCTGGCTGTGTTCCAAAAATGACCTTATATGTACCTAAAATGTGTAACTTGTGACCGCCTATCTTTTTATTGCTATTAAACTGTATAAAAGAGGTCGCGCACCAATGTTCGATGTGCTACTTCTTACACTGCCGAAGGGTGCGGTAGGAATGTATCACCACCCCATGGGGTCTTAATAAACTTGTCTTTTACCTTTTCCAGTGTCCGTGCCAACTTCATATACTAAGGTGTTCCAGAGCTTAGCAGAATATGTAGGCCTGATTTGAACCCAACACCACAATTGGCGACCACGAAGGGACTCATCGGCGACTCGGATGCCCGAAGGAGAGGTCGTGACGAAGGTCAGGAAACTCGCCATGGACGCGTACGCTGCCACTGAGTGACCCGAGTCTTGGCACCCACGGTGTGTCTTTCCTTCCTTCCGATCTGACCTTCCAGGTGGCGCCGGTCTCCGACTGAGATTCTGATCTTGGATTGTCGTGATGTGCCGTTTTGGCTGATTTGACCACAGAACTTGGCAGTTATTGGCGACTTCTTCAAGCGTTTGATTCAACTGCGAAATGAGGCAACACGACTACGGGAGTTGGCAAAGTCGAAGAATTCGTCTGCGTCCGGAGCGACGGGGATATCCAAAGAATGCCCTATCTTTGAAACAGATAAGATCGCTGCGATTAATGTTAGACCTATGCGAGAAGCTGCGCCTTTATATGTCCCTCATAAAGGGGATGGCACAGATGATGATAAAAGATCCAAAGATGCGAAAGGGTATTTTGTATATAACTGGGTTTATACGCCTTGGAATAGAGCAGATGTTATGGCGCTTAAGAATGCTTTACCTGATCCCCGTAAAAATCCTGCGGCTTTTTATGAAAATGTTGAAAGTGCGATTTCTTCGTGTATTATGACGTTAGTTGATATTGACCTGTTTTTCGGGTTGATATTGCCTCCTGATATGTGGAGAGCGATTCGTAAGTTTGATGACCTCACGACTCTCGGGGCCACTTGGAAAGATCTTGTTCAGGCTGATTTAGATAGAGAACCAGCATGTAAGCCGTGTCAATTAATATTAGACCTTCCACAGGCCATACTAACAAAATTAAAGACTCTTGCTCCCGCTAAAAAGATTGATTGGACTATGTTAGCTTCTTGTACACAAAAAATGGATGAATCGGTTTCTGATTTTTTCTCTCGCTTCGAGGAAGCGTTCCATGATTACAGTGGTCAATCATTGACAGAAGATACAGGCAGGCACTTATTCGTTGATAAGTATGTGGCTAATCTCCTGCCGGAGATTGCGAAACGATTAAAAGCGAGTGAAAGTTCATGGACCACAGCAACCCCTGCTTCTTTATTGACTATGGCTCAATATTATGAACGACAGGAATTGGAGGCAAAAGAAAGTAGTGAAAAGAAGGCGAAGGATTTGAAGACGAAGGTAATGTTAGCTCAGGTTCAGGCTACGAGAGGAAACAATAGAGGAGGGCGAGGATCGTACAGTAATGCTCCTCCCCCTCGTTCTGACATTTCTGTGAATCAATGTGCATACTGCAAACAGTTTGGGCATTGGATTGCAGACTGTCCGGTGTTTCGAGAGCAGCGTAATTTGAGGGGACGAGGAAGTGGGAGGTCTAGAACTAATTATGGGGGGTCAAGAGGAGGCTATGGAACGACTGATCGAGGAGGTTATGGCACGAATGATCGCGGAGGATATGGAGCAAGGGGTCGTGGTCAGACAGATTATAATACGTTTGATAATCGTAATCAATATCAGATAAATGAGGGTGGTTCTGCTGAGCCACGGGATGAGCACTATGCATAGGATTGCGTAGGATGGGGTGTGGAATCAGTTGAGGTACCAGTTGATCAAAGGGGTCCATATATAGAAGCACATGTTCTGGGTTCTACTGATCAATTTCTGGTCGATACAGGAGCTACTCGTAGCGCCTTGTCCAAATACTTGGTTCCAAGGGCTCCCCTGTCTGGCGAGGTAATTACAGCTATAGGGTTCGATGGAACACCTACTTCTAGCCCACTGTCTCAACCAGTTGCATTTCATGTTGATAAATTTGCTGCCCCTTGTCCTTTTTTGTTGTCTCCAAATACACCAGATAATATTATGGGACTCGATATGTTAAAACACTTTCGAGCCACTATTCGCTGTGCCCCAGAAGGAGTGCGAGTTGTGTTGAATGAGAATTACCCAGAATTAGAGCGAGTGTGTTTTCTCCATGAATCTGAAGTACTGGCCTCCTTACCGAAAACGTTGTGGGCCACTTCCGATACGGATGTGGGGCGGATGATAATTCCTCCAGTACGTATTACTGTAAAGGAGGGAGTATCTCTACCACGTGTCCCACAATATAAGATTTCCCGAGAGGGTGAACTTGCTTTGATACACATTGTCAATGATTTGATTTCGGCAGGAGTAGTTGAGGAAGTCCCCTACAATGTTTGCAATAGCCCCATTTTACCGATCCTTAAAAGAGATACAGATGCTAAGGTTTACCGTTTCATTATTGATTTGAGGGAAATAAACAAGATGGTAGTGCCTCAATACCCGGTGGTGTCTGACATCACCACGTTGCTTACGTTGGTTCCATCGACGGCAACTACTTTTACAGTCATCGATTTGAAGAATGCTTTCTTTTCGATCCCTGTACATTCTGATAGTCGATATCTATTCGGCTTTACATTGAACAATAAATCGTACAGATTTTGTCGAGTTCCTCAAGGCTATACTGAAAGTCCTAGCATTTATAGTCAGGCATTAAAAAGACAGCTTGATTCCTTTGAATTACAAGATGGAGTGGCTCTTATTCAATATGTAGATGATATCTTACTTGCTGCAGACACGCCAGAACAATGTGAGAAGAGTACCTTTTCCTTGCTTTCCTTCCTGGCCAAACATAATCATAAAGTTTCGAAGAAAAAGCTGCAATATTGTAGACCAAAGGTGACCTACCTCGGTCATCTTTTGTCTAAGGAGGGCCGTGCATTGACACCAGATCGAATTCAAGCAATCCTAGACACTCTAGTTCCTCGCACCCAGAAGGATGTTCGTGCCTTTATAGGTTTGACGTCTTTTTGTAGGCAATGGATATTGGGTTTTTCACATATCGTTAAACCATTGTTGGCATTGTTGTCTAAAGATACACCGATCCCCATTGAATGGACGGATGAATGTCAGAATGCTTTTGAACAATTAAGACAAGTTCTTTGTTCTGCACCAGTGTTAGGTACACCTGATTACACGAAGATTTTTACATTGTATGTACACGAGAAGGATGGGTGCGCATTGTCAGTGTTAGTGCAGACACACGGAGACAAACAGAGGCCTTGTGCATACTTCTCGGCGGTACTCGACCCTGTGGCTCGAGGATTGCCTGGATGTTTTAGAGCAGTTGCAGCAACAGCAGTTGCGATACGACAAAGTGAGGGGATAGTTTTGTCACACAAATTGTTGGTGTTAGTTCCCCATGCGGTAGATGCGTTACTGAATCAAACGAAAACACAGCATCTAACCAGCACCCGTTTGACAGGATCTGAGCTAACATTGTTGGCGCCGCACATCACACTAAAACGATGTACGACACTGAATCCTGCTACTTTACTGCCGGATCCTGTTGCTGAGACTCAGAAGGAAGAACAACATGATTGTGTTTTTCTGACTGAGGAACAGACAAAGGGTCGTATCGATTTACAGGATACACCGTTTCCAGATGTAGATGGGGAACTGTGGGTTGATGGATCGTGCGTGAGGTTACCAGATGGTACGACTTCTGCAGCCTACGCGATCATGACACTTAAGACAGTTGTAGAAGCAGCACGAATACCCCAGAAATCGGCTCAAGCAGCTGAACTGATAGCCTTAACGAAAGCATGTGAGTTAAGTGCTGGACTATGTGTGAACATTTACACGGATAGTCGTTACGCTTTTGCAGTAGTGCATGATTTTGGCCTACTCTGGAAGGAACGAGGGTTTTTGACTTCACACGGAGTACACATCATGCATGGAGAATTGGTACGCGATCTCCTGAATGCACTGTTATGCCCAAAGAAAGTTGCAATAGTCAAGTGCAGTGCACACAAAAAGGTGACGGACAAAATAGGGCAAGGCAATGCTTTCGCAGATCGCATTGCGAGAGAGACCGCTATGCTGCAAAATAATTTCCCCATGTATGTGGTAGAGTCACAAGCCGAGCGGTGGCATGATGCTAGAGAAGAAATATTAGATATACAGAAGTCAGCATCTGAGGCAGAACTTATGAAATGGGCCACTGAAGGAGTATTGGATGATGAGGGTTGCTGGCGTAGTAAAGATATGGAGAGATGGAAACTACCCATGGCCTATTTACAAACAATGGTGCAAATGACACACGGGCTGGCACACATTGGAGCTCTCGCAATTACTAAATTGCTTACACGAGTTTGGGAAAATGCTGATATTGCAAGCACGGCTAAGAGAGTAGTACAGACTTGTCTGATATGTTTACAGCACAATCCTGGACAAGGGACTCATACTCCCAAAGGAGGGTTTGTTCCACCTACTGCACCATTCGAAGTACTGCAAATGGATTACATCCAGCTGGAGCGCTGTAATAATCTCAGGTATGTCCTAGTGGTGGTGTGCGCCTTCAGCAAATGGATTGAGGCTTACCCTACGAAAGACAATACAGCATTGACAACAGCTAAGGTGTTACTCAAAGAGTACTTCCCGCGCTATGGTGTTTGTAAACTTATGTGGAGTGATAATGGTCCTCATTTCATTGGGAAAGTAATGGAGTACATCCTGAAAGGATTGGGAATCAGACAACGATTCCACGCAGTCTTTCACCCACAATCAGCAGGTTTGGTCGAGAGATACAATGCAACTCTGAAACTGAAGCTAGCAAAGATAGTGGCATCCACATCTCTGAAATGGCCGGATGCTTTGCCTTTGGCATTGCTGTCCATTCGATCAGTCCCACATTCTCGATCTGGCCTCACACCCTATGAAGTGGTGTTTGGAAGGCCGATGAATATTTGGGGAATTCCAAAACCTCGTTTAATACATGATGTGCCTTGTATAATGATGAACGATTATTTGGCACGATTAACAAATGATTTCCTTTCTATTCATCAACAGGTTCGAGAGGCGCTCCCTGATAACTCCACTGGTGAGGCTCACGATCTCCGCCCTGGGGACCACGTGATGGTCAAAGTATTTGAGCGATCCAGCAGTTTGGAACCGAGATGGCATGGCCCTGAACAAGTGCTGCTGGCTACGCGAACTGCTGTGAGAGTCACCAACAAGAAGCGGTGGATACATTCAACGCACTGCCGACGTGTCTCTCCGGATCTGGTGAGCCCTGTGGTGCTATCCGACTACAGAAAGATTTTGGATACAGAAAAGAGCCCAGCTGTCACGCCTGATGAATTGGAGGGAGCCTTCCCGGACCACGTTGTTTCTGATAAAGTGAAGTACAATCTACGTCCCAGGAAATAAGATTCCCTTTTGTGTTTTTGAAACTGGTTGGTAACCGCTCTGAGGTTTGTGAAACGGAAGCCGGGAATATCAAGGGGGGGGTTCTACCCAGTGTAGCGACACCCGTCTTGAATCCCGGAGAACAAATCAACGGCAGCCTCGGTCCAGAACCATCGTTTTTATTTTTCCGCTTAGTGTTGCTTTTGAAGAATATTGTTTTGTGAACTATGGCATCTCCTTCGACACGAAAAGGGAGAATTCTTGGTGCTGTTTTTTTGTCTTGACCGTAGTGGTGATTGCAGTATTAGCTTGGACTATAGAACTATTGTTTCCTGTACGAGAACATTTGCTGCCCACCACTCCGAGTCCATCTGAACATTTTCATTTTACTTTGCCTTTTCACGAAGAAAGACATAGGCAGACTTATTTGAATAACAGCTTTATTCAGATTTTGCATCATACTCATAACATGACCAACATGTCCAATTGTTGGGTATGTGGAATGTTGCCCGGACATCAGAAGAAGGGAGGAACACCACTCATTCCTCTCCCGTTTTCTCATAATGGTTCTTGTCATGCTTGGTACACTCTTCTCTTCACCTTGCGATGGCCAACGAAAGGTGGACTACTTTTTCGATTGAATAAAATATGCTATAACGATAAAGAAGGCTATCCACATGCTGAAGGAACTAAATTTGAATGGGAAGAGTATCGTCCGGACAATGTTTCTACACCTCGTGTATATACGAATCAAAGATTTATAAATGTGACGAATTTGCATATGATAACAGTCATTGATACAAAAGCAGATTTGTGTATTAGAAATAAAGGTACAATCCCTGTAGGTCGCAGTGAATGTAATATTACACTTACCTTTGATACACCGATTGGAATTGCATTTGTAGCTTCACGTAACACATATTTCATTTGTGGAAATAAGGGATACCATCGTCTACCATTGGGATGGTTGGGAACATGTTATATAGCCTTTGTATTACCACCTGTGTTTATTGATCCTCCCATGTATCACAATGATTACGTTCTGTACCATGATTTCGTGCTGAACAGAGTTAAACGAACATTAGATCTTGATGAAATTGATCAGACTGATACCACCTTACAACAATATGTAGATTTCAACTTGGGGTTATTTTCATTTGTAGGAGCTGCACTGAATAGCAGGAAGATAAGGCGGCTTACACGTGTGGTGGAAGCTGTCGCCAATGAAACTGCCTCTGCTTTAGGGAATATTACTGAGGAATTGCAAATTACCAGAATTGTAGCGCTCCAGAATCGAATGGTTTTAGATGTGATACTAGCTGATAGGGGTGGAGCATGCCGCGTCATCGGGAGTAGTTGTTGTGTGTATGTGCCAGATAACTCACCTTCTGTGTATGATTCAATTACGAAATTACATAAGATAGCTGCTGAGATCCATCCAGAAAATGGAGCATGGACCTTTTCTGGGTGGTTCTGGACTCTGCTTACTACTTGGGGTTGGAAATTATTAACGATTCTCTGTGTCTTTCTTGGAGTACTATTTACCCTTTGTCTATGTATTCAATGCGGCCCTACGTTATGTTCTGTATGTATCACAGCCTGTATTCCGTCCAAACGAGCTATTGTTAAGCAAGAGAAACTGATCAACGACGAAGTATTGAAAATAATGGCTATTAACATTGATGATGAACATTCTGATTATGTTCCGTATGAGGTAGCTTTTGCCAAACGCTAAAAGGGCCGTCTGTCGTGTTTTGGCAGCTCCTGAGTTAGCGTTTAGCACAGCTGCACGGTCTTTTCTGTTAACTTGACCAAAACGAACGGGGGCCATTTTGAATCTCTCTGACTTCCGTTTTCTATGAACACGCTGCCTCGTGGTCAGTGTGCCCTTTTGTCCTTTCTTGATATTCATGGTCCCTTATTCTGCTCGGCAACAGGCTATTTTTAGTACTGGTCAAGCGCACATGCGCATCATGCATTCACTGGTCACTCTTTAGGAATGTTGGTACTAACTGACCAGTGCTATTTAACTCCTCCCACCTGCTGGCTGTGTTCCAAAAATGACCTTATATGTACCTAAAATGTGTAACTTGTGACCGCCTATCTTTTTATTGCTATTAAACTGTATAAAAGAGGTCGCGCACCAATGTTCGATGTGCTACTTCTTACACTGCCGAAGGGTGCGGTAGGAATGTATCACCACCCCATGGGGTCTTAATAAACTTGTCTTTTACCTTTTCCAGTGTCCGTGCCAACTTCTATACTAAGGTGTTCGAGAGCTTAGCAGAATATGTAGGCCTGATTTGAACCCAACACCACAACCGGGCAGACCATCCAGACTTCCTGGAGCCTGCATGCCAGCCAGCTCCAGCCAATCACGCTCCAGCACCCTTACTGCACACATACATCAATGTCCAGAAGTAGCACTCCCTTCTAGACACATACAAGCCGCACATACCATCGCGCAGCATTCATTCTCACGAATTCACACATACCAAACTCGAGCCTGCACTCCCCACACATCAGGAACTAACATGGACACACACATTCCCCATGCATTCCTATGGGAAGGCAGGCTAGCCATACTACACGCACTCACTTTACCCTGGGACACAGGGAAAAAGTGCGCAGAGACCCAAAAATCACTAACACTGGGTCACAAATAAAAGCAAAAAGATTAGGGGTGAACCTGCCCTAAGGCCCAAGTCCAACAGAGCGAAACTGTTCGTTGATTTTAGTTTGATCCTTCAGGTTCGTGTCCTCATCGTCAATCAGTTCAGTAATGCACCCAGAGTCCATACGGTGGCGAGCCAATGCCGCTAGCACCCAACCCGGTCGGTCAGCCTCTCCGTAAAATCTGGCTGAAGCATACTTGCCCATATGCTTTTAATCAGGTAGCCAGGGATGCCAATGTAAAGTGCATTGGCATAATCCAGCCGTGACAGGATGAGGGCACAGTTTCTCTAGCTGCTTGAGGCAGGAGAGGAAAGAATTTTCTTAAAGTCTTGAGAAGGCCAAAGCAGGTACCGGCCAGCTTTGTGATGTGAAAAGAGAAAGAAAGACTCTCATCAAACCAAACCCCTAAGTTCCTCACTGGCTTTCCTTCAGAGGAGGACGGGGGAAAATCAGGTAGCCATAGAGCTTCCCGGAACATGGGAGGGAATTTTCCAAACAGTAAAATCTCTGATTTCTCCTCGTTGCATTTTAGTTAAGCAGCCGCAAGCCACTTAAAAATGCAAGAAAGACAGTGATGAACTGCAGCAACAGACTTGTCATCACTGTCCCGGGTAAAGAGCAGCTGTGTCATGGGCGTAGGCCATCACCTTAGCTCCCAAACTCTCAGCCAGATAGACCAGGGGGTTACATAAATGTTAAAATTAAGGGGACTGAGGGAGGACCCCTGGGGGACTCCCATCGTCACAACCTGATGAAGAAAGGCAGATGGAGATAGCCAGATCTGCTGGGCCCGTCCCTGAAGAAAGGACCTGAGCCAATTCCAGGACATCCCCAACACACCTATCCTGGCCAGACGTGAGAGGAGAAAAGAGTGAGGGACCATGTTGAACACCACTGAGAGGTCAAGCAAAATCAATGCTGCCCTCTCGCCAGCGTCCAAGCACTCCTGGATGGCCTCCACCACCTCCACCAGCACAGATTCCGTGCTATGAGCTGCTCTGACCCTGACTGAGTGGGATGCAGCAGACCCTCTCTTTCAACAAACTCCGTGAGTTGTTTGGTGACAACCTTCTCACACAGCTTGGCCAGACCAGGTAATTGAGAGATAGGCCTGTAGTTCCCTGCAAGTGTCTAAAGAAGGCTTTTTTATGAGTGGTAAGATCTTGGCCTGTTTCGAGGATGCAGGGATGCTAGCTGTGTAGAGGGACAGATTGACAATGCTATTCACCTCTGGATTGATCTTCTCGGCTGCTGCTGCTTGCGACCTGGCCAGGCAAGGATCAGAAGGTGAGCCAGACTTTAGGCTCTTCAGGATTTTGAGAGAATCAGCCAAGTTCTCTGGAAAAAAGGCATCCAGACAGTGTATAGTACCCACCGGAAGAGGCGAGGACATTGCCTCAATCTCATTAACACCTGGTAAAAAAGTTGCCTGAATCGTGCAGATTTTGTCCAAAGAAATGTAGAAAGAGTCTCGCACCAGGCGACTGAAGATGGAGATGCACTAGCCTGGGCTTTGAGTTGCTCACGCAGTTTGGGGTCGTTTCTGAGAGACAGTTGAGACTCCAGATCAGTAAGATGGGTCTCCAGTACAGCAAGACAACCTCGAATGGATTGGGGAACACCAGCATGTTTGCTAATGGTAACACCTCTTATGTAGATCCTAAACGCCTCTCAGACCACGGCGAAGGAGTCAACTGATCCCACATTAATAACAAAGAACTCAGAGATCGTGTCATGCAACTCAGAGTTGAAGACTGAGTCCAATAATGAAAAATGGAGGAGGAGAATGTGGTGGCACCAAAATAGTTAACGTAATAGGCGAGTGATCTGAGAATGAACGGGCCAGGATCAAACAGTCTTGAACTTTAGGTAACAAAGTCTGTGAGATTAACCAATAGTCTATGCGCGTATGTGTATCATGTTGCACCAAACAGTGTGTGTAACCGCCTCATATGCTGAGTGGGATCTCCATACATCAGCCAGTTGCATCTGCAAAGCGATATCTGTTATTTCCTTTGCTGAGGCGGACAAGGGATGAGTGGGATCCTTTGAGGGGTCGAGAGACATGTCCAGTATACAATTAAAATCCCCCCAGAACACCGGCAAGGATTGGTGATCCTTGAGTAATGTAAAAAGGGACTGATAGAACCCTGGATCATCAAAGTTCGGGCCATAGGAGTTGACAATTAAAAAAAGTCCCACTCAGGACTATAACACCTAGACACAACATATCTGCCCGCCAGGTCCATTTCACATTGTTCCAATTTGAGACCCGCTTTGGGTTGAGCCATGTCAGCACCCTTCCAGAATGGGAAGTGAAGCAAGCGGCGTGAAAGGCACCGGCTAACCTGCTACCTGTGAGTAGTGCGCACCCGAGATGCAGGTGCGTCTCCTGAAGTAAGGCCATATCAATCTCCTTACGTTTCAGGTAGGCAAATATTTTTCGCACCTTATGGTGGTCATTTAACCCCCAAACATTCCATGTCATGAGATTCAGTCATTTAACCTGGCCTCTGCCAGTGGTGAATTCTGTCATGTAATACGAAATTGCAAGTGGTGTAGCCTCCCTCGGGAGCCCCACATCCCACCCCGCCCAGCATAGATAGAAAATGACATGTGATCGGTGAAAAAAAAAATTATAAACATGAAGAACATTCCCACACCCTCACATGCCCTGCATGCCCCAACTTTGCAAAGGCGAGTATCAGCCCTCCCAAATACTACAAAAGCAAACAACCATGACGCAAATGAGGAAACACAGCGGGTAACGCAATGGGGTGGATGTTACCCAACAATACAAACAAATCCAGCACTCTGCCACACCAACGAATACCAGTCAGAAAGCTTCATATAAAGTGGCACGTATCAGTGAGGAATAACTAAGCAGCAGCCGCATATGTGCCATGCTGATACCAGAATGCTATAGGGGCTCGTCCCCCATGTGTATCCATTCAACCCCGCACCCCCCAAACCAAAGGGAGGAGAGGAGGGGAACAAAAGAGAAGATGCATGCCCTGTGCAACCACATGATACCGCGGCCAGCCCGACCAACCACCCGTCCCACCAACCACCATGATATCATGCATGTACCCCTATAACATTATATAACAACTACAATGAGTACATCAAATCAGCAACCCACTTGTGATAATCGTACGCCCCATCAGTCATTGTCATCAAGTCCTCCATTACCACCAGCTGCAGCAGAGGTGTCGATCTGCCCTTTCCCACACTTGCCAGCTCTTTCCCAATCATTAAGCGCTTTCTGTAGGGACTGGGGTCAGAGTAAATTTGCCTTCAAACATGACCTTGAGTCGTGCCGGGTATAACATAGCATTCTCTATCTGCTGCTCACGCAGTTTGCGTTTTAGGGGAATAAACTGCTGTATGACCTCTTGCACTTTCAGGGTGAAGTCCGGGAACAGAAAGAGGGAGGCCCCTTATATTTTAAAGTGCCAAGTTCACTTGCCTTATGCAGCGCAGTATCCCTGTCTCGGTAATTTAAAGGTTTTGCAATTTTTGGCAATTATGGACCGTGGCGGGGCTCCAGGTTGAGGACGAGGGCCAAGTGAGCAATGGGCCCTCTCCGCGACAAATAGATGAGAGAAAGTGTCAGCTCCCAACAGAGCTGTGAGCAATGTTTCTACAAAGGACTCCATATTACTCGTAGCCGTAGACTCTGCAAGGCCCGTAATACGGAGGTTGGTGCGCCGTGACCGGGCCTCCAACTCCTCAGCTCTGTTCTGCAAGGTAGTTAATGCTCGTTCCACACGTTTCTGGGCACTGCTGGAATCGGACTGGGCCTCCTCATCCTCTGTGATGCGGCGCTCCGCCATATCTATACGCTCAGAGTGATTATCAACTCTCTCTGACATCCTATCCATCCTGTGGGCTAGCGTACCAATTTTCGAATCAATGGCAGTCAGACCCTTGTTCATGGTTGCAATAATCTGTTTGATGTCACCTCCCGGGTCTTCAGAAGGGTTATCCAACTTGGACAGCACGTTGTCTGCCGCCTCTTCTCAGCGCAGGTATTTGCGCTGCTCAAAGTTGAGCTTGGGTTGAGATTTGTCAGGCTTCCTCATCTCAATAACCACAGGACAATGGACCCCATAGGAATACGCTCTCTGGGTCTAACTGGGAGAGTTCAGCAAGCGGTAAGAGGAACCAGTGGTTTTGGGCTGTTGGCAGCAAAAGTGGCTAAACTCAGCAGGAGGCAGATCGCCGCTACTCCATCCAGACCACGAGCAGCCCACCGGTCGTCCAAACTCCAAAGGGGGGCCACCCAGCGTGTCCAACAGCTCAAGGAGGATGGTGGCAGCAGGATTGCACTAGGCACCACCTGCAGGTAGTACACTCCAGTTGGGGGCAGTGAGTCAGGACACAAAGTCACAGGCCAACGAGGCCGGGAGCAGGCCCCAAGCGGCGTGCCACAGCCCACAGCTAGCTCCTCACCCTACTGGGCTCCGGCCTGCCACTCACACCGCACATTGCCTCTGGGTGTGGGGACCATGAAGTAGCACCCCACGACCAAGATACAGTGCCAGGATCCAGCAGTCGAGTTGAACTGCGAGAGAGGCCCCGCCGACCCCGGGGACATAAACCGCAGTCGCGTCTCTCCTGTCTCACGATTACACAGACAGTAGGGCTCACCGGATTGTCTGCAGCGCAGAGAACCCACAGCAAGGGCCGACAGGGAATCTGTTGGCTCTGCTTTGTCACCAGCAGCCACAGCCCCTCACCACTATAGGCACAGCCGCTCTCCTCCCAGATCCATGCCCTGTCGGCAGCAGGGGCCTACCACGGAGACCGCGGCACCAAGGCACCCCAGCAGCCCACAAGGCAGGGCCGGGGACTTGCAGCTGGATTCAGCCACTGTAGGGTGCCCGCCAGGTTGGATGCTCTGACCGCAGCTGCGGCAAGCAGTGCCCGTGTCAGTCTACGCCAACGCCAGCACGGCAAGTAGGCCTCACCTCGCCGCAATCCTCGACGGCCAAATTGTCAGCCCCGCTCTAGGAATTAGGAGCTTTAAGTACAGCCCCAGCCTCGGCAGATCAACAGGGTTATAGATCCATCACCCCCACGTAAGATTGGACCAGATGAAACCTCACATTTTTCCAGATAGAGACGGTGTGTGGCGGAGCTCTATTGCAAAGCGGCTATCTTCAGGCCAGGCAAGCTCCGCCCCCCATTTTCCTCACATTTATGTGCTGGAAAGTTCTGGAAACTGCGTGGATCCACAAAATTCCACCCACCCCACTTCCCCAAAGTCTTCAGAGAGAAATGGTACCTCACTTGTGTGGGCAGGCCTAGTGCCCACGACAGGAAACGCACCCAAACACAATGTGGACACACCACATTTTCACAGAGAGAATGGACAATTTTTTTGCAAAGTGCCTAGCTGTAGATTTTGAACCCTAACTCTGCCTGCACCTATGGAAACCTAGTAAATCAATAAAGAAAATTAAACTAGACACTAGGTAGAATCCAGGATGGGGTGACTTGACTTGCTCTCACCAGGTTCTGTTACCCAGAATCCCTTGCAAACCTCAAAATTTGTCAAAAAAATACATTTTTATTACATTTCTGCAGTAGAAAGTTCTGGAATTTACGTGAATCCACAAAATTCTACCCACCCCACATTCCAAAAAGTTTTCCGAGAAAAATTGTACCTCAATTGTGTGGGTAGGCATAGTGCCCGTGACACGAAACGGCCCAAAACACAACGTGGACACACCACATTCTCCAGTGAAAACGGACACATTTCTTGCAAAGTGCCTAACCGTAGATTATGAACCCTAGCTCTGCCGGCACCTCGGGAAACCTAGCAAACCTATAAATATTTTTAAACTAGACACCCAGAGGAAACCAGGATGGGGTGACTTGTCTTGCTCTCACCAGGTTCTGTTTCCCTGAATCCCTTGCAAACTTCAGAATTTGTCCCAAAAACACATTTTCCTCACATTTCTGTAGGAGAAAATTCTGGAATCTGCGTGGATCCACAAAATTCCACCCACCCGGCATTCACCAAAGTCTTCCGAGAAAAATGGTACCTCACTTGTGTGGGTAGGCCTAGTTTCCGCGACAGGAAATGGTCAAAACACAATGTGGACACACCACATTTTCACAGTGAAATCGGACCCTTTTTTTGCAAATTGCTGAGCTGTAGATTTTGAACCCTAGCTCTGCTGGCACCTAGGGAAACCTAGCAAACCTATAAATGTTTTAAAACTAGACACTCGGGGGAGTCCATCAAGGTATGGCTTGCGTGGTTCCCTCAACATTTCCCTACCCAGAATCCCTGCGAACCTCAAATGTAGCTGAAAAAAAAATCACTTTTTCCTCAAATTTCTGTGTGGGGAAGCTCTGGAATCTGCGTGGATCCACAAATTTCCTTCTACACAGCATTCCCCCAGATCTCCTGATAGAAATTGTACCTCACTTGTTGGGGTGGGTCAACTACCCGCCACAGGCAAGGGCCCAAAACATATTGCGAAGAAATAAAACTGATCTATCATAAAACAACCTTGTTTTTGCCAAGGGGGTAACCTAGCTTTTTGGCCCTGGGCTCGGCAGTCACTTAGGGAAACCTACCAAACCCACACATGTCTGAAAACGAAAGACCCAGGGGAGTCTAGTAAGGTATGGCTTGCAGGGATCACCCAAAATTTCCCTACACAGAATCCCCTGCAAACCTCAAATGTTATTGAAAAAATAATTTTTTTTCTCACATTTTGGTGTGGGAAAATTAAAAGATCAACTCGCAGACACAAATTTCCTACCACCCAGCGTTCCCCCAGGTCTACCGATAAAAATGGTACCTCACTTGTGTGGGTAGGCATAGTGGCTGCAACAGGAAATGGCCCAAATCGTATTGTGGAGACTTCAGAATTACCTATAACAAAGCTACCTGGTTTACAGGGGGCATCTGGGGTTTTGGCCAGGGCTCGCCGCCATCTCGGGAAACCTACCAAACCCACACATTTCTGAAAATTAGACACACTGGGTAGTCAAATAATGAATGGCTTGTGTGGATCCAACAAAGTTTCCCTACCAAGAATCCCCTGCAAACCTCAAATTTAGATGAAAAAAACAAATTTTCCACATATTTTTGTGTGGAATCACCATGGTGACACAAATGTCCTACCCCACAGTGTTCTCCTTAGTGTCCCAAGTAAAATGATACCTCACGTGTGTAGGTGTACAATGCAGAATTGGCTAAAAACATATTTTAAAAAAATGTAGCACTTAGAATGCTCTGTATTATACCCTTATTTCCTATTTTATGGGCTCTTTCCAGTCACAGGACGTTGCCCCACCTACACAAGTGAGGTATCATTTTCCTTGGGCGATTGAGGGGAACACTGTGGGGTAGGACATTTGTGCCGACACAGTGATTCCACCCAAAAATATGTGGAAAATGTGTTTTTTCCAGCTAAATGGGAGGGTTGCAGGGGATTCTGGGTAGGAAAACGTTGGGGGATCCACGCAAGCCATACCTCGTTGGACTCCCCTGGGTGCCTAGTTTTCAGAATTGTGTGGGTTTGATAGTTTCCCAAGATGGCCACCGAGCTCGGGGCCAAAAATCCAGGTGACCCCTCTTGCAAAAACCAGATTGTTTTGTGATCGGTAATTTTTATGTCTTGTCTCCTCAATATGTTTTGGACCCTTGCCTGTCGCAGATACTTGACCCACCCATGCGAGTGAGGTATTATTTTTATCAGGAGACCTGAGGGAACGCTGGGTGATATGACATTTGTGGATCCATGTAGATTCTAGAACCTTACCACACAGAACTTTGAGAAAAAAGATTATTTCTGCTAAATATGAGGATTGCATGGCTTACTGGGTAGGACAACGTTTGGGGACCCACGCAAGCCATACCTTAATGGACTCCCCCAGGTGTCTAGTTTTCAGAAATGTGTGAGTTTTGTAGGTTTCCTAAGGTGGCTGCTGAGCCCGGGGCCTAAAACCCAGGTGACTCCCCTTGCAAAACCAGGTTGTTTTGTGATAGGTCATTTTGATGTCTCCTCAATATGTTTTGGGCCCTTGCCTGTTGTGGGTACCTGTTCCACCCAAGCGAGTGAGGTATCATTTTTATCGAGAGACCTGGGGGAATGCTAGGTTGTAGGAAATTTGTGGATCCACGAAGATTTCAGAATTTTCCCACACAGAAATCTGAGAAAAAAGTGATTTCTTTCAGCAAGATTTGAGGTTTGCAGGGCATTCTGGGTAGGAAAATATTGGGGGAACCATGCCAATCATACCTCTCTGACTCCCCCGGTTGTCTAGTTTTCAGAAATGCATAGGTTTGGTAGTTTCCCAAGAGTGCCGCTGAGCCAGAGGACAAAAACCCAGGTGACCCCCCTTGCAACACCATGCTGTTTTGTGATAGGTAATTTTGATGTCTCCTCATTAAGTTTTGGGCCCTTGCCTGTCATGGGTACTTGACCCACCAACGCAAGTGAGGTACCAATTTTATTGGGAGACCTGGGGGAATGCTGTTTGGTAGGAAATATGTGGATCCACATAGATTCCAAAACTTTCCCACACAGAAATTTGAGAAAATAGTGCTTTTTCAGCTAATTTTGAGGTTTGCAGGGCATTTTGGGTAGGAAAATATTAGGGGACCCATGCAAGCTATACCTTCCTGGACTCCCCTGGAGGTATAGTTTTCAGAAATGTGTGGGTTTTGTGAGCTTCCTAAGATGGCCGCCAAGCCCGGGGCCAAGAACCCAGGTGACTCCCCTAGCAAAACCAGGTTGTTTTGTGTTTGTGATAGGTCATTTTGATATCTCCCCACTTGGTTTTGGGTCCTTTCCTGTCGCGGGTACTTAATCAACCCACGCAAGTGAGGTACCATTTCTATTGGGAGATCTGGGGAAACGCTGGGTGGTAGATAATTTGTGGATCCACGTAGATTCCAGAACTTTCCCACACAGAAATTTGAGAAAAAAAGTTATTTTTTCAGCTAAATTTGAGGTTTGCAGGGCATTCTGGATAGAAAAACATTGGGGGTCCATGCAAATCATACCTCGATGGACTCCCCAGGGTGTCTAGTTTTCAGAAATGTGTAAGTTTGGTAGTTTTCCTAGATGTCCGCTGAGCCCGAGGCCAAAAACCCAGGTGACTCCCCCTTGCAAAATCGTGTTGTTTTGTGATAGGTAATTTTGATGTCTCCTCAATAAGATTTGGGCCCTTGCCTGTCGTGGGTACTTGACCCACCCACGCAAGTGAGCTATTATTTTTATTGGGAGACCTGGGTGAATGCTGGTTGGTAGGGAAATTGTGGATCCACATAGATTCCAAAACTTTCCCACACAGAAATGTGAGCATGATTTTTTCAGCTAATTTTGAGGTTTCCAGGGCATTCTGGGTAGGAAAACGATGGGGGACCCATGCAAACCATACCTTCCTGGACTCCCCTGGGTGTCTAGTTTTTATAAATATGTGGGTTTGGTAGGTTTCCCAAGATGGCTGCCGAGCCGGGGCCCAAAACCCAGGTGACTCCCCTTGCAAAACCAGGTTGTTTTGTGATAGGTCATTTTGATGTCTCATCAATACGTTTTGGGCACTTGCCTGTTACGGGTACTTGACCCACCCATGCGAGTGAAGTTCCATTTTTATCGGGAGACCTGGGGGAATGCTAGGTGGGAGGAAATTTGTGGCTCCACGCAGATTCCAGAACTTTCCCACGCAGACATTTGAGAAAAAAGTGATTTTTTCAGCTAAATTTGAAGTTTGCAGGGCATTTTCGGTAGGAAAACGTTGAGGAATCCATGCAAGTTATACCTCGCTGGACTCCTCGGGTGTCCAGTTTTCAGAAATGTGTGGGTTTGATAGTTTCCCAAGATGGCCTGAGCCTGAGGCCAAAAACCCAGGTGACCTTCCTTGCAAAACAGAGTTGTTTTGTGATAGGTAATTTTGATGTCTCCTCAATATGTTTTTGGCCAGTGCCTGTCACGGGTACTTGACCCACCAATGCGACTGAGGTATCATTTTTATTGAGAGACCTGGAGGAATGCATTGTGGTAGGAAATTTGTGGAACCACATAGATTCCAGAACTTTCCCACAAGAAATTTGAGAAAAAAATTGATTATTTCAGTTAAATTTGAGGTTTGCCAGGCATTCTGGGTAAAAAAACGTTGGGGGACCCACACAAGTGATACCTATCTGGACTTCCCCAGGTGTATAGTTTTCAGAAAGGTAGGGGTTTGGTAGGTTTCCCAAGATGGCCGCCGAGCCCGGGCTAAAAACCCAGGTGACTCCCCTTGCAAAACCAGGTTGTTTTGTGATAGGTCATTTTGATATCTCCTCAATATGTTTTGGGCCCTTGCCTGTCACGGGTACTTGACCCATGCGAGTGAGGTACCATTTTTATTGGGAGACCTGGGGGAACGCGCTGGGTGGTAGTAAATTTGTGGGTCCACGTAGATAACAGATCTTTCCCAAACAGAAATTTGAGAAAAAAGTGTTTTTTTCAGCAAAATTTGAGCTTTGCAGTGGATTCTGGGAAACTGAAATTTGCCTAAAGTTCATTTCAGTTTCGGTTTCTATGAAATGACGTCAGCGCGACATACACGCTGATCGTCATTTCACAGAAACGGGGGGGGCTCGGGAGCTGGGGAAGCTCTTCCCCAGCTCCTGAGGCTTTAGGGGAGAAAAAGAAATCCCTCTGGTGCCATGTGCCATGAAGGCCGGTAGCCGCCCTGCGCACACAGGCGCTGTTGCGCACGAGGGCTCCCGGCCATCCTGCGCATAGAAGGGGTTAAATATTGACTTGTAAAATCTCATAAACCTGTCTCCCAACTTGATGCCAAAAAAAAACAGAGGGGCTGATTTTGAGTATGGTGGGCTAAGGCTACTCTCTCTGGTTGGCAGAGGACATTGTCCCTAAAATACAAAGGGAACTCCACCCACCATATTTAAAGTTGTCTGCCAGTCTTGTTTTAAAAGGTACGCATACACTCACCTACAACCATAGGCTAGTTAGGTAGATGGTAAGGAGTAGGGATGTGTGAGGTTGGGAATCAGAGGTAAGAGGGGCTTGCAATGTGAGGGAGGTGAGCACAAGGTAGCAGAGAGAAGGGGTTAACTACTAAAGGGATACTGGGTGGACCAGTCTCTACTACACAGCTGCATCCTATTGCAGGCGTGTCTGGTCTCTAGGCTGACCAGTGCTGCCTTTTGAGGCCAAGAAAGTTTTGTATGGTCTTTTTAGGCAGGTTCACTTCCTCTGTAAAAGTCTGAAGGCTTGGAGGTATTTTTGGCACAAGAGTTTGCAAACATTTTGTGAGAGGAAGCTCAGGTACGGCCCCCACATTTTGTTGAAATGTTGCAGTTATTTATCTATTGTTGCAGTAAATTTCTTCATTGCTATTAAATCAGAAGTCTGTGAAGCCAATTAATGTGGTTCAGCAGTGATAGTCTTTTTAGTGGCACAGAGTGACATGGTAATTGCCTTCCATTTGATGGAGTAAAGTGGGTAGGTCCATGCGTTGGGGAGTCCTAATATGATATAGCTGGGAAAAGCAGGGATATCTGTTCATATGATTTCTTTAATGTTTCTCAATACCTCATTGTAATGTGTCTTGAGTTTGGGGCAGAACCAGAGGAGGTGGGACAAAGTGTCATCATGCCTGCAGTTGTGCCAGCAAACCTTTTCACTCCCATGCTTCCATTTCGCTAATCTCATTATAGTGTAGTACCAGTAGGATGTAACTTTCAGCACTGACTGTTTGTCCGGAGTACTGAGGGAGGATGCTTGTGCACTGTGTAGGATATCAGTCCACACTTTAGGCATGTATAGGCGGTCCTATTCGCCCTCCTATTGTGTTTGTTCTAGGGATTTACCACTGTCAGTTGCTTTATTCTGAAATGCATATATAGTAGATAGAGGACTTTTGTTAACCGTTTTGGTAATTTGACATTTTTGAAGGGCCAAGGGGGTCTGCTAGCTGAGTCTTGGGCGAGAGGTTGGGTAACCCAGTGCTTAACAGGTACTTGGTGCCAGCTTTCCCCAGTTGGAAGCTTCTAATTGGTCTGTACTTGCTGAAAAGAGTCCTGTGTGGTCGAAAAAGTCTCAACACGGTTTGCATTGTGCTAACTACCTGGCTTGGTAAGTGGTGCCTGTCTGGGCAGAGAGAAACTCTGGGTTGCCTATAATATGTTTTTTATTTCTTTTTAAGTTTTTTATTGTACCTTGCCTGGTTTTGCCTGGCAATGAGTGGAGAAGTGTGGCTCACTGGTTAGAGGAGGCACCTGGAAGCAGAGGTCAGCCCGGGACCAGGGTTCAATTCCCGGCTCGGCGGGGTCTTGAGTCCTGGACTCGTCCATGGACTCGACAATTCTCGCTCCGGTGCCTACTCGATTTACGGGTTCACACTCTGCGACTCTGGGCAATAGCTTGCTTAATCTCCACAACGGCCCCTCGTGGCGGGATGCCTGGCTTTCGCCTTGCGGATACCCTGCCGGGGTTATCT
The DNA here is from genome assembly GCF_964261635.1 of Lissotriton helveticus. Taxonomy (NCBI): domain Eukaryota; kingdom Metazoa; phylum Chordata; class Amphibia; order Caudata; family Salamandridae; genus Lissotriton; species Lissotriton helveticus. The sequence continues at coordinate 146,678,106 of NC_136072.1, read as the reverse complement.
CACAGGGGAATACCAGGACGGGTTCCCAAAGCAAGCGCTTAGAAACCGCTCGGTGATTTGCGCTATATAAATTCCTGTACAATGAAGAACATAAAAAAAAACATAAAATACCCCAGTTTAAACTATGCAGACAGTTGGATGGTTAACCTCTGATGAGCTTTACCTAGTTTGGCAGTCAGGGGAGAATGTCAACAACTGATTTTGAGATGCTCCAACTTCTATATACTTAGGCTCTCACTGCGATGTCGGGCGAAATTTCGTGCACCCGACACCGTATCGGTGAGGGAGCTGCCAGACCATAGGTTGGCGGGTCCACACACTGAATTAGGTTGAGAACGCACATTGTGCAGTAACAATCTTTCATTTTAAAATGGGTGCTAGTGCAGCTGTCCAGAATACGTTTTTGCACATCCCTGCACCATGTGAAAGGCACCTTACGGTGCCTGACACACAGTATAGGGATGTAAAGGAGGGCACCATAGGTGCCCCCCAGGGCCTCAAGTGGAGGAACCGGGTAGAAGGGGGCCCTGCTAGGGGCCCTTAAAGTCTTTATCCAACAGCCTTTCCTTGTCGGAAAGACCGGCATGGGAAGCCTGTCCCGAACAGACAACCTAATCCTGACTGCAGGAACGCTGTTTTAAGGGATTATGAGCATGTTTCGACTGGCTGATGGACTCTTGGAGCCAGTTGGAACCCAGTTGGATTCCCCAGCCGGTTTACACTCAGACTGCCGACATTAGAAATCCGTCGGAATGTAAACCTACCATGTCGATCAGTAAGCCTCCGACGGGCAGTCGCAGGCATATGGACCAACATCGTAATTAGGCCCTTAGTGTCTGCCTGCCTCTGGCAACCATGAATTTGGTGCAGAGGGTACTCCATCGCTACAGCGATGGAGTACCCTTCTTGACCAAAATCTAAATAAGTACCAGTGTAGATACTTTTAGCACTGGGAAGGTATCTTCAGGGTAGCTGTAAGAAAGCTTAAGTGCATGCATTCTTCATTTTATGAACAAGAAACCTGTAAATCCAATACAGTGTTACTAATCATCTCTAGCCTGCCATAAGGACAAATGTAATTGCTTACCAAACAAGAAATCCTTAAAGCAACCAATACAATGCCATACCCTAAGTAAAGTAAATGCTTCAAAGAACACACGCTGACTCTGAACAATAAGCTGTAAAGTTTGTTGCCACAGAGTCGATTTGCTCAGATCAAAATGGAAATAGGCCTGTTGAATCACAATGCAGTATTGAAAATTGTGTTTCGGAAATATTGTTTTAAATTGAAAATGCTCAAAGCAACCCCCTCAAATATTACATCTGGGAAGCAGTGCTTAATTTGAGCAGGTGTTTTCAGGTGCTCAGCACCGGCACTTCATTCCCAGGGCTGGGGCTACGATTTCTGGTCCTGCAGGTGGTGGTCTCAATATTAATTGCCCAATTTAAAATAAAAAGAACCACATACCTTGCATGGTGACGGGCTGGTATGTTTTCATAGGGAGGCATACATCTGTTCAGGCAGGCATGATTGTGTGTCATCACTTTAGCGGTGATGTCTTTACGCCTGTCATGAATACAAGAAGTCATCATTAACGAATGGCTTGCATTCTATTCCTCTTGTCTGCTGCACCCTGCCACTGCCTGGGCCTAAGCCTCCGTTTGGATAATTGTAGTGGGGGCCTGCAACCCTACATTGCTACTATCCTCAACGTGTTTGAAGTGGCTGTGGCCCACCACAACTTTTGTGCGCTATGGAGTCACCTGCAGTTTCCGTGCGCTGCCTCCAAGCATGCTAATTGCTGAGTGTGCTTGAGCCAAGTAGGTGCAACAGCCATACTCACATCTCACAGGCATTGTAACATTACGGTTGGGGACAATGCTTTTGCTGGAGCAGGCAGGATCACAGCAAGCTGAGCAGTGGAAGCCTATGCCGTCTTCAAACTAATTACAGGCAGCACTAGCAGTGACATAACCTGCTATGCTCAAGCAGCCTCCTGACCTGCAACAAACCCAGTCAGACTGCACACATTTTCATTTGGTGTACATTTTGTTTTCGCACTCATCTGTCTGTGTAGGTAAAAAAGTAAAACGCATGTCTTATGGGACAGACAGCACAGCATGGTTACAGGATAGAGACTGAGGCAGTGCGGGTGTTGAAAGTTGGGCACACCGGAGGTAGAAGTGGGCTGTAGCCTCCTTGGCAGCATTTTCAGCCCCGGCACTTAATTATTTACAAATTAAGCACTGCTGGGAAGCAATGGCTTCGGGTATTGCCCTTTGATTAAAACCTACTGGTTTATTTGCTTGGATGTTGCTTTTCCATCTTTAAAAACTCATTGGCTATGAGAAACTAAAATTAAGTTTGCTTCCTTCAAATGTGCAATAAACGGAACCACAAAACAAATTTCACTTTTTGAAGAAAAATTAATCTTAAAAAAGGCAAGTCACGTGTCGTTAGTAATCAATATTTACAAACATCTTTGGCCGCAAAAATATCTAGTTGACACTTATCTAGCTTACTACAAACTAAGATTCATGCAGTTACGTTTTGGCCATCTTCCAACGCTAGATTTTCTTCTAAAGTGGGCACAGCGGCCAGGAATGCAGGAATGCCGGCCTTATAAATACAAAATAGAATCATTGGCACACATTGTATGTGTCTTCTTTTAAATCACCGAATGTAGTTATTGTCTATGCATTCTTTTCAATTGGTTTAATATTTGGAACTGTTCCCACTCTATTATTTTTTGTTTCAAAAGAGACCATCTACACGTGGTGACTGGATTTATAAAAGCTATGAATTGTGCCAAAACTGTACTAGTCAAGTTAAACGAGCTACAGCCAAGTATGTCTAGTTGTGCTAGAAATATTGATAATAATAATGGACTGCAAGGGCTTATGTCGTCGGGTACTGTGCAAAGTCACATTCAAAATTGGGATTTTAAATTGTCTCTATAGTAATATCGTAAGTGCTTCAGGGCTCAATGGCCACCTACCTAAAGAATCAGCATTCTAATACCAGGATGGCAAGGGGAAAACATACAAACAGATAAAACCCTTGATCATGACCTCTGCAGAGCAGATGAATGTATCATGGTATGCCAAAGGAAGATGCTATTTACTTCTATGAACAATTGCATACAAGTTATCCACTTGGATTCACAGATAGCACCCACATTGTATCATAGATGACCTGAACTCGAACACCCGACACCCCCAAGCAGGCTCTGATTCCTATATCACTGCCTTATCATGCAGCGCTTGACACCACACAGGACCGGTGATGGGGATAGTGGATAGATTGGGAAAAGTTTTTTTTTACCTGATTTATTGTTTAAGTTTAGTTCTACAAATACTCAATTACTTGTGCTATATCTCCAAGCAATACTGTAATACCCCAATGATTTCAAGATACATGGATGGGAAGCCACTGTTAGGGGTTGAGAACTATAGTTACGACCATGAATAGAAGCCTTGATTACAGGCGGTGGATTACTTATCATCTACAGAGCTGGTCTATTCCATATTTGCTGCATCTGTATGAAATGTAATAAAATATGCTTACAAAAATGGTAAGCCACTTGACTGTACATCTTTATTCAGGTGGTAAACCCTTCCCAACCAGGGCATAGATAGTGAATGACTACACACCAGTGTGACACTTGTTTACTGAATCTCACATTTTGCTTCTTTTCAGACAATACCTATTACCTGCACATGCTGGTCATAACACAATCAGAAAGATACGCTACAGTTATATATTTAAATTTGCTGTTAAATCAATGCACCAATACTGACCGAGACATTTATTCTTCATATTTAATTTGATTGTTTGCTTGATTAGACCCATAATTATTAACAACTATATTAATTACAAAAGCCTTTAATTTTAACATTAATTTCCTAGTGTGATAACTTTCCTTTTGATAGTGATTATCAAACATGTTATGACGATCTAGGAGCAGATGTACTATTGCTGCAGGCAATGCAACGCATCAAGACAACTTCCTGCGCTGTGTTGCATGAAAGGGAGAGAGCAGAATTGGGACATATGTGTTAACATTTCTTCTCCTCCCCGGCACTGGGGAACTGTGAGCTGCCTAACTCAAATGCATGCACCATGGTGCAAGGGTGCCTACATTGCTAGTAGGATTGCTTTTGTGAATGAAGGGATGTCTTCCTTCACAAAAACAATTTTGTAAGGCACATTCCACTTCTCAGTGTGTTGCAGAAGAGGAAGTAACAAGGAGAAATCAAGATACTTTCCGTGTTATGCCTGGATCTTGGAGGAGCACTATTTTGATGCAATTCCAGGTTCACTGACCTTAGAGCAAACTGGAATTGCGTCAAAAACCATGGGTGGATGAGTGGGAATACCCATACTCCACCTATCGAACACCTCCGTGCCGCAAGGTACTGCAAGGCATGGCTATGCGCTGTCATGCTTTAGTTTGGATTTACTAAACCGTTCAGAGCCAGGCAAGGCGGCTTTGCATGGCATAGTAAAACACACTAAAGGACTTGAGCTGTCTAGAAGACATTTTTTTTAAGTTTAAAGTTTATTGAAGAAGAGATTATAGCATACATGGGAATAAATATCATATAAGAGAGATCACAATGAAAAATAATATTATACAGTATGAACAACAATATAATCTATTATTGATATAGAGGGGAAGGGGGAGAGAGGGAGAGGGAAGGGAGGGGAATATCATAATAAACAGAATGAGTAAGAAAGATACCTGAATCGTAAAACTAAGTCATCAACAAGAAAGAAGACATTTTAACTTGATTTGCCTCACTCTTGGCCAAGCAGCATTGGAGTCTAATTGTGATCCTCAACATTTTTACTTGTTCACTAGGCCAAAACAACTCCCTCTGCTATTGAACGATTTTGAAATGTGAGTTATTCTCAATTTTTCTTACAAACAAAAAGTATTTCAGTATCATTTTAATACATGAATTGGGTGTTCCTACCTCAGTAATCCTGTGGCCCATTACTGAGTGCTGAGGCTAAGTGCTACTAAATGTCCCAATGGAACATTTTGTATAGAGGTGATCATGTGAAAGTCATATGACTGGCATGTATTAAGCAAGTACTAAAGGAGAAGGCACATTGCTTTCCAGGAATGGTGCACTGATTGTCAAACCATAATTATTAGGTATGGAATGCCATTCATAATATTTGTCAAATCTGCCAGAGACATATCTTTTCAATTGTGTGACCTGGAAATACACTTGTTCAAGGATTCATGTGCAGAAACAACAGCAGAGGCGTGCTTAGTAATTATTTATGTTGAGTTTAGTCAACATAAATAATTACTAATGCCTTGAGCTGACTGTATAATCTTAGATGCAGGGGTTTCGTAAGTACAATTACAGTGTGCCCCTGTGGCAAAGCCTTTACTAAATCAAAAACACACGTATTTTGTAGATTAATTATCTAGTTTGGAAGGGGGCTCTTAGTTTATCTTTTAAAATATTATCACACGGGGGCAGTCGACCACCCTTTTCACCAACTTGTAGCCAGTGTATATCAAGAATATACAAGCAGTAATATAATTTAACCGTGCCTTAATATATTATTTGTGGCCTAATTAATGTGTTAATTCAAAGAATTGTGCATTTTTTCCTTTTTTTAATATATTATATTATCCATTCAGTTCAAGTTTCTTACATTTCTTATATTTACCCATAATTGCTGTTTTTTTCCAATGCTCCTGTACGGTATTAATTGTATTTCTCACGGGCTGCAGAGTAAATAATTGGAGGAAAATTAAGTTTAGGTTTCTATACGTTGAACTTTTTTCTCTAAAATGTTAATTTAAACCGCATGATTAAATATTTCCCTTTGAATGTGGGTGCAAATTATGAAAATGATAGTACTTAATGAAAGTCCCCTTGGTGATCTCTGTTGGGCATTTGGCAATGTAAAGACATTTCCTGCTTAAAGGAGAATTGCCTGTAAGATCCAGAGGATTAATTGAGCAATCAATTAACCTAGACATTAAATCTTGAGATACAAAGAAATAATCAATTCTGCAATATGTAGAGTGTGTAAAAGAGCAGAGTGTTTAATCCCCAGAGTTAGAGGGAGCCCCCTCCGAGAATCAATGAGATTTAAATCTTTTGTAGGAGGAAGTCAGACCTCTGGCTCCTGGAGTGGCTTAAGACTTTGATGGAGCATCCTGGTGGCCAGCCAAGTGTAATAAGTGGTTTTAGGCTCAAACAATTAAAATGGACCTTGGAGAATCAGAAAACTATAAAAATAGATCGCAGAAGGCAATGGCTTTATCAAAATTGCAGGCGCAACAATTTAAAATTAACTAACGCTATTTATCTTTGAGACTCCCAATTTGTTCTAACCGTTGACTCTGCGTCATTTAACAGTTTATGTGATGCTAAGGATTAGTTTAGCAAATCTGTTCTGATTTCTTTAGTGACCAAGTCGTGTAAGCTTCTGATGAGGAAATTATACAAAATAGTTTTTTTCTGCCACGTTAAGTAACCACCCAACGAAGGCATTTACTGTACATAAGAGCCAAATTGCGAAGAAAGTACTCATTAACCCCCCCCCCCCACACACACACACGTGTATTGTAATGTACTGATGGGGTTTCTATAGCTCTTTCCTACCCCTTGGGAGGGACAATGCACTTGTGAGATGCTCAAGTTATTGCCTCTGCTTGATATGCATGGTTGAAAGATTGTTGGCAAGGTTTTGCCTATGAGAGATGTATTGGTGTCATGAGTAAGGACTGAGAGTGTGATCCAATCGTGTTGTACATGACCTGTAATTGCCCCCCCTTCCCGCCACAACTAGATGGCCATCCCTCCTTTGCCTTCTTTACTGTATTAAACTGTACAAGTTCCAATTAATACATGTAAGTCCCTGAGAGAAATTCAATCAGGGCTTGTTGATGCCTGTCTGTAGAAAACCTTTATGACAGTAGCATGCTGTATCAGATTTTTCTGCAGCATTTTACATCATAGGCTAAATGTTCATGATCTGGAGAACATAGCATATGGAGACTACAGCTTTAGGGCAGGGATCTCTGTATGGTAAAGTATTGGGTAAAGCTCCCTTTATTTCACCATACCGAGATCTCTAGATCTAGGGCAGACATCTCCGGATGGTAAAGCATAGAGAATAGTAAAAAGTGTTTATCAGCATAGATAAAGTTTGTGTTTTTAATGTTAACTATTAATGATTATTTGTATCTATATTTAATATAGTGAAGAAAAACAAATTCAGTAAATTTTGATGAAAAAATTCAAATGATTTAAAATATATCAAATTACATTAACATAATGTTCTCAAGGTTAAATTAAAAAACGAATTCCCTCCTAAAATTGTTTTTAATTATGCATTATTAATTATTTGAAGCAATGTATGGAATTGAATACATATATTTTAATAGTATTTAATAAAATGTATTGTTATATTTATTTTTAAATGCAAAAATGTTTATAAAAATACTGCATAATCAAAAATGTGCCATTTCTATAGATGTTTTAACATTACAATAAAACTATTTATATTTTTAACTATGTGAAATAATTAAATTTAAACTAAGATTATTTTCTATTGGGTTTACATTCAGGTCCCTGACTCCATTATTTTCTATGAGAAATGTTGTATTACCAAGCGCTGGCCATGCATGATGTTAGACTTGCTGCTTTTTTTTACAAGTAACTTAGGCTTGCAAGTTAGGCTCCACCCACTTTGTCAGGTGGTGGAGACATCCAAGTCCACACTTTTGAGTAACTTTATACTCAAAAGTGTAAGAGTAATTACACATGTGAATTCACTAACAAGTGCAAGTTACCTTTGTGAATAGCCCCAAATCTCTGAAATTTACAACACATACACAAACAAAAGGGACTTTCACTATGGTTGTATTTTGATATTAAAAATAACGGTGCTGACAGAAGCCTACAATAATCAATCAGATATCTCAGCAATGTGACCACCATCGGAGAGGCCATCACCTGTAATAGAGGTACCACAAGAAATCAAGCAAAGAAGCAAAAGTGAAATCACAGCACAAAAGTGAGTCTTTGGGTAGGAAACTGAACACTCCTTGGATAAAGCAGTAATACAACTACTAAAGATCAGTAACGTTTACAATTAACAGGATTTCAAGAGAAAGAAGCAGAATAGAAGAGACATGTAAGAGCCAGTGACCATGGCAGAACTTCCCAGACCTGCAGACCAAACAGTTGACATTGCAATCCAAAAGCTAAAACGGGATGCCCCACAACAACCTAAGCATCAAAGGTGAATACATCAATTCATCCTAGCACACATCGAAGAATTGACAGGATTGCACTACACCAACAAGGCAACCACAGAGAGCCCAAAAGGAGATCCATCAAAAATAAAATGTAACACCTACGAAGGATGGATGATTAGAAACCAAAGCCCCTTGTAAGACACCAACTGAGGAGGTCAACCAGTGTGTTGGGAATTTCCTCCCAATGGTAATGCTATGAAACTGTAAAAAAGAAACCTCAATATGCAGATGAGACAATGCAGAAAAACACAAATCCATCACCTTAGCTCTACAGAAGCACAGCAATTGGGTATAATGTTGATGTTGAGTACCCTGGGGAAGAGGCAGTCTCCAACACCACAACCGTAGCCCCCTTCAATGCTATTCTGTTTTGTTGGGTAGAAGCCATTACATAAAATGTCACTGATCCATCTGAGAGATATAAAAATATGATGTGTTTGAGGTCTTCCTCCTTGATTTGTTTGAATCTTTTTATTGCTTTCTTTTTATGGTTATAGTTCCCCAAAATAATTCCAAGAAACCCTCTTACAATGGTGACGTCAGTTAACAATTGCATGGTATTAGCTTGCGATAGCAATGTGATAAATTAAATTGTTGGCAACGTTGAATAGAAACTGAAGAAACATTGTCACTTTGAGTAACTGTAATCATAATGGAAGGTGGTCTGACAGGAGACGTGTATGCTAATCATAAGAACTGGTTCTGCAAAACGGCTGCTCTTTCCATCAAATGAGCATGTACTGTTCGCAGAAAGCAATAATACACAATGACAGAAATAAACAGTTGTGGGTCTCAATCAGACTGCAATGAGAACGTGTGTAGAGAAAGAACCTCAATAGTAACTATCATGTCAGCTCTAGCTCCTCCACCCTCCCCGCCATCGAACCCCATCCCCGTCTAGTTGCTAAGGGAATGACTTGTGTCTGTCCCCAGGTGCACAATGGGTGGGGCCAGGGGGGCTTGTCATCTGTGTTTTTGTCCACCAATGGAAGCGACAATGAGGGCAGCGGCTCACATGTATCACCTCCTGATCTGTCATTGCAGGGTAGTTGGGCGTACGATGATCAGGGAGCATCTGGTATATCCGTGTAGATGTCAGCCATGACCGCATCCTCGCTACAAGCTAATTAATATTTATGAAGCCCCATGGCATCCTCCCTATGTAATATGACACTCTTTGCTTGTGCGCACTTGATAGGTTACTGCATGCAGACTGTGATATGTGGAAGGTGAGGTGACTTGCATCTGCTTGTGGCCAGCTGCTTGGCCACGATTGGACCTAGATCTATAAAGTGAGATGTGACTTTGTGCCTTTTACCTCACCGATACAGTTCAAGCACACACACCTCCCATGTATGAGAAATAGCTCTCTCAGTACAATGCACCAAACAGGCTTGGACACAACACCAATAGAGCTATGGGCAAGCTCAGAGCATATTTATGATATCTGCATTAAGTGCCAAAACAAGAGCATGCGGCATCTGTGAAGTGAAAGTATGTGTTGATGTTGGCAGGAATAAGGTAGGCCCTGTGCACGATGTACAGCTGAATCAAGTGAAAGTGGGCATCGCAAGGTATGCGAGTAAGGCTCTCCAATATGGTGGACCACTCCCTATCCATACCGGGATGAGGGATGGGAAAGGTTTGCCTCCCATTGTGCGCTAAGGGATGAAAGTGGTGGAGCCAAGTGGGAGGTGGCAAGCCAGCACACTAAATACCTGCCCTGGCCCATGACATGTATATACTGTATAGTTAGATACATAGGGGGCTCACTGGTCATGTCTCCCCATTTCTGTCATAATGCCTCTGTTAGGGATGTGTGGAGAACAAAATGACCAGAAGAGAGACCGTCCTCTTCCATCAGCAGCTCATAAGATGGAAGTTTACTGTTTCTATAGACAGCTCACATTTTATGGACCCCAGCCTCAGTCCTATCCGTCAGCTCTATCATAGTGGTGCAGCATTGGCTGAGCATTGTGCCCAAGAGTGTCAAAGTGGGCACATATGGCGAAGCCTTCACGTAAAGTAGAGACTTCATCTGAAGCAGCAAAGAGCCACAAATAAAAGGGATGGCTTGGCGATAGTAGTCGAGCACAAGGGTGAAACATCTAAGAGATGCTGTCCAAGATCCAGGCCATCAATAGTGTGTCATTTTCACTAATTGTAAAGCAGTGAGCCATCTCAACAGCCGTTAAAATTGGGACGCAAACGTAATATTGCTCAAAGTTGGGGAATGACAAACCCCCATAGGCTGTATGTTGACAAAGTTTACAGAGTGCTAGGCGGCACCTGGAAGTGCTCCAAATGAAAGTTCTGACCTCCGTCTCAAAGGAGCGGGAAAAAAGAGGTAGGCATGTACAAGGACAAGTTGACAAAATAGTACAAGAGTCAGGGCATTACGACCATCTTCAGCAGAGCCATTATGCCTGCAGTGGGGAAAGGTATGGTCCTTAAGAATGTCATTGTGGTCCTCAGCAAAGTAACCACGAGCGCCAGGTCAGCAGATGATTAATAAATTTGGATGCCTAAATATCAAAATGTGTTGGGTTGCCAAATGAGTGGGGGAGCAATCATGCCAATGTTTGGACCAAGGGGGGTCGGAGCAACTGGGAAAAGACAGGATTTAGCCCAGTTGACTTTTAGGCCTGAAAGTGCAGCAAAGAGTTCGAGAGCGATCCCATCAGGGATAGATGAAATGTCCCTCAAATAAATGAGAAGATCATGCGCATAGAGGGAGATCGAGTGAACACCATCACCTAGGAGTATGCTTGTGCAGGTGAGCAGTTATCAGCTCCACTTCTAGGGAGAAGAGCAGTGGGATGTTCGGACCAAGGGCAGTCGTAGCAAATGGGAAAAGACAGAATTTAGCCCAGTTGAATTTTAGGCTTGAAAGCGCAGCAAAGAGTCAGAGAGTGCAAGTGATCCCGTCATGGATCAAAGAAATGTCCATTAAATAAATGAGAAGATCATCCCCTTAGAGGAAGATCGAGTGATCTCCATTGCCTGTGAATATACCCCACTCCTCACCTTCCGTGCGCAGGTGAGCCACCACCAGCTCCACTGCTAGGGAGTAGAGCAGTGGGGAGAGCGGGCACCCCTGGGCAGTGCCCCTGCCTATAAGGATGGGATCAGAAATGAAGAAGCCAGTCATCACCGAGGTCAATGGTAGAATATACAGTAAGGAGATGATTCTTAGAAATCTGTCTCCAAAACCATAGACGGGCAACACAGCAAATAGAAAGGGCCACTCTGAAGAATCGAAAGCCCTGTCCAGGTCAAGGACCACCCAGTACAGAAAAGACCTAGACTCTGTAGGCACTTCTAAGTTTATCCTTTTCGGGTACACCGTGAGGTGCCATCTTGCTCACACACACTTTTTTTCAGTTGTTCGTATATCACAGGTTGACACTTAAGTGTGTGTTTTGTGTTGTCTCGCAACTGAATTTACTTTGTGGGAATCAGGCGATTGTTTAAAAGAAGCACAATTCCAGGATATACCAACTACCCCGATAATTAATGGAAGGGGAGCAAGTTTTGTAATGGTAATCGATAAATGGTGTACCCGAAAAGGATAAACTTAGAAGTGCCTACAGAGTCTAGGTCTTTTCTGTACTGGTTGCAATTTGAGTGGAGGGCGACCTATGACTAGCTTTACCCTCTAAGTTCCTATTTTTCTTAATACAGGTCAAGGACCAGACAACTGCATGAGGCCATTTGATAGGGGCATGCTCTATAATATGGAAGAGCAGTCACTGAATAGGGGGGAGATTGTATGGGTCAGAACAAACCCATTTTGGTCTGGTTTCACCAGCTTCAGAACCAGTGGAGCCAGTCGGCCGGCTCGAATTTTCACCAGGATCTTGTAGTTTGTGTTAAACAGCACCAGGGGCATTATGAACTCAAGCCTTCTGTGTCTTTGCCTGGTTTAGGCAGGGAAATAAGGAGGTCTTCACGGAGAGAGGATGGGTGGCAAGAGGTCTCTAATCCTTCTGCATATATTGTCTGTAGATGGGGGTCAGCTGTGAGGTACAGGCCTTATATAATTCCTCTGGCAAGCAGTCAGGGCCCGGGTTCTGCCAGTTGCCAATGCACAAATAGCTACCCGTATCTCAAACTGTGTGATGGGGTCCTCTAATTCCACCGTTTGTTCGGGTGTGATACAAGGCAGGGACATGGCAATCAGAAATGATGCAATGTTCTATTGGGGTTCCGCAGCGACTGATTGTTAGAGTGAGGTCTTATGGCACTCTAGCTGGCTATTAACATTTCTCTAAGTGTAGAGCATTTTTCTGATGCCAGAGTGTAATGCCACAATAGGACAGATCATCCATGCTAGGAGCAATCCAGTCTTGTCAGAAGCCGCATGGGTCTTGGGTGAGTGAGCATCATAGTTGTGGTATCGTAAACACTCTGACAAAGCTGTGTGTTCACGTTGTGCATCCACCAGTCTAATGCTGACAATCTGAGGGTGGGTGGAACTATTCCGCAGAGTTATATGAAAACTCTATGAAACTAGGTGGAGTTCTGTTAACAGGCAGAATTAGGCAGGCCATGAAGCTCGTGTTGATTTTTTGTGCTAGGATCTCGTTCCACAATGAAAAATCAGTGCGACAGACATCATGAGGCGTGCCTGAGGGCACACCTTGAGATGCATCTTTTTGACCCAGAATGGTCGTGACCACTGGTATTGAGGAAGTCTCACTGGGTCCCTTCCACGCGACTTAAAATCATGCTAGGGGAAGCCAAATTTCACTCGCCAACCTACCGTTACTGAACCGGGTATAAGAAAAACTCCACCATGGTGTGGTTAGTGGAATTTGGCGAGAGCTCCAAGCTATATATTAAAAAAGGAGGTAAGAGGGTAAATAGAGATCACGGGTTGCCCTCCACTCACAAATCATCAATACAAAAAGCCCGTACTCTAAGGCAAAATATACTGGAATAGAGTGTGTTAGTCGCTTAGGTTTTTTACTCTGCGTAGTGTAAATATCACTTGAAATTATAATTACGGCAAACGCATTTTCTTTTTCTTTTTATGTTATCTAGTGGTTTGCAACACTCTTTTGCCTATCATTAAAAAGGCCCTTCTTCCAAATGACAGTCCTCCAAAACACAAATGATGACTGAAATAGGATGTGTACATTTCTCAATATATTCAGTGCACCCAAAAAACTTTAAACTAAACCACAACCACCAAATAATGGTGAAAAAAGTGCGGCAGGACAAAATGACCCCTCACGGGCATACCACCAAAGGGGTAACTGGTAGGTACTCATCAGATCAACCCACTGTTCTCATCATTGGCGATCATTTTGTTCCAAAAAGAAAAGGTGTCCAAACAAAGAAAAATTCAACTTGTGTGAGTGCAGTAGAGTAATAAATGAATAGACTCTACATGTGTGACGAAAAATCATTAAAATTTACAGGCACACCCCTATCGCAATTACTTTATTATTCACTAGGTGTGGGCTGTTAAATTAAAAATGTGATGGTTGCTATCCATGCATCCCAATCTCGCATGCCAACATGTTTCTTTGCCTTCAAAACTTCCGGCAAATTCTTCAGGGCCAGACACCTCGTCACAGCACCAGAGTTGGACACAATTCTAGAAAACCTCACTTAGCTTGTGTTTCTCATACCAGCTTGTAAGGTATTACTGTAGTAGTACAAAACTCCTCATGTGAATCCTCCTTTCGAAATGAACCTTCTGTTGCAGTATCGGTTGGGGCCTCACGGAGCGCGATATATCATCCTGCCAGAGTGTAATGCCACAATGGGACATATCATCCATGCTAGGAGCAATCCAGTCTTGTCAGAAGCCGCATTGGTCTTGGGTGAGTGAGCAGCATAGTTGTGGTATCGTAAACACTCTAATAAAGCTGTGCGCTCGCGTTGTACATCAACCAGTTTAATGCTGACAATCTGAGGGTGGGTGGAACTATTCCGCAGAGTTATATGAAAACTCTATGAAACTAGGTGGAGTTCTGTGAACAGGCAGAATTAGGCAGGTCGTGAAGCTCGTGTTGATTTTTTGTGCAACGATTTCGTTCCACAATGAAAAATCAGTGCGACAGACATCATGAGGCGTGCCAGAGGGCGCACCTTGAGATACATCTTTCTGACCCAGAATGGTCGTGACCACTGGTATTGAGGAAGTCTCACTGGGTCCCTTCCAAGCGACTTAAAATCATGCTAGGGGAAGCCAAATTTCACTCGCCAACCTACCGTTACTGAACCGGGTATAAGAAAAACTCCACCATGGTGTGGTTGGTGGAATTTGCCGAGAACTCCAAGCTACCTGCATAATGCAGAGTGGCCACAGCTCCTACAACTCTGACAACTCTGATGGCAGAGAGGACTTTATCTCCGGTCCCTAATTTAAACCGGTTTAAATTAAGTCCAGTGACCAGAGGTAAAAGGGAACATTTTTTGAATTTCTTAAGAACTAAAATGCTTTTGAACGTTGTGTGACTGTTTTTCACTAATTCTGTAATCATCTGAACAGGCATAAATGAGGAGATAGCAATTATGTTTCACAGACTACTGGTATGATTACCTATTGCTTATCATAAATATCTATTTGTACTAACGGTATGCACAGCAATTGTGATGTATCCTGTCCACAGATTAGACAAGTAAAACCATTCCCATTTTTATCTTCTTTTTATCTTCTTTGTGGCCTCTCTGGTTTTATTATACGTGGCTTCAATGCTGTGCATCCCATGAAGCCATTTTTTTCTGTGGTTTCACATAGGTACTAAACTTGGTAATGTATCCTGCTGGTCATTCCCTATGAGTATGAATATGAAATGGAGCCTAATGCAAGTAATTCAGAAATTGAACTATCACAGACCTATGTGGACCCTGTAGTGGTGCTTTCTGAAACTGAAACTGAGTGCTGCTTGCATCTTCCAATCTAGGGTTAAGTTAAATGCCTTGCTGGAGCTCTCCTGAAATAACCTGCAGTGGTTGCTTAACTTTCAATATGGTAAACACTTCCAACCCCTGGTCTCCAAGGAAGCTGCCCCAAAACACCTGAAACCGTAGATGGCTTCCCAAGGTCCACTGATAAATACTTGTGAATTGAGTAACAGCTTGCTGTCAAGCCCTCGCCCTGCCTACACTGTACCTTTCCTTTGGTTGGACTACTTTTTTCACCCAACTTGCCCTTTGCCACCACCCACCAGCCTCCATTTGGTATGGTAAATAGCACAGGTCAATTCCATTCTCAAAAATGTGGGACTCAAAAGAAGGGCTCCCAAACCATACCATTTGTTCCATGGTCCTGTTTTTAAGCAGACAGCTGGCAAGAGCCACAGCTTGAGGAATGTGTTCTGTAATGCGATATTTGTGCTTGGTGCCAACACCCTACTTTCCACAAATTGTATGATCCCTGTCAGTTCCAATACATGGCACTCTTAAATATGGACATGCTGCCTAGTGCTTCCAAATCCTCTTGTTCTCCAAGACACGTCTTACTTGATGAGTTACTCTTGAACACTGATAGAAACTTACTGCTAATAACGGGCTGTTTTTTAATTATGCATTTTCCTAGATTTTACAAATAGCTAGCAATCCCTGACAGTGAAGAAGGAAAGTATATGTTTGGCAGGAGGAGTGTAATGCTCATTGTTCTCAAACTGTTTTGTCTAGAGCAAGCAGAACATCTGAAATTGCTGTAGACGGATCCTAACACATTGAATATTATGTGGGAGTCCTATGTTCTCTTCATTTCTTGTGATCACACTGGTATCAAAGGCACAGTACTAAGATGGTTCATATCTTACCTGCAACATCGCTCGCAACAAATTAAAATCCATAACTCCCTCTCGAAACCTACATTAGTTCCTTATGGTGTACCGAAGGACTCAACTCTCTCCCCATCCATTTTCAATCTCTTCATGGAACCCCTTTTTGTTATTGCTATCCTGACTCAAGCAGGGGTCAAATACAGCCGCGGTCGGTAGGGGAGTACCTGCCGGGGCGGTGACGTGGGGAGGAGGAGGGGCAGGGTGGGGGTTAGTAATGTATGGATAATGGAGGTTTGCAGGTAAGTAAACATTTAAATAAATCAAACAAATTTCGTTGTGCGCACTACATACCCAAATGCAATGCAGTGCGCGCAACAAAATTCGTTTGATTTATTTAAATGTTTACTTACCTGCAAACCTCCATTATCCATACATTACTAACCCCCACCCTGCCCCTCCCCCTCCCTACGTCACCGCCCCGGCAGGTACTCCCCTACCGACCGCGGCTGGTCAAATATCACCTATACGCTGATGACACCCACTTCTATTACACAATTAAATAACCCAGTGACATCCTACATCTGAATGCCACTCTAATCAAGATACAAGCTTGGCTTAATATCAATCACTTAAAGCTGAACACCAACAAAACTGAACTACCACTTTTCTTCCCGAAAAACCACTCTCTACCAATCCAAATCTGGCTCAAGAAGTTGGACGCCCTAAATTGTTCTCTAACACTGTCCAACTCCTTTAAGTCCTTGGGCATCAACCTGTATAAAACCATTTCATTGAAGGACTACATCACTAACTCACCCAAAAGAGCACTCTACACACTAAAACACCTCAAGAAAATCTAACCTTTCATTCCCTCTGAAGATTTTAAGATGGTAGTACAATCACTAGTCCTCTCAAAACTGGATTATGGCAACGCCACCCTCACAGGAACTCTAAAATCCACCTTGCCCCCTTAAGGTCAGATCTCTACATGGCAGCCTGCCTACTAGAGCCTCAATTCGCTCCCTTTCGAACGAAGATGTATCTACAACACTGCTTGCATCACCCACAAAGCCCTTCACACACATAACCACAACTATCCAGATAACACACTTTCTAAAGCTGGATGAGCCAGATCTCTGAGGAGCTCCAACTCAAATCTTCTCATATCTCCCACGCTGAAAAATAAATCCTCCTAGACACAATCATTTTCTGGAAATGCTCCCAGGATCTGGAACTCACTCCCTAGAGAGCTGCGGTGCAACCCCTCATTATCCTGTTTCAAACGGGACCTTAAATACCTACTGCCCAACAAACACTTTAACACACACCCAGACTGAGCTTTGTTCCCAAAGCTCACACCCATTCTGACTTGACCAGTTGCAGCAGTAAGTTTATTGTTCAGCTGTCTACTATGTCTTGTACTCTGTTACCTCATGATGTTCCTATGTCTGCATATTGAAACTACCATTGCATCACAAGTTTCTTTGTCTATAGTATTGCATGTACTTCATTCAAATGATCTTGCATTATATTTGAAGCGCTCTGATACCTTCCGGTCTAGCTAGCGCTATATAAAACCTATAAATAATAATATAATATAAAAATAATTCACCCATCCGCACTCCAACAGACACAAACTCAACAAGCATATGGAAGCTAAACTAAAAGAACACATTTGAAAGAAAAAAACATGCCATCATCAAAATATTCAATTCTGAGAGATTTGCCATGTAATTTTCAGATCTCCCAATACTGCCCCCTTATAAGAGACCCCTTAGTTTGCTAGAGTTTCTGCTCTGAAAGACATATTGTCATGCTTTACTGTTGTGAATTCCCCAACAATGCACTCACATTGAAATGATGAGGCCTGACGTCATGTGTGAAGATTCATACAATCATTTTCAATGTAAAATGTAACTATTTCTTCAGTACGGACAAACAAAATGCCCATATTCTTATGAGATTTTTTTGTACCAGGACCCTCTTTCTCAACATTCTGCTCAGATATTTGTTTGATTCATCGCAATTTACAGCTATGCAGTTGGACCTAAATTGATGCCATCTTTTGTGATGAGTTGCATTGTGCAGCGACCGAGACTTTAGCACATGAGAGGCTAAGTGCTTGCGGTATCAAGGGTCTCGCTCTTAAATGGTTAGGGAATTTCCTGGCAGACCGCTCACAAACGGTCTTAATGGGCCCATACCACTCAGAGAGAACATCACTAGACAAGGGCGTTCCCCAGGGCTCCTGCCTTAGCCCCACTCTTTTTAATATCTACATGGCTCCTTTGGCTAAGGTGGTGGAAGCCCTGGGGTTCGAAATAATTTCGTACGCAGACGATACCCAGTTACTATTTAATATTGGCAAAAACCCTGAGGCGGACAGAATCCGCTTTGCTACGGGAATATCGGGGATTTCCAATTGGATAACCAACAACTGCTTGCAGTTGAACCCTAGCAAGACTGAGGTCATGCTTCTAGGGAAAGCCTCAGCAATCTGGAATAGTGACTGGTGGCCGTCACTACTGGGCTTGGTCCCTACGCCTAAACTATGTGTTAACAATCTGGGCATAAAACTAAATCAGTCTCTGTCCATGCAAGATCATATGGCTTCAGTGTCAGGCGCCTGCTATTACAGGCTCAGATTACTGCGAAAAATCTTGTCGTTCATTCCCATGGAACATTGTAGAACAGTGACTCAAGCCCTAGTCATGAGCCGCATGGACTATGGGAAAGCATTACTAGCAGAAGTGGGAGTTATATCTCTGAAGAAACGAGAGGTCATCCAGAACACGGCAGCCAGGCTGGTCCTGAATATACCACCCGGGACCTCCTCGCAACCATTGCTGAGAAAGTTACACTGGCTGCCGATAAAACTGAGATCCTTCTTCAAAATCTGCTGTCTTACCTATTGTGCTTTGCAAGGGCAGGGGCCAGTTTACCTCCAGAATAAATTGGGAAAATATGTTCCATCTCGTCTTCTGAGATCCGGTTCCCAGCAGCTATTACTGGTACCACATATCAGACTCTATAGATTTGGTGGCAGGGCTTTTTCATATCTTGCACCCAAATATGGGAACAGCCTTCCATTATCCTTGCGTGAAATTCCCTCCTACCCTGTTTTTACAAAACATTTAAAAGCGTTCTTGTTCTAATTCCTTCCCTGTCTTTTGTGCTGGCTGCTCACCGGGGTGACCCAGAGTAAAGCGCCGAGATGCCTCCCGGTGATTCGTGCGCGATATTAGAAAGACTAAAATAAAAAATAAAATAAATGAGGGCCCAGAGTCCATTCTAAGGGCCCAATTCTGATCTCGTTCAGAAAGCAAACCGAACGACTTGTGCCGGGATACTTTCCGTACGACTCGTTTCAGGGGAATCCAACCAAACATGCATTCAAATGCATTCAGATACGATTCAGTTGAACTCCCTTTGACTTCAATGGGAGCCTGTGTAGTTAACGCGTACACAGGCTCCCATTGGCAAAAGGGGTGGTTGGGGATCATCGTGAACACCGTGGAGAGCACCCCTTGGTGCCTGCCTCACTGTGCATGGCCTGAAAGGTGGGACCCACTGGTATCCCCACGGGCACGATTTGGAGGGCCCTGGGTGAAGGGGGGCCTGCTACGGGCCCCCAAAGACCAATTTCGGCAGCCTTTTCGATCCGGACCAAACGAATAGTAAAGGCTGCCCAAATTGTTCATTGTACTTGCTAGCTTGGAAAACCTACTCCATAGAGCTGTACGATTCAGCACCGGGGGGGGCTCTATCTCTCGGTATGCCTTCCGGAACCGATTTGGTCAGGGCTAAGGGTTTCCAGGCATCGTACTTGGTCGTTCGGAATTGGGAATAAGCCGGTCGGAAACAAGGGCTCTGGATCTGTTTAGGTAAAACCAAATTCAATTTGGAGCCCTTCTGACCGAGATCGGAATCGGCCCCCTAATGTCCACACCAATGTAAACTGTATTGTAAATGGCAGAATATCAATTAATTCTCATGTGTTTGTCTTGTTATGTAGATTGAGTTCCTCTGATAACTTGATGGTGCAATACAGCACACAAAAATTGCATCCTTTTTTTCTACTGCACACCGCACACAGAAATGTTATCTTTTTTTCTATAGCACACCGATGACATTTCTTTTGTACTTGTACCTTTTTTAATTTAAATATATGAAATAACCAGATATAATATTATATTAGTTACATATACTGATCTCAGTAGTCACTGAATCGGAACCATTTTAATATCAATTTATATAATGATAAATGTGAACAAACTTGGTTTATTAAAATACCCAATGCATCCATGTACTTGTCTGGGTCTCAGTAACTCATGTCACATTCTGAAGGTGCTGGCAAAGCTTTCCAGCTGTTGCTACCTTTGCTCCACTTGATAATTAGCAACTGCATCCTGCAATAATTAGATCCAATTAACAAGCCAAATCTGACAGATACACACTGTCAGTGACATCATATTTCATAACCACCCGGCAATATTTTTAGCCGCTGCACACAGTTCAATGTTAATGTTTTCATTTGAGTCACGAAGCAGTTCAAATTTTAATTGTTGATTTCTCACGGATTCCATAATTTTTCAGCAAAGAAGCTTCATTTTAATTACTTTTGAAATGCCGCACTGTAAGAGTATATCTCTTTTCTTAAATTCCTCTCAGAAAAAATTCTAACTTTTGTCCTCTCATCATTTGCACTAATTTGAAATCATGGTCAAATATTCTGATGAATTAATCCATGCCTCTTTTTGAGTGCCAGCATTGACTATACTGTCTTCAATAACATACAATACCACACTGAGAGGTGAAATTGTGGCGAGCTTTCAGGAATGTTGATACTGGGGTTAACATTAGGGGTATGAGGGGTAATACCTGACTGCACAGCAGGTAATGCCTAATGGGTAATCCAGTTAGTGGAGTTCACTCATTTGTGTGGATTATGTCTCAGGCAAATGAGGAAGTCCTACCTGCCTTGGTGCATACTCCTATTCCAAAACTTGCAACCGGGTAATGCTTCTCTCCCAAGTAGATCCAAAATATGGACTAACCAGGTTGTGGAATACATTTTACATCACCATATGAGGAGCGTTTTTTTTTATTGTGCTCTTCTCACCCAGAAAAAGGAAGGAACCATCAGCTTGGCGTGATCCAGACTTTTGCAGCCTGATTCCTAAAAGCAGCCATGGCCCGTGCAGGTAAGAGTGGTGGGGCCGGGTTGGGGGGGGATTCGACAGACGATCACGAGGGAAAATTAAATAAAAAATAAATGTTCCCTTGTCGTCTTCTGTCCAAATCCCCCCCACCCGGTCTCACCGCCTCACTGCTCTTACCTGCTTGGGCCATGACTGCTTAACCTCATCAATGCTACAGCAATTCCCCCTGAGTGCTGTTACTCATGATTTGCCATTGTTCATGACGAGCTCAGCTCGTCAGGAGCACACGAGCAGTGTACTGCATGACGAACTGAGCTCGTCATGAGCATGGAAGGGGTTAAAAGTGCTTACCTACAAAGAACAGAGCTGTATGAGTCTGTCCATCTCATCTGTAAGTGTGTACTCCCAATTTGAGCACTGCATGCATAATTCACACACGGTGGAATTGTCTACCAGATAAGTTTATTTTGTTTGTCTGTGGCACAATTTCCCGCAGTCACGGTTTGCTTAAATATGATACCTATTCTCCTTCATGAACAGCTGCAATTTACCAAGGCAAGCTCAATACTATTTCAGGTATCACGCGACCCCAAGTATCCAGTCATTTCAACTATTCATACAATTTCATGAATGCACACTCACTATGATGTTTTTGATCATACCGCAACCAAAGACAGAATCTGACCATTTTCCTTCACAGGCTTTTCAAGTGGAGCTTGAGGTGCCTGAAGTCAATGGAAACAGCAATACAAGATCCTTGTTTCTGATTGAGTTACTATTACATATTACATAATTGTTCATTCCATGGTATCACATAGGCACTTTATGACGAGGCGTGAGTGAAATTGGAGTAATTTAGGTAATTTCATGTTACTCTTTTGATGAGATATTACCAAACATTCCACAGTTATGCCTTTTTGCCTAATTATGGGGAATTTGGCCCACGATTCCTACAACAAAACTAGTGAGCACAAGTGTCTGCTGCTGTTCGTGTTCTGTTGCATTCAGCATTATTTTCTTGGTGCAAAATGCATCTTTGTGTCTTGTTTTGGACGCGAGGAAGCATTTCACACTCCTCATGCAATCCCGCTTAACATTGTGTAATTTTTATGTATTTTTGTATAATTATGCTACAACAAATTGCTTGAGTTAACTTCTCTCCAAATTATGACCCCTCTCCATCCTTATATTGCATTGATGAGCCCATATGAGGTTTTAGTGTGCATCTTCATTGTAGATTCACTCCATAACATCCCTTGCCAGCCTCTATTTTAAACCTTGACCTTAAGGTGAGATGAGGTCTGTTATGCCATTGCCAACTTCACATTTCACACCAAATGAGCATTCATTGCTAGAAAAATAGAGATCCTTGGAGGAAAATGTCAACTTGAAATTTATTTACAAAGTAAGATACACAAAACTCAGAGTTGAACCATAGACCAAGTATCAACAGAGCCTCTGCTAATTTTCAGCATACCAACCATGGAAGCTAGAATTCTTAGGGGGCTACAGGGATTACCACACATTGTGTTACCAAGGAGCAGGGGAACAAGAGGTCTGATATTGCCACTTGTTGTACACAAAGGTATAAACTTTACTGTGACTCCTCCAGGCTTGGACAGTACTGAGGTGAAAAATTAGCTATTTTCACTACAATACTTTTTAGGTAATTTCTGTCACCAAATAGGGTATGTATATCCTTATCTGTATATAAATTAAACGTATTATTCTCCAGAAGTATTGCACGTTAACCTGAAGATGTACCCATTCACAAAATTGGTTGCAGGGAATTACACTGTACCCTGAACTTTAGCTAGATTAATGACAGACAGGTAAATCCAATATCAACCTTAACGTTGCATACTTCTTGCAAGTCCACAAACCTTGGCGGAATCAAACAGGTTAATGAATGTCTAGCACACCTCATGTTTCTGTGTTATCCCTTATAACAGGGCAGTCTAAGGAAGCACTTGTGCACATCATCTGGCACATTGCCTCCCTTTGGATGTATTGGCAGTTTCCAATGAGAGCCTTCTAGAGAGCCACATTGGGCACTGTAAATTCAAGAACAATGTGTCCTCTGTTGAGAAACGTATTGTTAGACCTGACCATGTGATTTATTGCCTTGAGGCACACCGGTGACACACTTTGCCATAAAGGATTTTTTTGCCATAAAAAGAAATGCGTACAAGGACAGCAGTATCTAGTTGTAAAAACTGTGTGCAGACAGTTACTATATTGGTTCTTTTCCTCAATAAAGTGTGGATGCGCATTATATATTGCAGATAGATATAGATGACTAGATCATCTTAAGTAAATATGATTCTTCTTTGATTTTAGTTGACGAAATCACTGGATGACCACAACTCTGTTTATTAGCCTAAGACTCCTTCTTGGCCTCACTTAACATTAATCACTTGTATTATTTTATTTTATCTTTAACTTTCAGGAGTCCAAAGACACCTTTAGTGGTTATCTTATACAAGTTGTATGTGTTAAAACTGAGAACGATCATCAGAATCATATCTATTTACTTTGACATCAAAATATTTAGATTTTTATTGTATCCTTCTTCATAGTTCTCAATATGGCTCTCAACCAATCTCCACTTGGTATATCTTCATGGTATAGGTTCATTATACCTTCAGAATATAAGGCATTCTTAAATAGTAATTAAATAGAAAATGATTGATTACCAGTATTCCCTTGGCACTCCTCCAGACTGATTAGGAGATATTGACTTTTCTTCATTTGGTAACTTAACATCATGCACATTTTGTTAATGAACTCTCCTGTCAAGTAATACCCAACTCCCATATCCCTTATTCATACACTTTAAATGGGTGCCCTCTGTACTACATCTCAGACAATTCTTTGTGGTAGGGTGTTTAAGCAGGCTTTAGACCAGGCTTCTCCAATGAGTAACATGCGAGAAATATGCATGCACGGGAGCGCGTGCATGCCCAGTTTCCCTAGAAACGACTATGGAGAGGAGGAGAGAAGCCCGGGGACGCTGCCACAGGCAAGGTAAGTGGTTTAAACTTACTTTAAGATATTTTTATTTCATTGTTTATCAATTGGTAATAGGGGGGGTGGGAGGCGGGTGCTAGCCACTCCGCTGCACCACGGAGTGTGCAGAAGTTTGCCTACTCCGCGTTCTCAGTGCAGTGCTGAGTAGGCAAATCTCCACCCACTCCGTGGGCGGAGCGGAGTTCTCCGCCCACGGTTAGTGATGACATTGGTTCATGCAGTTTTGCTTTCCATTGCTCCACTTTCTGTGTTCCTTCGTATTTTTTCAAATTAAATGTAAGATTACTATTTTTAAGAGTACATATATCAGAACCTCTCCACTGTGTTTCCAAATTTTATTTGCTCCTATTCCTTGCCCATGGTTTAAAGTTAAACCCTGTTTGTTGGGCTATTTTTGTGAGGTTGGTATTCAGAAAATTTACGGACCAACCGACGGGCAGTCTGCAACTGATCCTTTTGCTGAAATCAGTTGGCGATCTCCCCGGCCAGTGTTATTACATTCCGTCTTCCGGCTATGAGCCAGCAAGTAGTGTAGCATTGAACAATTTAAATTAACGTTTTAAATTAAAGCAGTATTGTTAGTATTATGCAGGATACTGGTACATCACTCAGGTGAGCGACTGCTCTGCCTTTCAGCTCATAAGTGACTAATCCATCTCACGCAAACTCAACACAGAGTACACATGTCTATGAACTGGGCCTCTTCTGTAGTAGCAGAAAATGTTCCCGCAGTGAAAATATTATGCACTAACTGTACAATGTCTTGTATAGCTTGATGGAGGCCAACTAGTTGGATCAACTGGTCACCTCATGAAATGTTTACACAGAATAAAATGGAGCACTTCCTTGTGAAATCCAACATGCTATGTTGTGCATCATGAAACGCACAGATCGGCACTCCTGAAATGGATCGGACATCATCGATGAAGACGTGAAGATGGCAGCATGTAGTACTCAACTGCACATGTGTGCATCAAAGGTAGCTGCACAGCACGTGTAGCTGAAATGCAACATGGAGACGGAATCATTCGTCCCACTGCATCTTCTCGCGGCCCCATGGAAACGGTAAGGGGACGCGCGCTGAGGCTCCACCGTAACTGAGGGCATCCTTGCAGAAATTTTAATGCCTCGTAGACCTTGTGCAGCAACAGCAAACCAAGAGGTAGCATGTTGCGGTAGGGGAAAAAAAAAACTCACCACAGTTACTTCGATTTGAATGATGCCACCTACTGGCACCGCTTCTGGTACAACACAGCATAAGGTTGAGAACACAATCAGCCGAAAGAGTAACTTAAATATCTTCTGAAAATTATTTTCTTGGCAGGCTTGTCCCACACTGTATATAACGTAGATTATTACCGACACACAGTTGCTGCTGGACCTGTACCCTGCAGAGTAAGGTGACTTCCACACCAAAGGCAATCCACTAACAATGTCTACATTATGTGTATTTTCATTTTTGTAGGCTCCTTTAATGAGATAATCTTCTGGTAGCAAATTTTACCTGAAACCACTGGCATCTTCTCTCAATTAAACTCCTTAGGTATTTTCCATTTTGATGCTGACAGGTCATTCAAAACATCAGGTTGTTGGAAACGTTCATGGGATGAAATCCAAATGAAGTAAGCAAATGAAGTATGCCCTGGCTGGGGCTGGCTGATGAAGAAGAAACTGGTGGGGCTGCAGGGCATTCTCTCTCTCTCTGTACTTTTAGTTTCCTAACGTTTCTTTTTAAAGTTCTTCCTTCTGTAATTTCTTCCGGCTTTATTTTCTTGTATATATAATCTACTCGCGGTCGTCAGTAGGTAGTTATAGTTAGGACCTATTTTCCATAGGAAATCCACAACATTCTATTTGTAATAACTTTGGTGCCGGTTGCTGAATCTTCGCAAAATTTTCAAACCTCGTGGGGCGCTCCGGGCCGAGAAAAAAAGGGGATCCCAAAATGCGTTTCCCCCATGCAATTTCCCATAGGAACTTTTAGTCGCAGCTACAGTCCGAACTGCTGAACGTAATTACACCAAATTTGCCAAAGAGGCAGTCCTTGGTTCAGACTTGTTTCTTTTTGTTAAATGGTGTAAATCTATTCAGTAGTTGTTTAGATATTAAAGGAAAAAAATATATATATATATCTGGGCTGTGCCTAACGACCCATCTCATCGTGAGATCTGACTGGCTGTCAGCACTTCATCCAAGAAGTGTTGGCAGCTATCTTGGGACCAATATACATGACAGGACCTCATTATAAAGCATTGCACTTAATAGAAGATTTTAAGACTGTAGTTACATTATAAATCATTTGGTGATGGTACCATACTCATTTTAGGAATTGTGGTTTCTTCTAAGGTGATTTTACCATGTGAAAAAACCTTCTGCTGGGATATCATGAATCATGTTTAGGAGAAAACTATTTTCTCATGTTTTTCCCACAGAGGCTTGGAAGGTGATCTATAAGCTACACTGAGAGTATATTTTCTGTAAATTCACATTATCTTTCTCAGTCATGTGAGAATGAAGTCTGACATTCTCAGTAAAACATGTACGCCTAACAAGGGAAGAGACTGTCAGTTGATTCATGTGTGTTCTACTGCAGCTTCCCAGAGTGTTCTAAAGAACAACTAGAGTGATAACAGCCTTACTTATGACAAAAGTATAGCACACCTGACCATCTTGAATGGAATAAAGTGGTAACTCTTAAAACATTTAATTTAAAGAGGAACAACATAAAAAAACTCTAACATGCAGACTGAAACATGCACTTTGAATACCAGCAGCAGACTTCCCTGGTGAGCAGTAGCTTTACTACAGTGATCTAATGAGCAACTAGAGTGCTAACATTCAGAATTGATGGCAATTGTGTGACACACCTGAATGCCTTCTTGATGGAACCAAAGTAAAAAAATGAAAGTATTTCCTAGTGAGGAGACTGTAGTAAATGTGGAAATTAGGAAACTTCATAACAAATAAGTCTCCCAAGATTGCTGCCAGAGACACAGGAGCCCAAATGTAGCACAAATATCACCCAGATGCAGTCCAAGTATAGCCCAATTACAGAATGTCCCAGAGTGTTCTAAAGAACAACTAGAGAGCTATTGGCCAGATGTAGGTAATTCATATTTACAGACTCTTAAATACCGAATTTTACCGATTCGGTATTTAAGAGTCGGTAAATATGAAGGGGGGAGATGTAGGTATTACAGATTCTGTAAATACCGAATCGTTAAGATTCGGTATTTACTGAATCTGTAAATACCGAATCAGTATTGCCCATTGATTCCTATAGGCCTTGAAGCCCATAGGAATCAATGGGCAATACCGATTCTGTAATTACAGAATCGGTAAATACCGAAATTGGCAAGGGTGCAGGGGGTGTCACTTTGACACCCTCTGGCACCCCAAAAATAGGCATGTGCGCCATGTGGCACACAGACATGCCCTAAGGGCATGTCTGTCTGTCACATGGCTAGGTGTGCATGCACACATGTGCATGCACACCCGAATTCGGTATTTTAACACCCAATTGGATTGGGTGGTAAAATACCGAATTTGTAGGGCCTTTGGGACTCAGAAGAGTCCCACCTACATCTGGAAGGTACCGAATCGGTAAAAATACCGATTCGGTATTTTACAGATTCTGTAAATTTACCGATTCGTTAAATTTACAGAATCTGTAAAATCTGGCCCCCTACATCTCAAGATGCCAAAGACCGGTCGGAAACGGCCGAATTCGACCGTTTCCGACCGGTATTAGGGCTCCTACATCGGGCCCCAACAGTCTTACTTATGAACAAAGTATGGAGCACCTGAAGCCATCGTGATTGGAATAAAGTGGTAACACATAAAACATTTCATTTGCAAAGGAACAAAATGAGGGGCTTTATTTAGCCATAAAAATTATGATTAGTGCTGCAGAAAGAAAAATTAGGGCACATTTTGACTTCTCAAATCCTTGTCTATTTCATTGAACAATTCTAACATGCAGACTGAAACATGCACTTTGAATACCAGCAGCAGACTTCCCTGGTGAGCAGTAGCTTTACTACAGTGATCTAATGAGCAACTAGAGTGCTAACATTCAGAATTTATGGCAATTGTGTGACACATCTGAATGCCTTCTTGATGGAACCAAAGTAAAAAAAAAATGAAAGTATTTCCTAGTGAGGAGACTGTAGTAAATGATGAAATTAGGAAAGTTCATAACAAATAAGTCTCCCAAGATTGCCGCCAGAGACACAGTAGCACAAATATCACCCAGATGTAGCCCAAGTATAGCCCAATGACAGAATGTCCCAGAGTGTTCTAAAGAACAACTAGAGAGCTAACAGTCTTACTTATGAACAAAGTATGGAGCACCTGAAGCTATCGTGATTGGAATAAAGTGGTAACACATAAAACATTTCATTTACAAAGCAACAAAATGAGGGGCTTTATTTTGCCATAAATATTATGATTAGTGCTGCAGAAAGAAAAATTAGGGCACATTTTGACTTCTCAAATCCTCTTCTTTTTCATAAAAACAATTCTAACATGCAGACTGAAACATGCACTTTGAATACCAGGAGCAGACTTCCCTGGTGAGCAGTAGCTTTACTAATGTGATCTAATGAGCCATTAGAGTGCTAACATTCTGAATTCATGGCAAATGTCTGACACATCTGAATGCCTTCTTGATGGAATCCAAGTAAATAAACTGAAAGTATTTCCTTCTGAGGAGACTTTAGTAAATGATGAAATTAGGAAACTTCATAACAAATAAGTCTCCCATGAAGGCCGCCAGAGACAAAAGAGCCCAAATGTAGCACAAATAGCACCCAGATGTAGCCCAAGTATAGCCCAATGACAGAATGTCCCAGAGTGTTCTAAAGCACAACTAGAGTGCTAACAGTCTTGCTTATAACAAAAGTATGGTACACCTGAAGCCATCTTAATTGGAATAAAGTGGTAACACTTAAAACAATTAATTTGCAAAGGAACAAAATGAGGGGCTTCGTTTTGCTATAGAAATTATGATTAGTGCTACAGAAAGAAAAATTAGGACACATTTTGACTTCTCAAATCCTCTTCTTTTTCATTAAAAAAATCTGACATGCAGACTGAAATATGCACTTTGAATAAATACCAGCAGCATACTTCCCCGGTTGGCAGTAGCTTTACTACAGTGATCTAATGAGCAACTAGAGTGTTAACATTCAGAATTTATGGCAAATGTGTGACACATCTGAATTCCTTCTTGATGGAACCAAAGTAAAACAACTGAAAGTATTTCCTACTGAGGAGGAAACATATACCAAGTTACCACAAAAGTTACATTCGTATAGCTAGTGTACTACTCACGAGTGAAAACATTTCTAACATATCGTATCCAAATGGGCTTGTGGCTGTCTGTATCAGGGGGCGAGTGGATGACTGAGTGGCTATACGTGTGTGTGAGTCAATGGGCATATGGGTCAGTTAGTGGCTGTGTGAGTGGCTGTATAGCTGTGCCAGTGGCTGTATAGGTGACTGAATGGCTGTGAGAATGGTTGTATGGTTTGCAGACTGGGTGTGTACGTGGCTGTATGGGTGAGTAACTGTTTGAGTGTATATGTAGGTAAGTGAGTGAGAGTGATTGGCTGTATTGGAGAGTGAATATCTGTGAGTGGCTGTGTAGTTCTATTAGTGGCTGTGTCACTGGCTGTACTGTCATTGGCTGTAGTGAGTGGGTGTGTGAGTAGCTGTATTGGTGAGGGAGTGGCAGTATGATTGGCTGCATGAGTGAGTGTCTGGGCCATTTACAGACAGTGGGCCTGATTTAGATTTTGGCAGGAGTCCCGTTATACCTCTGTGGTGGAGTTTACAAGTACTCAGTCAAGTTGACGGAACTCTTGCCCACCATATTTAGATGTGGGCAGGCTGGTCCACTGTCCATGTTGACAATGTATTTTCTGTCACATAAACGCTTCACTGTTGTTGACTCAGTGGTTCCTCTGCTGGCTAACATTTTGCCGCCGTGTCAGAGTGGCGGGATAGCGGCAAGCATATTTAGATTTCACAGTCATGATAGGTGAAATTCTTGGAGTAGAGCCACAGTTGTTTGGAGCTCAAGTAAAAAAATACTACTCTAGCCCAGAGGAGGGAAATGAGGGCCAGAATAGTTGGCAGAGTGAATGCTGTAGCAACCACCTGCGCTCCCAGGAGGAAAAAAGGAAGAGGTGGAATGACTTGCCAGGGAGAGTGCATTCCCTGTCCTCCAAGGGTCAGCTGGAGGCCCAGAGGACTGGTAGTTGTTCTCCTAGCACACCTTCCAACTTTTTCCCTGGGAGGAGAAGGTCTTGCAGATTGTACTGCTAATAAATTGAGAAAGAGATATCCTTTATAAAGACATATTTTCGCTTTCAAATATGACATACGTTTTTCAATTTTTCATGAGACTGGCACTTATTTGTATGCACCTTTTTAAGTATATTGATTGTTTGTAATGTATTTTTATCTTGAGCTTTTATGATCGATGCCATGACAGAATAAATATTATTGAAACAAAATGAAAGGACATCAACTATCATGATTCCTTGGTCCTTTTTTGTGAAAATAATATTGCAATGTTATTCTGGCCAGTCACTCTTTTCTTTCATATTTTCCAATATATTAAAGTGTTATGCATTTATAAATCTCTATCTTATGCTATGTTTGAAAATGTCCTTTTTTGATTAATGTTGTATGTTGTCACTTTCTTGTAATTTTATTGAATTGATGTTATTTGTTTCACAAATCAAAGTATGTTTACTCAAAAATGTTAATGTATGTTGTGTTGTATGCTGAATATAAGTTATTTTGATAATAAATGTACCTTGCAATGTTTATATGATGACTGATGCTATTTATCCTTGTAAGTTGTGTAATTTACAGATTGTTACCCTGAAAGGCTTTGGAGCACTTTATTTTGCATTTCTCCTCTCTACTGTGTTGTGTTGAATATTTCTTTTTTATGTATACTTGCATATTTTGTTTCCATTTCAAGACATCACTTTACCTGCTTTTTAGAAGTAGTTTAGTCCGCAATTCAAACTGTTTTTGTAATTTATCTTAATGCTACTGAAAGGTCTCTTTAAGTTGCTTCATGCTTAATTTTTCTTGCAAACTCATTTGATGCATCATCCAGATTATTAAATAGATTTTTATTTGTATTTATAATAGGTTTCACACCCAGAATAAGTGGACCACAATCTGCCACTGCTACTGACAATACCTCTACTCCGGACCAGGAACAAGCCTTCAATGAGGAACCCTCTCCTGCACGTCAGGATGATGATGAGGATCAGGTTGGTCCATGTGGTCTCCTTGGGCAGACAGCCATAGTGAGTCTCACTCAGCTTATACCTAAACCTTCCACCCCAGCTGTTACCACACCTTAGCCTCTGGATATCTCCACTCCCTGTGTCCAAAGAAACATCACCCCAATCTTGTGCCTTGCAGTCATTGATCCAACACCAGCATCACCTCTAGTTCAACCAGTGGGATGAGTCACTCTGATTCAAGGGCACAGGGTAGTGGGAGTTTGGGTCATTGAAGGGAATCCGTGGGCCAGCAAAGTCAGGCCACTGGATGTATTGTCACCCAGTCCACCATCCACCAAGTCTTGAGATTCCTCAATCAGCCCCAAGATATCAGGGGCCAGGTCATTACAGAACTCATGGAGATTAAGCAGTTGTAGAGGGAGCACAATGTTAAGATAAAAAATCTAAACTCAAATTTGGACTCCCTGACATGTGTGATGCATGATTGTTTTACCAATATGTGAAGGGCATTTCTAGCAACATCTTACCCTTTCTGTGATCCAACAACATCTGGGCCTTCTACATTTGCCATAGCACTAAAGGAGAGGCCCTGCTACAAGAGAAAACACATGTAACCACCTCAGAGCCTGCAACTGTGAATTCAACAATCCACCTCAGGGGGGGGACGTTCATCCGTACCACCAGGAGAGGAGGGCAAGACCTCCATCACCACCACCAGCAAAAAAGGCAGAGGCTAATTTCCTCCAGTGTCTGACTATCATTCACTCTGTGGACTAATTTCTGAACACATTTACCTTCTTGATACTGGTTGGAAAGTGGATTTTTAGTAGTGGTAAATATGCATCTACCACTGGCAATAAGACCACTAACATGGTCTAGGGCTCAGTACAGGTCTCGATAAATTATTCCCATGCTCAACCCCTGGTAGCTTGACTGCAAGCAGGTAGGATTCACTGCAGGTGTGCAACGCATTTAAAAACACCAAATCAGTAAATAATTAAGACATATCACACATTAAAAATCCCACACCAATATATAAGAATAGGAAATATTTGTATCCTTAAAATGACATCAAAATGACAAAGATCCAATGTAGAGAACCGAAGAATTACCATGTTATAGTGCTTAAAAGCCTATAGTGCCACTCTGGGACATCTGGTCTCACTTGACCACACCAAAGTCAAAGTTTGTGGCTGACCATGATGGAGCCCTGCGTGGCTACACCAAGCTGGAGGACCTGATCAAAATGTTACCTTTGGACTTAGAAACCTTTTTGGAGCTTTTTCTTCAGAGGTACCTGGACTCTCGTCACCAATCCAGATTCAGACAGTGTTTGCCTGCTTGACTTTCAGAGAGCTACCAGTCACACTCTGGCAGTCGAACCTCTGGAGCTCTTCAGTGGGACGAACATGGAATCCAGATTGGGTCGCGGTTGAAGATGGCCTGCTTGGGTCTCGCGGTTGAGTTGGTCATCTTATGGAGCTTTTTTCCAAAGTTGTTCCAAACATCTCCAAACCTCTGGAACTTTTTCCTGATGTTCCTCTTAAGGTCCAATGGTTCCAAAACACTATCCAAGGGTCTGGAAGGTCCAAGATGGTTCTTGAATGGATGGTACCACTGTACCCACAATGCACCTGGACAAAACATGTTAAAGTTCACTGGACGCGCTCCAGGCATGGGACTCTTGGTAGTGATGGCGCAGGCAAATTCTGTTAACCTGTAGCTTGCAGGGAGTCCACTCTTTAATCCTTTTAGAGCAAGGTACATCCACAGGGCTGTAGTTGCAGGCAGGGCTGCAGGTGCAGTCAGTCAGAATGCAGGGCCGGGTTGTGCAAATCAGGTTTCCAACATGGCAATCCTTCTTCTTCTCTTAGTTTCAAGCAGCAGATCTGAGAGGCACTGCACCTCTCACATATTTATTCAGTGTCCCCTGGAGTCGAGCAGGAGAGCATTTCTGTCCAATGAGGTGCAAGGCACACCACAGAGCATGACAACGTCCTCCAAAATGTGGCATATTTTTGTACCGGAAATAAAAATTCCTCCAAAATTCATTCAATTCTTTAAGCATACTGTCTGGCTAGGTCAGACGCCAGGAAGTCCCTCCATGTCCTGTTCCTCCTTTAAAGCCTCAAGCTGTAAAAAACCCTTCCCACTGCTCTGGTAACAACAGAAGTGTCTTCAAAACTGCATTACTATCTCATTTAACCTTGGTAATGCACTACGTTAAACTCTTTTTATCATAACAAATTAATAATATTAGTCTTTTGTATATGTAAACAAACTAGCCACCATTTTTAGTGGTGATAATGCACTTAACATTCACAAACACACTATTCACAATCTAAAAAGGTGGATGCCTGACCTTGCTGTCCCAACATTTCAAATGAGACTGAAGTTGGTGCAAGTTGACCCCGTGATGGGTGTGAAACTCCATGATAGATACAGGAATAGCCTAACGAGTGTGAAATGCACTGTTTGAAAGCAAATGAATGCATTAGTCTCTGTTGACGATCTCACACGTCATGTAGATGTACTCAGCCTTTCACAAAAAGTCCACTTGCCTCCTAACAGTGCAACAAACAACACCTCCTCAACGTTTGCTGCTGTTTCTGAACTCTGGGAGCCACAATGCTAGGAATATTAGGAGACAGGTCCCCAAACCATTTGCTGGTTACTGGGGTCCTGTCCTTGTACAGCCAGCTGTATGGTTCACCAGAGGAATGTTTAAAATAAAAATGTCATTCTGACTATTTTTTTAATTGATCCCAGGCTAGAATGTCCTTTTTAGTTGCTGAGTGAGGTGTAGTGATTAAAGTGAAGTTTCTGTTCTTTTTAAATTACATCGAAATATTATGGTGTGTACTTTTCAACACAATATAAATATACAACACCACATGTTTTGAGTATTTGATGCCCTATATATATATCCTCCATTTTTACAGATATAAAGTATAAGGCCACACTCACGGGTGGTTTATGATTCCTTTTATTGCAAATCCATAATTGATTCTAAACCAAGTTTTAAACGCTGTCCCAACGTATTTTGGTCTTGCAGGGATGTGGTTCAAGGGTATGTGATCATCAACTCTGGTGCATCTTAAATACATCATTCCTATGGCTCATTTCCTTTAATTACCTGTTTGGCATTCTGGGAAATGTAGTGTGTTTGTGCAAAACAGTATAATTTTTGCAAAAACATGTGCACATTTTTACAACAACCTGGTAATTAAAACCACGGTATGGGCTATCTTACCATATAACTTAAATGCGGCATAAAACGTGTTATTATCAATCTCATTAATTCAGGTGCATAATATAGTCCAACATCTTAGCGGTTCAAACCTCGAAAGCAACCACAAATATCCTCTAGTTAGTCTAGTCATATATTCCTAAAAAACCCATACATAATAATATCTCCTTATCATTGATTATTAATACAACTGTTATTTCCTTATTAATATCAGGTACTGAGCGTTGTTACAAATTTCATCAGTTCCTGTATAAGTACATAATATTGTAGTCCACCGTCTGAACAATTCAATTCTCGAAACCCTCCACTAAGATCAAGCTGATGCCAAGTCACCAGGATACAAATAATAAGCTCTTACATGAATGGGGAGATCATATACTGAATTCATCGCTTGGTCTAATTGCGATAGTAATAAAACATACAGAGACTGTGCTCAATATTATTCAGGAGCAATTGAAAGAGATGGAAAAGAACAGGCCAAAATGGACTTGTCTAATGAAATGAAAAAATGTAAGGAATATTTAGAAAAACAAGTGGAAAAACATGAGAAAATTGTGCAACTACGTACACAAACACAATTTCAGAGAGGTAAGGATGATTATAATGAGGGACGCATCTTTACATATGCTAGGAAATTCAAGGCTTTGAAACAGCAAGAGAAATTGGACAGTGCAACAAATGTGTCAGGAAGTCTATCATCACTAACTGACATGGATTTGAGGGAAGGTGAACCCGAGACAGCCGGGGAAAGAGTGAAACACATGTTTTTAGGCAAAATAAGGCTGGCCCTCCAACAACCACAATGGGAGAAAAATATGGGACCCCCTACCTACACCAACAGGAGAAGAGGAAGAGGTTGGCATGAAGGAAGTAGAAAGAGACGAGAAGATGAGAAAGAAATATTAGAGAAAGAGAAACTGGGAGCAACACCAAGAGCATGAAACAGAAGTAAACATAGATGAGGTACAACATGATTGTTATTAACTTATCTAGAAGCCAGATGAAAGACTCTGAGATCTCACAGCTGAAACGAGGACTTAATTTTTGCCCTGTAAGACACATGAACCTGGCACAAACACGGATAGACCTATACAAATATATTATGAAAATACAACTAGTGAATATATTTGCTGAAAATAGAAAAATGAAAGAATATCAAAAGAAAGTTGAAAAACCAACAATTGATTTGACTGTAGAGGACACGTCCCCGTCAAATCCTTTTTTAGATTGTCCTTCGCCACAAAATACCCAGTCCATTACCCACATTCCTGAGTTAACTAGCGAATCTCTGTTTCCACTTCTTAAGCGCATAAAATCTGGGTCTCCGTCAGATGTGTGTCCTGCCCACATTCTGGCTCAGGTGTTTTTGGCTTGTCCTACCCCTGCCCTCACAGTCATAAATTATATTTTTTCTAAAGGCCTGGTTCCTACTGTGTTTAAATCTGCCACCATCGTCCCTATTCTGAAGAAGCCTGGGGCTGATCCCTCTTCCCCAATCAATTACCGCCCCATATCCCTGCTACCTTACCTGGGAAAGGTGGCTGAGGCACATGTTTCCCAGGTGCTGAGCTCATTTATTGAGGACAGCAATTACCTAGCCCCATGCCAAGCTGGCTTCCGACCACGACATTCAACCGATAAGGTGGTGATCTCGGTCATGGACCAACTTAGGGAGGGACTCGATGCCAACGCCCCCAAAATATTGGTCTTATTAGACCTATCCGCCGCCTTTGACACTGTGGACCATGACATCTTGTTATCACGTGTCAGGGCGGCAGGGATAGGGGGGTTGGCACTAGCCTGGGTCGAGTCTTTGCTGATGAATCGCACTCAGACAGTTCATCTAGGCACCTTTTCAGCCCCTCAGCGCAATGTCAACTGTGGTGTCCCCCAGGGATCTGCTCTTTCTCCTTTATTATTTAATCTTTATATCTTTCCACTGGTGTTTGCTTTACAGAATATGGAGGTCACTGTATACAATTATGCAGATGATCTACAACTTATTTTTGATCTTTCTTCTCCCTCAGGAGTTGGCAGTTTCCAGTCCGTCATGCTATATATCCGAGACTGGATGAACATCAATCAGTTAAAACTTAATCCGGAAAAAACAGAACTGGTGATGACGGGCGGTGCTGCCAACCCCTGGTCCTCTTCTTTTTGGCCCCCTTCACTTGGGCCCCCCCCTCTTCCTTCTTGTTCAGTTAAAACACTTGGGATTATGCTTAATAATCAATTAACACTTCATTCACACATTAATTCGGTGGTTTCCTCCTGTTTCGTTACACTCCGAGTGATTCGGAAGGTTGCTAGATTCTTTTCTGCCTCGGCATTAAAACTTATCCTCATGGCCATGGTCCTGTCAAAGATTGACTATGGCAACATTATCTACAATGGAGCCCCAGCCTATGCTGTGCAGCGGCTCCAGTTGATACAGAACCAGGCTGCTCGACTGGTCTTTGGACTATCAAGGTCCCATCATTCGACCCCGCTGCTCAGGAGCCTTCATTGGCTCCCTATAAAACAGCGTGCCAAGTTCAAATTAGGGTGTTTAACTTTTCAAGCAAGAGCGGGTACTGCTCCTGCTTTTATCAACTCGGCAATCTCCTCCTATGTCCCCACTAGAGACCTTCGCTCTTCGAGCTTGGCCTTACTAACTATGCCTCGATTTAAAAAGAAGCGGGCGGGGGGTCAGAAGTTTGCTGTACTTGCGCCTTCCTTTTGGAATGACCTCCCCCTACCGTTAAGACTCTCCGCCTCCTATATGGAGTTTCGGAAGTCACTAAAAACATTATTATTTCAGCAGGCTTTTGGCATTTAGCTCTCTCTTTTTTGTTCTCTTTTAGGGACCTTACCAGCGCCATGAAACTGATTCAGTGTACGTGCGCTTTATAAGTGTTTTTAAATTCAAATACAATGGACCTACAATCATTAATTGACTTGAAAATATTGGGACAAATAAGGAGGTTTTCCCAATTTAACAGCCTATGCCCACAGATCGGGGCAAGGGTAAGTGGCAAAAAACCCAAAGTCACACCACTGTTACCACCTGGGAATAAAATAGATGTCGCCCATGAAGCAGTAATTCCAGACCATTGCAAATTGAAAAAAGAAAAATGTGTCAACAATTTAACATTTCACGAAAAAAGTCTCTTCAAGAATTACAACACGATGAGTTGATAGAGATCAATATAGCTGACAAAGGTGGAAATATAATAATCATGGATAAAGAAGAACATATGAAGGAAGCTTATTCACAACTAAAGAACAGTGATTATTATGAAAAACTAAAAGAAAATACTACATCACGATACAAAACAGAATTAGATAAAACACTGAGAATCTGGACACAGATGAATTTACTTGATAATGGCAAACTAAAATATCTAACAGCAAGTCATCCAGTGACTGCAACAGTCTATTTCTTATCAAAAATTTATAAGCATCCTACCAAGCCACCAGGGAGACTGATAATATCAGCTTAAGGCGCCCTTTTGAAACCCATTGCAAATTACATTGACGTCTTTCTCATAATTTATGTTGAAGACCTCAACTCCTATCTCAGAGATGTAGGTGAACTATTAAGACACCTACAAGAAATTCCTTGGCAGAATACTTTCAAACTAATCACGATGAACGTTATTTCATTATATACAAATATTGAGAATGAAATTGGTTTAAATGCTTGTAAATACTTCTTAAAGTGACAATGAAATGCTGCTTGCAATGATTACCTATGCTTAACACAAAATGTATTCCTGTTTGAAAATGTACTCTACAAACATGTGAAGGGGACGGCTATGGGTTTTTCATTTAGCCCAAGCTATGCATGCCTCACCATGGGTTGGTGGGACCAACAGTTGTCATGGCATCCCGAAAATGATCAACATGTGAATAAGACCATTAAATGGCTACGTTGTATAGATGATCTATTTATCATCTGGGATGGAACTTAAGAGGATTTTGCACAATAATTTAAAATCCTTAACTCAACCCAGGGGGAATCTGAAATTATTCTTTCTCGATACAGAAATATATATCCAAGATAACAAAATCCACACTACCCTCCATAGCAAAGAAACCGCAACTAATGCATTATTACATGCTAAAAGTTTCCAGCAATCAACTATAATCAACAGCATTCCATACAGAGAATTTCTCAGAGTTTATAGAATATGCTCTCAACATGAAGAATTGATTAAATATACTGAAGAAACAACACACAGATTCAAAACAAGGGGAAACAAGCACCACATAATCATACCCAGCTTCAACAAAATGCAACCAAAATGTAGGATTGACATGTTAAAGAAAAAGGAGCAAAATGCAAATGAAAAAACTAATATAATACGCCTAATAACCACCTTTTTGGCAGAGGCGAAGGGAATCAGAAAAATCTTAAGAAAGAATTGGAACATATTACAATTGTATGAAACTGCAGCCAGATTAATGGGTAATAACCTGAATATAACCTTTCGAAGAGCTAAAAATTTGAAAGATACCCTAATACATAGTCACTTTAGAAAAACAAAAGAGTCATTTAACCAGCTGGTTAATACAATGCGTGTAACAATTACAAAGTATGTCAAAGAACCGTCAACAAAAAACAAATAAAAGTAGTAACAAACAAGAAATGGACAATCAGACAGTATATGACATGCAAAAGCCAATATGTAGTTAATGTAATGAAATGTCCATGAAGCCTAAAATATTTGGGGAGCACCATTTGTGAACTCAAGTAAAGAATCCTGGAACATAGAGGGGCACCCATAAATAAGGATTGTGGAAATGCTGTGGCAAAGCATATGGAATCTAACCATGAAGAGAATTGGAAAGAATTAAAATTCTACGTGATCCAGGCAATTGAATGACACAAGTGTGATCGAGTATGGAAACTGAGACAAAGGCAGTCCCGGCACATTCTGGACTTGCGAACCCTCGCACCACATGGATTGAGTCAAGGCACAAAACTATATATACACCTCTGAAATTGAGTTGTTTGCGTTTCTTTTGGGTTTAATATGGTTTTGAATTATATTGAAACATTTTTAACCACTAATGCCCACTTACACAAGCACTTATATCGATATGAAGGACACCAAATAAAGGTTTGTTTCTTTGCAGCACTTTTAAACACATATTGTTTGGGGATAATGTTGCGAACTTGCGAACCCTCGCACCTCATGGATTGAGTCAAGGCACAAAACTATATATACACCTCTGAAACTTAGTTCTTTGCTTTTCTTTTAGGTTTAATATGGTTTTGAATTATATTGAAACAGTTTTAACCACTAATGCCCACTTACACAAGCACTTATATCGATATGAAGGACACCAACTAAAGGTTTGTTTCTTTGCAGCACTTTTAAACACACATTGTTTGGGGATAATGTTAAAGATGAGCTTTTAATTTCAATCCAAATTACCGGACATTGATATTGTAATAACATATGTATTGTTAGTAAAAGATGATGAAATTTCATTATGGTATGGTTTTTCAAGAGTACATGATTAGATCCGCTAGATGGTATCATGTGGAGGGTTTCATGTATTGAACTGTTAAGAAGGTGGACTACAATATTATGTACTTATATATGGACACAAAAGGAATAAAATGACGGAGTTTCCTTTTCCGGCAACGTTTTCGTCTCCAGCCTGTGAACAAGGAGATAGGCATCTCCGAAACGTGTAAGGCATTGAATTTATCTGGATGTGGAATGCCGGTATGCCTAATTAATACATTCAGTTGAATGAACTGTCGCTGAGTGGCGTCTTCATGCACGGACAAATCTAGTTTGAATATTTTACCGGCGGGTCCAAGCCGGGAAGATTGCACCACTCCGAAAATGAGAAGGAGACCGCGGAGGCACAGGACTGTCCATTGCTTCTAAATACGGGGCAACAGTTACTTTGGAAACAATCGGCACAAGCATACTGGAATGCCCAATGAAGGGTCTTAGACCGGGAGAAATCACGGCACGTTGCCAACCCATTGGAGGGCAATAATTGCATAAAGGAAACTACAGGTACCAGCCTGCACCGTGAACTGATTCAAAAAAGCCCATTGGAGGGCACACAAAAGTAATAAAATGACGGAGTTTCCTTTTCCGGCAACGTTTTCGTCTCCAGCCTGTGAACAAGGAGATAGGCATCTCCGAAACGCGTAAGGCATTGAATTTATCTGGATGTGGAATGCCGGTATGCCTAATTAATAAATTCAGTTGAATGAACTGTCGCTGAGTGGCGTCTTCATGCACAGACAAATCTAGTTTGAATATTTTACCGGCGGGTCCAAGCCGGGAAGATTGCACCACTCCGAAAATGAGAAGGAGACCGCGGAGGCACAGGACTGTCCATTGCTTCTAAATACGGGGCAACAGTTACTTTGGAAACAATCGGCACAAGCATACTGGAGGCCCACTGAAGGGTCTTAGACCGGGAGAAATCACGGCACGTTGCCGACCCATTGGAGGGCAATAATTGCATAAAGGAAACTACAGGTACCAGCCTGCTCCGTGAACTGATTCAAAAAAGCCCATTGGAGGGCACACAAAAGGAATAAAATGACGGAGTTTCCTTTTCCGGCAACGTTTTCGTCTCCAGCCTGTGAACAAGGAGATAGGCATCTCCGAAACGTGTAAGGCATTGAATTTATCTGGATGTGGAATGCCGGTATGCCTAATTAATACATTCAGTTGAATGAACTGTCGCTGAGTGGCGTCTTCATGCACGGACAAATCTAGTTTGAATATTTTACCGGCGGGTCCAAGCCGGGAAGATTGCACCACTCCGAAAATGAGAAGGAGACCGCGGAGGCACAGGACTGTCTATTGCTTCTAAATACGGGGCAACAGTTACTTTGGAAACAATTGGCACAAGCATACTGGAGGCCCACTGAAGGGTCTTAGACCGGGAGAAATCACGGCACGTTGCCGACCCATTGGAGGGCAATAATTGCATAAAGGAAACTACAGGTACCAGCCTGCACCGTGAACTGATTCAAAAAAGCCCATTGGAGGGCACACAAAAGTAATAAAATGACGGAGTTTCCTTTTCCGGCAACGTTTTCGTCTCCAGCCTGTGAACAAGGAGATAGGCATCTCCGAAACGCGTAAGGCATTGAATTTATCTGGATGTGGAATGCCGGTATGCCTAATTAATAAATTCAGTTGAATGAACTGTCGCTGAGTGGCGTCTTCATGCACGGACAAATCGAGTTTGAATATTTTACCGGCGGGTCCAAGCCGGGAAGATTGCACCACTCCGAAAATGAGAAGGAGACCGCGGAGGCACAGGACTGTCCATTGCTTCTAAATACGGGGCAACAGTTACTTTGGAAACAATCGGCACAAGCATACTGGAGGCCCACTGAAGGGTCTTAGACCGGGAGAAATCACGGCACGTTGCCGACCCATTGGAGGGCAATAATTGCATAAAGGAAACTACAGGTACCAGCCTGCACCGTGAACTGATTCAAAAAAGCCCATTGGAGGGCACACAAAAGGAATAAAATGACGGAGTTTCCTTTTCCGGCAACGTTTTCGTCTCCAGCCTGTGAACAAGGAGATAGGCATCTCCGAAACGCGTAAGGCATTGAATTTATCTGGATGTGGAATGCCGGTATGCCTAATTAATAAATTCAGTTGAATGAACTGTCGCTGAGTGGCGTCTTCATGCACGGACAAATCTAGTTTGAATATATATATATATATATATATATATATATATATATATATATATATATATATATATATATATATATATATTACCTACTGGCGATCGCCAGTAGGTAGTTATAGTTAGGACCTAGTTTAATTAGGAAATCCACAACATTCTATTTGGAATAACTTTAGCGCCGGTGGACGAATCTTCGTGAATGCCTCCAAGAAAATGGCCTGCTTGGTTCCACTCCTTCCCTGAAAGTTTGGGGGTGATTCGTCAAGTGGGGGCCGAGAAAAAAGGGGGTCAATGCATTTTTCCATAGGGACCTTTAGCCAGGTCTACAGCCCAAACAGCTGAACGGAATTACATGAAATTTGGCAGAGAGGTAGAGTTCTGTTCGCAGATTGTGCTTTTTGTTAAATGGTGTAAATCCGTTCAGTAGTTTCTGAGAAAATCACAAGTAAAATCATAGCGATATCTAGAGACGGAGTTCAGCACGCGTACGGAAATCTGTTCAATTACGAGCACGAGCTGCATGCTGATTGGCTGTGAACTGTCTGTCAACACTCGAAACCAGAAAGTGTTGGCGGCCATCTTGTGCCTCGCTAGAACCGAGTCACAAGAAAACAGTAAAGCAAAGTTGACAAATAAGGGAAGGGGGTAGGCTACAAACATTCGGACCCTCTAGGCTTGTTCAGGGGGTCGTACATGGATGTTTAGGCTTATTTTTTATTTTTATTTCTTTAAAGGAAAATCGCGGCGTAAGCGTATCGAAATATGTACAATAACGAGCAAGAGCTGCATGCTGATTGGTTGTCAATACTCCAAAACAGGAAATATTGGCAGCAATCTTATATTAATGTGAAATCTCTGTAATTTATAACACAATGATTCCTTATGTAAAGCGCTCTAATACCACCAGGTCTAACCAGCGCTGAATAAAACTCAAATAAATAATGAATCACTGAGCAGGTATGTACTAACTGCTATTGGTCTGTCTATCGTTTCGTTATTGGTGGTCTGTATTTTAGAGTGGGTGTATGAAAGTTTTTTTAGGGTATGAGGATGTGTATCAGATGATCGTGTGGATGATGTCATCAGTGATGTCACTGAGCATGTCATGAGTAATGTAATATGTGACATCATCAGCAGTATATTGCGGGGGCGTAAGTTATAATTAGGTCTACTAACTATAACAGCCAAATTTCCAAAGTTTCGTACAAGTGAAATCTCCAACTAACTATAACATCCATGAAACCTATGGTTTTTTCAGTGGATTTCTAAGGTTTTTTAAATGTTAATTTCTAAATATAACATCCCTGAAACCTATGGTTTTTTCAGTGAATTTCTAAGCAAGACAAATGCAGAAAGAGGCAATGGAAGTCCAGTAAGACGAAGAAAAGTACAGGAAGAAGAAGAGATGTGCAGGAAGAACCAACAGAGGAGCAGAAAGTCCTCCTGTGCCCCCAACGTTTTGCTGATGGGTACTAGTGGTAACTGATTCAGACTAACCAGGCCTACAGCCAGTGCTATGCTAAAAGACACTTAGAATACAGTGAAAACACCTACATACACTAGGGAACACTACACGTTGGCGTACCCCTGTGATTAGCATGACCTCCTCTGTACTTGC
Organism: Lissotriton helveticus; assembly: GCF_964261635.1. Classification (NCBI taxonomy): domain Eukaryota; kingdom Metazoa; phylum Chordata; class Amphibia; order Caudata; family Salamandridae; genus Lissotriton; species Lissotriton helveticus. The sequence continues at coordinate 146,634,047 of NC_136072.1, read as the reverse complement.
CATGAGTTAATGCCTGGGTCATTGTATGAGTACATGAGTAGTGACTGGATCATTAGAGTGCTTCAAGGAGAGTGCATGGTGATTTTATAAGTGCTTGGGTTTTGGCGCAGTTATCGGATAACTACATAAGATTGGCTGGGTGATTGGAGTACTGAACAGGTAGTACCAGGGACATTACTGGCCTGCATAGGTAGTACTCAAGGTATTGCCGCAGTGCCTGTGTTAGTGACTGGGTCATTGCATGAGTACATGGGTAATGAGTGGATAATTAGAATACTGCAAGGAGTGTGTGTGGTGATTTTATAAGTGCTTGGGTATTGGAGGAGTGTTTGGTTTAGCACATGGTAATGTTTGGGTGACTGGAGGCGTGCACAGAGAGTGACCGTTTGATTGTGGGACTGCATGGGTACTTCCTAGGGAATTGAAGGAGCAAATGAGAAGTGTGTAAGTGGGTACAGATCTGTATGAGTTGGGCATATGGGATTGTAACAGTGATCAGTTAGTACCTGGATCATTGCATGAGTACATAGCTACTGACTGAGAGATTAGAATACTGCAAGGAGAGTGCCTCAGTGAATTTAAAAGTGTATGGGTCTTGGCGGAGTGTTTGGATTAGTGCATGGTAGTGGCTGTGTGACTGGAGGACTACACGGGGAGTGACTGGGTGATTGCTGGACTGCATGGGTACTAGCAGGGGAATTTGAAGGAGCGAAAGAGAAGTGTGTAGAAGGTTAGACAACTGCATGGGTAGTACACAGGGATTGTAGCAGTGCATGTGTTAGTTCATGTGTCATTGCATGAGTGCATGGGTACTGACTGGATGATTAGAGTACTGCAAGGAGAGTGCATGGTGAATTTATAAGTGCTTGGGTTTTGGCAGAGTGATTGGATAAGTACACACGTCACATCAGCCTGGCTCTAAGGACTTCCCCATGGAGGATACTCCATTTGAGTTTGTGTAGGTGGCCACTGAGGGTGTATAGGAGACTGTACCCAGCCGTGGCTTTCCGCTACTCACCACTGAGGGTTTTAAGGTGCTGGGGGAGGGGGGTCAGCCGTTCCGTTCAGCTGAAAAGCCAGGACTTGAGAGCCTTTCTGAAGGTTTTCCGGGACGGGCACATCTGATGTCAATCAGGAGCCCGTTCCAGGTTTTGGCCATGATGTGGGAGAAGAATCTTTCCCCTGCTATGGCTCCGTGCATAAAAAGTTATGATACACTGAATGTTCCAAAAGTCGCAATTGTATGTTAGTATTATAAACAAACAATGGTGAGCGTGTGAGCCAAAATGACTAGAAACATAAGATTAAATGGCAACATTTTTGATTTAAAACATATTCAAATATGTTTTTAAGAAAAAATAAAATGTAATTCTCATCTTAAACATGGCAAATTTGCATGATGTCCTACTCCTTTACAAATGTGCATGTAAGCCAGTCTGCTCTTTGAAAAATTATTTTGATAGGTATATATTTTTCAACAAAACAGACAAGAATGTGGACACATTGGTGACAGAATTACAGAATTCTAAAACCATTATTTTATGTCCTTTGTTATGTTTAGAAGATAAATCAATAATAAACAAAAATAGATTACTTGAAGGGACTTTTGCAGATGGCACGTTACAGCTCATAAATGTAGTAGTAGCTCATCTGGAAAACTCAATATCAGGCACAAATAATAACTCAGTAGGAAATGTTTGAAATGCATCAAGGTGTAATCTTTTTAAAATTTTGATTTCCATTATTATTTTTATTGTTTAGAAATATACATAAATCAGTGTATTTAAAAGTTGATGTGATGTTGTACCAATTTTTGCCTAAAATGAAAGCCGGAATATATATTTTTTTTCACAATGGTAAAACAAATTGAAAATAATGTAAGATATTTTGGAGTAAAATAATTCTATTTTGCTCTGCACTAAAGTGGATTTGAATTGAACCAAGCCCTGTGTATTTGCTTATGCTGTAGAAGTAATTTTAAAATACCAACCAATCTATTATTGCATTTCTTTTACCACATAAGTAAATACCTAGGGGGATACATTAATGAGCAACTTTATTTTAAACATTTGATAAATACTTAAGTTACTTGAAGTGAGTGTTACCATTGTGAAAAGAAACAGGCTCTTAGTTTATACAAATGTTGGTACAGCATTGCAGTAAATATTAACACACATTGGTTCATATTTTTATTTTATTTAAATAAAAATAGATCAGTTTCTCTTGCCTTGTACATTCAAAGTACCAAGGTAATTTTGCTTTCTATTACGTTTTGTGAAACAGGATCACTATTCAAAACAACAAATCAGAACCATTCAGAGGTGTTAAACAATTTTTGGAGGGAATTGAAATTGGTTAAGAGAAATGATCAAAACTAATATATGAGCAATAATGGGAAATATCATAACTGTGACCAAATAGTTTCTGAAGATGCTCCCTACATACAGAAGATAATAATAAACATAAATCCAAGTTTAAAAGTCTTGAAGCAAGTGAAATTTGAAAATCTGAAAAAAAATTCTGAAAAAATGTTATGATCAGTTATATTTACACAAAAACAATAAAACTATTATATATGTCTTTACAGCATCTTCAGGCAGCAGAGAAGAAGCTGACCACTGTGTTTCGGGTGGTGAAACATCTGGCACGATTGACACAGTGGCAAGGAGGGTAAGGAGACTGGAACGGAGGCTAACAGCTTGTCATCATCTTCAGATGCCTCCTCAAATGACCAGTACTTAGTGGTGGCGGACCCTACATGAACTGTACTGACGTCATCCTTGGCCACCATCCAGAGACCCATCTCCACCCTCCCTCCTGCTACCCCCCAGTTGGCCAACCTGACCGTCTAACGGGACTTGGGTCTCCTTTGCAACAGGCACCTCACTTCCTGCCACCCCAGCTGCACTGAGTAAGGAGGCTATTGACCTTTACTCAGCATCTCTGTAGGCTTGGCTGCTATAGCGAATGGCATCCAGGGCTTTGGCTGCCAAATGCAACAAATGGTAGCATTTCTGGATGCCATTCACAGCCCAATGTCTGAGAAGCAGAGATTGTTGCAAACATAGCCTTCTCACTCACTCCAGCTTTCCAAGCAACCCAACTTTCTGCCCCAAGTCAGGTCCCTTCCTCAGCTCAAATCCCAACTCCCACCTCAAACACACTCACTTCTTTGCAGGCACCCATTACAACAGGCACACATAAACACAAACACACATACAACGTAAACACACTAATTACACTAAACCCACCACACCCACAACCACCACCAAACCCACAACCACTAGCACACCCACAAGCACCACAAGCACCACCACACCCACAATATCCTGTACACCCACAAGCACCACAACCACTACCACACCCACCTGCAACACAACCACACCAGCCACCTCAACAGCACACTCATCAAACCCTTTTCAAATCCCAACCCACCCCTCCCAAGAAAGATCATTGAGGTACCTGCTCTGTGGAAAAATTGATGCTCCTTCCTAAGGAGGTTACTCTTTGGCGGTATGCTTAGGGGGCAAGGTATGGGCTAGAAAACTACAGCCTTTTGGACTTGGAAACCCTTTTGTTATCCTTTTAAGTTATTTTTTATAATAAATCTTTGAGAGAAGTTTCTCATTCATGAATAAAAAGAGCTTAATTTTACAGAGTTTGTCCTAATATTATTATTAATTCACAAGTAATTGATGATTTAAAATGTTAATGATGAAAACGTTTGGTACATATTCTTACTTTCAGTTAAGACAGAAAATACAAAAGGTTTTTTAAAAATACATATTTGTAAAGTCCAAACATTAGTGATAGAAATTCTGTAATGGACAAGAACATTTTGGTGCAAGTAATCATAATAATTTGAATTTGAATTTAAAAGCATTTATTCAGCGCACTTCTACCTAGCGGTTTCATGGCGCTATTGCAATAACAGAGGATGTCAGCAGAGGGAGGGAGTTTAAACAGAATAGGCTTTAATGAAAAGAAAAGTTTTAAGATCCTTCCGGAACTGGGTATAGGAGGGCACAGTGCGAAGGGCGACAGGGAGGGAGTTCCAAAAGGTGGGGGCCAAAACAGCGAACCTCGCACCGCCAGCCCTCAGTTTCTTAAATCGAGGGATGGCTAAGAGGGCCGCGTGGGAAGAGCGGAGCTCTCTGCCGGGGAGATAAGGGATGACAGCGGAACAAAGAAATTTAGGGGCAGTCCCTGCTCTTGCCTGAAAAGTGAGGCAGCCGAGCTTAAAGAGAGCACGCTCCCGCACCGGCAGCCAGTGTAGCGCCTTTAATAGTGGGCTGGCCCGGTGGTATTTGGGGAGGCCAAGAATCAGGCGCGCAGCCTGGTTCATTACCAGCTGCAAGCGGTGGATCGCGTAAGCGGGAGCCCCGTTATAGACTACGTTGCCGTAATCAATACGGGACAATACCAAGGCTAGCACGATGATTTTCAGGGCGGGGAGAGAGAAGAAACGGGAAACCTTCCTAATTGTTCTCAAAGAAAAAAAACAAGAGGAGACGACTGAGCTAACGTGTGAGTCAATAGAAAGTTGTGAATCCAGAAAGATCCCAAGGGTTTTAACTTTAGGCACAGGAGAAGGAGGGACACCGAGTGAGGGGGGCCAGAAAGAAGGGGACCATGGACTGCAACCACCTCCAGTCAAGACCAGCTCGGTTTTGTCTGGATTAAGTTTGAGGTGATTGCAGTTCATCCAGTCCTGGATGAGTCTCATCACTGACTGGACGTTCTGGGCAGATGAAGGGGAGTTGGAGAGGTTAAAAATTAGTTGGAGGTCATCGGCGTAATTGAACACCGTGACCTCCAGCTGCTGTAACATAAAAATGAGGGGGAAGATGTACAAATTAAATAAGAGGGGGGAGAGTGACGAGCCTTGGGGGACCCCACACTCAACCCTACGGGAGGCCGCGGAGAAGCCGGTGAGATGAACCGCCTGGGTTCTCCCGGCTAAAAATGACTCAAGCCACGAGAAGGCCAAGCCCTCAATGCCCGCCGCCCTGACACGGCAGAGAAGAATGGAATGATCCACCGTGTCGAAAGCGGCAGATAGATCTAAAAGTATCAGGGCTTGAGGGATCTTGATGTCAATGCCTTCCCGTAGCCTGTCCATCACCGAGATCACCACTTTCTCCATAGAGTGCAGGGGTCTGAACCCGGCTTGATGGGAGGAGAGGCAGTCATTGGCTTCTACGTGAGCACTCAGAGAGGTCGTAACATGAGTCTCAAGGACTTTTGCTAGGTAGGGCAGAAGGGAGATGGGGCGGTAATTGGCAGGGGAGGTTGGGTCAGCACCCGATTTTTTTATAATTGGGACAACCACAGCTGATTTGTGAAAACTGGGAACAGAGCCCAGTGTAAGTGAGTCATTAAGGAGGGTCAGGGCGGTGTGGGACACGCTACATAAATTTCCCTAAGGATGTAAGCTGGGGCGAAGTCCAAAGGGGAGCCAGACTTGACTCGGACCAGCAGCGGAAGAAGAGACTCGGTGGTTAACAGAGGGAAGGTAGTCAATTTAGGACCCGTGTGAGGAGGGGAGGGGTTGACAAATGTGGGGGAGGGAGGTGGGATGTTAAGTTTGATTTTAACGACCTTGTCAATAAAAAACTCATTGAGTGAGTTACAGAGGGACTGGGATGGAGGGATGGTAGGCGCGGTTCTGCCAGATGAAGCCAGTTCGTGAATCGTAGCGAATATCTCCTTGGGTTGAGACTCTGCTGCCATCACCCTGTTCGTATAGAACTCCGTTTTAGCTACAAGGATGCCCTTTTTGTAAACTTGTAACACGGACAAGTAGGCTGTCTTCTGCTCAGGGCTATAAGATCTTCTCCAGACTCGCTCAGCCCTCCGTGCGGCCAACTTCAGTTTTTTTAGTTCCGGGGTGAACCAGCGGTTGGCGGCATGGGCTCGTTTGACCGTAAGACGTTTTAAAGGGGCAAATTCGTCACCTGCCACGGTCAGCCAGTTGTCAATGGCGGCCAGTTGCGAGGCGGCTATAAGGCCCGATAACTCTGGACTGGTGTTCGCCAAAGTCGAGCAGAGAGAGGGCATGTTGGCTTTGCCCCATTTCCTGACCCAGGTGTTTTTGGGAAGTTGAGGTTTAGTTATCGGGGCTAGGGCAAGAGAGAAGGCGATGATAGAATGATCTGACCAAGGGCAGGGAACTATTGTGGGGGATGTTGACGGAATGTTTAGTACCCAGATTTGATCTAACGTGTGGCCGTGAGTATGTGTCGGGACATGAACTATTGGTGTAAAATTAAGGCTAAACATGAGGTTGGTGAAGTCCCTGGACTGAGGGCTCTCAGCAGGGTCATTCGGCCAAAAATTGAGATCTCCCAAAACTAGTACTGAGGAGTTATTGATCACCAGTGTGGCTAGGAGGGACTGAATGTCGGAAAGAAAAGAGGGGGTAGACTGAGGGGGACGATAAATTAAAACAAAAGTGAAAGGAACCAGGTGCGAGGTCGAACGAGCTAATAGGTAGTCCACGTCAGGAATTGGGGGGGAGGGGAGAAGCTGGAAGTTGAAAGTTGTTCGAGCTATTAGAGCCACTCCACCGCCTCGCCTGCCCTCAGGGCGATCCGCTCGGATAGCCGAATAAGTAGATGGTAGGGCAGTTAGCAGGTTGGGGAGGGAATCATCCTTGAACCAGGTTTCTGTCAAGAAAAAAAGGTCTGGTGCGTGGGAGTCAATGTAGTCAAAGAGCTCGTACTGGTGGGTGACCGCAGAGCGAGTATTTAGAAGTGTAACAGAAGTGCTAGGTGCAGAGAAAGGGGGGGCACGGGGCGAAGTGAGTACAGGAGGTGTAGTGGTGGGGGGTAGGACTAAGGAAGTTACCATCGAGGGAGGCAGCCGGGGTGGAAGGGTGAACAGGTCTAGCTGCTTCAAGCGACCGATGGTATAATAATAAACACCTACATCAAATAATGTTTTTTTTTTAAGTGTTAATACAGCGGTGTTCGTTTGAACTTGATAACTGATTAAAATTAAAACATATGCATAGCACCCTAAAAAAAGAGAAAATTAAAATGTAATTAGATAAACGCACTGGACAAGGAGAAATGTTTCCATTGTAAATATATGAAATAATTTAAGTTTAGAACTAATTGATTTTACAATTTCTTTAAACAAAACATTTTACCTTATCTAGTGCAATTTTTAGAATATATTAAGTTTACATTATTGCAATAATTTGTAATGCATATGTTTATAATTTCACAGTTTACCGAAAATAATTGAACATACCTAAATGGACACATTTTTAATTTTTGATTAATGTTACTTTTTGTTTAAGTGCCCATTATCATGAAGGCACCTTGCACCAAATTTGAAATTAAAACACAATTATACAGCAGTGTTTCTTTAAATTTCTTAAATGACAAAATTACACACATATGCCTTATACATTAGTAAAATATTGCTTGTAAGAGAGATTTCAAAATGCATGTGGCCTGAGCTGATGCAAACAGACACTGCAAACGGATCCAAGTAAAGAAAAAGCGTAGAATTCCATTCTGGCGACAAACGGGGTTGATTGGCTTCTTGGTCAAGTAGCAGCAGCAAATTAATGACTTGCATGATCTGGTCAAATGGAAGTGGTAAAGAAAAGAGGTAGGGGCTTGGCCCTCCTCAGTCAAATTTTGAAATTTAGACCAGAGCACTACAGGCTCATTTTTAAGCATGGACAGATTTTGCGAATTGACAATCCGCGAACTTGCGTATTTACGGATTCGCAATCCGCAAAATCCGCAAACTCTTGCGAATTTGCAGATTTTTTTTTTGTGTTCCCAAGGGTTTCTGCCAGTTCGCGAGGGTTGTGTACCAGTTCGCAATTGCGAACTTACTTGTCGGCTCGCAACGGCCGCGACTATGTTGTTTCTACGTCTGGTTCATCATCACAGGTTCACAGCACCCTCTGTTTCACCACTGCCACCCTCTGGTACACCCATGCCACCCTCTGGTACATCACTGCCACCCTTTGGTTGGTTTATCACTGTAGATTATGGGGGTGAAAAAAAGCAAGCACACCTGCCCTGCTTCATCTGACATGAATTAATTTGGGGTTGATTAATGTGTCACTGAATTTAAACTTCCAGTCTGGCTGGCACCTGCTTCCTTATCTGTAATTTGCTTTCTGTTGCAGTGCAAACATTTTTTCACAGGACCTTTGTGGCCTACTTGTAGCTATTCTATGAGCCTGCTGTGAGGGTCAGAGCAGGGTCATAGAATAGTTGCAAATAGGCAACTGAACTCTGGAGGGGCCCCTCAGGAAGCACTAGAGTGAATGGTTACTAATGTTAAGATTGAACTTTTGCACCTGCTGAGTGGTTTCAGTTTTGCAAAAATCGTTTTTCTGCAATTTCGCGCGATTCGCGGGGTGCGAATTCGTGCGAGATCGATTTCGAAAGCCTCGAATTTGTGCGAATACACGATTAGTTTTTTTTTGCGGCGTGTTTGTTCGCGTGATTTTTTGCGTGTTCGCAAGCCGCTTGTAGTGCAACGTTTGCGAAGTTACCCTAGCGGTCGTACATGGGCGCAGCCATCTTGTTTGCGTGACGTATTTCCGTTTCCTGGCGCTATGTGTAATCTCACAAAGTGTGCGGCTCGCTAGTACAATTTCGCGTGTGATCGCGAGGAAAATCTCGCGCGAACTTACCCACGCGGTCCTGAACGGGCGCGGCCATCTTGTTTCTCATTCATTGCTATGGTTCTGGGCATGCTTTCTGTATCCTCTCTGAATCTCTGCCATCCTTTGCTTGTGTGAAGTTTTTTTGATCTATTTTACTTATTATCTATCCCTCTATTTTTCTAGCTCTATATTTTTGTGTTTTCTGCTACTTTTGGTTAATTTTAAACTACTTTTTTAAACTCTTTTCTTTTCTTCTTCCCTATTCTATTTCTTCTTTATTATTTAGCTTCCTTTCTGCCCAGACCATGGTAAAGGGAGCCGGGAAGCATCCTGAGAAGGGGAAGGGTCCCGCACCCCGTGCCCGGCTCCCGTGCGGGCGTTTGAGGGGGGAGAATGTCACAGCCCGGGAGATCTTCAGCGCGGAGGAGGTGGCCGCACTAGTTTTTTATGTTCAGCGCCGCCTCCCCAGGACCATCATGGCAGGCGGCAAGATCGCTAGCGGGTATGGGATCCGGGAGCGCCAGATGCGGTGGGAGAAGGTGTGCCGGGCCATGTACCAACACTCTTGGGTCCGGCGCACCTACAACCAGGCCCCCCACCGTTGGACTGATCTCCTGGACCGGGAACGCGATCTGCTGGACCTGCTCGGCCTTGAGATCCCCGGGCTTGGTGAGTAGTAGTAGCTATTTCTTTACCACTCTGTTTTCTCCTGCTCTGTGTCTTATTATATTGCACCTATTTGTTTTTTACCAAGAGCAATAATGCTGCTGCTTACATTGTAGGTAAATTATATTTCAAAATCTTCTGTGCATTTCAGGTGCACTGCTCTCCTTCTCAGTAGCGTTGCTACAATGCTTATTTGTTTTCGATTTTGTGTTCATTTCATTGGCCTGTGAACTTATGTATGAGTATAGTTTAAAGAACTGCGTAATGCTAGACACTAAGGGTCAGATTTTTCATTACCGGCGCATCCCTGCAAAGTAGCAGGGATGCGCCAGTAATTGTTCGCCACCCCACCACCACCCATGGTGCGCCGTATTTACAATGTGGCCCACCATGGGCCCAAAACGTCACCAAAGCGTTACGCATCTGTGCCGTAAAGGCGGCGCATTGCTGGAGTTGCGTCGCAACGATGGCGCAGCTCCAGCAATGCTCTGGGGTGCCCCATCTCCCCAATGCTGCGTCAAGCCGTACGTCTGCTTTAAGCAGGCGCAGGGTTTGAGTCACGCATCATTGTCCTCAAAGTGACTGATTGAAATCTTGTAGATTTCCCTCAGCCACTTTTAGGGTGCGTTCCGGTGCAGGAACGTCCTCCCTTGCGCCGGAACGCCCCCTGATGGCGCAGGGCTTTACAACGTGATGCATCTCCCATATGCGTCACATTGGTAATATACGCCGCACCATGGCGCCTCTTTTGTTCTGCAGCTGCGTCACCAAAGTCACGCAACAATGAAGCAAAAGAGCTGCAAGGGGCTTCTAAATCAGCCCCTACAGACTCAAGTCCAGTCCTTCCTTTGTAAACCTGGCAATAAGAAGAAATAGTGGTGGTGGATAGTTTGAGTATTTTAATGACTGGTTAATGTAGTAGGAAACTTTTTAGTTTTGTCGCTGATCTGCAATCACGATGGACTTTGTCTGTCACTTCGCGTGCTGCGGACTGCTGCCTGCCAGTCCTAGGCAAACCTTTTTAGTAGTTTGTTTAGTGAGTTACATAACTTTCCAAGTCGACGGTCCGCAAATCAAGCAATAATAATATTGTAGTAGACCACATGAGATAGGTCAATATTTCCCGTGGAATACTTGTCCATTTGCTATTTTGCCAAAATATTTTGTTATTGTTCTTTTCAAATGTTTCATTTGGTTGACAAATATCATCCATGTTTTCTGGTCTTTCTTTCTTTCATGTTGTACATCAGCTCCCCCCAGGGGCAAGAGGGCATTGGAGGAGGCTGCTGATGCTGCCGAACAAGGCCAGGATCAGTCAGGCGAGGGCTCCTTTGCTGGCCCCGGTAAGTTTTAATTTTAATATAGAGTACCTATTTTTTCCTAGCGTTCCTCATTCGATTTTTTCTAAATCGTCTTTGATCTTCTTGTAAACTGTATCTAAATTCTTATCCTGCCTCGACTATGACTCCCTGTGGTATTACTAGATTATTCTTATTAGTCTGTCTGTGTAGCTAACTAAGATTGAACATTTGGCAAAATGTGTAAAACGAAACTCCCATTCTAGTCAGCAATAGCTCTATGCACTGAGTGCAGTCCTCTGGGATTGTCCATAATGTCTTTTCAAGTCTTCTAAATGTTTATGCTTTGACAATTACCAACAATAAAAAGGTGAATGACCACCAAGAAAGAATAAGATGCTACTTTACTTTTGGTTTGGATAGGAGGACAATCCATACTGATTGGGTCACCCAGTCAGCGCAGAAGGTCTCCAGCGGTACAGAGCCGGGGTACCGCTGCTGCAGCCACCCGCCACCGCCGAGCAGCAAAGAAATCAGCTGCCCCCCACAGCAGTTGCAAAAAACTTATGCACCGCCTTTCCCTGCGGGTTTCCTACCTCGAGCAGGAGCTGCTCAACACGAAAACCCTGCTTGAGACCCTCCGCAACGAGCATTCCGACCTGGCCCGGAAAGTCAACAGCAGTAGCCAGTAGTAGGAGGAGAGACTGTCCCTTGCCCCCTTTTTAAAGACTTTTGGGGGGGTGGGAATTGGGAGTTGGGTTTTTTCACTTTTTTGAACTTTTCAAGGACATTCGTTGGGGTTAGGGAGTGGGGGTGGGTTGGGTCTTGTGGGAGATTATTTTTGTCAGGGATATAAATATACTTTAAACTTTATCTTAGCATACGTGTTTTTTTTACTGCTTTTGAGGCTGGTGGGTGGGGGTTTAACAGTAACTTTGTTTTCGTGAAACTGAAATGGCATCTTGATTCAAGTTGTGTAATTAATTGCCCAAATGTTTTCAAAACTAAGTGCCTCTCACAGAGTAAGTGAATTCAATAGTCCTAGGACTTTACTAGTACTAGCGTCTGTCTCTCGTCTCTCCTAATACTCCATTATACTTCCTCCCCCCAAACGCTTATCTTACCTGTAATTTGTGTTTTGAAATAGGGCTAGGCACAGGGCTGGCTGCACGGCAAATGGCGATTAAGGTTTGCAATCCTGGGCGGATGAAATGTCATCATTGCGTTGGTACTAGTGGTGTTACACAGTGGCAGTTGCAGTATCTGAAAAAAAAAGAAAATGAAACCTTGTTTGTCCTTACCCTAGCATTAGAACGGTACGATAGAGAATATAGCAGATGACAGTACACTAGAACAGTGCCACAATGTAGCCTAACAAATGGTAAAGTATTGAAAGTATAACTAGTACTTGCGTTGAATTTATTTGACATTGGCTACTACTACAAGAAATAGTACCGCAGGTGAAGGACACAGCAGCGTAATAATTTGCCACGTCTAGGAGGAGGATGTTCTAATCTTGATGACCTATCGAGTTGATGGCGCACATGAAAATCTGCTTTCATTTGTCAATAGTGACTGAGTGTCAAGCTGAGTAAGAATAGAATATATATCCTCGGATTCCTTCACCAGCCTGTTGCTATGACCTTATCCTCCCCAGCAAGTGTGTGGAATTATTGCTGTCATTTAGTCACACATCAACCAATACCACACAGCCCGGTGGAAGAGGGTTAGGGTTTGAAAAATGGATGGGAATGGGTTTTTTTGGGGGGTAAGTTTTGTTGAGAGAAGAAAAAAAAAGCACAGCATGGACAAACAATAATTGAAGATAAAGAAATCTTTGGGTACAAAGCTAACCATAAATCTTTTAAGTGACATAAAGGAAGTGCATGCACGACTGCATGCATGGTTACTGAAAAGTAAGTACTGTTTTCGACAACCGTGAATGACAGAATGCGACAGTACAGGGCTGCAGCATTTTCACTTGCCTATCTCTGCACTCAGAGAAACACTTCTTACATTAAATGAGGTTTAAAAAATAGCAGAAGTAAAACCTATAGAATGGCTGTAGGGATGAATTTAGAAGCAGAGAATGGAGATCCAAGAAATGCAGAGTCACACTCATAGAAGTTCACAGCAATAACATTACTTTAAAGATAATTAGAAAAGAACGGATACTGTATCTGTATGTTGTTGTTGTAGTTGTCCTGTTGAATTTGGTAAGTTGCATGCATCAAACCATTCCTCTTTTTAGCGGGACTCCTCCATTCCAGCTGACGCTCCGTCCATCAATGTTGGTGACCAGAAGACACCCTGTCCACTGCCTGCCTGGCGGATGCTGAATTGCGGCTCGCTAATGTGAAGCCTGACTTCATCCTTTTTTTCCCATTGCACAGACTGAAACCCGGCCTGTAATTATTGATGGAAAAACAGGAAGTGATATTAGAACACCACTGACAAATAAATATAAGGTATGTAAGCTGTGTAGTGCAAAAAGTCACACTTTTAGTTTCCTAATAGACAGTACAATATTTTTGAAAGTGCGTACTCTGTCGGAGTCTCCTTTTGAAGGACAAATAAGTTTGGGCAAATTAATTTAGCGGATCTTTCCCCTCAAGCTAGGTGTACTGTAAACTGTGTTTTAGAACAAAATTAGACCTTCCCAGCAGTGCTCCCACCCAGACCCTTACTAAAGCCAGTTGCAAAAATGTAGAAGACCCCAATCAGATCTAAAAAAACGAGGTCTAGTAGAAAACTGGTGACAAAACGTACTTTGAAAGTAAAAGTAGGCCCAAATCCCCCCTTACCCACCGTGGATTGTATTCAAAGCACTTGCAAGCAAGCAAAAGTATCCATACCCAGCATCGCTCCAAGACTCGCAAACCCCCCCACAAACAGCCCCCCACCCAAACACATGCAATACAAATACTGCTAACCCTAACAAGCTCTAAGTTAAGAATAGTGGCAAACGCATTCTTTAACTATGCCAAATCCCCCCTTTCCCACCATGGATTTTCTTCAAATCACTTGCAACCAAAATTACACATTCCCACGAGTGCTCTAAGACCCCAGAAATCAGTTGCAAAAACTCTAGAACACCCCGAAACACATGCAATCCTGGTGCTAGGTCTAACCCTAACGAACCCTAAGTTACAAAAAGTGCCAAAAGGCTTTTCCGCATGGATTTTCTCCAAACCAGTTTTATCCAGTATTAGACCTTCCCAGCATTGCCCCAAGACCCGCCAACCCACCCACAAAAAAGCCCAACACCCCCAAACAGCCAAAAAGCCAAAATGGAAAATCTCATATTACTTACAATATTTTTCTGCCTTCTGTCCAAACGCGCTGTGCAGCTAGGTCATAACTCCCGTTTTCCACAATGGATTTCCTGAAAAGCAAATGCAATCAAAACTAGACTGTGCCAGCAGTGCTCCCAGACCCCAAAACCCACCCACAAACACCCGGAACCCCCCCAAAGAGCACCTCAAAGACAAGCAAGTCAGCAAAAACACAAACAAATATTTCGCCTCCGATTTGGTCCAAACCACTTTTATCCGGTATTAGAGCTTCCCAGCAATGGCCCCAGAGCCTTCAACCCAGGCGAAAACTAGTAGAAGACGCCCAAACAGCCAAAAAGCAAAAGTACAAAAATGGGGACTTTGTCACTTTTGGGGAAATTTCCAAAATAACTTTGCGCGCTCTGCAGCTAGGCCCTAACTCCCCTGTGCCTCCATGGATTTTCTTCAAACCTCTTGCTATCAAAACTATCCATACCCAGCAGTGCTCCCAGACCCCGAAACCCACCCACAAACTCCAGGAAGCCCCCAAACAGGCCCCCAAAAACACTGTAGTGAGCGAAATGTCAGAAAATGCAAAAACGCTTTTCCTCATGGATTTTCTACAAAACACTTTTATCCGCTATTACACCTTCCCAGCAATGCCCCAAGACCCGCCAACCCACCCGCAAAAAAGCACAACACCCCCAAACAGGCAAAAAGCAAAAATGGAAAATCTCATACTTAGAATATTTTTCGGCCTTCTTTCAATTCTGTCCAAACGCGCTGTGCAGCCAGGTCATAACTCTACTTTTCCACCATGGATGTCCTGGAAAACAAATGCAATCAAAATTAGACTGTGCCAGCGTTGCTCCCAGACCCCAAAACCCACCCACAAACACCATGAACCCCCCCAAACAGGCCACCAAAAACATGATAGTGAGCAAAAAGGCAAAAACTTTTTTTGCTCCGATTTTCTCCAAAACACTTTTATCCGGTACTAGACCTTCCCAGCAATGGCCCCAGAGCCGTCAACCCAGGTGGAAACAAGTAGAAGACCCCGAAACAGCCAAAAAGCAAAAGTACAAAAATGGGGACTTAGTCCTTTTTGGGGAAATTTCCAAAATCACTCCGCGCGCGCTCTGCAGCTAGGCCCTAACTCCCCTCTGCCTCCATGGATTTTCTTCAAACCTCTTGCTATCAAAACTATCCATACCCAGCAGTGCTCCCAGACCCCGAAACCCACCCACAAACACCAGGAAGCCCCCCAAACAGGCCCCCAAAAACGCTGTAGTGAGCGAAATGTCAGAAAATGCAAAAGCGCTTTTCCTCATGGATTTTCTACAAAACACTTTTATCCGGTATTACACCTTTCCAGCAATGCCCCAAGACCCGCCAACCCACCCGCAAAAAAGCACAACACCCCCAAACAGGCAAAAAGCAAAAATGGAAAATCTCATACTTAGAATATTTTTCGGCCTTCTTTCAATTCTGTCCAAACGCGCTGTGCAGCCAGGTCATAACTCTACTTTTCCACCATGGATGTCCTGGAAAACAAATGCAATCAAAATTAGACTGTGCCAGCGTTGCTCCCAGGCCCCAAAACCCACCTACAAACACCAGGAACCCCCCCAAACAGGCCACCGAAAACATGATAGTGAGCAGAAAGGCAAAAACTTTTTTTGCTCCGATTTTCTCCAAAACACTTTTATCCGGTACTAGACCTTCCCAGCAATGGCCCCAGAGCCGTCTACTCACCCGCAAAGTAGTAGAACACCCCCACAAGTGCAGAGTCTTTCTTCATTGGGCGTAATCCAGCCATCTGCTTTGAGGGAAATAGGAGTCTGGAGGAGGAGGATAGAGGAGCATGTTCTTGTGAACTTGTGTACCTGAGGAATGCAGACTGCGGCACCTTCAAATCAATAAGCAAATAAGTGAAGACAGTTCTGCTGATGGGCTTGTTTTTTGTGATTAGGTGATTAAAGTTTTTGTTATATAGATTTTGCAAAACAAAGAAGAGACACACAGGAATAAAAGTGAATAAGGACGAAACAGAAAGTTAGTGATTCATTGACTCATTTTTTTCAAGGCTCGGTGTCAGGGAAGAAGAGCCCGTCCTCAAACTCTGTGAATTCAGACGGGAGTAGGTGACTTAACAGAGAAGAACTTCCCTCATATAACTTGGTGTCCTCCTCGTCTTCTTACGGCGTGCATTCTCGTATTTTGTAATCTGGTGGTATGAGGTGCTGATTCATCTTGATCATTGTTAACCTCTCCACATTTTTGGGCGAGAGGCGGGTCCTTTTGGAAGTTACAATGCCACCAGCAGCACTGAAAACACATTCAGAAGACACGCTTGCAAGTGGGCAAGACAAATAATTTATAGCCAGGTTGGTGATCTCTGGCCAAGCAACTGTTTTCCCATGCCAATACGCCAATGGGTCATGAGAAAGATGGACCTCTGTTGAGTCATTCAGATGGGCCTGCACCATCAACTCAAGGTTCTCCCGGGTTCCTCCACTTTGCTTACTTTTTTCTGGGACCATTTCAGAAGCAAACCCAAGCTCAGTTAGCCAATCCTCTTCATCACCCAATATTACTGTTGTGTCTGGTGTAGATGATACGGTTGCTGGTGTCGTTAGCGGCTGAGAGGGCAAATCACTCACTTCTGCCACAGCCACAAATGCAGAAGGGGATTTTTTTGACTGCGGACGGCCTGCTGATGCTGATGTACTGCCCTTTCCTTCAATTTCCTGCTGTTCTCTTTCAATCCGAGTGGCTGACACAGCTAGCCAATGTTTGAACTTTGTAACATCTGCGTCATCAAAAGGAAAGAATACTCTGCCTGCCACTGCCTTTTTGTACCGTGGATCCATAATAGTAGCACAAATGTAATACTGTTCTGTCTTGATCATTTCAAGACGATCATCGCCAAGTAGGCGGTGTAATAACTTCTCCGCCAACTCTAATGCTTCTTCCTTTCCATCTTTTTCAAACTTAGAACACACCGCCTTCAGTCGGTGCTCTAGCATGCTCAACAATGGGATAGCTTTTCCCAAATTACAGTCCTCCCTGCTGACTGAACGCGTGAAGACCTCAAAAGGACGAAGCATGTCTGTCAGGCTTCTAACTAGGTGCCATTGCTCCACCTGTAATGAGGAAAATTGAATTTTGCCCTGTCATGTGTCCCTACGTGTTCCCCATCATATGTTATATGTGCATGATTAATATGCATATTTACTCCCTTGACCGAATAAAGACGCATTTACAGTTGTGTCCAACGTTAGTATGCCAGTTATCCAGTCCTCCGTGAAAGCAATGTGAATTAGGCTTTTAGGCCTATGTTGCCAACGTCTTTACATTGTGCACGATAAATCATCGAGTTGCACCCGTTTCTAGGCCTCACAGGGCCCGGACATCAGATTCGAGCCTCAAGTCTCCTGAACCACTCCGAGGAGAGATGTAGCCCCGCCCGCATCCCTGACCCTTCACCTACTTTCTGCCAAGCAGCGCGGTGCCCGGCCTGGCCTGCCTGCCTGTCTGCCAAGAATATGTTATGCCTATAGTTATCAGTTCAACTCCCTGGCTTCACATTCCTAACTAACGAACCGCATAAACATCTTCATCTATAGTCTAGTCTTCCTGTCTCCAGGCAAGAGAAATACTGAATTAGTATCCATAGAAGATCCATAGCACACGCAATACATGAAGAAATATATGCATGCACTAGCCTTAGTGACAAGTAGCCTTTGCCCTGATGACATGTACCCCAAACACAAGATATCAGATATGCTATAGGTACAGGTCGTTCTGACATCCCAGACTTTAGTCTCCTCTTCTAGTGCTAGAAGTCAGAGCCCCCAGCTCTCCCCAGTTACACGTCATGACTCGTTTGCGCGCACCAGTAGGTTAAAGGTTCCAGCTGCCCGTGAAGCCCCCTCCATGTATCCACCCATTTATGACACTTCTGTGACGTTTACATCACACACCTC
Organism: Lissotriton helveticus; assembly: GCF_964261635.1. Classification (NCBI taxonomy): domain Eukaryota; kingdom Metazoa; phylum Chordata; class Amphibia; order Caudata; family Salamandridae; genus Lissotriton; species Lissotriton helveticus. The sequence goes on along the minus strand of NC_136072.1, from coordinate 146,616,178 downwards.
CGTGCACGCTCTGTGCACGCCTTCTTTTCACGCCCATATGTTCTTATCTTCCGTTTGTCACTTGTTACGCCTACTGTATTCAATGCAATTGTACTGTTTTACTATATATACTGTATGATGTTAATGAGATATGAGCTGCTAGCTGCTGTCCCGCCTGTCCCTCTTTTTCCTGTGTCTGTCCCTTCCTGAACCTTAGCAGGTGATGGAACCCGATGGTCCATTGGCTCGAGCCATCTAATTAAAGGCCGTATGACTCAGATACCACGGATTCTGCTTCTTATTTATTGAGCTATCCTTTTCAGTTAATGCATAGAAAAATAGTACCGGTAATTATTTATTTATTTACCACATAAATGGCGCCCGAACAGGAACGAGCCCCTTCCCCACGCGCCGGCGATGTAACGCAGGCCCCCTGACCCTTCTACAGCCGTGACGGACCCCTACTGTGCACCTGCAGATATTTCTGCTCAAGTCTCCCTCAGGCCCACGGAGGAGACGGAGACTGCGGTCCGGCATCCAGACGAGGCGGTGAGGAAGGCTGATCGTCCCGACCAGAGCCCAAGCCGAGAGAGCAAGGTCCGAGGTATCCTGAGGCCCACCTGTTTCCGAAGCCCGAGGCGCATGCGTAGTGCGTAGCAGTAACCAGACGTCGTAGCAGTCCAGTCCAGTTCCGAGGCCTTCAGTTTTGCTTCCCGGTGAGTACCGTTGCTGGGAACGTATCTAGACGGGTTCATTAATTTGTGCCCGGTCCGACGGGTTTGGGTACACAGATCCGGTCCGACGTGTTCACTTAGGTGGATACGGTATGACGTGTCTCTTTAGGAGACCGGTATGTTCTGTACTGTTTTAGCAGTGCATCCAGTAATTCTAGTAAGTCTGTTCTCTGGTATAGCTCCTCGAGGAAGTTCCAGTATTATGTTTTCGAAGATACTACCTATCTGTTCGAACTGTTATTAATGTGTTTTTGATGTCGTGGTATGAGTGATTTGTTTGCTATTCATTACTGTGTTCATTGTGTATTGTGTTCAAGTTCAAGTACGTTCAAATATGCCTCTGTTTTCGAAGTTACGTCAGATAAAAACCAGAAAGGCGTTACTCGAAGAATCAGTTCCTGGACATTTCATGTATCATAAACATGGCTTAGATGCCATACTGTATCTAGATTTATGGGTGAACTATACCAAAGATCTCGAAGAGAAATATAGATGGCCTGTTTCAGGAACATGGGATGCCGAGTGCATCATGAGAGTAGAGGAAGCATTATGGAAAAAGAAAGCCAGACAATCCCAGAAAGATGCCATAGAATTGTGGCGTAAAGAATCGCATAAAAGAACAGAAAAGGAATTCAGAAAAGCAGAACTAAGTAGGGAATCCTCAGAAAAAGCCCATGAAAGGGAATTACTAGAAGAAGGTGAACGAGTTAGAGCAGAACAGTCAGAAAGAAAAAGAAATGCCCTTATTAAAGGTATGTATCCCCTTCTCGCCGAGGGTCTGCCGAAAGCAACCCCGGAAACACCCTGTAATTTACCGCCACCATTGGTCCCGACTAGGCTACGTCATAAACCGACTGCAGCTGAAATCTTCCTTTCTTCCTATTTAGACAACACTGTCCCAGAATATGCTAATACGAATCCTACCCCGCCAGTTCAACTTCAACACCTTGTTAATAACGTAATTACTGCTCGTCCAGCCGTTGGTCCCGGGAATCCTGTTAATGTGCCAGTACCTCCGGACCAACCCACATTACGTATGCCTACTTTACCAGTCACTTTACCACCAGCCGCACATTCAGTATTAATTGACGATTCTAGTTCAGGAGGAGCAGAGGGAGGTATTCCTATCACCCCACCTCAAACAAAACGACTGACGCTGAGAGACGCAGCATTACAGCACACGCCAAAAGTGGCTACGTACGAAGCCCTCAAAAAGTACCTTACTGATTGTAGATATGATCCAGTGCCAGGCGAAGATCACATGATATTGTATTCAATACGTTTACGACGAGTTGCAAACTTTTTGATTACCATATCAGATATGAAAGAACATTTAGACAGAATATATCATTTCATCCGAACAGGGGAGAAACCAGAAAGTATTCACGAAGCTATGGCACACAGGAAAGTCGAGATTCAAGGCATGATTTTGCAATTTTTAATAAATTGTTTAATAAGAGAACAAGATCATCCTGATAAAGACAAAGAAGAGATGAAAGTCCTGACAAAATGGAGTGACAATATAGCAGATGGAAAACACAAGACACAAAATTGTATAGAAACCATGTACAGGAAGATTCGTAAAGAAATTATAAGTATCCACGAAAGGGAGAAAGCAAGGAGAGTAGCTGAGAAGGAGCATGACTCTTCAGACGAAGATGTAGACACCGAGAATCCCACCAGAATAGCGTATGTAGGTAGGACGAGACCTTTTGACAGACACACACGCCTAGACTACAAGAAAGCTTTTCCTCCTCCCGTACCAGAACAGTGTTCTCTTGAACAATTATTCCAGGCTACCGATAAAGTTCTGAAACTACGAATAGGTTACAGTAAGCTTAGTACCATGCATGAACAGGAACTAGCCCGATCAGCAGTTCGATGGACTAGTGATTCTGCCACGTTTTCAGACGAAATAGTGGCCCAAATGTTTCTGAAGCTTCCCCCAGACGAACAGCGACTGGTGGGTATGTACATGATCCAGCACCTCATTACACTGTATGAGGATCAGTATTCTGATCCAGGTCCTTTATATAATGTACTGAACGAGTTACTCCTAAACAGATGGAAAGGTCTAGGTACCGATTTGATTAGTGACATTTTAGAACAGCGCCACAAATACAGAACGTTCCTGACTCCACATTTTGTTCCTGTTCCACCCCCATTCTACGTAGATAGACAGAATCCGTTGCGAGAAGTGCATCCTGTTAAGGGAACGGGGGGTGACCTCGAACGAGTATTTGTTTACACCCCTATAACGAAAATAGAACTACTAGAAATGAAAAAGTTAGTGCCCTGTCACGATAAAGATCCAGCAGGATTCCACCGTGAATTAAAAGACATGCTCCGTATGGGAGAATACACGTATCCCGATATCATCAAAATGTTAAAGGTCCTGTTGCCTGCGGGCATATATGAAAAACTTAAAGAGAAAGAATGGGAGGTGGGAGAGAAAAAGATTGACTGGACAGCGTTAGAGAACGAAGATAACACACGAGTTCCAGGTACTGGTCTCGGGGAAAAAGCCAAAGAATTGCCCGAGTTGTTAATACAAGTCTTGCCAAGATTACTAGCCACGAAAAAGGAAGACTGGGATGCCATCTCAGCCTGTAAACAGAAACAAGATGAAGACACTAGTGATTTTTATTCCAGATTTGAAAAATGTTTCATTATTAATAGCGGTTTGAAAACAAGTAGTGAGTTGTATCCACATCTTTTTGTTACCAAACTAGTTGAGAATTCTTTACCACAAGTTAAAAATCGAGTATTGAAAGTCGAGAGTACCTGGCAAGCTAATACCCCGTCCCAAATGCTACAGATGTTACAGTATCACCAGAATCGAATCAGGGAAGAGCAAGAACACGAAAGAAGACGTATGAAAGACACGAAAATGAAAGTACTAGTTGCACAGTCTGTTCCAGCAGATGGTCAGAAGAGGGGTACGAATCAGACTAGTCATTCTGCAGCTCCCGTTAAAGGGACATGCAATTACTGTAAACAGCCAGGTCATTACATAAACTAATGTGCAGTTCTGAAACACAACATAGCTACAGGTAAGACGAAAGAGAGACCGCGTCCTCATAGACAGGAACAGGTTCCGCAAACTTCGCAACCGCCACAGAACGCACAACAGACAGTTACAGTACCGCAGCCTATAGCTGCCACACAACACGTTACACAACAGATGTACCAGTACGCACAGTCAGATTATCCAGAATATCAGCAGTATTCATGAAACAGCCTAGAGAGGGAGGTTGGCTTGCCTCTCATCGAGGTTCCTGTAGATCAAGAGGGTCCCTATGTACGCAGTCAAGTATTAGGGAAAGACAGAAAGTTTCTGATTGATACAGGGGCAAGTAGGACTACCATCAGTCATGACGAGGTTCCAGGGGCTCCACTCTCAGGCTCAAGAAATGTTTGCCTGGGATTTTCAGGAAAGCCTATTGTTAATGAAATATTGAAACCAGTTTCCCTAGAAGTTGGTCCATTGTCCCGAACTACAGATTTGTTACTTACGAAATCATGTCCTGAAAACTTACTTGGTATTAAAACATTGAAAGAATTAGGTGCCGTAATATGTTGTTCTCCGGAAGGAGTGAGATTGTTTTTACGTGATTTTAAAGGACATTATGTGTTACGAGATTTTGATCCAAGATTACTGAATGTACCACAGCATTTATGGGTGCGAGGTCCAACTGATGTAGGTTGTATGCACATTACACCATATCGTGTTACTCTGAAACAAGGTGTTGTATTACCACGAATCCGACAGTACAAATTGCCACCAGAGGCTGTAGCAGCCTTATCGAAAATCATTGACGAGCTCATTGCTCAAGGAGTAGTTGTAGAAACTGACTCCAATGTATGTAATTCTCCTATCATTCCGATTCTTAAACGTACTGACCCAAATGCACCTCCAGTTTATCGATTAGTGATTGACCTTCGAGAACTTAATAAATGTATCATACCCCAGTACCCAGTGGTTCCAGATATCTTTTCCCTATTGACTGCCATTGATTCTGAAGCTACGTTCTTTACTGTTATTGATCTCAAGAACGCATTTTTTAGTGTCCCCATTCATCCAGACAGCCAGTTCCTTTTCGGATTCTGTTTAAATGGAAGAAGCTATAAATTCACACGTGCACCTCAAGGTTTCACAGAAAGTCCTAGTATTTACAGTCAAGCACTTAAACGACAACTAGACAGTATTCACATGCCAACTGACACTGCCCTGCTCCAGTATGTCGATGATCTGTTGATCACAGCCCGTACAGAACGTGACTGCGAATGTGCATCACTGACAGCCTTGTATTTTCTGGCAGAAATGGGGCACAAGGTGTCCCCTTCGAAACTGCAATTCTGTGTCCAGCAAGTGGTATACCTTGGACACTTGCTGTCCAAGAGGGGTAGACAGTTGACACCTGACCGTATCCAGTTAATTGCACATCTTCCACTGCCCAAGAAACAGAAGGAGGTACGAGCTTTTATCGGCCTCACTTCTTACTGCAGACAATGGATTCCTTAGTATGCATATCTAGCCAAGCCACTGATACAGTTGACAACACAGGAGGCAGCCACATCGACTGTCCTCCCTTGGACCCAGGAACATACACTTGTTTTCAATGAGTTAAAGAAAGCTTTATGTAATGCACCTGTTTTAGCGACACCAAACTACAGTAAACTTTTTACACTTTTTGTCACTGAACGTGATGGTACAGCATTATCAGTTCTCACGCAAGATCAAGCAGGACAACACAAGCCTTGTGCTTATTTTTCCAGCACATTAGATCCAGTAGCCCAGGCTCTGCCTGCATGCCTCAAATCAGTTGCAGCCACAGCTCTAGCCATCAGACAAAGTGATTCCATAGTGTTAGGACACTCCCTGACAGTACAAGTTCCACACTCCGTGGAAGTTCTTTTAAACCGAACACAGACTCAGCATTTGACAATTGCACGATTAACAGGATATGAACTGACACTGTTTCAGCCACACATAGAAATCAGACGCTGCAACATATTAAATCCTGCTACATTGTTACCCTCGATCACATCAAATCCTGCCACACATGACTGTGTGGAAGTTATTACCACCATGACAAAGCCAAGACAAGACTTGACGGACATTGCATTACCTGACCCAGACCTGACACTTTACGTGGATGGTTCATGTATGAGAACAAGTACAGGAGAGTTAGTAGCCGCGTATGCGGTGACTACTGAAACTGAAGTTATAGAAACACATCGTATTGATACCCTGTCAGCTCAAGCCGCAGAGCTCATCGCTCTGACCCAAGCCTGCATACGAGCCAAGAACCTGAAAGTAAACATATACACAGACTCACGTTATGCATTCGGAGTCGTTCACGACTTTGGAGTCCTCTGGCAAGAAAGAGGTTTCATGACCTCTCATGGAGCCAAGATTCAGCATGGCCCCCTCATTCAAGCTCTGTTAGAAGCAATACATTTGCCGACAGCCATTGCCATTATGAAGTGCAAAGCACATACGAAAGCCACTGACACCATTTCCCAGGGTAACGATCTAGCAGACCGAACAGCCAAGCTTACAGCTCAGACTCCAGACATTCCAGTTAACACGACAAAGACAGATGTTCCAGATCAGACGACTTGTATGACAGTTAAGGACCCTACACAAGACGTACTAGACATACAGACACATGCTACCCCAGACGAAATCAAGAAATGGTCTGAACAAGGAGGGGTCCAGACAGATCAGGGATGGTTGACGAAGGGAAAAGCCACATGGTTTCTCCCCGACTCTATGGTTCAAGTCATTATTAACACAGCACATAGTCCAGCACATTTAGGAGAAAAAGCCATGTTAGACAGTATCCAGAATCTCTGGTTTAACAAGCATTTACGAGCAGCAGCGAAGCAGAAAGTGCGTACCTGCATGATCTGTTGTCAGTTCAATCCAGGCAAAGGTGTTCCGGTGGAACAAGGTGGATTCCATCCTCCTGACCACCCTTTTGAAGTTCTCCAGATGGATTATATTCAGATGGATCGATGTCGAGGTTTCAAGTATGTCCTCGTAGTTGTATGCGCTTTGTCCAGATGGACCGAAGCATATCCAGTCCCAGATTACACTGCCGCGACCACTGCCAAGCAGTTGGTTCGTGAGTTCTTCCCACGCTATGGTTTGCCCAGGGTCGTGTATTCAGACAACGGACAGCCATTCTCATCCGAACTCATGAAACAAGTATCACTTTTGTTAGGGTACCAGTGGAAGTTCCACTGTGTACGACATCCCGAGGCAGCCGGCCTCGTCGAGAGACATAATCAAACTCTGAAAATACGTATAGCGAAGGTCTGTGCAGAGAAAGGTGTAGATTGGATGGTAGCCCTGCCGGTTGCCCTCTTCTACATGAGAATGGTCGCTCACTCCCGATCTGGTCTGTCACCTTTTGAAGTAGTGTTTGGTCGTCCCCCAAACATGTGGGGTACACCTATGCCACGTAAAATCACCGATGTTGATAGTAATATGCTGACAGATTACCTAGCTTCCTTGATGTCTGCACTACTCTCTTGTCGTTCACAGGTCGCGGCTGCCTTTCCAGACAACACCCAGGTGAAACCGCACGAGGTCGTTCCAGGCGATCTTGTTCTCATCCGAAACTTCGATCATTCAAGCCCGCTGGAGCCCCGCTGGAAGGAGCCGAAACTTGTTCTGATGACCACAAGGACCGCCGTGAAGCTGGAAGGACGCAAGGGTTGGCTTCACTCCAGCCACATCAAGCGTTTCCATGGACTGCGTCCAAAGACTTTTCTCAAGGACTGCCCCGATACTGACTCTAAACTTCCCCTGTTAGAGAAAACTCCGCAGCAGGAGTATAAACTCAAGTTAAGGTCTAGCAAGTCAGACAGAGTTTAATTGTTTAAGTCCCTCTCGGGTGAAGCGGTTAGACAGGTTCCTGACATGTATGAGATAGACCCACATAGTGAGAGAGATAGACGAAACTCCAAGATAACCAAATACTGTAAGAGTCTGCGAAGCAGATGTGTTGTTACATTATTGTTTATGTTATTTCTGAGTCTTACGATCACATGTATAAGTTATACGCTACATGTATTCTTTCCTCCTCTTGGTTCGCATGTACATCTTTCCTCTAATGATACAGTAGAGCACACATTTAGTGAACTACCTCCTCACGAGTTATCCTATCGACTTGCAATGCGCAACAATACTTTTATTCGTATGTTACACTATTCACACCAGACCAGCAATGCCACTAATTGTTGGGTGTGTGGTCGACTCCCCCCTTACCAGACACCGAAGGGAGTTCTGCCACTCTTTCCCTATCCGTTTTCACACAATGGTTCGTGTGGAGCATGGTTTACATTAACATCATCTTTAGACGACAAGTCCCTTCTGAATAGAACATGTTTCCCAGACAAGAAAGGTCTTTCCCATAGGACAGGGTTAGATCTAGAAAATGAAGTATATGATCTAGGTAATTTCTCCTCCAACTTCATGGTTTTGAATGTTCAGTCCGAGACTACTCCAGACTTACCTTCTATAACAGTCCTACCAGTGAAAGGTGAATTATGTGTTAGAAGGAATGGTTCAGTACATCTAGGACACAGTGATTGTAATACTGTGGTCGAGTATAGTGACAGTGGGAAATCTACTTTCAAAGCCTCACGTCATTCATATTTTATATGTGGTCAGACCGCATATGTACGTTTGCCCCTAGATTGGGATGGAACATGTTACATTGCCTTCATACTGCCACCAGTTTTCCTAGCCCCATCCGATTACCACCGAAATACACATCTAATACACGTCAGACATAGAAGGGAGATCGAGTCCCCAATTATCGATCAGACTGAAACCGCATTAGAACAGTATACCGATTTCAATAAAGGTTTCTTTTTCTTCATAGGTCCTATCCAGAATAGTAAATTAATACGCAGGTTAACCAGAACCCTTGAAGCAGTAGTGAATGAGACTACTTCCGCCCTAGGTAACTTAACAGAAGAGCAATCTGCTATGAGATTTGTTGTTCTTCAGAACCGCCTTGTTCTTGACGTCATACTGGCCGATAGGGGCGGAGCTTGTAGAGTCATCGGATCTAGTTGTTGCGTTTTCATTCCAAATAACGCACCGTCTGTATATTCAGCAATAACAAGACTTCATAAAATAGCCCATCAGCTACACCAGAATCCAGGCACCTGGACATGGTCCGGTTGGCTCTGGAGTATAATATCTGCCTGGGGATGGAAAGTACTGTCATTCCTGGGTGTAGGAGTAATGATCATATTCAGTTGTTGTCTCTGTTTACAATGTGGCCCTGCGATTTGCGGCTTGTGCGCTACCTCTTGTATTCCACAACCAAAGTCCTATTCCCAAAAGATAAGAAACGAGCAAATGATGCTGTATGAACAGATAGATGGTATCATGAATATTGATGTTTCCTGAAGGAAACGTAGGGAACAAGGAGGGAATGAGGAAAATTGAATTTTGCCCTGTCATGTGTCCCTACGTGTTCCCCATCATATGTTATATGTGCATGATTAATATGCATATTTACTCCCTTGACCGAATAAAGACGCATTTACAGTTGTGTCCAACGTTAGTATGCCAGTTATCCAGTCCTCCGTGAAAGCAACGTGAATTAGGCTTTTAGGCCTATGTTGCCAGCGTCTTTACATTGTGCACGATAAATCATCGAGTTGCACCCGTTTCTAGGCCTCACAGGGCCCGGACATCAGATTCGAGCCTCAAGTCTCCTGAACCACTCCGAGGAGAGATGCAGCCCCGCCCGCATCCCTGACCCTTCACTTACTTTCTGCCAAGCAGCGCGGTGCCCGGCCTGGCCTGCCTGCCTGTCTGCCAAGAATATGTTATGCCCATAGTTATCAGTTCAACTCCCTGGCTTCACATTCCTAACTAACGAACCGCATAAACATCTTCATCTATAGTCTAGTCTTCCTGTCTCCAGGCAAGAGAATTACTGAATTAGTATCCATAGAAGATCCATAGCACACCCAATACATGAAGAAATATATGCATGCACTAGCCTTAGTGACAAGTAGCCTTTGCCCTGATGACATGTACCCCAAACACAAGATATCAGATATGCTATAGGTACAGGTCGTTCTGACATCCCAGACTTTAGTCTCCTCTTCTAGTGCTAGAAGTCAGAGCCCCCAGGTCTCCCCAGTTACACGTCATGACTCGTTTGCGCGCACCAGTAGGTTAAAGGTTCCAGCTGCCCGTGAAGCCCCCTCCATGTATCCACCCATTTATGACACTTCTGTGACGTTTACATCACACACCTCCGTGCACGCTCTGTGCACGCCTTCTTTTCACGCCCATATGTTCTTATCTTCCGTTTGTCACTTGTTTCGCCTACTGTATTCAATGCAATTGTACTGTTTTACTATATATACTGTATGATGTTAATGAGATATGAGCTGCTAGCTGCTGTCCCGCCTGTCCCTCTTTTTCCTGTGTCTGTCCCTTCCTGAACCTTAGCAGGTGATGGAACCCGATGGTCCATTGGCTCGAGCCATCTAATTAAAGCCCGTATGACTCAGATACCACGGATTCTGCCTCTTATTTATTGAGCTATCCTTTTCAGTTAATGCATAGAAAAATAGTACCGGTAATTATTTATTTATTTACCACAGTATCCTCATGTCCTTCATAGGTGTACCCAGTTTAAAGAAATACTGATTGACTACCGCATACTGCTCATACAGACGCTCAAGCATGTAGAAGGTTGAGTTCCAACGTGTTGCCACCTCCTGGATGAGTGCTTTCACTGGCAATTTACGTTCATATTGCAGGCACCTCAGCTGCTTCCGGACCTTAAAAGAATGGTTGAAATGTGTGCACATTCTTCGGCAGGTGGTCAGTAACTCGGAGACTGGACTTTCTTCACTCAAGAATTTTTTAACAACCAGGTTTATACAGTGCGCCAGACACGGCGCTCTGAAATAGTTACCCATATCCATGGCCTTAACTACATTGGCACCATTATCCGTGGAAACATAACCAATCATGCGTTTTCTTGGGGACAGCCATTGAAAGACCTTTGTGTTAAACTCATGCAAAATGTTTTCTGCTGTGTGACTTTTCTCCATGGCAAACATGGCTATTGTTGCATGTTTCCGAGCAGCTTTATAAACTTTGTCCTCATCAACACCTGCGTTTATCTTGCCTTTAACCCCTGAAAAAGAGACCCAGTGTGCAGTGATGCACATGTAATCAGTGGCTGCACAACTGCTCCACATGTCTGTAGTCAGATGTATAGTGTGAACAGCACTCTTCTGCAAAGCTGCCCCAATCACCTCGAGCACATCTTCATGTAGTGCTGGAATCGCAACTCTGGCAAAATAGAACCGGCTAGGAACCTTCCATTTAGGGCAGAGCATTGCCACCATTTCAAGAAAACCCACCCCTTCCACAAAAGAAAAAGGGAGAAGGTCCAGCGCTAGCATTTTAGCGTGCTTACTGTTATACAGACGCGCCATTGGGTGGTTGCGTTCATATGGCGCTTCTGAAACCAACATGCTTCTAATGGTGGGCTGGACCAATTTACGGGATGATGATGACTTCTGCGACCCAGTTACGGTCTGTGATGAACTTTTTCACGTTGGTGTCTCACTCTCTCCCACACTCTTAGTGTGGCTCATAGATCTGCTGCTGACAGGGGTACTAGGTGTAAGTGAAGAAATGTCTGACGCTTCTTCTTCCTCCTCGTCATCAGCAGATGAAACATCAACGGATACTATTTGTTGACTTGCAATTCGGGCATCCTTGATCTCCCTTAGGTGCGCCAGCCATTTGACAGTGTGCTGTCTCTCAAGATGACCTCTCTGTCCTCCGGTACCATAGTTGGTACCAAGCTTACCACGACTAACTCGAACCTTGCAAATGGTACAAATGGCTATGTTTTCCCTTGTTGGGCTAACACTAAAGAAGTCCCAAACTGCGGACTTCAAATGTCTGTGGGGAGCGGAGGAGGCGATACTGGGAATGATGCTAATGCCAGATAAACTGGAGGATGTGTGTTGCCGAAATTTAGTACGTTGTGCACTTACAGCACCACTAATTGAGGACATGGAGGTCGAGGTGGATGGAGATACCTTCAGGCGAGAAAATATGGAAGCTGTAGGTGGTGGTGTTGGTGTACTAGTTAACTGCATTCCTGGTGGTTCCATTCCCACGTTGCCATTATCATCATCACGCTCAGCAGCATTTCGGGCTAGGGTGAAAATGTCTGTGTGCTGCATGTCCGCTGAGGCAGGAGTTACGCCTATGATGACTGCGTCATCGTCGTGAGAGTCTTCATCAGCAGGAGCAGTATACGCCCCTTCTTGTTCAGCATCATCATCACACTCCATGACTCTGAGACTTTCGGTGACCTTCCTTTTACGCTTAGCTACCTTTGTCAGATCATGGTGTGCCTCACTCTCAGACGGCCGTGGTGGTTCCCAAGTTTGATCCATATCATCAGAAGGAAGGGGGCTTGAAGAAGTAGACACCATCCTTGATCTTTTCCTTGCTGGGGATCTGGAAGACAATGAATCATCAGGAGGAGTGGCTTCCTCATGTGATACCTCGGCTTGAATGTCGATTTCCTGATGTGCCCCTACTTCGGGAGGAACAACTATTGTGGGAACTTGTGCCGCTCCATGCACCTCTGCTTGCTCCTCTCCTTGCACCGCCTCTCCTTCCACATGTACTTGGGCTTGTACTTGCACATGTGGTTGTTGTTGCGGCTGTGGTTGTTCAACACTCGTCAGATGAGTTACAACAACCTGTGTTGATTGAGGGATGCTGCTACTTTTTTGCGATGAGCCAACATCACTGGTCGATGGTGATTGAACAACTATACTGGCTGCCTCTGCAGCACTCAAGGGCTTGGACCTGAGTTGGCGTGGTGGTGGTGGCACTGAGCCCAATGGAGCGGAGGTGCTGCTCCCAGCTTGGTCCCCAGCAGACCCCGCTGCTGCTGCAGGTGTACTTTTTTTATCCAAAAAAATGTGGCGGTCGTCACACCAGTCTCATTGGTAAGTGGCGCCACTTGCTTCTTCTGCTCCTTACTGGCAACTTTCTTGCTAGAGGAGCTACGGGCAACTTTTTTGGGGGCCATCTTCTTCAGATGTCACTCAGAACAGCAGGCCACAGTTGCACAAGTTGCAGAGTTGTCTGTGGCCACACGTGACGTTGTGCTGCACACACCGCAGCAGGACTTCTTCCTGGCACTGGTGGTTCTCTTGTGCACCTAAAAGCAATGGAAGACAGAGGAACATCAGTTATACACCCCAAAAAGTCGAAAAACACAAAAAAAATCAGCACAATCCCAGGCCATCCATGCCCTCAATGATGTTTAAATTCAAGAAGACACCCCACAGAAAGACTAGGCCCATGCACCACTCACTACCCCTGGGCATATTGGATGAAAGCTAGGCAAAATGGGTGCAGGCCTCAGACACTGCCTGTCTTCAAAATGGCCCCTTGCACCCCAAGCACATGTGCAGGGCCTGCCTGTACCGGCACTCAAGATGGCCACCACCACCCACATGGCCAGTCCACATCAACAGTACACCCCAAAAAAACGAAAAACACACAAAAATCACCAACATCCAATGCCATCCAGGATGTTTACATTAAAGAGACCCCACAGGCAGACTCAGTCCATGCACCACTCACTACCCTTGGGCAAAAGGCCCCAACAGCAGCCCAAACAAATCGAAAAACCCCCACAAAATTCAGCACAATCCCAGGCCATCCATGCCCTCAATGATGTTTAAATTCAAGAAGACACCCCACAGAAAGGCTAGGCCCATGTACCACTCACTACCCCTGGGCATAATGGATGAAAGCTAGGCAAAATGGGTGCAGGCCTCAGACACTGCCTGTCTTCAAAATGGCCCCTTGCACCCCAAGCACATGTGCAGGGCCTGCCTGTACCAGCACTCAAGATGGCCACCACCACCCACATGGCCAGTCCACATCAACAATACACCCCAAAATAACGGAAAACACACAAAAATCACCACAATCCAATGCCATCCAGGATGTTTACATTAAAGAGACCCCACAGGCAGACTCAGTCCATGCACCACTCACTTCCCCTGGGCAAAAGGCCCCAACAGCAGCCCAAAAAAATAGAAAAAAAACACAAAATTGAGCACAATCCCAGGCCATCCATGCCCTCAATGATGTTTAAATTCAAGAAGACACCCCACAGAAAGACTAGGCCCATGCACCACTCACTACCCCTGGGCATAATGGATGAAAGCTAGGCAAAATGGGTGCAGGCCTCAGACACTGCCTGTCTTCAAAATGGCCCCTTGCACCCCAAGCACATGTGCAGGGCCTGCCTGTACGAGCACTCAAGATGGCCACCACCACCCACATGGCCAGTCCACATCAACAATACACCCCAAAAAAATGGAAAACACACAAAAATCACCACAATCTAATGCCATCCATGATGTTTACATTAAAGAGACCCCACAGGCAGACTCAGTCCATGCACCACTCACTACCCCTGGGCAAAAGGCCCCAACAGCAGCCCAAAAAAATCGAAAAAAAACACAAAATTGAGCACAATCCCAGGCCATCCATGCCCTCAATGGTGTTTAAATTCAAGAAGACACCCCACAGAAAGACTAGGCCCATGCACCACTCACTACCCCTGGGCATAATGGATGAAAGCTAGGCAAAATGGGTGCAGGCCTCAGACACTGCCTGTCTTCAAAATGGCCCCTTAGTCCCCATCAACAGTACACCCCAAAAAAACGAAAAACACACAAAAATCACCACAATCCAATGCCATCCAGGATGTTTACATTAAAGAGACCCCACAAGCAGATTCAGTCCATGCACCACTCACTACCCCTGGGCAAAAGGCCCCAACAGCAGCCCAAAAAAACCGTGCCCTCAATGATGTTTAAATTCAACAAAACAGTTGTATCATGCACCCATAACTAACCCTGGTCCTACTGGATACTGTGGCTACCCACAATACATTTTATTTAATGTTCTGAAAAAGTTCCAAAATTGTAGTTGCAGCAACTGTAATGCCCCAAACAAACTTACTTGTGAAAGTTGATTTCTAATCCAAAAGTGATCCAAAGAAAGTCAAAAAGGCCTCAAATCCAAATATCCAGCAACATCCACAAAAAGTAATCCTTCCAGGTCAAGATCCAAATGAAAGTGACCAGCACATGAAGAAAGCACTGGGAGGAGCCTGCTGGACAGGAACAGGAAGTTGGAGACTGTGGGGCACTTCCTTCCTCCCCCCCCCAAAATGGACTCCTTGCATAAAAAAAGTGCAGGCAAATGTCAACCTGAAGAGTTATTCTGATAAAATCATCATTTCCAGAAGGTTTATGCTGCTTGCTGGTGGATTACTTGTGCAGAATTGCAAATTTTGCAATTTCACAAGTGCGAGATTGTTGCTGCCCGCCGCATCTATGTGTTCGCAATTGCGAACTCTCGCGATGCATGCTGTGCAAAGTGGCAAGTCGCGATGACGTAATCGCGGTCGCCAAACTCCCGCGGGATCCCGCAGCAAGATGCAAAATGGCGCAGCACACGCAAAATATGGAGAAAAACAACTCTGCAAACGCTGAATGACGGTAAGTGAACGCCGGGCGCCGCAAAATTGTATCACCAAGCAAAACAAATCCGCTGCGTGCGAATTTACGGATTTTCGGCAAATTCGCGAGAGTTCGCGAATTGCGAATTTGCCGAAAATCCGCAAATTCCGCGAGCGGAACGGATTTTACGCCCATACTTACTCATTTTCTTGTTCCTCAGCTGGCATAATTGGATCAGCGCCACAGGCCCTGGAGAGATGCATCCTAGTACTGAGGGTCTGCTGGAGTCCTTCAGTCCATCTATGCAAGGGCATCAGGTGGCTTCTCCTTCCAGCTGGGCATTCTTTTGCAGTTGTCACTCCCAAGTCTTGTGTTTTCTCATACGTTTCTCTCTTGTGCAAGTGATTTTAAGTGTGGGTGGAAAGTACTAGAAGCAAAACACCCTCACCACGTCATCACTGCACTCCTGACCCATTCCTCCTGTAAACATTCTTGGACATTTCAACATAGCTACTTCAAGTCGTCTGTGTGAGAGCCTCAGCACCATCCCAATTTGGTACAGCTGCCTGATCCTTTTTCACAAAAACTTCAAAGGTGAATCCCTCATGTGTTTTGCTCTAGAGGTGTGGCTTTCATTCATTGTGAGGAGGGAGTATAAAGTCACTCTGAAGATCTATCATGGGCTCATTAGAAGGGATAAGGCATCATACTACCAGGAAAGAAGTGGGGCAGCGGAAAATCCAGCAAGGGAACTGTTTAGGGTCTACAAAGAAATATCTTCCCTAGCGACAACGGCAGTAACAGCAACTGGCTCAGAGGAGTCATGCAATCGTGTGGCGGATTTCTTTGCAGATAAAGTGGAGAAAATGTATTCGACCTTCTGGACTCTGCTTGAGTAGGCCACAAGACATCGGGGGAAGCAGGGTACATTCTAGAGATAGAATGTATTGATAGATTTAGCGTTCCCCCTCCAGAGCTGTTAACTAAAATCTGTATCAGTGTCAAGTCAGGCTCTCTGAAAGACGCTGCCTCCCCTAAAGTGCTTAGAGGTAGCATTGCAACTCTTGAGCCATGTATTAGACACCTCTTGGAGTTATCTTTCATGACAGGTACGGTGCCATTAAGATGGAAGGAAGCAGTGGTCCTTCCGCTACACAAGAAACCACACATTAGCCCAGACCAACTCGATAATCCTCGTCCAATCTCCTTACTTCCTTACTTCGCAATGGTTGCGGAGAAGGTGGTAAACACACAACTTACTGGGCTTAAAGGGAAATACAATCTCCTGCATCCCACTCAGTCTGGTTTTCAGGCCCTCCACTCGACGGAATCAGCCCTGCTACTCGCCACTGAAACCATAAGGAAAAATGTGGATGCTGGACAGACGGTGGCCTTAATCCTGCTGGATTTAAGCGCCGCCTTTGACACTGTTGCCCACCATACTTTGTTGCAGTGTCTGAGGAAAGGAGGTGTGTTTGGCAGTGCATTGAGCTGGATGAAGTCCTTCCTGTCTGAGCGCAGTTTTCAGGTGAGGCAGGGCTCCCACTATTCCAAAGTCATCAAACTGAAACAGGGGGTGCCGCAGGGATTGACCCTGAGTGCGACCCTGTTCAAACTCTATGTCACGCCTCTAGCGGAGATTGCAGACAAAATGGTTGTGTCCTATGCTGATGACACTCAACTGGTGGCTTCCCTGACACAGGCACAGGATACGGCAGCCTCCAATTTCATGGTATGCATGCAAGATCTTGCATCATGGATGCTAATAACTGCCTCAAATTGAATGGCAATAAGGCTGAGGTGCTTGTGGTAGGGAAAACCCTGTCAGTATGTTCATCGGCATCGTGGCACCAGAGTCTGGGGCCCACGCCTGCGCTCAGGCAAAGAACCTGGGGGTATGTTTGGACACTAAGCTCTCCTTTGAGTACCATACCAGGTGGGTAGCAGGTGCCTGTTTTGGAGTCCTGAGGGGTCTTAGGAAAACTTTGGATATGCTGCCTACTGCAGCCAGGAAGACCATGGTGCATGCCCTGGTGACATCGCACCTTGATTATGGTAATATACTGTACCTGGGTGCTACGGCTAAATGCATGCAAAGACTCCAAGGCATCCAGAATGCAGCAGCTCGTCTGGTTCTTATGCTCCAGAGGAGTGCCTCCTCGAAGAGGGTGTTGGTTTCCCTCCACTGGCTGCCGATAAGGGAGAGAGTCTTGTTCAAGGCACTGTGCATCTGCCACCGTATCATTCACGGGACGGGCCCATCCTATTTGTTTGATTTACTTACTCTCTATTCTCCAACACGCCAACTTAGATCATGTCGGACGGGCCAGGTGTGTGTTCCTGGCATTAAGAGAGCAAGGATGGGTGGTCGCTCCTTCCACTTTGTGACTGCACAGCAATGTAACAAACTCCCCTTGAGCCTCCGGTTGGAGGGTTCGGAGGGCACCTTCCAGAAAAATGTGAAAACGTATCTCTTCCCCTCTGGATAGTCACGCCTGGTTAGGATAGGAGTGATCAAGGCTGTTTTGCACCACAGCGCGGGGACACATGCGCTTTATAAATGTGCTTAATATTACTAATATTGTTTCAGTGAGCCTGTGTCAAGCTAATTAACAGATGAAGATTTCCACCTGACCGTTTCCTTTCTCATGAACTGTGCAGAGGAGTGTGACAGCAGAGTAATTAACTAGGCTAGTGGAGGGGCAAGGGGAGCTAAAGGCCTTCAATCTGATTATGAGCTGAACCAGGGGAATATGACAATTCCTAAAGTGTAAGGAGTGTACTTTTGATGTAACGGACTGAGGCTCTACTCCCGGAGTGCATGTTTTCCACTGGATTGATACCTTGATGGACCCTGTATGTCTAAGGGGCTGATTCTGATGTCGGTCGGACCGGAGTCCCTCTGTCATCGGTTGGGAACTGGAACCAAATGACCTCCTGTCATCTGTTTCAGCCCAGCAAGTAGGAAGTGACTGAACCCTGTTCAATCACAATCTTACACTTTACAATGGGAGCATGCATTCTGAATGGAATGCATGCTCTCATTGTAAAGAGCAGAGGTGCCATTCATCCCTACACCATGTGGCAGGCACCTCAAGGTGCCTGCCACAGGGTGCAGGGATCATGGTGCCCCTAGGACACCATTTGGCGGCCTTGCACCTATGGGGGCCCTGTTGGGGCCCCCAAAGTCAGATTCCCAAAGCCTTTCTGTGTCGGAAAGTCCCGTACTGAAAGGTTTTTGGGAATCTGCCATTGTAATCCCTCAGCTGGAAAGAGCTGGCCGAGGGATCACTAAAGCTTTCTGAATGGCAGATGGGCTCATTTGGATTCCCTCCCCGACCAACCCCATCATAATGGGTCGTTCAGGAAGGAATCCGACCAGCCAAAAATGATGCAGGCTGAAGGGCTCCAATCAACGGTCAGAGACGTTTCAGCCCGCATCGTAATAGGGCCCCGAGTGGGACAAAACTACACTGAAGTGCAGATTTTGCATAGAGGGTGAAATACAGTTTAAGCATGACAGACCTTCAGTAAGCACTACAGACCTGCAATATGAATGCACACTCCCATTATAAGGCCTGTCCTAAGTCAGTACACATCCTTGAAGTGTGCTTTCTGCAAATGGCTACCTGTGCACAGATACTGAGCTCCACAAGGAAGTAGTCTCTCAGGCGCAGCATGCATATGTATGCACATGCTTCTGCTCAAATATTCATGTGCAACCAACCGAGAGTCTCTTACCCTAGCTGCACAGCAGCAATCTATCTCTAAAAATGACACTGGTTGCCAGCACTTTTAATCCATTTACAATATTTTAATAGAGAGTCGAGCTAGGAGTGACACAGGACGAGGAAAATATGTCTTAGGATCGTACGAGAGTGGAAGACAATTTGTCTATTTGGTTCATCTGAGGTATTAAACAGAGTGGAGTGCCCAAGGTAGAGCTCAAGATCCTGAACTTGCTGTCTGCCATAGGCCATGCTTAAAGTTCCTTAGGTCATTGTCCACTGGATGGACAGTAGGCTAGTTGTAATACATGGGAATCTCCATATTCTTAACACTGAGTTCAAGGTGCTCACAATTCACCCTGTTTTTGACTACCCACCCCTGGCCTGAGGGCACATACTTTAGGGCAACTGCTTTTTCTGGCTGCCTGACGATCGGTAATGAAGAAACGTTTGAAATTCCTCAAGATCTTTGAAAGTGGGCTGAAGTTCACTTTGATTAGCAGTATCTTACTACTGGAGGCTTGAAGAATGCCTGCTTCGATGTTGAATTCGGATGATTTAATGGGTGGTATGTGAGCCTTCTCTAGGTACCCTGATAGGAACAGTATGATTCAAGCTATGATGCTCCAATTTCTTTACATTTGTGTGAGCTAGTGCTGAGCTATGCTGAAACCAAGAGCATAACTTCCATTGGTGGACCAGGTGCAGTTGCACAAGGGCCCAGAGGCCCGAGGGGCCCAGCAACCCGTATTAAAGGTCTTTTTTTATGATTCACACAGCAGCAGGGGTGGGGGCGGAGGGGCGCATTTCCTTTCTAGGGCCCATTACATACTGGCTACCTACTGCCTGTAAAGTACCCCAGCACGATAGGCAGCTGATGGAATTATATCCAAACTGGGTGCAAACTGTGCTGCTGTAGGAATTGCGCCATGGAAAGGAAATGAACGATTGAGGTGTCATCTACAGTGTCAGTACCCTGCGGGGGGGAAGGGGGGAGTTGTATCGAGAAACAGAACCATATCTCAGCATGGGACATGTATATACCAAAACACACGACACAAGTGAGTCAAATGCCACAAACTAGAAGTCTGCTAAGCAATAATGATTAATGTGCATGATTTATTTGCAGGAATACACCTTATTTTCAGGAATACACTTCCTGCAAATAAAGATGTGATATATTATAAGATTTAATATTTATAATACATAAATAAAGATTTATATTTCTCCTGCATCTAACCCCTATATAGTGCTCTTTTTCTTGACCCACACCCTCCTTTTCACTCTTTGCCTTAGTTTTGGTAATGATTTATTATAAGGCGCGTTCTAAAGCGCGGACTTTAGTTTTTTATAAAAATTCAATAACCTATATGGCTGGTTACGCCGCACTATTCACACCTGGTAGATTTTGTACTCAATTTGAATACTATGTACTACTAATTGTGGAAGAAAGGCAGCTCTTTTCATGACAGGCGCTGTAGCTATGTTAGCTTTAAAAAATAATTCACTTTCTTGCGGTGCCAAAGTCTATTTGGAATTCGCTGTGCATCTTAAAACATCCACTGCATTATAATACTTATTGTTTTATCGCTGCTCACATAAATCTAGGAACGTAATGTTTATGGCTTAAAAATTGTGTTTTGCCATATTTATGCTCTGTTGTCTTCAGCGCAGTACTTTGGAGTAATTAGCAGATAAACAAACACATTGAAAAGCAATAATCTAAAGCTTCATTGTGAATTATTATGTTATGATGAAGATTTGGTTGCAAAGCACATCAATTGAAGCCTAAAAACAAGCACGGAAATTGAGTGTTTGGAATATCAATTCGATATCGCCAATGATAAGTAATCTATGGGCCATGTGCAATATATCACTGTCAACAGAAGCCCATATTTCATGTTTAACATACTTTCCTTAGCAGTTTATCTTTTCTCTCGAAACGCTATTTGCATACGTAATGCAGAAGGTGCGCAGTAGACGTGCAATGCATTTATTTCTGTGCACGAATTGGAAATATGTTCCAGTGCATAGCGATGGTTTCTTTTGAAAAAAATTAAAATAAACATATTATATTGACTAGACGCCATGGCAGATTGGCCTTTCAAAATATCTGGTTGTTCACAGTTTCCTTGAAATTAAGAAGACTGCTTCTAGGAACACCTTTATCATTTGTTCTGCTAATTTCACTTTCTGCAGAAGCAAATCTCTTTCCTTTGTTGCTAAAAATTGGGCCCCATTTTATTAGAACATTGGAATGTTGAGCGCTCAATTGAAGACAATGGATTGCTGGCTTCTAATAACTGGTAGAAGCCTGGAGAGCAACATTCCAATGTTTTTTCATTTCACAGCTGTTGATGTGAACAAAGACCACTCAGAGTCTGAGGGGAGGTCTCTGAGAGACCTTTGCTTTACAAATTAGAGCATTCTGCTCTCAAGGGACCGAATGCTCTAGTAGCCTTTGAGCCCTTCGCATTTAACATTGGAGTGGGCCTTTAATTGCCAGTAGACCCTACTTCGTCGGGCTCTAAGGCTATATTAGAACATAGGAATGTTAAGAGCTACATTGAAGACAATGAAGTGACTCAAGGCTAATACTAGCTGTTAGCAGCCATTTGCTCCAGCATTCCAATAGTTCTCTTTCTGTTTGTCCCTTTTTAATTTGGAACATTCTACTGTCAATGGTGGAAGGGAAACATCCTTTACCACGCATACCTTACAAAGCGGTATGTTACATCGCACTTTTGACGACGCAAGTCGTTACATCGACTTGCACTGGAGGGCGTTTTAGACCAAGGAATAGTGTAATTTACTATTCCAACACCTTCCCTACTGTACGTAGACTAGAGTTGGAATAGTAATTCACACTGTCCCTAAGTCCAGCGCCCTCCAGTGCAAGTTGATGTAACGACTTGCGTTGTCAAGACCGCGATGTAACATACCGCGTTGTAATAGAATGCGTTGTATCATCATACATACGTGGTGGAATGTTCTAAAAGCCTTTTAGCCCTTCTCAGCTTACTGTCTATTCCAGTTGTTAAAGTAACCCTACCGTGTTCTGGGCCCGAGCTGCGGGGTTCATTGCTTTTAACTTTTGGTATAGCCCTGAGCAGTTGCATATAAGGTTATATTACGTCCAGAAAGCAACAATGAAACATCTAACACAACCTTAAATCATGCTCTGCCTCTTTGGAACTTTCATACAAGTGCGAGTATTACAGCATTACAGCCCACCTCTAATCTTATTCTAGTTGTTTAATTTCTTCAACTCAAGTTGTATTTGGAAGCTCCAAACAAGGACCTATAATGAAGGAGAGGGCTTTTAACAAGTACCATAGCCTAAGGCAGGAGCGGTAAAATGCTATTAGGAAATCCTCTTCTTAATACATGACTTGTTGATGTTGCTGCAGCATTTACATTGTGTTCTGCTAGATTGATAGACAGTACTTTGGTATTTAAAGAGGCAGGCTACAATTCCCAGTTAGACCTAAGCCCAACAGGAAGGGTGGGAGGTCAAAGTCTTGGATCCATCATAAGTGTTCCCATTGACACCAAATCAAAAACCCATGACTACAGCTGCAACAAGTATGATCAGAGAAGAGGGAAACTTAAAATTAATTATGTGGTGTTAGTACTGCTGAATTGACTAGATTACCTTTTGCTAGACTGATCTACTACCGGTAGCATTTTAAAGCATCACACTACAAATCATAAAGAAGTTTTATGTCATATTATTATTAAAACAATATTGTCTAATAGATATATTGTATCCTAAATATTATTTACAAAAATATAGTGCCACTGGGTTTAAATGTTCTAATTAAAATGCCAATGGGGCAAACAAATTTAAACTATAATTAGATAAAGTTATTTTGTTACCATATTCTGGGATCATACCTCAAACAAGCTGTACTGCAGGAGTCCAGTGGACCTAGGGACTTGTTTCCCGGTCAAAAGTCCCTGTTTGTAACTCATTCAAGAAGCAACTCCCACAACTGCTATAAAAAATGATTTTGCTATAAGGGTCATCACAGTCGGAGCCAGCAAAAGTGTATTAACTGCTGTGATGAGGCTGCTAGGATATTTCATAGAGGGGCAAAGGACTGAAGGTATTGTTACAGTATCAGATTCAAATTGGTTTACTTACAGTCAGGGACGACCTGCGGACTTTGATTGCTTTGTTATTGCCTGGTGGGAGTAAAATGGAAGTGAGTACACTGTCACCTACACAAAGGACAACCCACAAGTAAATGTGTCTTTCTAAAGCAAAGGAACAACTGTTGGACTGATTGAAACATCGTCTCCTGTTGCAACTCATCCTACTATCCAGCTTATTTCTTACATTAACCTCACAAATACAATATTCAGCTCTGACTGGTTGCACATATTTGCATGCACAACATAGATGGATTCATTTCTCTGAAACTAAACTTGTTTTCACATCTAGCTTTGCACAACTTTATCACAATGCCCTGAACATCGTGTACAAGGTCTTGTTTTTCACTATGTACAAATGTCATCACTATCTTCACCCGCGGGGCGACAGGGCTATTTACATATCTATGACATCACTAATCTATGCACACATCGCAAAGCGGTTTTCTATTATAGAAGATAAGCATACTGATAAATTAGCAGCGGAGGCACTTCTGCTTATACGAGGGTCCTTGTGTGCTGAGTAATCACCACTAAGTGGCCTGACATCTCGTGGAGTGTGACCAAGACAGGGTCCTTCACTCTATCCCAGTAGGTAATGGAGGTGGATCATCCCTTGGGGGAATCTTGGCTCTACACCTAGGTATACTTAGAGTAGGGCTGGCATTATAGGAGTACGCTCGATTACAGCCTTGTTTTATATGCCTGCATATATACAGTGGTTTATCACCATGATAGAACTATATCTACTATTTACGCTTTTGGTGCTTGTAAACTTGTTTATCTGCTTCTCTCTACTAATCATTCCTGCACATGTATTTTATGCAAGAATAACATTGGTTCAATAAATATTATTGAAAACGTCCCACTGTGTATTCTCTGTATCTTTCTCTGAGAATAAGTGAGCATGAGTGACTGAGCGAAAAGTTCTGTACTGTTTCCACGATCCCTTAGGGGTCAGGGTTGTTATGCTCAGTGTTTGCCAGAAACCAATCGCTCCCTGGTAGGTTAGGGGCCCTTACAGTGGCACTGTGAGCTAGGTGGTCTATAGGCTGACATATCCTATGGGGGTGTCCAGAATCAGTTTTGGCACCAGGCCCCTAGTTTTTGTTGTCCAAATAATGCACAAAGCCTACTAATTAGTAGGAACTACACAACCATTTTGTTTAATTAAATTATGATTCTTACTGGGTAATCCAATAAGGATACATTTTGAATTAGACCGGAAGTTTGTGGAATGGCAAGGTAAGAAGCTGAGCTGGCACTTGATTGTAAATGTGGTGCTATGTCACAATATGAATCTAATGTAGCATCCAGTGAGCAAGTGCATGACTGTAGGTACAGCAGCAGGGGAGAACCTTTGATGAAAGAGTTACAATAAGGCTCCCCTCCATGGGCTCATCTTTGGGGTCCTTCTGAATTTGGATTAGGGACCATCAAAATACCCCAAACAGGCAAATATTTGTTAGTTGATTTACAAACTTGGGTACAATGAGTTTGCATGCTGGTTTGAATGTGAATATCATTGTGGTAGGTCATCAGTACTCCGATCCTGATGAAAGCCTTGGACAGTGGCGGCTGGTGATCTTTGACATTGGTGAGGCATAATATTTCAATTGGCCTGAATTTCATTGAGTAAGCTAATTTTCTTCCAGAAAGGGTCAGGGTGAGGAAGTGAGGTGATACAACACTCACTAGCGTAACCCACTGACATGCACACTCTCACTCTCTCATGCCCACCTGCATTCATTTACTCATTACTGCATCACTCATTATTTCTCACTCACACTCATTCTCACTCATGCTCCCTTTCTCTCTGTCTTCTTCACACTGCCTTATAATTATTATCAATCCCTTGCATCAACTCTTTACTGTCACTCACAATTTCACTCTCTCATTCTCGCTCTTTAGGCTATTGCTGTGTGGAGAGATTCCAGAGAGTGGATAAGCACTTGGACTACACACATGAGGTGGACTAGCGGAGTGCTGAAAGCAAAGCAGAAGCGATTTAATTGTGGGTTGACTCAGTAAAAAAACAGAAGGTAACAACGAATGGAAGAAATACAGTCAAGACAGCTGAGGCCTCATGTACATGTATGGATCAATGTAGGCCAAGCCACTCTCTCTAAACAAACTAACATGCCATGCCCAAAACCATAGAAAATAGGAGACATGGATACAGAGAACACATGTCCACAAGCAAAATGTCATTTACAAGCCCCAGCTTCCACAATGAAGGCTAGCCTGTATTCGTAAGGCTTCACTGACCACAACCTCAAAGGTGGATATTAATGTAACCAGGATTGCTTCCTAGAGAAGAGTTGAAATAACTCTTGTAGAGTCAGCTCTGGCTATAAAGACAAAGAATATTAGACGCCCAGTTACTGGGATGGACACATTTCTGCACTACAAGAGTTACAGGCAGATTTTTTGATTGACTGCAGCTGGAGATGGGGGTCCCTAGGAGTCTGATTTATCTTGATGGCAGGCAATTCCCAGTCTTCTTTTGCAGGATCAATTCTCCGACTAGCATTAAAGGTAAAGTGGAAGTAGGTACTCTCTGCATACACATCTAAAGAATGTGTAATGTATCTGTTTATTTCATGTGAGTCGACATCAGAGCTCATGACTCTGATGATGCCACATTAAAAAGTGGTGCTTGCTGTGGTCATTTAGGGGTGGTGACAGGAGGCCTTGCAAAATGCTAGGCCAGGGCTGCATCAATGTGACTCGATGTCACAGTGTCATCAGAGCTCATGACTATGATGACGCCACATTAAAACGTGAAGCTTGCTATGTGTTATTTAGGGGTGGTAAAAGGAAGCCTTGGAAAATGGTAGGCCAGGGCAGGATTAAGGTAAGCCCTGGTTTAGCCAACAAAGTTATGATTGGTGGCACTACCGCACATGCCAATGAAAAAGTGCGTGGCTCTCTGACCCTTGCTTTAGTGAGAGTCAGAAATGCTTTCCAATTTTTCAACTACTATTATAACATTATAATTAGAAAATGAGTAAAATTATTTTGCAGGAAATTGGGTGGGCTCCACCCCAAAGACTTAAGCAACCACTGGGTACACCAGATAGGGGCCTACAAAGGGCTGAAAAACATTGACCAAGTGGATGCAGGGGGAATTAGAAGTGGTGAGAGGGATGTTTCATTTCACCTGCAGAATGGGCAAAATTTAGTGGCTCTGCGTTACTCTTGTAACTCGAATGTCTTGCCAAATTCTTCCAATCTCCGCATGGCAGAACTTTTTCTCATGAGGCTGCAGAATTGCAAACACTATCATGATTTGGTGTCCACTAGTGACATTTCCTAACACAGGTGGTTACATCCAGTTGTGGTCAGATGGCTGCTTCTCAAATAGAGTTGCTGCAGTTTGAGGAGATTTTCCACAGGAGAGGCCACAAAATCAACTTGAATGTCAGCATGTTAGTGCACACCTCATGGTGCCATTCTCACTGAATGTTCAGCACTGCTCACGCTATTGGCACTAAATTGCAGATAATGGACATATTTTTCGTCCGTTGATGGAACTCTGGGAAATCACATGGAGTTTTTATGTAACTCTGCTGAATTCTGAGGAGTAAAACTCTGGCAGTTCCGTCCAACCCTAGCAAATGCCGGCCCCATGGAATCATTAAAAAACTTGTAACCATCTCCTAGGAGCTCCAATATGAAAGAGAATACTTGGAAATACACCAGATGTTTTTAGCTTGCACAGTGGATCCTGTATACCATTACCACAATTAGTACTTCCAGTTAATTCTCTGGTGAATGAGATCAGCTGATTATGAAACATGACACCAAGGCCTGACAAGTTTAGACAGAGTTTAGGGAGGATACAGGCAAAGCCAGTCTACTTCTTCATCTTGTTCCATTGATTCAGTAGTTGGGATCATAAGGTCCAGGAATCTAGTTTAACTCCTGGTGATCGCCATCTTATTATTTCCAAAATTACAGGACAACGTGTGGCCTGTGAGTCTAAGATTAAAGTATTACAAAAGAAGACTCAAGCACAGTATTCCCCTTATTAGAAAATATCTGAATTACTTTTAGTGTCATAATAATACAATGAGTTGAACAGTTCAACAAAATGGAATTATTACATACATTGGAGTAAATTGATACCATGTAAAAATAATGAATGACAGTGGGAAGGGTTATAACAGGACATTGAGGTACCAGAGGATGGTTTTAGATACCTGTGTATGTATTTATAATGCCAGATTGTACTGAATTGCTGGAACAAAAATTGGCAGTTGTCCTGCAGGATTTTCAAATAGATGTACAATGCTGGTGAACACTTCTCCTATTGGGGAGGATGGCAATTTTCTAAATGATTACAGGTGCTGTAAGTAGCACACAATATCCACTTTGCTACCCTACACTCCTTCTTCATGTAACTGTACAATAATACTGCAAAAACTGTGTACGCTATTGTGGGAGGAAGTCATGCTTAGGAACCTTATGTAGGACAACGTGCAATGGGGACATTACACTCCCAGACACAATGGCCTTCCCTTGAGGCTCTCTGCTCCAGATCACCAATGGTTGGGAGTTTACTCCTAAGGAAAGATCCAGTGGTATGGGTAGAGTGAATTGTCATGGAGCCATACACTTACGTTTGTTATATCTATGAAAAACAAGAAGGAAAGAGCTTATGTTCATTATAAGGGTGACTCACATTGCCTGGAAAATAGCCACTAGAAGTCTACCCTGGTGGAAAAAATTATGAGAAAAAACTGATTGTGGAAGGGAGCGAAGCTCAAAGAGTTAAAGAAGCTGACCGATTTACAGCAGTTGGATCTCACAGGAATATTCAAATGGAATACATAGTAGATGGGAACATTTTGAGAGGAATATGATTTGTGAAACACTCATGTTTACAAATTCACCCAACTCAGACACACCCTTCAAGAGCAATTGGTGGATTGACAAGAACAACTTGAAAGTGCCCCCTTGGAAAGTAGAGTGCTGCTGAGGGTGTTAGAAAAAAAGCAATTTTGCTCATCTACCAACCCTCATTAACAACTAACCAAATTATCCACAGAAATTAAGAGCAATCTAGCAGAAGTGGGTCAACTGGAAACTATTGACTCGGAAGCAGCACTCTTGTACCTGAGGGAGTTGCAAAAATGTCAAGATTAAGATTGATCCAACTTCACATTTTGTAAAAGGCATAATATATTGGAAACAGACTCTACAAATTGTAAAGAGCTCAAATCCCCACATGTTTAAAATGCTGTGGACCAGCACTTTCTTTACTTACAAAAATCCCCAATAACGTTTACTCACCAAGAGCCCAAACTGATGCTCTCTGTGCTGGAATTCATCATTGCAAACCAACAACTCCCACCTACCAGAGGTATGTATCAGGCATGGATATGTGTATGGAGGAGGTGAAAGTGGTAAATGAGGGAAGAGGCTGCGCTGAAATATTTGACATAGTCTGAAGTAGATGGATGGTTTATTATATATCCAGCAACTGGGCTAAAAACAAACTCAAGGGGGTTTAATGGCAATGCTGGGAGGCTGAGTGATGAATAATTAAGGAAATGGCACTTACCATTGGTGACAAGTGAATTCAGCACTTCTATGATGATGTGCTGACCTATATAGTTTATGTTTGTAAATTGAATACATACATGAAGACATTGAGTTATTACATGATATTATAGACACAATTGCTTAATGCTTGAGTAATTTGGAAGATTTGCCAACAAGTGTAAAAGGTATTAACCCGTAGCGTGCTCGCGTCAGCCAAGCAGTACCTTCTGGGTACTGCGCATGACCAACGGCCGACACAGCCCTGCCCACTGCGCCGAACGCTCGCACCGCGGCGGAATGTCTGCAATGGTAAACGGGTTAAAGACCTTATGCAAATATTTACTATTAAGCACTCATCAGGCATAAACATTGAGCAACCAGTTTCTAAAACAGACAATGACTCTCTAATTTCTTCCTTACTTAACCATTCATTGATTATTGTTATAGCTGCAATAGAATCATCAATACAAGTGAAAGGGAAGTAATAGAGAGGAAAAAATCTGATCTGTAGGGAGGGGCATTCAGGTAAAAGTAATGAAAGTACCTCAGAAATCCATAGAGGCACCTCTAATGATGCATTTGAGAAAGAAGCTTTGTTATAAGGGAGGGCTGGGTTCAACCCACAAATGAGCTTACATTTTCTGTAAGAATTCCAAACAGCTAGTGAAAAAAAGCAGACCATCTTAAAAGATCACTCAACACAATTCCACTGAGCGCTCCTATGTCCACAAAAAAAGCTTTGCTTAAGGCATTAGACTAAGGGGCCGATTATGATTGCGGTTTTCCCGCATCCCCCGGGCCGGCGGAAGCCACCGCCGGCCCGGAGGATGCGGGAAAACCGCTGCGGAGCCTCGAAAGACCCACCGCCATATTAGGATGGCTGGTGGGTCTGAAATTCCATCCGCAGTTTTTCCGCCGCGGTCGCCTTCCAACCGCGGCGGAAAAGCTCTAACATGGCTGGCGGTGCCTATCAGACACCGCCAGCCATATTAGGATGGTGTGACAGACATGCTTTTCCGCGGCGGCTCTTCCGCCGTGGAAAAGCATACAGACTTTCACTTCGGGGGCCCGTTGCGGGCCCCCTGGGTGAAGAGGGGGTGGGGGGTGCACATGGGGGTACCTATGGTACCCCCCTGCATTTGCGTGCTCAAAGCAGCAGGCACTGCTCAGTGCCTGCCGCTTTATGCGATGCATGCATTTTTAACCTTGCGGCAGGTGCAGCTTGAAGCTGCACCCGCCGCAATGTTAAAGATAGTGGATGTGACCGCCACCCTGGCGGTCACATTCTAATGTGCTCGGAGGGAATGCCGCAGCCCTTGCGGACGTTCCCTCCTCCTCAGGGGTCGTGGACGGACTCAAGTCCGTCCGCGATCATATTCGGCCCCTTAGTTCTTACAAGATAATTCTGTCCACTTCATGCTGAACAAATTGCCCTGCCCCATCTGGTCAGCAGACTCAAAGGAGTGTAGCACTGATCGTTAATATCAATTTAGAGAAATGTGCTCGTTCTACAGAGAATAAGCTACAACATTTAATTAATAATAAGATTTCTTGCGTTACTGAAACATTCAGGTCAATTTTAGAGCAAATATGAGTCACGGTTGTCCCCATAAAGACAATCAATAAACCCATTAATTACCAGGCCTCTTTGACTCTAGTAAATCTGATTGCTGCTCCTTTTAGTCCAGTAGCTCTTATTCAGAAAGCAATTTAATCATTGTCTCTCTATATTAAAAACAGGGTACTCAATATACTTGTATTACTTTATTTGTCCAGAGGATAAAATAATATTTTAAACTATGGTAACCTGATGCAACTCTTTTGCTCGAGTATGCCCTTCTGGTCATACGGCCTTCTAAAGTGGAAGATGTTAAGTATGTGAGGGCTAAAACCCCTCCTTCGTCTCAATAGTCTGCAACAATTTATTCGTCATCAAACTGCAATGTTTGAATGATTTTAGATCAGTATCAACAGTTTAGGAATGTATGTCTCCTTTTGTTTCTTCTGAATGCCCATAACCATCCATTTTGTAATCAAGTAATGTAAATGATATCATGTCTGTTGGCTATCAGTCATTAAAATGTACTCCAGTCAATTGGTCTCCTACTGGCCACAAGATTGGTGGGAACATCTACAAAAATCTTAGAATAAATATTGACAAATCCAGGTTTAAGAACATTTCTATTATTGTGGGAAGAAGTTGGAGGATAATGTAAACTTCAATCAGTACAACTGTGTGATGAAATTTACACACTTGAATGATGTAACACAGAAAGTTGGTATTTAACAGTTTATCTTTGGTATGAGTGTAAAGTCAAAAAGGGAATCCATGGAAGATACAGAGGGGTTTACTAACTTCCCTAAAGTTAAAATATCACTTGATAAAGATTTTTCGATTACCTGTGAGGGTATCCAGGCGCTTTGGAGTTTGGACAAAATATTGGAAATTGTGATAAAAAATATCATGTCAAGAATAGTGGGACAGCAAATGTATCCTCTACTGGAATATCACAGCTAAATATATTGTTTTTAGTGTTGTTTCTAATAGCACTGTCAAAAATATTCTTGTAGAAAATAGCGTATTTAAATTTGTAAGTGATAATTAGAATGTAATTTATTGATTTGTATTTTATTGTTTTATTGATTTTGTTTATTTTTAATATTTGTGTTTCAGTAACATTATTTTTCAGTTATGAAATTACTGAAGTTGTATATTAGTTGTATTATTGTATATACAAAATTGCTAAATACTTTTTTAGTAGCAGGATATTGAGTTTTTATGGGATTAGTCAATGGAGATTTAAAAAAATTGTATGCTTGAAATAAAACATTATGTTAATAATTTTGAAGAAATGCAAATTAATCAATTGGATTTTTTTAATTATTTTTTTTATTTACAATATTTTTAACACCTTTTATTTTTAAGTGTAATTAGGATATGTTTCAATGGTATGAAAATAAAAAAGTGTCTTTAAAAAATATTAAACATTTAAAACAAAAAAAGAAATATTTTTATGTCAAATTTTATTTTTTTGTAATTTAAAAAATATGTATTTTAAATTTTACAAATTGTTTTTTGTTTTAAATATATTTAAAAATATATCTACATTTATAAAAAATATAGAATGTATTAAACATTTTTATATGTTATGATTTACCATTTTGGAATAATAGTTTATTTGGTATTTTATAGTTTAAAGTTTAGGAATGTTAGAAAAAAATGAACACATTTTTTAACTAATAAAATATTTACATTTCCATGTATAGGGTTGTAGTTCAGAGTAGTCTGTTTTGCAATTCATTTTTTGTTTAGTCCATAGTGAAAAAAATGTGTATATAGACTGCTTCTAATTTATTTCCTTGCGTAAAATGTTTTACATTGTTGTGTATATTTGTAGATTTCGCCTCTTTAGCATCCAACACCTTTTTAAGATATCCATAGATTGAAGAAGGAGTATTAATTGTCAGACTCTTAGTGCCCAACACCTTTCCCAACTTGGTATAGATAAGTGTGGGAATAGCAAATGTCACCCCTTTAGTTTCCAACAAATTCTCCCAGTATGGTTGGACTGGGGCGGGAATAGTAAATATCAGCTCTTTAGAGTCCAATGCATTCCCCAAGTTGGTATCAATTGGAGTGGGGATAGTAAATGTCACTCCTTTAGTACACTACACCTTCCCCAAATTGGTGGACAGTGGAGTGGGAATAGTAAATGTTACTTCTTCTGTGTCCAGCACATTCCCCAATAAGGCTGGATTGGAGTGGGAACAGTTAATGTCATCCCTTTAGTTTCCAATGTCTTCCCCAATGTGGCTTAGATTGGAGTGGAAATAGTAAATGTCACCCCTTTAGTGTACAACACCTTGCCCAAATTGGTTTAGAATGGAGTTTGAATAGTAAATATCACCTCTTTAGTGTCAAACAGATTCCACAAATTGGTGTAGATTGGAGTGGGAATAGTAAATTTCACCTCTTTAGGGCCCGACTACGACTTTGATGGTGCAGTCCGCCCCACTGCTGCTCCATCAGAGCCATGGGAGTGTCGCTTGCCAGATTAGGAGTTTCCTCCTCTCTGGTGGGGTGTTTTTGATGTTCATATGGCAGTGCCTCTAAAAGTAGGCAGCGCTTGTGGAGAAGAACTCCTAACATGCTTGGTGGGACCGCAGCAGTTCCGTCAAGCATATAGATGCATCTACACCACCGAAACATCACCAGGGAACGATGGTGGGGCCCTGGGAGTCTGACCGCCCGTCTCATAATGGAGTGGTCAGGAGACCGCCACGCCCCCAAGCCACGCCCCCACGAGTCTGGTGGTCCATGGACCATCACACTTGTAATCGGGCCCTTAATGTCCAACCCTTTACCTTAAATGGTTGCCTTGGAGTGGGAAAAAGACATTCAAATGGTCTAGATTGTAGTGTAAATGGTAATTGTCATGCCTTTAGTGTCCAACAGCTTCCCCAAATTGGTTTAGATTGGAGAGGGAATACTAAATGTCACCCTGTTAGTGTCCAACACCTTGCCCCAATATGGTTGGATTGGAGTGGCAGATGATACCCCTTTAGTGTCAAACACCTTCCCCAAATTGGTATAGATTGGAGTGGGAATAGTTAATGACACCCATTTAGTGTCCAATACTTTTCCCCAAAATGGTTGGACTGGGTTTGTAATAGTAAATATCACCACTTTAGTGTCCAATGCATTCCCCAAATTGGTTTAGAGTGCAGTGGGTATGATAAATGTCTCTCCTATTGCATCCCACACCTTCCCCAAATTGGCATAGATTGAAGTGGGAATAGTAAATGTCACCCCTTTAGGATTCAACTGCGTCCTCAAATTGGTTTATATTGGAGCGGGAATAGTTAATAGCACCCCTTTAGTGTTATACACATTCCCCAATTTGGTATAGATATTGTAGTGGGAATAGTAAATGTCAATTTTTTAAATCTTTATTTAGCATTTTCACCTAACATTTTTTAATAAAAATATTTACATTATTTAATTTAATGATTTTCTTCAGATTTTTTTTATTTATTTGCTTATAGTTGAAATACTTTGGGCGTTATTATGAGTTTAGCGGTAGGAACGCCTGAGAACCACATCCTTGTCATCCTAAGCACCTCTGCGTTGGCAGTCCACTGCCCGCAATATTACGAGTTGTACTGTGTGAAATGCCGACCGTGGTTATGACGTTCTACTCGGACGGACCACAGTGGTCTGAAATGTTGGCAGTGCATCTAAATATGCCACCAAGTTTGCGGTCTAGCCACCTAGCATATAACGACTACATTGTCCTGCTCTTGGTCTCACAGTGCTGCTCCACAAATGGTGGTTAGCTAACTGCAGTGGCACACTGCAATATACACCCCCCCAAAAAAACTGTGACCATTAATGGCATTCATAAAATTCACACCTGATGTGATTTGGCAAGTGGACATGCCTGCATATCACACTATGAAAAACTCACGTCATCCCTGACTAGCATGCTTTTCTCCCAAACTGCAGCACATAGACAGCCAGCCATTAACTCTGCTACTCATTTTCATCTTACCAGTTACCACTCTCCCCCACCTGTAACTGTTAATTTTTTTTAGGAGGGCACATTTTTTCCTTCATTACTTATTTGTTAGCCATTCACAAACTTCCTCACTTTTTTGCATTGTTCCCCATACCCGCAAAAAAAACCTTGCTTCACTGAGCAAGAGTTGACAGTCATGGTGGATGAAATCAATAGAGTAGAGCCAAACATTTTTGGATCCCTAGTCCATCATGCTCTTGACAGCACTAACACGGTAATGCGGGACATGATAGAAAACAGAGTGTAGGAAGAAGTGGAAGGACCTCAGGCTGAGGGTACATGGCAAGTAAAAGAGCCACCACCTTGAGGCACAGAGGACTGGCGGTAGCCCTCCCAGTGTACCATTACTTATAACTCTTACCCTGGGAGGAGTAGGTGCTGGCCATCCTGCATACTGAGAGATTGTCAGGAATTGAGGTGAGAGTGTGTTCTAATAAGTCACACTTCATCAACTGTTACAATATCAAAAACTCATGTTTGCTCTCAAATCTCCTTGTTCTATCCACTTCTCCTCCTAAATTCCTAACAATTAATACTACAAGTATCAGAAATGTTGGTTTGTAGGTGGCAATGTGTATTATCGCATTGCAAAGCACATGTATACCGGAAACAACCTTTACAACGCAGTCATTACATCGCACTACCTTTACATAGCAGTCATTACATCGCAACATCCTTTAAATTACGGCTGGGGTGGAGCCAGTTGCATGTCAGGCCAGCAAGCATTGCCATACATAGCCAGTCACATGCCAAGTCACTGTGCATGGGCAGAGTCAGTGCCTAGCACAGTAGGCATGGGGTATTCAGTTAGATAGCAGACTGGGAAGGCTGGTGAACATCAAGTAATGTACATTGTCAGTTGGGCCAGGTAAGCGAGTATTGACAAATCTAGTAGGCACACTTCAGGTCAGAGGGGCTGAGGCAGGGCAGGACAGTAAGGTTGGAAGCGGAGTGAGATGGATGGCAGAAGGCAGGGCTGCATAAGATCCAGTCAGCTCAGTGGGGGTGGGGTAGAGCCAGTCTCCTGGCAGGAAGAATGGAAGGGGAAGAGGCAGTTTTGTAGCAGGCTGGTATGGATAAGGTAGAGCCAGTTGCATAAGGTAGAAGTGGTAGACCTAGTCACATCCCAGGTTATTGGTGGCCAGGTTAAGATATATGCATGGCATGCCATACGGACTGAGACAGAGTGCAAGAGAAGCAAGCAGGACTCTGCCATAGTCAGTCAGAAGCTGAATAAGGGGGACAAGCTAATTCTGTTTGCAGTGCAGAACAGTAGGTCTACATTACAGCCAAGTACGCAGTAAGCTCATGTGGTGAGCCTGTCACATGCCAAGTCTGCTGGACAGTGGGAGAGAAAGTCACATTGCAGACCGGACAGTACATCTCACCAGAGCAAGTCACATGGCAAGACAGCAGGGCAGAGGATGAACAAGAGGCATGAGAGGCTAGTAGTAGTGGATGTAGGCCTGTGTGTCTGCCATTTGCATCTGGGAGCAGAACCAGTCTAATTGGCTCGACCAGTAGTTTTAAGGTGCACAGCGGCACAGGGCCTATGCAACAAGGCTGGCAAGTGTCAAAAGCCAAGTGTTCATTCACGTCAATTTCTTTTTGCATTTGTTTAGTTGGAGCCAGCGCTTGTATGGACTAAATATGTGATCTCTGTTCTCTTTGGGTGACTATTGCTCCCTTGACAGGCACACAAACACAAACAGATATTTACACTCCTCTGGCTCAAAGTGAGGCACTTCCGTAGAAGATCTATCTCTCTGAAGCTGCCCCAGTATAAGAGGGGCCTCAATCAACACTAAATGCTGATCACTCAGGTTGTTTTATTGTAAGATTGATTCTCTGCAGGCTGGGTGACATGTCAGGGTACCAAGCTGCAAGAAGGGGCTGTGTTGTGTGATGTGTTAGGGCGCTGCAGTGTACGAAGGTGGTGGTCTGGGCCAGATCTAAGGATACTGCAGTGCCAGACCGGTAATAGCCTAGGGCTGCCTTAGCCAGAGTTGCTGGGCACTAAAGGGGTGCTAGATAGTGAGAGATCAGGATACTGCAGTGCCAAAGAGATGTCACTCTTTATATTGCTATCGTTGCTGCAATACTAGAGAGGTTCTACTGTCCTGGATGAGGTAGGACCTCAGAGTGCTGAGGCTGAGTAGAGCAGTACAGGCTTAGGTGAGGGAATTGGGCGCTGCAGTGCTTGAGATGTGCCGACCTGGGTGAGGGTTTTCGGGTTCTGCAGTGCTAGAGAGGACCTGGATAAGGTGATGATTAGGGTTGCTAAAGGGATTTAGGGAGATGTTTGCTTGGGTGAAAGTTCAGGGTGATGCAGTGCCAGGGAGGTGCCACACAAGATGATTTCTAGGGGTGCTGCAGCGCTAGAGAAGTGCTGGTTTGGTTGAGAGTTCAAGATGCAGCAGTGCGCGAGGTGCCTGCCTGCGTGGGTGTTGATCAGGGGTGCTGCAGCGCTATAGATGTTGAGGGCCCAGTTTTGGGTCTGGTAGGCTGCTCCAGTGGTAGAGAGATGATGGCCGGGATAAGAGCTAGGGGTGCCCTAGCATCAGTCAGACCAGTGCCACCCCGGGTTGGGGGCTTGGAGTGCTGCAGCACCAGAGGCCCAGAGTGAAACTGGCTGGGTGAGGGCACTGAGTGCTGCAGTGCCAGAGAGGTTCTGGGTGAGTGAGGGTTCGGAGTGCTGTAGAGCTGGGGCCCTTTTGCCTGTATTGATGTCTGAGTCAGTGCATGGAAGTGTGAAAGACCCTCTTGTTTTTCTCTGCTGTGGTAATCAGGATTCAGCCATCACAAGTTACCGGCTGAATGGGGATTACAACTTCCACAGTATAATCTCCTGTTGGTGTTTATCCACCCGCCAGCATTTTTATGCGCTAAACTTGGTGAAATCTCTGGGTGAGAAATTGGACGAAATTGGAGAATTGCCACAGAAATGTGTGCGCCACTTTAATAGCAATTCCTGAAAAAAATGGCAATTTTTCAAAGACTGTACAAGGTCAATGTCAAAATACCAGTATTTCCCAAAAGAACAAATACGTATTTGCAATAATAATAATTTTATTTGGGAGCGGAAATACTGCATCAGCATCCATGCACTCCTCATAATGCAGGGTATTGAGCTTAGCAAAGGCAGTGCATAGCAATGAATATGGTAACACATATAAACTGACACTATGCTACTGGTGCCCTGCCTTGTTTTATATATCACTAAAAATACACGGGCTTGGTGGCAACGGGTTTGTCATGTTCCCTTTCTTTGTAACCCTGGGCGAAGCACTACGCTGCTCTTGCGTAGTTTTCAAAGTTTGCGCTACTTTGCACTACGCAAATTGCACGTGGCACAGTGCAAAAACACGTAGTGGTCATTTTTTGCTTGCTCGCGCTCCTCAACGTCAAGTTGGCGACCTCAAGCGAGCAAAATTACATCCCGGCAAGACTTTTTCCTCGTTCATGATCCGCAAAATCAAGTTGCCGATCGCTAGCGTGGAAAATAAACCTCCCGGCAAGATTCTCAACGCGGGGAGGTCAGGTTTCTCATTGCGAGTGGTTGCTTATGCTCGCGACCGCATGTGATGAGAAAGTACCAGTCCGCGTTGAGAAAGCTGCCGCTCGAGTAGAAATCTACTTGAGCAGCAGAAAACAACCGCTTGCACTGTGCAAGATGCGGTTTGCACTGATTGCACAGTGCGGACAAGCATCCGCCACTGTGCAATCAGTGCGAACAGCATTTCACACAGTGCACTACGCAGTTCGCAAAGCTACGCATAGTGCGAAGTGCACTTCGCGTAGCTACGTGTAGCGCTACTACGCAAACTATGCCCAGGGTTACTTCTTTGCAGTTACTCCAGTCTAGAGTGCAACCTACTTGATGTAATTGTGAAGAGGGTCCCCAAAGGTGCGAAAAAACACAGGCAGCAATAACGCTCGAAAGTCATCACTGTGTACGCAGAGGCTACATAAACACGTAGGCGAGTATGGCGGCTGTGCACTCTCGGGCCTAACCATGATTCCGGATTATATATAAGTGGCACTTGTAACTCCCCTGTACATTGCGCTGCAGGTGGGTGTATTTAAATGAGCTTCACTTGCTGAAAGGCTCATGACACAGCTAAGACTGCTGGTATAAATACAAAATAAAACACAATTATCTTCGATTGTGAGCTCTGCAGAAACGTACAAAAAGGGGAGACCAATGCACAAGCCTGTTACGAGTTGGACTAAACAAAATCATATAGAAGGGGAAAAAATGGTATATTAAATCTTGCTGTCCTGCCGGGGCATGTACAACTGGCTCTAAGCTAAGCATAATAAGAGTACACTGGGCCATACCACGATTCCTGATGCCAGCTGACAGGTAGAGCGTCAAAAGACGCATAATTTTTTTTAAATTGCTCACAACATGATTTGCACATTCCAAAGACGTATGTGATGCCCCTGGCTACTCCTAACGCGCACTGGGGTGCCGCAGTGCACAGTTTGGGAACCACCACATTAGATTTCCTCTGCTCAATAGCTGTGCAGCTATGTGATTTTTTTACTTTAGGGATAGGCATGACATCTCCAACACTCTGTTACAAACACAATTTGGTCCAACATGTACATTTGTCCATTCCAAGGAATAATTGTGTCTAACAAACGCAAACACACAGCTTATTTACATATTTACATAGCATCGTTCCTCATGTGAGTCAGGGGTGATCTGTAAGTGTTAATAAACAAAGTTTCCTTCATGGTTGACATTAATTGGGGCTACACCATTGTTACTGATGCCATCATTTGTTTCTGTTGATGGTCCTGGACACCATCAGACAAAGTATTCAGACGTTTATCTGAGTGGAGCATTGTCTGTACATTGCACAGTCCTTGATGAGTGAACTTCAGTAGTGACATGATAGAGAAATGAGAGTGTGCAACAAAAGTTTAACATCTTGGTTAATTTGGAATAACAAGGCCTCATGATATTAGTTGTAGTCAGCTCAATGTAACTTGAGAAATGGAGACCTGCATGAACAGTTCACATCAGTTGTAACATGGAAGATAAGTGAGATGGGCAAGAAGAGTGTATCTGCTCGGTTAGAGTAGGAGTGACAAGACCTCATGGTAGTAGTGGTAGTCAGCTCAATGTAACTTGAGAAATGGAGACCTGCATGAACAGTTCACATCAGTTGTAACATGGAAGAGAAGTGAGATGGGGCAAGAAGAGTGTATCAGCTTGGTTAGAGTAGGAGTGACAACGCCTCATGGTAGTAGTTGTCGTCAGTTCAATGTAACTTTAGCAACACTTGGCAAATGGAGACCGGCATGAACAGATAAAGTCACCTATAACATTGGAGAGATGTGAGAAGGGGCATGAGTAGTGTAGCATGTTGATTAGAGTAGGAGTGACAAGGCCTCATGGTAGTTGTAGTCACTTCTACTTGACAATCAGTATACCAAAGCTGTTGGTAACCTGCATTTCGTATGGACCATACGTTTACATTTTCACACATTTTATGTGTCCTGGATGTACAATTTGATGGTAATCCAGTTACAGACAGCATTGCAACAAGTGGTATGTTATGGATTTTTATACATGGAATGTTTGACGTTACAACGCATAAATTTACAATGCACGCCTTTACAATGCAGTTTTAACACAGCAATATCCTTTACAACGCGTTCTTTTACATAGCATGCCATTACATCGCATTTTCAGAAACTACCTTCACAACGCATTACAAAACATCGCATTACACCTTTACAACGCATACCATTACAATGCATACCATTACATTGCATTTAAGGTAAGTGTTGGATAGTATAGGGGTAATAATTACTATTCTAACTCCAGTAATTGCAACAGTAGGGTAAGTGTTGGATAGTGTAGGGGTAAAAAGTACTATTCTAACTCTGGTGAGTGCAAAAGTAGGGTATGTGTTGGATAGTGTAGGGGTAAAAATTACTATTCAAACTCCAGTGAGTGCAACAGTAGGGTAAGTGTTGGATAGTGTATGGGTAAAAATTACTATTCTAGCTCCAGTGAGTGCAACAGTAGGGTAAGTGTTGGATACTGTAAGGCTACTATGCATTGTAAAGGTATGGTTTGTAATGACTTGCGATGTAATGCCTGCGTTTTAGTGACATACATTGTAATGACATGCGTGGTAGTGACATGCAATGTAATGGTGCGTTGTAATGAAATGTGATGTAAAGGATGTTGCGATGTAATGACTGCTATGTAAAGGTAGTGCGGTGTAATGACTGTGTTGTAAAGGTTGTTTCCCCTACAACACTGTATCTGTGGCCATTCAACGCAAAAACACGGCATACTGCATAAACCAATACTTTCAGTAACTTGGCCTAACCTGTTTTGACCTGCCAGGGAACCTTTCATAAAGAAATTCTCCGAAAACATGTCTTCCTCTGCTTGTCAGCAATTGCCTATCCCCTAACCTTTCCAAGAAAGCAGCAAAAACCTTCAAACACAATCTGCTCAAATGTTTCCCTGAAACGCTCATCTCTAATACCTATTTCTGCACGTCAAAGGGTGTTGTAGTTACAGGCCTAATTTTCTACACTACCAGAAGAGCTCAATGGAGAAGAGTCTTAACATCAACGCTTCATTCCACACCAATGAGTAAAACACCTTATTGTTTCAAAATAACCATATTACCCTCACCTGACTTCAATGCTGATCTTGCCGTATCTCTCTACAACAAAGGAAGCATCCTTATACAAGCTTCTGACTGGAATCTTGATTGCTTCGATAGAATCTTTATGGGGGTTAAAAACACACTTGATAATTTAGTCCCTGCTAGTCTACCCAATCAAAGTCTCACCTCAGTTGCGTAATCTTACGTTTCTTCCTCCTCTGTCTCCGTCCACTCTGCTTCCCCCTCACGCAGCATGAGTCGGTCTGATAAATCCTCCGACAGAGGTGAATGGAATACCAACAAATCTTACCCAGAGATATCAGCTCAAGTCTGCCTGAATACCGAAATGAGAGGTCTTCCTACCCCTCCCCCAGCCTCACAATCCAGTATTTCTTCCTCGAACCCTCATCATCCTGTCTCCTCCCACAATACTTTCCTCCTAACACAGGGTAAAGTCACTTTGCCCCCCACCACTTCTCTCCAAGGGCTGTCTCTTCAACTAGTTACCCCTAGACCTGCAGTCCACAATCCCAACCCTCCTCCATAGAGGATATTATCACTGACCTCTAGCTGGATCCCATCCCCTTCTTCAATGTGTGCTCTTGTACTTTAGAGGAGACTATTCTGCCTTCCAACACCCCTCTCCATAAGGGGTCCCATCCATCATCCAGTCCTAGAATGGCCGTTTACAGTGATTGTCTGTCCTACATTGGGGATAAGTTGGCTGCCCTCAAGCAGGATCTACAAACTGTTAAGGACAGCCTGCAGACCCTTCTACATTTATCTTTAAATATGAAAAGGTTTTGGAAACTCTATCCTACCCTTGAGACTAATCAACCCAGTCCTCTAGCAAGGGATAAACACCGCAGCTAGGGAATTTCTTCTTCCAAAAACCCACTCAGCCTACTCTGGAAAACACAACCTCTTCCGAACCACCACTCGAGATCCCATAGGTCTACTCATCATTTGTCTGATGATGACACTTTCTCCCTACTTCTATCTTACAATGGTTCTTGCAGTGTCTCCTCTCACTCTCTACTCAACATCCAAATGATCTCCTCTGACATGTTTAGAGAGCAAAGTGTTAACCTGAGATCTGTGAACAAGAATAACTTACTGTTTTGCCGCGGGCAGACTCGCGACTTGCGGTGCCACCTGTTTCCTCTTCGCCAGCAGTGGTGTAGCATGGGGCGCCCCTCCTCTTTCCTCTTCGTGGGCACCGTGGTACAGCCTTGTGGCCCGCTGTGGCCATTTCAATGGCGTTGTGGAAAGCACCTGCAATGCCTGTTGGTTTTTTGGCACGCTGCATACGTGCACAGCAGCCCATCTGCTTCCCGAGGGACCTTGGGACATTACACTCACCTGGTGATCCCCCTTCTTTGGGGGCCATATTATTGCACTTCACTCCTTTCTCTATCCAAGATGGCTACACCTCTCCTTCCTGTGTTGTCACTTCCTGATCCTGTATGTCACTGCCGGTTTCTGTATGTCACTTCCTGTTTTTTCTGTATATATTTGATCAGAACCTTTCCATCCTTGTGTTACAAAACTCCTTGTTCCTGCTGGTGTGTCCTCACTCCTGTTTCTCCTGTGGATCCTCTTTTTGTGATTCCTTCCTTCCATTGATGCTTTATTCCCCTTGCGCCTTCTGTTTCAACGTGTCTTCCAGTCTTCTCCTGGTTCCTTTTTGGGCTCTTGGTTTTCCAGTGTTTTCTGGCTCCTTTTCTTCTCCATCATTCCTGGAGCCTCATCATCAACATCAGAGGTTTTTTCCTTCCAGGGTTTTTCCTTTCGGGACTCCTTCTGGAGGGCACTGGGTGCTTAGGTTTGCATTGTCAGCAGCACTGTGGCTACCGGAAGGGGTCGTCTCTATCTCAGCCAAACCAGGACTTACAAGAACCGAAGCCAGGATCTGTCCCAACACCTCAAGACTGGTAAGAAAGACCCTAAATCTGACACTTCCTACTAGTTGCCATTTCTCACCTCGAAGTGGTAGCAACTAACTCGCGCATCAAATAGATGTTGCTCAATTGCAGGTCAGCAGTGAAGCATGTAGAGGATATTTCTGACCTCATCCTCAAGCAAGAACTGGACCTCCTGATCCTAATTGAAACCTGGTTTAATGACACCTCCTCCCCAATTATGGACATCTTAGTCCCTATTGAATATGATGTAGTCAGACTCGATAGACCTGTTAAAGTTAGGGGTGGCAGTTCTCACAACTATCGATTTATCTTCACTTTGAGACAGGTTAAAACTGCCATTATGTCCTCCTGTGAACAATTAGACATTGAAATCCGGCACAATGGCAAGATAGTCTGTTTGCTCCACACAATACATCATCTCCTAGGTGACAATCTGTTCTTCATCGAGCAAATCATGGAGTCCATCGCCTCATGCTCTGACCAATCCCCCAACCATATCTTCCTCTGGGACTTTAGCCTACACTGGATAGACACAAATGATCCTTTATTGTGCTCCTTCAAGACTTTCCTCTTCGACCTCAACATCACCCAGGCCAGCAAGGGACCAACTCACAACAAGGGCGCCACCCTTGATCTAATCATAGCTAAAGATAACATCATACAACTGGATGACATTTCATCCTGCGACTGATCAGGTCACTACCAAATCTCTTTTCACATCCTAAAAAAGGATATGGTCAGGCATGGTCAACCGCTCAAAACTAAACAGCTGGCTCAAAATGTGAGAGAGATGAACATGAATGATCTAACATCCATTACTAACGATCTACTTCCACCACCCTCTAACATGACAAATCTAAATGATATTACGGATCATTACATCCACACCATGCAAAATATTTTTGACACAATTGCACCAAAGCAACTCAGAAGGATATCAATCAAAAAGTCAAAACCCTGGTTTAATGGGTCACTTAATGAGGAACGTTGCAAACTAAGGCTTATGGAGAGACTTTGGAGAAATTCATCCTCCATCACAAACCTCAAGCAGTTGAGGATGACTAGAAGTGCATATAACAAGCATATCTGTAGTGCCTGAACTGATCACACTCAGGACACAGATTGACAGCTCCAAAACCAGACCTAAAAACTATTTGAAATGATCAAAACACAAACTAACCACCCCTCAAACCAACTCTCTGCACCCAAGATGTCTTGATAAGTGTAGAAGACTTCTCAGCACACTTCACTGATAAGGCAAGAAAAATGTAACTTGAACTGCAACGCGACTCACCTAAGCTAGTGCCTCTGACTCCCCTCTCACCATCATCTTGGCCAATGGTAGCGAGAGCACCTACTACCTACCCCACAGATTACCCTCCAAAAAACAATGCATCTTAGAATTCCTTTCAATTTCAAGATGATGCAGAGCTGCTCCAATCTATGGCTTCTTTAAAACCTTCCAATCACTTCAACAAACTCAAATTGGCCATTCTGCCACTCTGGCACTTGGTTATTCATGGCTCTATCATGCAGGGTAGGTTTCCTGATTGCCTCAAGATGGGTCAAGTCACTTCCATCTCTAAAAAGCCAAATGCAGACTTAGCGGATACTGACAGCTTCCGTCCAATTACCAATATCATGACTTAGGCCAAATTGCTTAAGAAATGCGTTCACACACAGCTCTGCAACCACATTCAGGTTTCAGAGCAGCTTAAACAGAATGTTCCCTGTTTACTGATCTTTCTTGAACTGTCCATCTCATTTGACACAATCAAACATGAAAACCTGATTGATCTGATTCAGCAAAGGATGGGGCTATCAGGCCCTGTCTTAAATTGATTTTCCTCATTCCTATGATTATTCCTATGATTGATTATATATGTTCTTGTATATTGACTTTTCGCCCTTGCAATATATGGGTCCTCCTCTGAACTCCTGTA
Source organism: Lissotriton helveticus (assembly GCF_964261635.1). Taxonomy (NCBI): domain Eukaryota; kingdom Metazoa; phylum Chordata; class Amphibia; order Caudata; family Salamandridae; genus Lissotriton; species Lissotriton helveticus. The sequence goes on along the minus strand of NC_136072.1, from coordinate 146,571,361 downwards.
TCTTGTTCTTGTTCTGCCCTACTTGTCTCCCTCTTTTTTGTCCCTGAATATTTGCAAACCACTCTGATACCCTCTTGGGTCATATTCGCACTATATAAAACTCCATGAATAAATAAAATTCACTTAAAATGTACACTCTACGAGGCACCCTCCGAGCTCCGCTGTGTGGCCCATACTTACTCAAAACCGCAACTCTGCCCTCAGCTGCAGTTCTGAGACCATGCCTCGATTAAGACACACTGCCTCCAGCCCTTCTACCCTGAGAAATGTGGTGCCAAGAGAGGTTTATAGACCTGTTGTTCCCCATCACGCAGGAGGCAGAGCACTCCTAAGAAAATTAAATGTACCTGCAGGCGCGACAGCGCTTGTTGTCAGAACTTTCTCTGCTGCCTCCAGCTTTAACACTGCTTTGAATTCACTAAAACGATTGTCATCTACTACAACTGTCTCATACAGGCCATACCGCAAGCACAAACTCTTCCAGCCATTAACAACAAATCGTAAGGGGTTATGAGGCGCTACATGATTTCTCAGTTCCATACAATATGTAACAGGGAGCTTTGATGAGTAGACTATGTGAGGCCCTCTGTTTTTTTGTTTTACATTATCCTACTGGTTGTATTTATGGTTCCAGTCCCACCGCTCTGGTGCAGGAAAGGCGACATGTTTGTCTCCCACACACCATCCGCCCCACCCCATTGCCTTGTGCAAACATGTGTGGGGCCGCGCATTGTAATCTTGGTGGTAAAGCTCACATTCGCGCCACCACTTCCCTATCTGGGTACCCTCTCGCCGCCCTGGGGCAAGTGACCAAGTGGTGAATAATATTTGAAAAAATCAGCGATACTCGGTTTAAACCGAGTCAGCTGATTTGCAGTCGGTAGGCTAAAATCGTGCAGAGTCGGTTTTAACCGAATTCCAGACAGACTACTTGTACACCATGCACAGAGCTTTAAAACATACCCTTTTCCTCACAGGCAGCCAGTGGAGTTTTTTGATTTCCTTAGCAATAGGCTTACATTTTGGTGTATCTGTGAGCAGTCTAGCTGCTGCATTCTGCAACAGTTGAAGCTTGTTCATAAAGCGTTCTTGAATGTTAAGGTAGAAACCATTACAATAATCTAACCTAGACATTATAAGTGCCGTAACTACTGTCATCTGACATCTTATGCTGCCTTTCATTGCTGTCACATTTATGCCAGACAATTGACCAAAAACCATAATACAAAAAGAAAATGGCATGTGTCAGAAATGAAATCTCTGGTTGGCTAAACCTTGCGCCAAAACCAGGCAGAGACCACCACTCTAGTCAGGGTTAAGGGAGGTACACGCCGAAGACAACCCCTTCTAACCCCTTTGGTAGCTTGGCACGAGCGGTCAGGCTTATCCTGGAGGCCATGTGTAAAGCATTTGCGCACGCACACAACAAAAGGAACTCCACACAAGGTCATATCAAAAGTAGCCTTTGTATTCTTATAACACATTAGAATAGTAATCACATAATATACATTGTGTTACCTGGCACTAGGTCATATCTACAAGGGATTATTCACACCTGACAGGGCCCCTGGACCACTGTCAGAACCATCACAAAGCAAACTTAGTAAAAGTCAGACATATCATAAACTTATACCCAGTAATCACTGGTAACCACTGTACTCAGCCTGTAACATAAATCACATTATGCACAGTATCACATTAGGCACGAATTACATTCTGCGCCAACCTCACCAGCATTAACACTTTATGCAATCCTCTCATGAGTCTAAACGCATTAGACCCTAACATCCTAAGCATAACTCACATTAGGAAATAATCTCACTGGCATAAACACATTATGCAATTCTCTCATATGTCTAAACGCATTAGACCCTAACCTCCTAAGCATAACTCACAATAGGTGCATACATAACAGTGGAGGATAACCTCCCAAACATATGCCATATTATGCAAATGACCTCATTCATAAAAACATATTTAGAGACATAAATCAGGGTGCGTAAATCATAGTATATAAATTACATTTCTTAGCACCACATAATTCACATAATTCACATAATACATCTCGGGCAGGAAATCAGCAGTGCACCGCTGTAACACGACTACCAGGTCCATACATCACCTGAGGGCCTTGCGCCCTTTCACCATCCTACCTATGACACCAGGCCAACTGGCCTTCTCTCAGGACTCAAATGAACTATGAACCACAAAGTCAGGGCTTGTGGCTGCCAATGCAGCAACATCACAAGGTGCGCAACTGCACTGGAGCAGAGGAGTGCATCTCACTCCTAACTCACACACAGAATGCCCCCCAAAGAAATGTCAGCCTGGAGGGTTCAGCTGACGCTAATTGCCATGCAGCTGTAAATCCAAGGAAGGCCTGTCACTCACTTTGCCCTCTGAACAAATGTGTCAAGCGTTGCAGCTGCCCACGCTCTCGCGGTGCAGCTGGATACAAATTAGCCCTGACACCAACGTGCACTTCTGGTCCCACTCAGGGAAACAGAGCTCGGACATGCCCCCTTCAACAAAATGAGACCCAATGAGCACCGACAATGTGCCCCGCTCGACACCACTGTGCCCTGTGAGCCCCCACTTGGGGCACTAAACTCAAAACCGCCCCACGGTGCAGCTGCCCGCGACTCGCGGTGCAGCTGATGAAACAGTGAGCCCGGGCACCGCCGTGCCCTTCTAAGTCCCACTCCAGGACTTCCAAGCAGATATGGCCCAGTGGCAACTGCCCGCATTGGTGCAGTGTAGCTGGGTATGTAAAGAGGCTCTGGCATGTGGGACCCCGCTCTGGGGCTAGGGAAAACAAAAGTGCCCCCTTGATGCAGCTGCCCGCAGTTGCGGTGCACCTGTAATATATTACTCAGACTGGCACCCACAGAGCCTCCCTGGTACTATTCACCAGGGTAGCTGGGCAGCTCCATTCTCTTCTCTTTGCCCGGTCCCCCTCAGGACCAGGACTTCAACATAGGGTCTGCGAGGCCCTGGACGAGGTCTCCAGCCATGCGCGGGGCTCTCTCTACATTACAAGAGCCCTGCTCACCGCCACCAGCATTGCTCTCCTCCTGCGCCTCCGTGGACTTCTCTGCGCACATTGGGGATCTCAGGGGAGCCCCCACTCCTCCAATTGGGTCACCGGGACTCCGAACAGCTCATGGCAGCCCCAGGCAGTAGCAAACCAGTACTCTGCCGGCTAATATCTCCAGTGGGGGCGTGCGCGGGACTTCCCTCGCAAAACTGAAAGTCCCGCCCGCCGTCAGGCACCACATTGCCTGACTTCCTACCAGCCCCAACAGTGATCTTTCCTTCGGCAAAATGAGGGGAAGGCTCCCTCTTTAAGCAGGCACATGCGGGTGGGCACCCGCCATGAAAACACACATAGAAGTGGGGTAGGCACCCGCAAGGCTCTTTCAGAATGCGGGGTGGGCACCCGCCCTTTAAATACAGAAATAAGCAGGGTTGGCACCTGCAGAGGGCACAGCTGGGGAATCCCTACTCTTGGGATTCCCTCTTAGCAGCGATGCGCAGCCCAGCACTGCAAAGCTCCAACACTCCTCTCTCCTGGGGTAATCAAAGCACAGCGCTCCCCTTCAGGACAGAAATAAAAAGCACTCCCAGGGTGCAAGAGGCAAGAGTCCTGTTTTAAAGGAGGATACGTCCATGGAGAATAAAGGAGGCAATGCAGGGCCCAAGGTGACCAGTACACAGGGCCCTCCAGCATGGTTCCTCCTGGGACCCAGCAGCAGCAAGCCCCCATGAGTACAGGAACCAGAAGTGAACATGTTCATAGGGTCACAGCCCCTAAATTCATATTAGCAAATCCCTTTGTGCCACCTCACAGGGCTTGGGTATACCAGTCAGAACTGGTTTAGGGGGGATTAGGAGCACTTTGTTTTGCCCAGCTCCTCTCCCCTTTGTCAGCTGGGGGCTCCGTGATCACAGGGGCGGAGCCAGCATTGTACTATTCAGAGTCAAGGGATTTCTCCTCACACCACTCTCAGCTCAGGTGTCCCATTCAGCCTAGCTCTGACTCCTCCTGCCCCTCCTGGAGCCATCTACACCTCTCAGCTCCTGTCAATCACAAGCCAGACATGCAATTCACAACAGGCAGGCAGACACATAGCACACAGAAATGCCAACCAAAGAGGCATTTCCCCACCAGTCACCATAAATCTGCGCACACCTTTGCGCCTTCATGTATCCTCATGAGTTCATACATACTAAGCTCGAACCTGCACTCCTTTCATATCAGGAATTACAATGAACACTCATATCCCCATGCATTTCTATGGGAGGGCAGGTCAATCTCACCACACGCACTGAGAGAGCGCACGCACTTTACACTGGGCCACAGTGCTAAAGTGCCCAGAGGCTAAAACCACTACCACTATGTCAGAGCTTAAGGCAAAAAGTTCAGGGGTGAACCTAACAAAAAGGGCAAGTCCAACAGCATGCCATCATACATATTTTTTATTTGTCTTGTTTAAAAATAGATAAGAGGTATTGGTTGGTTATGTCAGAGAATGGGCCCGATAGCCAAAACGTCTGCCATGAAAATAGCTGATTTTGATGAAAAAAGATATGCCCATACTGTGATATATCTTTGGATGTACCCAGGAATAGCTCCGATTTGGCCTCCTTCATTGTTTGCTGATCTTCGATTTCATTAAATTAGGGAATGCTCTTTCTGTCTGTGCAGGGTGCCAATAAAGTCACAATGGTCACTATCATCATGTGCTACTATTACAAAATAACAGTAGAATAGATAGATCATTAGAAAGAGAATAGCTTTAGTTCTTCTTATACTTACCTGGATGCTTTGTCCTTAAAGCTTATTATTCTGTGCGGAATGTAGATGGGAGCTAGAAGAAACCTAGAGATACCCTGAGCGAAGGAAAGTAAAAGAAGACAAGGAACTTTACAGATAGAAATACCTGTTTTATATATCTCTGTTGATTAATTTCCTCCCTTTCTTCTCTTCTCCATCTGAATAATTAAGACAAGTGGAACAGATTGGCATCTTTCTGATTGACAATGAAGAGATTTTGAATACTGAGTTCAAGTTTGACTGAGCAAAGTGAAGTCACAAGTTCTTCTGGCAAAAAAGAGGAAGGGAAACGAAAAACCAAGAACAGAATGTACGATGACTGGTATCTGGATTATGGTTTCAAGTTTGTACAGGTTAATAATGAGGAGTGTCAATGTGTATTATGTTTAAATGTTTTGGCTGTGGAACCCATGCTTTTAAGTAAACTGTAATGGGATCTTGAAAGTCTTCACCCAAATGTGGTTGTAAAGCTAAGGGAATTTTTTTTAAGAAAACGTACAGAAGCCAAAGTTAATAGTAATGCCCTCCTGTCTTCATATACAGAGTAAAAAACCTGACAGAACTGCAGAAGAGCTGATTTTGCCTGCTGCTGTTGATATGGTAACAATCATGCTCGGCGAACATGCGGGTAAGCAGCTGCTCAAAGTGCCTCTTTCTAATAATACTATCAGCCAGAGGATAAATGATATGGCTTAAGATATTAACAATTAGCTCATCTGTAATTTAAGAGGTAAAGACTTTGCACTCTAGTTGGACGAGGCAACAGACAACCACAATGACACCCATCTTATTTGTTATGTCAGGTTTGTTTATGAAAAAAAAATTGTTGATGATTTATTAGGCTGTAAAGAAATCAAAGGTGGAACTACAGGTCAAGCCTTGTTTGTGGCTGTGGATGATGTTATGAAAATGAATTCAGAATGACTGGGAGAGATGTGTTGGAGTTTGTACGGATAGGGTCGTTAAATGGCAGGATGCTACCAAGCATTTCAAGCTCGCATACGAACTAAAGTGCCTAATGCTGTTTGGACACACTGTATAATACTCAGAGAAGCACTGGCAGCAGAAAACCTCAGTGAAGAACTGCACGGTATGCTTAAAATAGCCATCAAAGTGCTACATTTTATCAAAACAAGACCAATGGAAACAAGATTTTTTGCTAAACTGTGTGATGACAAGTGTGCGGAAAACTCATGCTTTTCTCGGTTGCTGTCTCTCAATAACTCCCTGCTTAGAGAGTATGCCCTGAGGAATGTAATATACTCATATCTACACAATGATGAACATTGTTTGTTTTGCTGACAAATCTATGAATGCAGACTTTCTAATACAAGTGGCTTTTCTTTCTGATCTATTTGAAAAACTGAATACACTGAACAAGTCCTTGCAAGGCAATAATACCAACACCTTGCAACTCTAAGACAACGTTTCAGGCTTTAAGAAGAAAGTGATCCTTTGGAAAAGCAGTTTATGCAAAGGGGACTATAAATGTTTTCCTTCAGTGGACTAGCTTCTGCAGGACAATGTGGTGGTGTTAAAGGTGGTATTAAAGGAACTGAGGACAGTATTTGTTCTGTATTTGTCAAAACTGTATTTTTATCCTGACATATATTTTTCAGAGTATGAAGTGGAGCTAATAAAATGGGTGAGAGACCCCTTCAATCCTGAGATATCTCAGCATTTCAACATTGAGGAAGCAGAACAGCATATTGATGTTTCAAGTGACTCAGCATTGAAAGTAACGTTCCAGTCTCAGTCACTGCTTCAGTTCAGATGCCAAACTGAAGATGAATACACAATGATAAGCAAGAGAGGCCTGAATGTTTTGATCCCGGTTCCCCTCCTTTGTGAAGCTGGTTTCTCAGCAGTTGCAGTGATAAAGTCAAAATATAGAGCAAAAATTACCCTTGAAAAAGAAATGTGTGTTGCAATCTCAAAAATAACACCAAGATTAGAGGAGGCATGTAAGGAAAAACAAGCATATCCATCTCACTTGGATTTTTAAGATAAATGTAGTTTTTCCTGTTCATTAAAAAACATATTTTCTACAGAAGTTTTTTTACTATTGATGTGTGGTTAAAAAAGGTTGTTAAGTCACGGAAACATATTTGACAATTAAACTTGTATCGTTTCTCACTTAACTAATTAAAGTTTTTATTATTTTGTTACAAATATGATTATAATGTTTTCATCAACATCATCCCAATTAATTTCAGGGCGAAAACTGAAGGTACTCCCGAAGTGGGGCTTATATCCCCCCACCGGTAAGAAAAAATGTGTCATGATGGGGAGCCACGCCCAACTGCCAATTAAGTCAAGGGAGCCTCATGTTGCAAAAGTTCGGGAACCACTGATCCATTGTATGCTTACAAATTTCTAATAAACAACTTCTACAACAAGAAGGTGACAGTGCTAATCTCTAACTATGTTGTTCAATTCTAGATCCCAATTTAATTTGACACAAACAACGTGGATGCAGATACCTCACTTCCGCCATTAACAATGTTCTCTATCTCTCAACAGGTCGATCCACCACTGCACCGGAGCAGAGGTTGGAAACCCAAGAGAGTTCCTCTCCCCACACAGGACGAAGCAACTCAGTGATGGCAATGCTCCTGAAGAGGTGGACGTCGGTGACACTCCTGGCTTATCTGGGCAGCCAGCAACAGTGGGACTCACTGTGCCCACTTCATCACCTCTGAACATAGCAACATCGATGCTGTCAACCACTGCCGCCCTCAACCTGTGCACCTAGCACTGTCACTCCCATCCTGTGCACCCCAGTCCTGGATTCCTTCAATGACTAGCTCTACCCTAGTCACAGAGGAAACAGGACCAATTGGGAGGGTGCAGTCTGCGCCAAGGGAACAGGGCCATGGGGAGTGGCACAATGGGAGGGTAACTGTGGGCCCACAAAGTGAGCCCACTGTGGTCAGGCCAACCATGCTACCCTCACCCAAGTCCTGGGAGTCTACCAGGACTCCCAAAGTGTCATGGACCAGGTAGTTGAGGAAGTTCGGGAAATGAAGGACCTGCATAGGCACACATACCAGGAGGTGGTTGACATCCATATCGAGGTGGCTGGCATCCATACCAAGTTGGCGTACATCTGCACCCAAACCTCCCTGGTTTGGGTGCTGGGAGACATTAACACCACCTTCTGCACAGCTTTTCCTCCTACATCTTCCCCTTCATGTGGTCCGACTACATCCCCACCACCTACATCTGCCCTAGCCACAGGAAGGGAGCCCCTGTGAGAGGAGGAAATGCCTGTAAGTGCCCCTGTCTCAGCAGCTCCAGATCTCCTCTCTGACTAAAAGAGGGGACGTACAAGGAAACAGCCAGGAGCTCAGGTTGGCTACACAACTAACACTGCCAGTAAGATACCTCAAACCTAATGTTCTTTTGTGTGTGTCACATCTTTGTTTTGTTGGACTATTCATGCCCACTGTTCCATGTCTCATGGGAGGAGTATGTTCGACTTTGGACTTCACAACAAAGGGACTTTACTACAATAATTTCATCCACCATGACTGAAGACTTCACTTATTCTTTCTACTGTGAACAGCTAGAGATTTGGACTTTGGGCTTACTGAACTAAGTATTTCATAGTACATCTTTTAGTAAAGGTAGTATTTTAACATTTATGTTTATAAAGCCACTTCTAGAAAGGGGGCATTTAATTGTCTAACCATTCTGTGCCTCTGCCTACCTGTGAAATCAGCATCTGGTTTTTGATTTACAGGGACTTGTTTGTTCATTCACCGCAGACACTCACACAAGGGAGTTGAGGTGTGCCCTACATATGATAATAGGTCTGCACTGAGCTAGAGTGGTGGGAGGAGTTGTCACTGACACCTGAATAGGCTGTGGCTGCTCTGCACAATGCTATCTCCACCTCCTGTAGAGAATCTTGACCAGGGAGGACAGCATTGTATTCACCAAGCAAGAGAGACTTGTTGTACAAAGGCTTCAAAGACAAAAAGGGGTATAAGTATTAGTACTTTAACCCCAGAACTTTAGATAACCTCTGGACCAAGAGAAACCTCTGCCAAGGAAAAGAGTTGTGAGGAGGAGTACTGCCCCTTTGCTGTGGGTTGCTTAGCGGGCCGGCCTTCTGCAGTTGCTGCCTCTGCTTTGGAGCAGACAAAGACTGAACTTTGTTGTGTATCCTGCTTGAGAGGGTTCTCCAAGGGCTTGCTTTAGAGCTTAACTCCTGTTAGAAGTCTCAGGGACACAAAGACTTCAACCACAGCTTTTATGAACTCCACTGGTGGAAGTTCTGACCTGCCAGGTGGTGCCAATCCCAGATTTGGACCCCTGGTGGTTGTACCTACTACAGAAAGCTGTGAAACCCTGGAATTTCAATGTTTTGCTCTGCTAGCGGCTGTTTATCTCAATGCAGCACCACCGTGCTGGAGAAATTACCAACGTACAGCCTTGTGCAGCCAAATAATTTACCTCAGCGCCTGCCCGCACAGTAGGAAACCTACGCATCACCTCCTCTCTAGACAAGAAACTGACTCTGCAACTGTCCTGTGTGGCAGTAAGAAACCTATGCATCGCATCCCCTGGAGCAAGAACTCAATGAATCACATTACCTGCATGTAAGGAAACAATGCATTGCCTACCCTGAGCCTGCTTTTATTGTGATTCTAAACTGGTGTGGTGTCCATTGCTGGTGTTTTCACTGTATTATTGTGTGTTATATACAATTGCTTTTCACATTGCCTCAGTAGATCAGCTTGAGTGCACTGTGCCAAACTAACAGAGGTTTGGCATAGGCAAACTTAGTGTACTTTAGTCAGCCTGACTAGAAGGAAGGGTCCCTACTTGGACAAGGTGTATACCACTGCCAACTCGAGACTCCTATTCCTGACAATGTTCAACTCAGGATCATGTCACAATAACACATACATGCAAGTGTCAGGGGTCAGAACATCTTCATTTCATTGTTCAAATCATAGGCTGACATGATATCAGAAATATAGCAAATGAGACATAACTCAGTAATTCAGTGTCAGTGATCACATAACCAGATGCAGGTGTTCACAACATTGAAGGAGGGAATATATCTGACAATATCCTACACCATAGGCAAAAAACATCATCAACTGGAACCATACTGCCTACTTCACAAAAGGTATCCTACAACAAATAAAGGCAAAACGACTTGTAGGTACAACCATTTCTGACCACAGAGTCATTTCAAAACAGTGTTACTTACATCCTGTGTAATGTTACAAACAAATGTCAATGATGTGCTACACGCACTTTGTCCTACAATGAGGAGACATGTCAACAGCCACATCCAGTTCATACACAATGAGGAATTCGCCAATGTGAAGGGAGACTAACATGAATTGAGCCCAACATAACATTGTGCTGGCTCACACGATGACACACATATTATATTAAGACCAACACGCCACAAGGAACAAGTCCAATCGACGCAAAGTGACTTCGATTCTATCGCTCTTTAAGCTGTCTTGGTACCGGCTTTTCACACCCAAAGTCTGTAATAGACATTCCCAGGAACAGTCCATGGCCGGTATACAGACATAATATTGATTCAAAAATATAGAATGGCATAAATATCGAAGTAAAAATATAGAATGGACAAAATATCGAATGGACAGAATATAGAGGTGAAAAATATAGTTTTGAAGGTAAGTAATTTAATATCGATTTTTAAAATATAGAAAGTCAAAATATCCAAGTATATAATATAGTAATTAAGATATATCGAATTTTTGACAATATCGAATTTTTTTAAGTGTATTTTTTTATGTTATTTAATTTTTGTGTAATTTAATTTTGTAGCGGGTTGTGGGTTTATAGGGTGGGTAGTAATTTAATTGTAATTAATTAAATCTGTTATTTTATTATTGGTATTTATTTTGAATTAATTGTTAATTAATTATTAATTTGTAAATAATTAATTTTTAATTGGTAATAATTTTTTTTATTGTTAATTAATTTTTCTTAATTGATTATTTGATCATTATGTTAATTTTATTAATTTATTTTCCGTAGCGGGTTGTGGGTTTATAGGGGAATAGGGTGGGAAGTAATTTAATTGTATTTAATTAAGTATGTTCATTTATTTATTGGTATTTATTTTGAATTAATTGTTAATTAATTATTAATTTGTAATTAATGAATTTTTAATTGGTAATTAATTTTTAATTGATAATTACATTGTATTATTAGGAAATTAATTTTAGTACCTTATATGTATTAGTATTTTTATTTGATTAATTATTACATAATTTTAAATTTGTAATTTAGTTTAATTAATTTTTTTTGGTATTGATATTTAATTTATTTGTATTAATATATTAAATGTTTACTTTCCCTACTGTTAAACTCACTAGAGTGGGCATAGTATTTTTTACCCCTACGCTATCCAACGCTTTCCCTACTGTTGCACCCTCTGGAGTGGGAATAGTAATTTTTACCCCTAGGCTATCCAACACTTTCCCTACTGTTGCACTCTCTGGAGTGGGAATAGTAATTTTTACCCCTACGCTATCCAATGCTTCCCCTACTGTTGCACTCTCTGGAGTGGGAATAGTAATTTTTACCCCTACGCTATCCCACGTTTACCCTACTGTTGCAGTTGCTGGAGTGGTAATAGTAAATTTTTACCTCTTGCTATACTACAGTAAAAATATTGTATATTTTTAATTAATATTATGTTTATATATATGTGTTAAAAAATGAAATTGTATTTAAATTTTTTAACTTAAATTAATTATTTAATAATGCTTAAGTTATTTAATTATTTTTAAGTATGTTTTATTTAATTATAGTTATTATTTCATTAATTTTAAATTACTTTTAAGATATTTAAATAAATTCGATATTTTGACTAAGTATATATATTTTTTCGATATTTTTGATTCAATATTTTTGTACTTAGCTGTTTGTAGATAGGACTTTTTGTCTTTCTATATTTTTTCTTCGATATTTTTTTCATCTATATTTTTGTATTCTATATTTTTTCAGTGATCCTCATGGCCACTTCGTACAACTGAACAGCATCATATACCTGCTAATGCTAATCTCACAACTCTGAAATACCCAAATGAAGATGACATGGTGAAGGCACCTACAACAGACCGACACAGAGAGAATAGCTAAGGCAACAAACATATGACGCACATCAAATTGTCAACTTCAAAAGAACACAGTCCTAAACAACATTCAAAGCTGAACAAACCTACACTTACGATACAAACACCTTTCCCCAGACATTGTTAGACCAATACAGTGTTAGTAAGTAGCAATAATATTCTCGTCACAATATCACTACAAGAGTTGCTAGACTAGTCAAAGTTCTCACTTGTCACAACATACTTACACTCAGGAGAAGTAGGTCTGGATCAGATCCTGATGCAAGTCAGCTCCATCCTCTTCACCACTATCTTCATCATCGTCATTCAGCATTCCAGAGTCCTCGCCCGGTGGATCTTCATGGCCTGCATCCTCTGTAAAGTATGTTCCATTTCAGGGAAATGTTGTGGAGTATGCAGCAGGCCAAGGTAAGTAGAGGAGGTCTCCCCCAGTCATGTCCAGACATCGGAATGTGGTTTTCAGGAGCCCAAAAGCCTGCTCCACTGGCCACCGTGTTCTTCCATGGGCTACATTGAAGGGGACTTCCCCTGGCCTTGTAGGACAACCATGGTCATTTGGGATACGCTGAGTCTCTGAGATGGAAGACAGACAAAAGTGCAAAATATCATTTTCATTTCATAAGTCTTTATTGCGATTCTTCATCATAAAAGACATTATTAAAAAAGAGAGGCAATGTTACAAATTTCAACCATTAATCATAGTCCATAGTATTAAAGAATTTACACAAATACATTATACACCATCACATTAATAAATACATAAATACACAATGATTATAACAATGTTAAGAACGATTAAAAAATGTATTACATTTGACCCAGCAAAAAGACTTATGAGAGCTATAATATCATAACTATAAAATCTATCAAAAGTCACTTTATATAGTGCAATTTAGATATAAAATCAGGGGCCCTACATGGCTGTTACATTACCCACCCTTTTTGCCCGCAAGACCCAAGGCCAGCTCAAAACTTTTGCTACGCCTATGACTACATAGTGGGTGGTGTCAGTTTTCAGCAATCTCTTTGCCACCATGGCTGATCCGGTGCCCATAAGTTTGCACACAGGTTTCGGCCATATACTTCTTGGCTTATGGTAAGCCGGGCAAACAAATAGGAGGTGGTCTATGTCTTCTGTCTGATCTTTGCAGAACTGGCACATTTTTCTAGTGGCAGTATCCCACCTACTCGTAAGCCACCGCAAAGGCAGGGTGGCAACCCTAAACTGGTGGTATAGTTTACGGTCTAGTCGCTTTGTCACTAGATCCCAATAGGTCTCCAAATGTGGTTTGTCCCTAATGTCAAGGTGCTCTCTTGTAAGTGTGGTAGTAACATGGGTAAAAAATCTCCTCACTTTGATCAACTCCCAGTATGCTGCTTTAAGAAGCTTTTTAGATGGAAAATCTGTCTCGGGGTGATCCCAGAGATTCCTCATCCCCATATCAATTAGGAGCGATTTGACATCAGAAAACCATGGGATCCTATGTGAACGGCTTAACCCCCTTACTTCCAACATGGTCCTGGCATACATATGGAGCTCTGGAGTTGTCCAGAGGCGTCTCCAGAATGCCAAAGGTCTGTATCGGGCAACATCTTCCAGTGCGTGGCAACCAAGATCGTTTAGCAGTGGGATCCTGGGAGAGGATTGGGGCAGTCCCACAAGGGATCTCATAAACTTATTCTGGGCTGTGGAGAGGAGAGATGTGTTGCTAAACCCCCACAGTTCTGCTTCATAGAGAATTGCTGGACATATTTTAGCTTTGTATATGTCAATAATCAGATCAATAGGTCTAGAGAGGGACAAACTATGTTCCTTGAGCAAGGCGCCAGCTAACTGTGCATGTTTTAACGCCAATATATCTATTTGGGGCTTCCAGCTCAGTTTATCTCTGAAAGTGACACCCAAATAGGTAAAAACATCGGTCTGCTCCAGGGGTTCACTGTCCATAAGGATGCGTGCTTTTACTGGCCTGGACCCATGGAGCACCATGAACTTAGTTTTCCCTACATTGACGACCAACTCATGCTCCCGACAGAACACCTTGAATCTTGACAGGGCCAGTTGTAACCCCTGTCATCCGCAAACATGAGGAGGGGCACTTTCATGCCAGCCAATATCAGTGTGTCCGTTGGGTAGTTGGTAAAGTACTGGACCACCTCGTTAATAAAAATAGAAAACAGGGTTGGGGCCAGCACACACCCCTGACGGACACCTTTATTTACCTATTAATTTAAAAACCAAGACGTGATGCAATACTTAAAGATGGTCACCCGACCAACTCCCTCTCTTCCAAGGGAGCTGAGTCAAGGTAGGTCGCCCCACGCACCTGGCTGTGGATTCAAAAAATACACTGGAACTCTGGAGGCATCCCATATGGGTGTGCTTCACTCAAGATGGAAGGTTATCCGTCAGGCCATCCTTAATCTTTTAGGACCTTTTCTTTCAGCACAAGTAATTAGCATGCAGCTCATCCCCTACTCGAGGAAGCCCCGCCATACCATGATATGGTGAGTTCACAACCCCTTGGGGGACCCTGTGATTGGAATCTATGTGTGGTGTGTGTCATGTCTTAGTTTTTAAATGAATTCATGAGCACTTACGTGGGTAATGAACATAATCTAACAGCATGTTTTGCAGCGCCATGCATGCTGCACTTACAAATTGTCATGATTCATGATTATGTTCCTTCTTCTCTCTTTTTTTGATTGCAGGGCAGTTTTTACATACATTTTAAGGTAATTTTATGGATATAACCCAATGCCTGGTGTTTGGAAATTGGGTCATTTAATAATTACCTATTCCAACAACTAGTGTAGGTCAGGAATTATTGAGCCTGAAATTGTGCCACCAGATACCCTGTGGGACTGACAAGAGTAAGAAACATGCCGATCCACCAGCCATCATAAAACCATAATCTCTGATGATAGCACACACCTTGGGGTCGATTCCGATCCGGTAAAATGCGCTCCGAATCGTCGTACGGAGAGTTTTTTCCCCATACGAATCGTACCCGTAGACGTCCCGTACGTACGACGAAGTACGATCCATGCCAGGTGCCAAACTCCGTACGAGTCGTACAGGACTCCGTACGACTCAAATCTCCGTACGAGTTTCACTCGGAACCGGCTGTACGCGACATCACTACGGTTCGCGGCTGGTTTTTACGACCCAGCAAGTACGATTCGTGTCGGGTACGCGCCGTACGACCCTTTTCCTACGGGAGCCGAAAACAGTCGTAAACGCAGAGTTTGCGCCGAAACAGGTACGGAACGCCCCCCCCCCTGGGTACGGCACGTACCCCCCATGATCGCAGGGGTACGCGCCGTACCCCTGTGATCATGCGGGGTACGTGCCGTACACCCAGCGTACATGGGGTACGCACCGTACCCCATGTACGGTGGGTGTACGGCACGTACCCCATGTACGCTGGGTGTACGGCACGTGCCCCGCATGATCGCAGGGGTATGGCGCGTACCCCTGCGATCATGGGGGGTACGCGCCGTACGGTGTGTATGTGATAGTGCGCTTTTCCGTACGAATCGACGTGTACCGTACGAATCGCTTCCGGGTCGGCCGATCGGGATCGGAATCGTCCGGTCGTACGGCGTCCGTACAAGTCGTATGGAAACGGCTCCGGATACGAATCGTACGGACGGGGATTTTACCGGATCGGAATCGACCCCCTTGTTTTAATATAGGCTAGGGGACTCACTGATTATGAACTTTTTAGAGGACCTTATGACCAATTTTTATCTGCACTTCACTATTAGTCACAGTAGACTAAATCACGTCACACCAATTTACACTTTACAGCCCAACAACCAAGCTGCATTCATCTCATAACGGCATACTGAATCGATCTCCAGTAAAGAGCCCCCTTGTGGATGCCCGTTGGGCAGTGCAACATCGGCCCAATGTGGAGCTTACCATGTGATAAAGCAAGACACCCTTCTGGGTGTGTGAGGGCACTTGCTCCTAAAGAGTGCCGCTCCCAGTGATTTGTTGGGACTTGACTGACCTGATCACCGCACTCTGTATATGAACTGCATACCCTACTCCGTTCATTACTATAGAAGAAGAACTGTCCTGCTTCCATAGAACTACCATGCTGCTTATGGCCTGTCCTGCTGTATGAGAAAGAAGACTTGACTTCACCCTTCACCCAAGTGTGAAGTGACTCCAAGGGTCAGCTGACAACAGGTTTGAGAGGCCCCCTGCAACTGCCCTCCTGAAATGCTGTACTGGACCTGCAACTGGACATGACTGACCCCTGCTGGACTTTGATGGAGTGAGTTCCTGATCCCCAAGAGGTGCCCCTCAAGACCTAGACCCTCCTAGAAACAAATGTTGAAGTCCTTAAAGTTTGGCCTCTTTGCAATTGTGAATGTGCCTCTGCGTGCCATGATCATGCCACCCGCGCTCACCCCAGAGCAAAGCTCTGGTGAACCTGACTCTTTGCCCTACAGCGACTGCCAGAGACGATGGCAAAGCAAGATCTGTACTTCGCGCTACATCAATGATAGCCTGCATTGAATGCCAATGGGAAGCTTCAGCAATAACTGTCCACAACTCCTGACAAAATTTTGGTGCTACAGTGATGACCATTTCCGACACATGGCCTGCTCTTTGTGCTTACCGTAAATCTTTGAAATTGCATATCTATAGTTCTACTGATTGTGTTTTTTATATATTGACGTCAAATAATTTAATACATTTCACTCAATGTTTCAAAATTGGTGTGGGATTTTCCTTTTGTAGGGTATTCACTGTATTAGTGTTTGAGTGCTGCATAAATACTTCACACATTGCCTTTAGGTTGAGCCTGACTGACTTTGTGCCAAGCTACCAGAGGGTTAAGCATCGGATAATTTAGCAGCTTTATGTGATTCACCCTGACAAGGAATGAGATTGGGGGTCTCACCCTACTCAACCAACAAACCAGTTTCTCAAATTTGGGGAATAATTTTATTTTTTAAACGTTAAGGGTAGAATGTTCTAAATTAAACAGTGAGAAAAAAAAGACATGCAAAGGAATCAGTTTCAGTTTCAAATACCTTATTCGATCTGCAAAAGTAGATCACACTTGCCATTATTGATCCTCTGCCTCCCCAATGAAGCTCTTAACATTCCAATTACCATATTTCAGACCCATCTTTAAAAGGGACTTGCCAGCCACATCAGGTATTTTGTGGCTCATAGGTATTCCACCTGGATGTTGATCCTGCTAAAATTAAATGGAATATCCTGCTGAAAAACAGCCAACAAATGAGGAATATGATGTAGAAATGTTTGCAGACACTCAGATTCCTGCATGTTAGTGTCCATCTTTCAGGGACCTACTTGTAATAGGTAGGTATTCTACAGTCTAAAACTTCCAATACACAGTGTGCAGATACCTCTAGATGCAGGATTAGCTACACTGTATTCACATCATTTGTGATGGAGGCCTTAGTGGTTTAGATCAATGTAAAATGATGTTGGCCTTTTTTAAAGAATGCTAGCGCAATATAAAGTTTTTCTAGACTGCTGGTTTTTGGGAACTCATTTCGATTATGTGCTATGTTATGCTATATAAGCATTTACAATATAATAAGGCAATATTGAAAAGTTGGATCATTTTGCTACAGTAATAAAAAGTTCAATTTGTATTGACATTCATCAATGATAAGCTGAAGTATGAAGGAAAACTACCCAGATCATTGAGCACTATGCTTTTGACAGCACATACAATTGACTTCCCCAAAAAACGAGCCCTAATGGTGGCCATTGCTTTGGGCTGACTGCTGTCTTAAGTGGATGATGAGCTGAGGAAGCACTATTTCAAAAACGGTAAATGGATGATTGTCACAGGAACTTTTAAGATATGTGGGTCTAGTTTATCAAACGTGTTACCAAATGCAGCAAAGCAACCAAAGTAGCTGTTTTGCAGACAAGGAGAAAGTAGAAAAACACCATATCTACATATATATGGCACTATCCAGTACTCACCTTTGTGCTGGAGCACAATCAGGCAGCCAATTGCCATGCACACACCTTTGCACCATAGTGTAAGGGTGTCTGTGTGAGTCTAGCATAGGTTTTGAACTGGAAGGGTACACTTAAATACAAAATACAATGCTTAAATCAACTTTATATCTTTTCCCACCTCGAGTGTGTTTTGTACTCTACAGTATAGCACATATACAAAACGTGAAAAGTTAGGAGAAGTAAAACCATTTCTCCTTTTAAACATCTGCTTCAAAGTAGTTTTTTTTTTTTTGCAAAACCCTGTCTACTATTGTTAGTGAAAAGGATATGCGTCAAAAGACCATGGGGCAGATTTATGAGGCTTCTGCGCCTCCTTGCGCCGCAATTGCGTCACGTAATGTGACGCAACGGCGGCGCAAACAATGCGCCCTATTTACAACGTGACGCATCTAGGAGATGCGTCACGTTGGAAACCCCTGCGCCATAAGGAGGCGTTCCTGCGCAGGGGGGGGGCGTTCCTGCGCAGGAACGCCTCCTAAAAGTGGCAGAGTGAAATCTATGAGATTTCACTCAGTCACTTTCTACGTCAATTCCTTACGCCTGCTTGAAGCAGGCGTAAGGGTGACGCACCATACATTGAACAGGTGGGCCCTGTGCATTGCAGGAGTCATGTCGCACTTGCGACATGACTCCTGCAATGCGCCGCCCGTGCGCCGAGAGATGCGTCACGCATCTTCACTGCCTTGCACCATGGTGCGCCGCATCATAAATGCGGCGCACCATGGGTGGCGGAGCAGTGGCGCACTGTGGCGCATGTTAACTGGCGCATCCCTGGGGATGCGCCAGTTAACATAAATCTGCCCCCATGGGTGGATGAAAGGAATCGCTCACGTATCACCCATGGACTGCCCCCTTGACAAGTAATGCAAAGCAGAAGTCCGCACAAGTTGTCCACAGTAAACTACATTTTAAAAAAGACAGTTTTGGACAGGTTTGCCTCACTTTTGTGATGCAAATCCAGCGCAAAATGTTTGTCAATCTGGACTGTGGTGTTTAGAGTAGAAATATACCAGCATTTATTAACATATCTAAAGGTAACATAAACATAATGCAATAACATACACAAATCAATAATCTCCTATGCAGACGACACTCAACTGATCCTCTCGCTCACCAAGTACCCCTCTAACCCCAAAACCAACTTCTACAACCCCATGACCATTGTAGCCAAATGGATGAGAGAGAACTACCTCCAACTCAACTCTGAAAACACTGAAGTACTGATCTTCAGGAAGAACGTCTCTGCATGGGACCAGAGCTGGTCACCTGCAGAACTTGGACCAACCATGCACCGACCAACGATGCCTACAAAGCCCTCCCAAACCTAGGAGCTGCCTACATCAAGAATCGACTAAGCTTCCATCAGCCCTCCAGACAACTGCGCCCCTCCTCATTAGCCATCGCACCCCCCTGCATCCCTCGCAGCCGCAACTGTGCCAACTCCATTCCTACATCGCTGCCAAGACCTATAACAGCCTTCCCCTCTAGCTCCGTACGACACCCTCGCTGGCAGACTTCAGAAAGGGACTTAAGGCCTGGCTCTTTGATAAAGGCACAGCGCCCAGATACCCCCAGGGGTGACTTAGTAGGCTTTACAAATGCTTGATTGATTGAACATAACTTCACAATAAAAACATAGCAGGGCATATTCAACAACTCAAAAAACAGAATGCAATACAAAAACTGTGGTGCAACAAAACAAAATCACATTGCAATAATGCACAAAAAAGAGAAAAGCATAAAAAAGAAAACAAAAGAACACATTACCAGTATAACACATTTCTACACAGCAAATGTGCACGAACATTTTTGGTACACATTGCCACCCTCAGAATCTTTTCTTCATTGTGACGTGGTATATGGTGTTTGGAGCAAGCAGTACCTTAACGACACCAGTAAAACATGTTTTGTCATTCAACCAGTTGTGTTAGTTGTGTTAACAATCCGAAACACTAATTAGGAACTGAGGGGCATATTTTCAAGAACGGCGATAGAATTATCACTGCTTTAGTGGCAGGAAACTGCCGCAAAAACGACGATAATGGGCTTGATAATATGTCCTTGTGAATTCCGATAGCAGCCCAGGTTCTGGTGCTAAAGCAGGGATCATTTTATCGTAGTTCTTGATAATATGCCCCTGAGTAACTAACTTTATATACTACCTCCATACAACCTACATGCACTAGAAAGAGAAATTTCCAAATAAAAACTAACAGAAGTTTAGCCAAAGACAATTGGATGTACAATACAATGCATGAAAAAAAATGCCTGAACACTTACACAGAGATAGCAGAAAGGCCCATAAATCAAGAACAAAGCAACGCGACAGCCAGCAACTTTAATTCCTGGAAGTACTACAGATTGTGCATTTAACCAGAGATCTAAATGTATTCTACCTCAGATACTCTGAGTTGTGAGCAATATTGAATTAACGAACATGCTTTGTTTTCCTGGAAGATCGCAGTAAAGATGTGATCATTCTAAAATGCATCTGCTGACAAAACACAGCCAACAACAAAATCCCAGGAGCTTTTTTGTTTGCGAGCAGTTATTCATGTGTAGCTGGAACAGACCTGTTCAAACTGTCACGCAATTTTTTTTAATCACTGGGTGTCTTCGCAATATTTTGACTCTTTGGGAAAAAAGTAAAAATGTTCAATGATCTGGGTATTGAAATAAGGCGTAAAGGACGCTACTCTTTAATTATAATTGAAAAATATATATATTAAAACACATTATAGGATGAGGGATGACGGTAGACATCAGTTACAATCGTTTCAGAAGAGGGAGACATCATGTAGACAATCACAAGTGTTATGGGTGGGTCAGTGTTTTCCGACCCCTGTGCAAACCCCTGTTTGTGGAGGGGTAAAATTCCGAGGGCCTTATTTATGAGGCCTTGCAACAGTTTTGCGCTTCCGATGCGTCACTTTTTGTGACACATCGGCAACTTTTAACATGCCTCCTGTTGCGCCCTATTTACAAAGTGAAGCATCTAAGCTTAGATGCGTCCCTTTGTCAACTCCTTGCGACATGATGCTTCATACAGTAAATATGACGCATCCATCATGTAGCAAGGAGGGCGCACTGAGAGGTGACGCATCGCTGCTTTCGCGCAGCGATGCGTCACTTCTCATAAATGAGTCCCCGAGTTCGGAGGTATTTAAAGGACACAGTACATTTTAGATTGGGTAAATACCTCACCCCTTGTTAAATGTTAACAGGTCAATCCTGCCCGAATTTAACAGTGGAAAAGTGTACAGCATTTACCGTACCATGCAAATCTTGGTACTTTAAGTATCAACATCTGCATGATAATGTACTCCGTGGAATCGCTATTTATCAGGTGTGATAAATAGCACCTATACTCCGAAGCAGGGCGCAGTAGAGAGATACAATTCATTGTATGAACGAGAAGGTGACTGGATCCTCCAACTCTGTCGAAAATTCAAATAAGATGGCATATGGATTCAGACTTAAAAAAGGTTAAAGGTTAAGAGTAAATACATTTCTGAGTGATCGGTAGAGTTCATATATTTTTTTAATTAAAGCAATAGTTTTGAGCCGGCTGTGTCCAGCTTGTGCCTGAAATTGTCCATCACCCTTTCTTTCGAAAAAGGGAGGAATGAAGATATGCACAGTGAAGGGCAGAGCTTTAAGGTGGTTTTTAGGTTATGAACCCTCAAAAATATTTCCAGGGGTCCTGAGTAGGGTCTGCTGTGTCTATGTTGGTATTTCTCATGATCCTCATTTAACTTGTTCACTTTTTGGACTTATATACTATATACGCAATATATATAGTGATCCATCTACCAAAAAAATAGTAAATCTACACCTATAGAAGTATTCCTTGAATGTATGCAAATTGACGACTTTTAGGAATTTGAAAACAATGGTAGACTTAAAAAGCTGCACCAGTATCAGGGTTTCGGGTATGCTACTTGCAATTGCAACCAAACACACAAATTGTAATGGCAAGAATACTTGCAAATAATCTATACACTGACCAGTGAATAACATTCCAACCCATCATTTTTCACCCACTGTGCTACTTTAGACACAGGTTCAGCTAAAGCATAATACAAATATTTTAATCTAAAGAACATGCAAAATTTTGGAATGAAAAACCAACTATGGTCCAGCATCTTACACCAAGCTGGGTTTTTTAAAAATATGTATTACTAAAAAAGTGTGTTCCTGATGCTCACATATCAATTTTAATATACTTTTTATACTATAAAAAGACCTCTGGGTTAAACAAATTTACAATATGGGCACTTTTAAATATTATGATTATTGCAATCTGTTGAGGATATGGATGGGAAGCAACCAATTAGGGTAAAATAATGCAAAGATACTGTTCTGAGTCCAATCAATTACATTCACATATATTGCTGTTACATTATTTGATCATACCCAAGAATATCAAGCAGGTAACAGGGTAGTATGGTCCAAAAGGTTTACAAAAAGCTTCATATGCTGTAGTGTTAAGTCATATAGAAAGTTATTGGCTATTAATTGTTTAAAAAAACAGGGGTTTGTATGTTTAATGAAGAAATCAGAAATATCCGCCATATACAACTGAAATAAGTTAAACTTCCTGCTTCCTTGGCTTGTATATTGCTGAAACGTTACTTTGGCAACTACAGTTGACAATGAAGTGTTCTTCCAGGTCCAACACTGTCTGTACCTCAGACTCCTATTTTAAGGATAGCAATCAAATTGAATATGTTTTATTTTGCTTACCTTAATATGAGATTAACCCCCAGCACACAATCAGTACAACGTTCGTTCAGTTGAGAATCGTGTCATCAACACACATTGCACTGTTTAGATTAAATCAATTACCACTATAATTTTTGCCGATGAATTATCTTTCAAATAAAGGAAATGATTCAAATTTGATGTAGTGTCACAAAAAAATCATTTGTCATAGTAGATTTATTGGTTAATCTTTAAAAAAAAACATTTACAAAATTCAGTTTATGATGATAATGATAACCCCCTCAATGCATTTTGGAATGCACCCCTTCCTTAAGAAATATTGCAATTCAGCCCTTTTAACACAGTCTACACAGAAACTATAACCACAAATATTTAGTCCGATTGTCCTTTCAACCCTGTTTACAATCCTCATTTTTTGAATTTCTTGCATAATTCAATCCTTTATCAGTCATTGTTGGAGATCGGCCACTTCACTGCTACTTCCTTCCGAATGCAAGAGGGTGTCCTCATGTAGTAGTTATCCCTTCATTTTCACTATCTTGTGGATCATCTCCTCAAGGACATGAAATCAGTTCTGAGATATGTTATGAACTTTGAAATTAAAATGTCTTGCAACTATGAATTGTGACTGGCATGGCTAATGTTTAATACATGATCATTCCATCTGGTCTTTAGTAACTGTATAGATAGTCTCACGTAAAATAGACCACAAAGGAATTCCAGTATTATGAATTTACAAGTCATAAAGTACACTAAGCAAAACATTACAATCCAGAAAAAGGACGGGACGTGAAAGCGATGGTCCCATCCTCCTTCCAATTCACAATGGAATGTGCCAATGGTTTGCAGTCACATTTGAGATTACAACACATTGATAAGATACTGATTCATGAAAGAGATAAGATACTGATTCATGAAAGAGACTACTGTTAATACACAGAGTGGATGCTGACATGAAGGCCAGCTTCCAAATTGACTGATTCATGAAAGAGAGTAGTGCTAATACATAGACTGGATGCTGACGTGAAGGCCAGCTTCCAAATTGTGAATGATGAATGTAGGCTGTCAGCACTGAGGCAAGTAATCAATTGTCCTTGTTCTGCTTCATGCCCCCTGAAATCAAAGGCTTACCTTTTTTTTTAATGAAGCCCATCTCTTTTAGGGATCCAATGAACCACTGCATACTACTCTTGATGTCAATCAAATAATTTTCATTTTACTGTATTTATTTAAGTCCCTATCCCTTTATGTCCAAAGGCCAATATCAATTAAATATATTGCAAATAAATTAAATCTGAGGAAACGATTTTCACTATGGTGAATTTTTGGGTTATGAAGAAAGGTCCAGGAATGATACAAATGTAACAATTGTTTTTATAAACACAATTCTGTAACACTATGTTGCTGGTTTCATTATTAATGGCATAGTGTGTATATATAAAAAGACCATGAAGGTTATTATGATAGTCTAGTTCGGATTGGTTTGGCATAAGAACCAGTATTTCCTGACAGTCATTCTGAAGCTTGCTTTCATCAAAGCAATTTGCAGAGGAGGGTCTCATGATTATTGTGAGCTTTTGTTCAATCCAAAATGAAAGGAAAAAAAAGAGAGACATGATAAATAGTGTGAGTGCTTGTAGCTCTATTGTCAAAATCACAAAAGGAAGAGGTTTAAATAAATCGTGCTTAGCAACAAAACATGTTATTGACATTCAGGAACATAATGTGATTATAACATGAAAAGGTTTGTAAATATTCCCACAGCTCTCCCTTGATCTCCTAGTATGCAGTGTAATTTTTATAACACAAACACTATCCTTGACAATTACCATTTCACCTTCAATATGACCAATTAAAGTAGAAATGCCACAAAATTCGTTGTTTTAATAAAAAAACAGCAATGTATCTCTAAAAACACTAACATGACATCTTGTTCCTGGAAATACTTTAGCTCCCTTGAAAGAAACTAGAATTAGATATCCAATGTATTTGGCTTACTAAAAGAAACACAACTGCTTAGGTGTTTACTAGAACCTCACCATCGTCCTTTAGTGTATAGTCAAAATGTTAAGGTGTTCTCTGCTCCACCAGAGAAGCAATTATATCATACTCACTTAAAACAATTAATTAAGCATGCAGCTTCTCTGTCACCCCACTTTTATACTTAGATTAACCAAGAAAAGGAAGCCCCATACCAACCTCTTTTTGCCATTCCAGGTGCTGGGTGGAAAAGAACCCATGGAATATGAACATGGTGCCAGCAAAGTCACACATTATGGGATACTTGATGAGCACTCAGTGAGAAAGCCTTACGGCTTCCTCCTTGTGATCTCATTGGTTTAGATTGCAGGTTGAGGCAGCTGTACCTCTTGCCAGAGGCATGCTCACTCGATATCTGCAGTCACAGGGTCAGGGCTTGTACATTGAGGATCCTTGAGTATTCATGTTTATCAAAACAGACCTGGCTGCAAGTGTATAGAAACTGAATGAGGTATTGCATCCATTAGTTTCCCCAGTTCAGTTAAAAGAGTAAAGGCCCGATAGCACTTTCTTCCTGACCCACAGGGTTACAGCTAGCAAGGAGCTTCACGTGGATGTTCAAAATTTCAGAAAAGTTCCTTTGATTACAATTGGAATTACACATTTACCAGTTCAGGTGTCCAGCTTTTGGACTCCCTTCGCTAATAGTTATACCAATATATAAAGGGCATGTTCTGCTGAATAGCAATTAATATCCAAACTTAGAAATTATACTAAGGGACTAATTACGAGTCTGGAGGTCCTGGACCATCAGACTTGTGGGGGCATGGCTGTCTTCCGACCACTCTATTAAAACTAGGGTGGTTAGGCCGCACTGGGACATCCACCAGGGATCCCCTGGTGGTGGCATAGGAGTCCTGAGGCCGCAATATACACGGCTGTACCGCTGCAGTCCTGCCAAGCAAATTACGAGTTTCCCATCTGCAGCATCGGTTTTCATGGCGGTTCTACCTCCATGAAAACTGTAGCAGAGAGGAAACAAAGGGGGCACCACAGGGCCCCTTGTTGCCTCTGGACCTGGGAATGCATGCAGGGGGGGCACAATTTGTGCTCCTCTCTGTGCATGCACCCCAGTACATGCACTTCATAGACTGCAGCAGTCCATGCCGTGCAGATATTGATTTTGACATTCCCGTTGCGGTGCCTATTCCATAGGCACAAACCCTATGAAGGAAATGACCCGATTAGGGTCACCTGGGTCACTCGCGACCACCTCTCAGCCTTCCATACTAAATTAAGAGTCGATCAGACAGTAGAGAATACAAACCAATATCTATTTATTCAGATACACTCTGAGTGGAACCCAGACTGCCCAGTCACTAGGAGTTCTGCAGAGGGACTGACATCATCAAGGTTAAAGATGCGTTATGTACATTTCAAGACCAATGAAGCCACGCTCATAATGGAATTTTCCGAACAGATGTAGCTGAACAGAGAAATACGGAGAGTACATTTTGATTCAGAAGCTGGATACACACTATCTAACGTTCAAGGCCATTCTACCAGCACCTGCCACTAGACAAGTGGGAGATGACCTCTATCTGAAGAGAAAGGTATGCGCTAATAAGAACAGTGCATTCATTAGTGTAGCAGAACTCAGCTTTAAAGAAACGTAACCTAGAAAAGGCAGTTTCTCCTAAATAGCAAAGGATTAGTTTTGGTCATGTTTCAAAATGGCACCCGAATACAAAATTGTGCCACAAATGCCAACTTACATAGAGCAATACACAACAAAATAATTTCTATTCTAACAGACCGTTCTTTTAGCATGAGCTAACCACTTTGTATCGAAAGGAAGGAGCAAACATGTATATTATCACACTGTATACTCATTCTATATTCTCAACATCAGGAAGGGAGGCTGAAAGGAGAGAAGCAGTTTTGAAGATGCCCTCATCTAGCTGCATCAAATCGTCTACCTCCTTCTGTAACATAATTGCAGCATTTGTGTCGTAAATCAATATAGTTTTCTTAGAAGTGTGAAAAGTGGTACACTAAGAACCACAGAAGGGAAGATACTGAACAAGTACACAACAAGATACCAGATTTACAAGGATATAAATCACCTTTTCAAAGAGCCAGCCCCAACTGCCAAAAAGTGATCAACTCCAGTTCCCACTTTCCATTTCTTTAACATTTTCTAGAATATCTCAAATGTGTTGGATAATATTCTTTTCCATATTCGTGATCCCGACTACACACTGGACTCCTAGTACTGCGCACACACCACCGCTCTTAATCAACTGCATATCTAGTCTGCTCAGAATATAGTTATCAGGGCCGGACTGGGAGCCAAAACCGGCCCTGGCAAAGTGCTCGGCCGCCCCTCCCCCCCCGGGGGGTTGTGGGTGGCGCCAAGCTCTTTGACAGGGCCGGTTTTCGGCCGATTTTGTTACAGGGCCAATTTTACAGCTAAAAACCTTCCCTCCACCCATGCAGTGCACCGGGGGATTGCCCGGTGCCCGCTACGGCCAGTAGGCCCTGATATTTATAAATATTGACTTCCAGATCTGTCACTCCATCACAGAACTCTGCAGTCAAAGTTCTTTTTAGCCATCTCACACTGGGCTTACTGTACTTACAAGGCACACCTAATGGGAAGCAACATTCCTAGAGCAACATCATCTGTGCCATTATAAACATTTAAGTAAGTATCATTAGACAAGAAATAAAATCCTGGGTGTGCTTAAAGTCACGTCCTACGTAATCTACTGGAGCATATCAGATATTAATTCCAAAGGTACTCGGGTGCTTATCTTTTGCTAAGGATATTTTATTTTTGTACAAAAGTATCCCAGAACAATTAATGTACAGAAATGTGTCAGTACTATTTATTATTGGACAACAGGCAGGATAATAACCACCTTTCTGGGTGACAGTTAAATCTTGGTAATGCCAGCCCACTAAGGTAACCTTCTGTTCTTTCATATATAAATTATCACAATACGTATTATTGTCACACCACGGATATTCCCTTCCTCGTGGCTTCCTCTAATATAGACAAGGCCCGGGTTATCCCATACCAAATTCACCCTTTACCTCTACAAATTGTATTGGGCTGGTATACGTATAATTAACAAGTGACAAGGGATGAGCAGTCCATAAACTTGTAACAGATTCAGTGGGATAATAAGCTGTATCTACTCCCAAAAATCCTTTATTTATGTCCAAAAAGACATTATTCTATGTCATTCTTTTCTGTCGAACCTGAGGGGTAACTTTAACCTTAGTGCATAGTGTCAAATCCTTATTATTTTCCAATACCCATGACACCCCACCCAAAGTCAACAACAACAAAATCACAAGAACAGTACATAAGAACTTTTTCTTTGTAGAACAAAATAGTTGTGTAACAACAGGGGGAAACAATGGCTGCTCTTCCTCAGCAACCATTCTGCCAAAGGAATGCATGACAAATGATGAAATCTGGCTAAATGTACACGCAAAAAATATACAAGTTTCCAGTGTCCATCAGAGGCTCACTAGTACAGGCTCCTATTGTTCATCAAAACGTTGGTGCTCTTGAGCACGGGCGGTGGAGGTTGCTCTGTCCTAAGTTCGCGTTCCCACGTTGACCAGGATAATATACCCCCAAGGGGATACTTTTAATATATCCTGTCCAATGTTCAAAACGTGCACAAAAATCTCTCATCACTGTAAACTAACTCTGTTGGAACTGTAGCAAAGTACACCCTGACTTACACAGTTCACCCCTAACTAATCTTTCTTCTCTTTTGGTGCACTGTCCTCCAGCCGAGGGTGCAAATTGTACCTGGTGACTCCAGGCACGGAAGGATCAGCAGAAAAGAGGCTCCTGGGCAGCTCGTATTTCCGTAGGAACTGCTGCATTCAGCAATTCATAATTTTCATCATCTGTTTGCGTCCAAGTCAGCCTAGTGTCTCTTAAGGGGACAAACTGAGGCACCGTATCACACTCGGGGTCTCCTACTCCATCTTTTGCCCATTGATCATAGGGCAAAGGCAGAGGGACCCTGCAACAGTGGCTCGCATGGATCCAGTTTTTACGGCCAGCAACTTTGACTGCTGTGGCTAGAATGACCTGTTCTGGTCCCTTCCAACGTGGCTCCAAACTCTTCTTCCGCGGAAATCTTTTGATGAGGATAAAGTCCCAGGCTGGGTGTGGCTGGCAGTGGACATGTTGGTGAATAAAACGCAAACTTTCAGTTAACTGGCAAAGATAGTCATTCAACAATGGTTACTCAATATCAGAAAACTGCCAAGGGAGCAGGACGCCGCAGACATTTGCCGGGTGGCCAAACATGACCTCGTACGATGACAATCCTGTCCTAGAATGTGCTGCTGTTCTTGTTGAAAAAAGAGCCAATGGTAAGGCATCTGTCCATGTTAACCCTGTGGTCTCCTGGATTGTTGCCAATTTAAGTTTGAGAATACCATTGTACTTCTCAACCAAATCTGCTGACTGTGGATGATTGGCAGCATGGAACTTCGGTTTAATTCACAGACCATCACATAAAAACTGAATCACTTTTGCATCGAAATGACTTCTGTTATCACTCCAAATTAACGGGGCAAGCCAAAACGAGGAAAGAACTTTTTCAGGAGTACCTTGACGGTCATAATGGCTGTATTGTCTTTAGTAGGATAAACCTCAGCCCATTTACTGAATGCACAGACAACCACCAAAACATACTTCAAATTATTGCACATGTCTAATTCTATATAATCAATCTGAAGGAACTCAAAAGGTAAAGTGGGTGGTGTAAAATTACCGGGTGGTGTAGGGGTACCTATTCCAGGATTGTGCATGATGCACACAATACAATACTTCATTAAATGTCTTTGAAATGTTGCCATTCTGCCATACAGGGTCTAACAACTTGCAAATAACCTTAGTACTGATATGCATTGGGCCATAGGCTGTGGAAAAGTAAATTTTGCCATGTTCTGTGTCCCTACGTGTTCCCCATCTTATGTTATGTGTGCATGATTAATATGCATATGTATTCCCCATGATCGATTAAAGACGCAATTACAGTTGTGTCCATCTCTAGTATGTCAGTTTCCAGTTCTCGTGAAAGCTACGAGTATTAGGCCTATGTAAAGTTATGTTGCCACGTTTTACAGTGTGCACGTTAAATTCATTGAAAAGTCTCCGTTTCTAGGCCTCAAAAGGGCCCGGACTCAGATTCAGCTCCTGTCTCCTGAACCCTCTCCGAGGAGCGATACAGCCCCCACCTGTATCCCTGACCCTTCACTTACTTCCTGCCTCACAGTGCCCGGCTCGGCCTGGCTCTGCCTGCCAGTCTGCCAAGAGTATGTTATGATTCTAGTTATCAGTCCAGCCCTCCTCCTCTGCATTCCTAAGCTACTGAATCGCATCAATAGTTTCAGTCATCGTCTAGCCTTTACGTCTCCATGTAAGAGAAATACTGTATTTATGGTCATTTAATATTCCTCAACACATACTACATGTAGAATAATGCATGCACCAGTCTTAGTGTCTGTTAGCCTTTGCCCTGATAACTTTTGGATTCTATCAACATGTTCTCTAAACATCAGATACTAGATAGTGTTTAGGTACATGTCGCTCTGACTATCCAGACTGTAGTCTCCCCTTCTAGCACAAAAGTCATAGCCCCCAGCTTTTCCCTAGTTACACGTCATTGCCAGCTTGCGCGCACCACTAGGTTAGAGGTCCCGGCTCCTTAGGTAGCCCCCTCCATGTTTCCGCCCCATTTATGACATATTCTGTTACGTTTACATCACATGTCTATGTACACGCCTCTTGTTACACCTACTTTCACCCTTATCTTTCGCGACTGTTACAGGCCCCACCCACTGTTACGCCTACTGCATGTACTGTAATGCAATTGTTTTAACTATATATACTTGTGTACTGTTACTAAAAGCCAGCGCGCTCATTCCAGCTCCTGCCCGACAGCTGTCGGGGCCCCCCTGTTGGCTAGCCATCCCAGATCTTGCCCGTGCAGGTTGTCCTGTTCCTGTCCTTTATGCTGTATTAAACCTGCAAACTCCTACTACCTCGAATCTTGACTCTTATTTATTGAGCTATCTGTTATTGTTATATCCAGTCAAAAATAGAGGTATTATTTATTTATTTACCACATAATGGCGCCCGAATAGGGACTTGCCCTTTCCCCACGCGCCGGAGAAGCCACGCAAGCCCCCTGATCCTCTGCAGCCGTGACGGAACCATACCGTGCACGTGCAGATATTTCTGCTTCAAGTATCCCTCAGGCCCACGGAGGAGACGGAGGTTGCGGTCCAGCATCCAGACGAGGCGGTGGAGGAACGCGGCGAGTCCCGACCAGAGCCCAAGCCGAGAGTCCAAGGTCCGAGGTATCCGGAGGCCCACCCGTAACAGAAGTCCGAAGTTCGTCCGTCCGGCGTCGTAGCAGTCCAGTCCAGTCCGAGGCCTTCCGTTCTTGCTGCCCGGTGAGTACCGTTGCTGGGGTAGTATCTAGACAGGGTCAATTGCATTGTCTCTGGTCCGTGGGTTTGGGGTACACAGATCCAACACGAAGTGTCCACTTAGGTGGATGCGGGTCCTGACGTGTCTCTTTATGAGACCGGTAAGTTTCGTACTGTTTTAGCAGTGCATCTAGTTTCTGTTCTAGTCCGTTCTGTTCTCGAGAAATTCATGTATTCTGTTTTCAGTATTCCAGGTAGTATTTTGTCCGAACTGTTATTTTAAATGTCATTCATGTATTTCAATGTCGTGGTATGAAAGTGGTGTAATTATTGTGTTCATTGTGTATTGTATAGTGTCTAGACTCCAGCCCAGTCATGCCATTGTTTTCCAAACTACGTCATTTAAAAACTAGAAAAGGTCTGTTAGAAGAAGCAGTTCCTGTCCCGCCTACGGACAGTCCAGGTCATTTTATGTATCAAAAGCATGGCATAAGTGCCATATTATATCTAGATTTATGGGTGGAGTACACCAAACAGTTAGAAGAAAAGTACAGATGGCCCGTATCGGGTACATGGGATGCCGAGTGCATCATGCGAGTAGAAGAAGTATTATGGAAAAAGAAAGCCAGACAGTCACAGAAAGATGCCATCGAGTTATGGCGCAAAGAATCTCATAAAAGAACCGAAAAAGAAATCAGAAAGTCAGAATTAAGTAGAGAATCCTTAGAAAGAGCCCAAGAAAGGGAATTAATCGAAATAGGTGAACGAGTTAAAGCCGAACAGTCAGACAGACAGAGGAATGCCCTCATTAAGGGTATGTACCCTCTTCTTGCCGAGGGCTTGCCAAAAGCAACCCCGGAGGCATCCAGTAATTTCCCGCCACCCTTAGTTCCGACCAAGTTACGTCGCAAACCGACCGCAGCTGATATTTTTCTCTCGTCCTATTTGGACGACACAGTCCCAGAATATGCAAATCCTGTTCCACCAGCTCCTGTGAATAATGTAATTCATGGTCTTCCAGCCACCGGGGCACCTGTTGCAGTACCTGTTACGGTACCCCCGGTCCAGCCCGTAGTACAAATTCCCGCTACTTCAGTCACTCTGCCAGCTCGAAGAGTATCAGTCGACGATTCCAGTTTAGGGGCCGCGGGAGGAGGTCCTCCTGGTACCCCGCCGCCAAGTAGACGTCTAGGAGCAGTCGAGTTACATGAACGTGCGTTACAGCGTACGCCTAAATATAAGTCCATTGCAGAAATCAGGCGACTTCTTACTGAATGCTGTTATGATCCAGTCCCAGGCGAGGATAGTATGGTTATATATTCCGTACGTATAAGGCAGGTGTCCGAGTATTTGGTCACCCTACCGAATATGAAAGAAGATCTAGACAGAATGTATCGTTTCATTCGTACAGGAGACGATCCAGAAAGTATTGGTGAAGTCATGTCTCTCAGGAAAGCTGAGATCCAGTTCATGTTATTAAAGTTTCTGATCAATTGTTTAATACGGGAACAAGATTCCCCGACTAAAGATCCGACCGAAATGAGAATTCTGACAAAGTGGAGTGATAATATAGCCGAGGGTAAGCACAAGACACTCAATAGTATAGAGAGTATGTACAAGAAAATACGTAAAGAAATAATAAGGTTACACGAACAACGCAAAGAAGCACAAGTAAGCGAGAAAGAAAATGACTCTTCTACTGAAGAGGTAGACGACGAGAATACCGCCAGAATAGCGTATGTAGGTAAATCTAGAATTCCAGACCGACATTTACGCCTAGAACACAAGAAAACTGTTCATCTTCCAGCACCAGAACAAGGTTCTCTGGAACAAGTATTTCAAGCTACCGATCAAATTCTGAAATCACGAATCGGTTATAGTGAATTAGGTACTATGCATGAACAAGAACTAGCCCGATCAGCAGTCCGATGGATTACTGATTCTACCACTTTTCCAGACGAAATAGTGGCACAAATGTTTCTGAAACTGCCCCCAGCCGAGCAGCGACTGGTGGGTATGTATATGATCCAGCACCTCATTACGCTGTATGAGGGTCAACATTCTGATCCAGGTCCATTACATGATGTCCTGAACGAGTTACTCCAGTATAGATGGAAAGGTTTAGGTACCGATTTAATTAGTGTCATTCTAGAACAGCGCCACAAATATAGAACGTTTTTGAACCCGCATTTTGTTCATGTCTCACCTCCAGAAAGTAAACCGTTTTACATAGATAGACAGCATCCGTTACGAGAAGTACACCCAGTTAGGACACCAGATGGTGAAATGCAACGAGTATTTGTTTACACCCCAGTTACAAAGATGGAACTCTTAGAGATGAAGAAATTAATTCCCTGTCACGACAAAGATCCAGCAGGGTTCCACCGAGAATTAAAAGACATGCTCCGTATGGGAGAATACACGTACCCAGATATTATTAAAATGCTAAAAGTCCTGTTGCCTGCAGGCATACATGAAAAACTCAAGGAAAAGGATTGGGAGGTGGGAGAGAAAAAGATCGATTGGACAGCTCTAGAAGCTGAAGATAAGATACGAGTACCAGGTACCGGTCTTGGAGATAAATGTAAGGAATTACCAGAATTATTGATACAAGTT
The DNA here is from genome assembly GCF_964261635.1 of Lissotriton helveticus. Classification (NCBI taxonomy): domain Eukaryota; kingdom Metazoa; phylum Chordata; class Amphibia; order Caudata; family Salamandridae; genus Lissotriton; species Lissotriton helveticus. Next base: position 146,537,562 of record NC_136072.1, on the reverse strand, counting down.
TTGCCTAGATTATTAGCCACTAAAAAGGAAGACTGGGATGCAATCTCAGCCTGTAAACAGAAACAAGACGAAGACACTAGTGATTTTTATTCCAGATTTGAGAAATGTTTTATAATAAACAGTGGTTTGAAGACGAGTAGCGAGTCATACCCTCATCTTTTTGTTACTAAATTAGTCGAGAATTCAAGTCCACAAGTTAAGAATCGAGTTTTGAAAGTCGAAAGTACTTGGCAAGCTAGTACCCCGTCCCAGATGTTACAGATGCTCCAGTATCACCAGAATAGAATCAGAGAAGAGCAAGAACACGAGAGAAGACGTATGAAAGACACGAAAATGAAAGTACTAGTTGCACAATCTGTTCCACAAGACAGTCAGAAGAGGGGTCCGAATCAAGCCAGTCATCCTGCAGCTCCCGTTAAAGGGACATGCAATTATTGTAAACAGCCAGGTCATTTTATAAACGAGTGTGCAGTTCTGAAACACAACATAGCCACTGGTAAAACTAAAGAAAGACCACGTCCGCCTAGACAAGACCAAGTTTCACAGACTTCTCAGCCACAGAATGCACAACAGACAGTTCCAGCACCGCAGCCTATTGCTGCAACACAGCATGTTACACAGCAGATGTACCAGTATGCACAGTCCGAATATCCAGAGTATCAAGCGTATTCATGAAACAGCCTAGAGAGGGAGGTAGGCTTGCCTCTCATCGAGATTCCTGTAGATCAAGAAGGTCCCTATGTACATAGTCAAGTATTAGGGAAAGACAGAAAGTTTCTGATTGATACAGGGGCAAGTAGGACTACTATAAGTCACGACGAGGTTCCAGGGGCTCCGCTCTCAGGCTCTAGAAATGTTTCCCTTGGATTTTCAGGAAAGCCTATTGTAAACGAGATATCAAAGCCAGTTACTCTAGAAGTGGGTCCATTGTCCCGAACTACTGATCTACTGCTTACGAAGTCATGTCCAGAAAATTTGTTAGGCATTAAGACACTGAAAGAATTAGGTGCAGTTATTTGCTGTTCCCCAGAGGGAATACGTTTGTTTTTACGTGACTTCAAGGGTCACTATGTTTTACGAGATTTTGATCCGAGATTGTCTAATGTTCCGCAGCATCTATGGGCGCAAGGTCCAACTGATGTTGGCTTCATGCAAATCACACCCCATCGTGTGACTCTCAAGCAAGGTATAGTCTTGCCACGAATCAGACAGTACAGATTGCCACCTGAGGCTGTAGCAGCCTTATCCAAAATTATTGACGAGCTCATTGCTCAAGGAGTAGTTGTAGAAACTGACTCCAATGTATGTAATTCTCCTATCATTCCAGTCATGAAACGTACTGATCCAAATGCACCCCCAGTATATCGATTAGTGATTGATCTTCGAGAACTCAATAAATGTATCATTCCCCAGTACCCAGTTGTTCCAGATATTTCTTCCCTATTGACAGCCATTGATTCTGAAGCCACATTTTTTACAGTCATAGACCTCAAGAATGCATTTTTCAGTGTCCCCATTCATCCAGACAGCCAGTACCTTTTCGGTTTTTGTTTAAATGGAAGGAGCTATAAATTCACACGAGCTCCTCAAGGTTTCACAGAAAGTCCTAGTATTTACAGTCAAGCACTTAAGAGACAACTAGACAACATTCACATGCCAACTGACACTGCCCTGCTCCAGTATGTCGATGATCTACTGATCACAGCCCGTTCTGAACATGCTTGCGAGCGAGCATCGCTTACAGTCCTGTATTTCCTAGCCGAGATGGGGCACAAGGTGTCTCCTTCAAAGCTTCAATTCTGTGTCCAGCAAGTGATCTACTTAGGCCACTTGCTGTCCAAGTGGGGTAGGCAGTTGACACCTGACCGTATCCAGTTAATAGCGAGTCTTCCACAGCCCAAGACACAGAAGGAGGTACGTGCTTTTATCGGCCTCACTTCTTACTGCAGACAATGGATTCCTCAGTATGCATTTCTAGCCAAGCCACTGGTACAGTTAACGACACAGGAGGCAGCCGTATCGACTGTCCTCCCTTGGACATCTGAACATACACTTAGTTTCAATGAGTTAAAGAAAGCCTTATGCCAAGCTCCTGTCCTAGCTACACCGAACTACGATAAGCCTTTTACACTTTTTGTCACAGAACGTGATGGTACAGCATTATCTGTTCTTACACAAGATCAAGCCGGACAGTACAAGCCCTGTGCTTATTTTTCGAGCACCCTAGATCCTGTAGCCCAGGCTCTGCCTGCGTGCCTCAAGTCAGTTGCAGCCACGGCACTAGCTATCAGACAAAGTGACTCCATAGTATTAGGACACTCCCTGACAGTACAAGTTCCACACTCCTAAAGTCCGTACCTGTATGATATGTTGCCAGTTCAATCCAGGTAAAAGTGTTCCGGTGGAACAAGGTGGATTCCAGCCCCCTGACCACCCTTTTGAAGTCCTCCAGATGGATTATATTCAGATGGAGCGATGTCGAGGTTTCAAGTATGTCCTTGTAGTTGTATGCGCTTTGTCCAGGTGGACAGAAGCATATCCAGTCCCAGATTACACAGCCGCGACCACTGCCAAGCAGTTGGTTCGTGAATATTTCCCCCGTTATGGACTCCCAAGGGTCGTATATTCTGATAACGGCCAGCCCTTCTCATCTGAATTAATGAAGCACGTTTCCCTTTTGTTAGGGTACCAGTGGAAGTTCCATTGTGTACGCCATCCAGAAGCAGCCGGTCTCGTAGAGAGACATAATCAAACCTTGAAAATCCGCATTGCCAAAATCTGTCAAGAAAAAGGTGTAGACTGGTTAGTTGCCCTGCCAGTCGCTCTGTTCTATATGCGCATGGTCGCACATTCCAGATCAGGTCTGTCCCCTTATGAGGTTGTATTCGGCCGCCCCCCGAATGTATGGGGTACACCTAGACCCCGAAGTATTACAGATGTTTCCAGTAATATGCTGACAGATTACCTAGCTTCCTTGATGTCTGCCCTACACTCTTGTCGTTCACAGGTTGCCGCCGCATTTCCAGACCATACCGAGGTGAAACCGCATGAAATTGTTCCAGGAAGCTTGGTTCTCGTCCGGAATTTTGATCGTTCGAGTCCGCTGGAGCCTCGCTGGAAGGAGCCGAAGTTGGTCCTCTTAACCACCCGTACTGCCGTCAAGTTGGAAGGCAGGAAGGGGTGGGTCCATTTGTCTCATGTTAAGAAATTTCACGGATCCCGACTACAAACTGTTTCCAAGAACTTTGCCAAGGATTGCATTTTTCCTCAAGACTGCCAAGATACTATTCTTAAGGACTGTCCCGCAAATGACATTGATATCAAGCCCTCCCTGTTAGAGAAAACTCCGCAGCAGGAGTATAAAAGTAAGCTACGGTCTAGTAAAATAAGTCAGCCAGTTTAATTGTCTAAGTCCTCCCCTAGGTGAAACGGTTAGACAGGTATCTGACATGTATGAAATAGACCCCCATAGTGAGAGAGTTAGTCAAAACTCAATCCGATGTATCATTTTTCTAAGTTTTATATTGTTTTATATGTTTTCCAATTTCTCATGTAAATAAGTCTTCTAATGCTACAGTAGAGCACACGTTTAGTGATCTACCTCCTCACGAACTATCCTATCGTCTTGCTATGCGCAACAATTCATTTATCCGTATGTTACATTATTCACACCAGACCAGCAATGCCACTAATTGTTGGGTGTGTGGTCGACTCCCCCCTTTCCAGACACCTAAGGGAGTTCTGCCACTCTTTCCTTATCCGTTTTCACATAATGGTTCGTGTGGAGCATGGTCCACGTTAACGTCATCCTCAACTGATATGTCCTTTCTGAACAGTACATGTTTTCCAGACAAGCAAGGTCTTCCCACAGAACAGGGTTAGATCTAGAAAATGAAGTTTATAATTTGGGAAATTATTCTTCGAATTTTATGGTCCTGAATGTTCAGTCTGATCCTACTCCAGACTTACCTGCTATTTCAGTATTACCAGTCAAAGGCGAATTATGTGTCAGAAATAATGGTTCCGTACATGTAGGACATAGTGATTGTACTACTATTGTCAAGTATAGTGACAGTGGGAAATCTATTTTTAAAGCTTAACGTCATTCTTATTTTGTTTGTGGTCAGACCGCATATGTTCGTCTGCCCCTCGATTGGGAGGGAACCTGTTACATTGCCTTCCTACTGCCACCAGTTTTTCTAGCCCCATCTGATTATCACAGAAACACACATCTAGTACACATTAGACATAGAAGGGAGATTGAGTCCCCGATTGTTGATCAAACTGAAACTGCTCTAGAACAGTATACAGATTTCAATAGAGGATTCTTTTTCTTTATAGGACCTATCCAGAATAGTAAGTTAATACGTAGATTAACCAGAACCCTTGAAGCAGTAGTGAATGAGACTGCTTCTGCCCTAGGTAACTTAACCGAAGAGCAATCTGCTATGAGATTTGTCGTGCTCCAAAATCGTCTCGTTCTTGACGTCATACTGGCCGATAGAGGAGGAGCATGTAGAGTCATCGGATCTAGTTGCTGCATTTTCATTCCAAATACCGCGCCGTCTGTTTATTCAGCTATAACCAGACTTCATAAAATTGCCCATCAGTTACACCAGGATCCAGGCACCTGGACATGGTCCGGTTGGTTTTGGGATATCATTTCTGCCTGGGGATGGAAAGTATTGTCCTTTCTAGGTATTGCAGTAGCGATCATATTCAGTTGCTGCCTCTGTATACAATGTGGCCCTGCGATTTGCGGCATTTGTGCTACCTCTTGTATTCCTAGTCCCAAGTCCCGTCCTAAATCCCGTTCCAAGAAAATTCGAGACGAGCAAATGATACTGTATGAAATGATAGATGGTATCATGAATATTGATGTTTCCTGATGGAAACGTAGTGACAAGGAGGGAATGTGGAAAAGTAAATTTTGCCATGTTCTGTGTCCCTACGTGTTCCCCATCTTATGTTATGTGTGCATGATTAATATGCATATGTATTCCCCATGATCGATTAAAGACGCAATTACAGTTGTGTCCATCTCTAGTATGTCAGTTTCCAGTTCTCGTGAAAGCTACGAGTATTAGGCCTATGTAAAGTTATGTTGCCACGTTTTGCAGTGTGCACGTTAAATCCATTGAAAAGTCTCCGTTTCTAGGCCTCAAAAGGGCCCGGACTCAGATTCAGCTCCTGTCTCCTGAACCCTCTCCGAGGAGCGATACAGCCCCCACCTGTATCCCTGACCCTTCACTTACTTCCTGCCTCACAGTGCCCGGCTCGGCCTGGCTCTGCCTGCCAGTCTGCCAAGAGTATGTTATGATTCTAGTTATCAGTCCAGCCCTCCTTCTCTGCATTCCTAAGCTACTGAATCGCATCAATAGTTTCAGTCATAGTCTAGCCTTTACGTCTCCATGTAAGAGAAATACTGTATTTATGGTCATTTAATATTCCTCAACACATACTACATGTAGAATAATGCATGCACCAGTCTTAGTGTCTGTTAGCCTTTGCCCTGATAACTTTTGGATTCTATCAACATGTTCTCTAAACATCAGATACTAGATAGTGTTTAGGTACATGTCGCTCTGACTCTCCAGACTGTAGTCTCCCCTTCTAGCACAAAAGTCATAGCCCCCAGCTTTTCCCTAGTTACACGTCATTGCCAGCTTGCGCGCACCACTAGGTTAGAGGTCCCGGCTCCTTAGGTAGCCCCCTCCATGTTTCCGCCCCATTTATGACATATTCTGTTACGTTTACATCACATGTCTATGTACACGCCTCTTGTTACACCTACTTTCACCCTTATCTTTCGCGATTGTTACAGGCCCCACCCACTGTTACGCCTACTGCATGTACTGTAATGCAATTGTTTTAACTATATATACTTGTGTACTGTTACTAAAAGCCAGCGCGCTCATTCCAGCTCCTGCCCGACAGCTGTCGGGGCCCCCCTGTTGGCTAGCCATCCCAGATCTTGCCCGTGCAGGTTGTCCTGTTCCTGTCCTTTATGCTGTATTAAACCTGCAAACTCCTACTACCTCAAATCTTGACTCTTATTTATTGAGCTATCTGTTATTGTTATATCCAGTCAAAAATAGAGGTATTATTTATTTATTTACCACATGATGAACATATGCATCAGGCAACATCCATCTCTGCTTCCCTGACTTATCAATCCAGCATCCCTCATCATTTAATTGTGCTGTACTTTCTTGCCAAACTGCTAAATCCTCTATTGTGGCCTCACTTTGTATCTCTTTCACATTCTACAGTGCATCCTCAAACATGGTAACTTCAGGAACCCAACTAGAGGGACCTGCTAAAAACATTCTTTTCATTTTAGTTTGAGCTGTTTCCTTAGTTGTCTGATCTGCAAATGCATTACCCCTACACACATCATCAGTAACAGTTTGGTGGGAACTACACTTTACTATGTCCAATTTCTTAGTGAGTGTCAAAGCAGACAAAAGCCTCAATAAAGTGCCCATGCCACATTTTAGTGCCATGCGAAGTAAGAAACCATCTCTCAGCACAGAGTCACCAAACATTGTGTGCAACCCCGAAGGCATACTGGCTGTCAGCATAAATATTGACAACCAGTCCTTCACTCAATGTGCAAGCTCATATTAAGGCAACAAGCTCAGCAGCTTGGGCTGACTGATAAGGGACTTGTGATGTCTCAGAAACTGTATGCATCGTGGTAATAGCATACGCAGCAGTTGTAGTGCCATCTGATAATTTAAAACAGGAGCAATTGACATATAGTTCTCCTTGTGGGTCAGATAATGGAACATGAGTCAAGTCTACCCGTCCTTTCGTCTCTTCTTCTGTCTGGAAGATACAGTCATGTTTGTCGACTTCTTCCCTCTCAGAAGGGAGAGGGCAGTAACGTGGCTCGATTTAGAGTGGCACAACTTTTGACCGTGATGTGTTTAGCGAACAATGTTAATTCATAGCAAGTCAGACGTGCACTGGTAAGGTGCTGTGTATTTGTCTTATTCAGAAGTGTATCCACAGCATGGGGTACATTGACTGTGAGATCAGTATTAAGTACAAATTCAGCCGATTGTCTTATCGAGGCAGCCACAGCCGCGACCGCTCTCAGACAGCTCGGGAGGGCTCTGGCAACAGGGTCAAGAACAGCAGAAAAATAAGAACTCAGCCGTTGATTATCTCTAACATTGTGTGTTAGAGCAGAAAGTGCGCAACCAGCAATCTCATGGATGAACAATACAAATGGTTTATTATAGTCAGGGGTTCTGAGTACTGGAGCTGAACAAAGCTCAGTTTTCAATTGCTTAGAAGACTGCTGACATTCAGGCATCAAGGGCAGGGGCTCATGCACATCTTTTGTGGTTAATGCAAGCAAGGGTTGATTAGTAAAGAGTAGTTAGGTATCCACTGTTGACAGTAGGAAGTGATATCTATGATAGAGCACACATCTTTCTGAACCTGTGGGATAGGCATTTTAACAATGGTACTGATGCGCTCCGGGGTCAATCCTCCACCCTCCTTCGATAGTAGGTGACCTAAATAGGTGACCTCCTGTCGACAATATTGAGTTTTAGAAATAGAAACTTTATGTCCATGATTAGACAAATGCAACAACAATTTAACAGTTCTATCTCTACAACCCTGCTCAGTATCAGAAGCGATAAGGAGGTCGTTAACCTACTGCACCAATACATTACCTGTGGGAAGCGAAAGATAAGCCAATTGAGACGTTAAAGCCTGAGTAAAAATATTTGGAAATTTATGTAGAGGAATCCAACCCCTGATTTACTCTGCACATTCCACTATTACATCTACACACACTAGGCCCCTTACACCCACGGCACCTATACGGCAAGGAACAAAAGATCTCTGCTAAAGAGCCCCTTTATAGGTGCCCATCGGGTATTGCAGCACCGACCCGACAAGGAACAGGCTCATATGATGAAGCATGACACCTAGCTTGCTGGGTGTGTGAGGGCCCTAGTTCCGAAAGGAGGAATTCCCCATCCATAGAGGACTTCCGACCAACCTTTCATCTCACATCCCCTTTCATTGTGTTCCATGACCCACTGAGGAACTCCGTACTCTATATTCTCACAGTATATTAGGGCATGTACGTTTGGACCTCCCCAAAAGCCCACTGTCCCCGTTCTTTTGACTCAGTCACCTCCTCAACCACTCCCTTCTTGATCAAAATCCTGAATAATGTGCAATAAGGTTCACTCTCCTGCCTGTGGTAGTTTATACTGAGGGATATTAGGCAAGATAGCACCATCCTTAACTTTTATCGAAACTGATGGTATCTGCAGCAGTCCCACATCTGTTTCACCTGTCACCCACAAAGTGGGTGGCACATCAACATATTCAACAGGAAGAGGCGCATCCTTACACAAACACTATTTAGCACGTACTACATCTGGGCCCATTGTCATATAGACACCTGCCGGAGAACAATAGATCGTAGCATGCAATTTCTTCAACAAACCCAAACCAATCAAATTTCCAGCACAATTAGATGTCAGCAAAATGGTCAATCCACAAAGAAAGGACCAATAGTCAATGCAAGTGTTCTTGAAATGGGGCTTACAACCGTACATCAGAAAACATTATTATGGCCAGACTGAGCTGCCCCAAGGGCTAGATTGAGAGAAACATAACTTTTTGTCACACCTGTGTACACCACAAATTCCTTTGTCGAACCATGCAGTTCCACTGTTACATAAGGACCACACTGGTCTACAGGTATCTAACTGGTCCCCCACTCTGTCCCTGGCTTTTCTAGCTATAAGACATTCCTGTCACTTCCTCCATATCATAATCATGATGATAGTACTGTCCATCCTGAGGGTCATCAAAGTAGTTATTATCAGAACAACCCTGTGAGGCTGCAGTATTCTGAGTCCTTTCAGCCCCACCAGCTCCACGACTCCGTCCGCAAGAACCACGTCCTCTAGAGACCACCACCTTTTGCAAGAGCACAGGACACTCACTACACCAGTGACCCTCCTCCTTACAATACGCACACTGCCCCAGAGGCGTAGTATGTGGCTGGCTACTTGTGCGAGGAAGCTGTTGGGCAGGACCACCCCGTCCTCTATCATTCCCTCTAAAAGCCTGATGTAACAACCCCTTTGTCTTTAAATCCTTATGCCTTTTCTCTGTCCTTTCCTTTTCCTCATTATCCCGATGCTCATAATACTGTACCATATTCAAAATAACAGAGGTGGGAGAGGTGGACCAAGTACTTTCAGAAGCCTGTAATCGAGTCACTATTTCAAGAAGCAAATTGGAAACAAATCTATTAACAGACAACCAAACACCTCCCCTCAATAGACAAATCCTGCCCACTGTAATTCAAAAACATGTCTTCAAGACCAGGTGAAAAAATCAGACACACTCTAATCTTTCTTTTGTTGACAAGCCGACAATTTATCCCAATCTACTTTTCTCGGTGGAATAAGGGAACGCATATATGTAATAATGCGACCAGGAAAGAAAGTATCTCAGCTTGGCGTTAATCACCTGGCTTCCTTTACTGATCCCATCCTTTAATCACATCCCATGTATCTCCCAACTCTGCAACATGATCTTGTGTGTGTACCTGCCACCAAATATTGACCGGAACCAGCATGTCAGGGATCTCTTTATCTGAGATCAACTCCTCAGGATCCAGTTGAAGATATAAAGGGTCCACCTCCTGACATCCCCAACTCTGATTATATATACAGAGTATTAGGGCGATCAGGCGAGGGAAGGAGAGGAAGGGAACAGCGGGGAAAGGGATCCTGTAAGACAAAATATAAACACAATGAAATAACCAACAAGAATATCCTACTCTCATATATTCTCGCTAAACCTTGTATATACCTTGGTGTCTGACAGGACTTCCACCTATATTGCCAATGTATGAAAAGCTTCCTCTACGTGTATATAGTCTACAAAATGTAAATACACACATTAGTCAGAGGGCCTCCCTACCTTTCCTTACTGTGTGTGGTAAATCAACCTCATACATACCAGATTCAAACAATGTATTCACTCTCAAAAAATGACGTTCATAGGACACTCGAGGTAATAATGTCACAGCTAGATTTCTTGATAATTCTGAAATGTCAAGATCATATAGGGACTCCTGTAGGTTCTTATAAATGGAAGACAGTGCAAAAGATATAGGCCCAGATGTAGGTAAAAAATATTTACCGATTCTTAATTACCGAATTTTACCGATTCGGTAATTAAGAATCGGTAAATATGAAGGGTGGACATGTAGGTCCATCCAGATGTGTATTTTACCGATTCGGTAAATATCTGTATTTACCGAATCGGTAAATACCGACCGGTAATGCTCCATTCATTCCTATGGGCTTTGAAGCCCATAGGAATGAATGGGGCATTACCGGTCGGTATTTACCGATTCGGTAAATACCGATTTTGACAAGGGTGCAGGGGGTGTCACTTTGACACCCTCTAGCACCCCCAAAAAAGGTTCGGGGCCATATGGCAGGCATACCTGCCCTAAGGGCAGGTCTGCCTGTCATATGGCACAGGTGTGCATGCACACATGTGCATGCACACCTGAATCGGTATTTTAACATCAAATACAATTTGATGGTAAACTACCGATTTTGTAGGCCTTGTGGGACTCAGAAGAGTCCCACCTACATATCAATTTTACAGATTCGGTAAATATAGCGGTCGGTAAATTTACCGACCGGTATATTTACCGAATCGGTAAATTTACCGATTTGCCCCGTTTCAGTCCCCCTACATCTCGGTAGCCAAATACCGGTCGGTAACGGCCGAATTCGGCCGTTACCGACTGGTATTTGGCTACCTACATCTGGCCCATAGAGTATAACATCACCAAGGATCCAGAATGTAGTTCAAAGAATAATGTAAAGAGTACACAAATAAACACGATGTTTATAGTTCCAACAGTTACCCACTAGAAACGGTAATGCATGGTTATTCTCACCACAGCTTTGCGCTCTTACGTAACACGATGCAAATTAGTTTCAGCAGCAATCCAATAGAAACGGTAATGTGTGGTTATTCTCACTACAGCATTCCGCTCTATAACAAAGGCGCCCTTGCTCAGCAGCAGTAGAGCTCATCGCTCCAAACACAACCAAAGGAGTAGAAACTGTAATGCGTGGCAGTCCTCACCACAGCATTCCGCTCTACCATAAGCCACAAACTCCAATTGAACCTCCCAGTCACTCACCCACCAAGTAGGTACGTCAGCGAGGTCTGGGCAAATCAAGGATCATGGAAAAAGCTCCGTAGCGCGGAACGAAGGAAAGTATCTGCGGAGCTTCCCTCAGCAAGGTGCCCCTTTCACATCCGCAAGAGAACACCAGCAGGAAACAACAGAATCACGCACACCTGTGTGCGCCGTGCGTGCCGGATTTGATGCCCCTCCTCCCAAAGCATCATGGGAGTTGTAGTTCCTGCCTGATACGGCAGGCACTATTCGTCTGGAACCTGACAAGCAGACCAAAAAACAAAAAAAACTTCAATATCAGAAGTGGAAGAGGCAGCTTCAGTCAATCCTTTATAATATGCCGTAGGATTTTTCCTAGGATTAGGCAAGTGAGTCTTAAGAGATAAAACTTCACTTCTTTTCCAAAGAGTATAAACCCATTGTTCCTGAAAATGGGCTGCCTCCCACGGCCTAGTAATATTACCGCGGCCATCTGTTAATTCTGGGAATTCTGGATGCTATATAGGATGAACCTCCCGCATCGGAAACTGAGACATAGACATGGGAATTTTCTCATGTAGCCTTCCCCTATAAGCTATTATTGTTGTGATATTAGCAAAAACTTGTTCTGGCCCCAATTCACTACTTTACACCCGATCTCTAATATCATATAAAACTTGAGGCGCTTCATCTTCAAAGTACTGTTGCCAAAGACCAATCAAAGTAGTGAACATGTATTTAAGGGCAAACTGATGTATAAAAGGCTCAAAATCTCTCATAGTAGCCCAGACATCTTCTACACTATAAATAAGATTACGAGCCTATGCAACCTGATTGGCTGTTATCTGTTTCTTATCATCTCCCACATAAAATAGCACTAACGGTCCCATGCCCTCCTTAGATTTTGTCCAATCCCTGTCCTCAAATCCAAGTACCGGTGTCCCACTACTTACTAATGTCAGAGAATGAAAAACCACAGTGGGAGAAGCAGCAGAAGTAACAGGCACTATCGCCGCTCATGGTTACATCGCAGGAGAAAGAGCTGGCAAGAGGGACGCTGAGACAATAGGCGTGGCAGGGTTAGTGACAGTCACAGTTGCCTCAGACGGCAAAGACACAGTAGGATGAGCAGGAGCCTCCTCCTATCTTCACATTCAACTCCCTTCTCCTGTTTTTCCCGGTTATATGCTACAGCTTTCTAAAACAATGTCTGCATTTTCCCTTTCCGGGCCTCTTTTTTTGCCTTCAATTGGCTGTGTCTAGCTGCTTTCTGCCATGTGCTGAGGGAATCAAACATAGACTGCCTACTTCATCTCTTAAACAACTTTTTTTGTAAATACTCAATCTTTTGTTCATCAAAAGTGCCTGTCAACGCCACTGCAACTCGGCATTGTCCCTAGTATATTTGTGTCATAATGTACTAAACATAAAAGGGCCAAGACCATGCTTCACATACATATCAAAATTCGGAGTGCCTTCTGGAGACTCCAGCTGAGGTTCTTCCAATCGAGCATCTGCAGAACAACAGCGACAGAACAAGGAAAACAGTTTACTAATACCAGGCATTCGCAAAAGAAAACAAGTTCATTATTTATGCCAGGCAAAGCAATTGCACATGCTTTTATCCAAAGAAACGGTCCTTTAGACCGTACCAAATACAAACCAAAATGGTACCATATCCAAAAAGAACCAAAACAAACTCACCTGATATGTGCTGGTCAAACAAATTAATTCTCCACTACCGACTCTTCAGACCAAACGGTCAGATCCAAGGGTTTGCCATTCAGGACTCCAGTTGGGAAGACCACTGGGTGAGGCACCGTCTGGCGGGACAGAAGGGGCAGCTGTGAGTACCAGAAACTCTTTATGAAGGGATCTTTGATCCGTTAATCTGACACGATGATTTCCCGTCTGCGGAAAGGGATGGGTCACTCCCCCGAAGGAGTCCCTGTTCGAGTACCAACTGAAAGAAAGTACCTTATTAGGGTCACCCGGGTCACTCGCGACCACCTCTCAGTCTTCCATACTAAATGAAGAGTCGGTCAGACAGCAGAGAATACAAACCAATATCTATTGATTCAGATACACTCAGAGTGGAGCCCAGTCTGCCCGGTCGCTAGGAGTGCTGCAGGAGGGACTGACACAACCAAGCATAAAGATACATTATGTACATTTCAGGACCAATGAAGGCACACTCGCAATGGAATTTTCCAAACAGATGCAGCTGAACAGAGAAATACAGGGAATAATTTTCGATTCTGAAGCTGGGCACACACTTTCTATCAGTCAAGGCCATCCTGCCCGTGCCAGCCACTAGACAAGTGGGAGAAGACCTCTATCTCAAGAGAAAGGTATGCGCTAATAAGAACAGTGCATTTATTAGTGTAGCAAAACTCAGCTTTGAAGAAACGTAACCTAGAAAAGGCTGTTTCTCAGAAATAGAAAATAATTAGTTTAGATCATGATTCAACATGCCACCCGAATACAAAATAGTGCTGCAAATGCTACCTTACATAGTGCAATACACAAACAAAATCATTTCTATTCTAATACCTGGAACACCAAGGAACTGCCGGCCAGACAAGGAGAAAACTCCTAATCTGGCGGGCGGTTCAACCACAGGTTTGGTGGTGCGGGACAGGGCCAATCCCGCTCCTGCACCGCCAAACTTGTCATCAGTCCTTAAATCTATGATACCATTGGTTATGTCAATGTTATGGTGACATCTAATATCACCAGTGGAGTCATGAATGTAATTTGTGATGCCGTCTTTTACCTCAAATATGATGTGATTAGTACTATATTTGAGGTGTGAATTATAACATAACTTCAGTAATGCTAATTATGATTTGTCCAATACACAGTATGTGGACAATTTCATGGTGGGGTTAGTTTTATTTAGCAACTATAACTTCACTTTAACTAATTTTTGCGGGTATATAAATCTAAACTGAGGATACATTGATGGTAAGTCTAAATCATGATTTTCCATATACCGTTTTGAGAATGAGCCTTGTAAGTCAGTCCCTCAGCAATAGGCTATTTCAAAGAAGGTGAAACCCTTATATCTTGAAGTGGAAGTAGATGACCAACCTATTAAGGATATTTGATTAATAAGAAGCTGAATGCCTGCATTGTCCCTATTTAACAAAATAGGGAGTGAAGAGGTAGTGTCCAAAAATGGACACTGGAGGTGGATATGCCCTCCTCTTGCAATATATCATATACAATAGTATCCATCCTCAGGAGGTACAAAAAAAGAAAGGAAAATTACAATTTACAGGTCATGTGCATTACCTACAATGGTGGGAAGCGCATAGTGTTTCTTAACTACCTCTCACACCAAAAGGGCCCTTGGTGTCATGCTTCATCAAGGGGGTCTTCCTGCCCCGCTCTCGGGGATTAGAACATTTTAATATTTCGTCAAACCGGTAGTATTAAAAAGGTAGGTCGGAGGTATGTTGCTTCAATGTCAACATGTTTCGAAGAGTGCTTCTTCTTCTTCAGGACAAGTTTCTGATCCCTTCTGCTCTCACAAACCTATGTTGAAATATTCAAAATGTTCTAGAAAGGTATATGTATGGGTATTTGATACTACCTGAATAAAAGACTGATTTGTCCTAATCAAATTCTGCAATACACATAAAAAGAGGAATAAGCTTTTAAGAATTGTTTTAGTTTTGGACAGTGCCCTTTCCTGCACAATAACGATACAGGATATAACACAGGCACCCTTGTGCCATGGTTTAAGGGTACCTGGTATGGCGCTAGGCAGCCACAAGTGTGCCAGCACTATAAGAGAGCTGAAATACCTATGATATAAACTCTGGTTGACAGCATTGAAAGGATCATGAAGGTGAAATCCTCACCTAGGTTGAAGCTATTTAGATCTACATGCAGGGAAAGCCAAAAGGGATTTTCAAAGGCTTTTTCTGCGTCTACTGCCATCGCCATTGTTTTTGGTTTCAGTAAATTGGCTTTTTTGATAATACGTCCACATTTATATATAATAATTTACCTACTATACTTAGGACCTAGTTTCCATGGATGAACCGTTGTTTGTTTTGCTAATAACTTTGGCGCCATTTGACACATCTTCAGCTGCTGTGTGGAAAGATTTGCGGGGATTCATCAAGTGTGTGCTTAGAAAAAAGGAGGTCCCAAAACGCATTTTCCCCATATAATTTCTCATAGGCATCTTGAACATGACTACAGCCCAAACCAGTGGATGGAATTTCACCAAATTTAGCAGAAAGTTAGATATTTGTTCAGAAAGAAACCTTCTTGAAATTTGGTGTAAACCCTTCAGTAGTTTTGGAGTTATTAAAGAAAAGATATTTGTAGATATTTGGAGTCACAAATCCTGCATGGATCCGACAGATCTCAACATGAGATCATATTGGCTGCCAACACCTCCACCAGGAAGTGTTGCCAGCTGTCTTAGGACTCAGACTCAGCCGAGTCCCCAGAAATAAGGAAAGAAAAATCATACGGTGGCAGGTTAGGAATAGCCTGACCCCCACAGGACTAGTGGTTGGGTCTCACAGGGACACAACCAGGGGTCAAAAATGATATTTTTTCTTCCAGTTTATAGCAATTTCACAGAGGATCCACAAATGCACAGTGAAATTTAAAAAAACAAGTGTGGTCTCCTGAGCCTGTTTTTTAATGTGTCCCTCGAGTGGGCCAGGACGGGAGTTGGATTTAATGTTATAATGGGGGAAAGGGAGTGTGTTTGCCCCCCCCAGTAGGATTTCTGCCCTGGGGACCACCACCCCCTTGGGCCCAGCTCTTTTCAAAGCCTGTGATCATAGCACAGATCCTACATGGGTCCTTGTTGAGGTACCCTCGCTGCTGCAGCCCTCTAGACATGCCGTGGCACGGAGCAGAGACACTTAGTGCATGGGACACGAGTATTATTAGAACATCTGTAGACATGGGGATATAAACCAGTGTAGATTAGGCCTGGGCGGAAAACTACGCTACACAGTGCAAAAGCAGGTAGCAGGCATTTTGTGCTTGCTCGCGGTCCTCAACGTCAAGTTGGCGACTGCGAGCACCCAAATTGACATCCCAACAAGACTTTTTCCTCGTTCGCGATCAGCAACATCAAGTTGCCAACCACAAGCATGGAAAATAAACCTCCCTGCGAGATTCTCAATGTGGGGAGGTCAGGTTTCTCATTGAGAGTGATCACTTATGCTGGCGACGGCTCGCGATGAGAAACTACAGGTCCGCGTTGAGAGATCCGCAGTTCGAGTACAAATCTACTCAAGCGGCAGAAAATGACCGCTTGCACTGTGCAAGATGCCGTTTGCAATGATTGCACACTGTGGACAAGCCTCCGGCACTGTGCAATCATTGCAAACAGCATTTCCTACTGCACTACGCAGTTTGCGAAGTGCTACGCGTAGCTTTCTTAGTGCAAAGTGCACTTCGCGCAGCTACTTGTAGCGCTACTATGCAAACTACGCCCAGGGGTAGTGTAGATAAGTGCTATCTCCTGAGGGGTGCTCCAAATTGACTGGGGTGCATTTTTTAGACACCCCCTTCCCACATTACAGTGTGCCGTGGTAGTATCATGCAAACCTGAAATTGTCTTGAAATAATAAATTGTGCCATTAGCATGTTCCTGCAGCATTAATGGCCATGCAGAGCTGCGAAGTTGAGACATGAACGAAAGTTACTTTTCAGTTACTTCTCAGGCAAGGAGAGAGTTAGAGAGCACGCCAGACAGACTTGGAAGCAGAAGAGCAGAGGAGAATGCCAGACAACCACACACAGGCACAGACAGACAGCACATTGCACTTCCTACCTGGGTTGAGGCAGAGTGAGGAGTACATATCCGACCCCGTGGGCTTGGAGCTGAGTGTAGACTGAGACAGAGCTCAAGCCTGCTCGGTGCTTCCACATTTCCAGCTCGGCAGAGTGCAGATGGCTTTGCAGCTCCACGGGCTGACTTTTAAACCCACCTAAAGTTTCCTTCCCTGCCACCTAAGCCCTTGATGTGGGCCCTCTCCTCCAGGAGCATTAACCTGTTAGCAAAGCTATGCCTCTCACTGCACTGCAAGATTTCACCTGTCCAGAATGACCTGGGCTGAGGATCTGGCTCCCAACTCCCTGCACTCCAGGCAGCCTTCCTCCTGTGCTGGGATCTCCTGGCACAATAGATGCTTGTTGTCTTCCTGCTTCCCTGTCCCAGTGTTACCAGCCTTCTGAGCCCTCTTTCTCTTCCTGCCCTGGGCTAGGTAATTCTCACCTCCTGCACCTTGCTGTCCCAGGATCAGTGGCCCTCCCCATCTTTGTCTCCTTGGGGATGAGCAGCAACTCGTCCACCCCAGTCTCTCTCTGTCCCGGGATCAGTAGCCCTCCACCTCTCCCTATCCCGTCAGCTGCGGCCTGTGCAGGTAAGAGTGGTGGGGATGGGTAGGGGGGATTTTGACAGGCGACGAGGGAAAATTGAAAAAATAATTAATTTCCCCTCATTGTCATCTGCCGAAATCCCCCCACTGGGCACACACCCCTACCACTCTTACCTGCATGAGCCGTGGCTGATCCCACGTTCAGTTGCTCTGATCCCTATCTATCTATCTGTAGCTCAGCCACCCTCCTCTCCCAGTCTCTCCCTGTCCCAAGATCACCCTCTTCCCTCTCCTCTGACAATACTGCTTTGTTCAGCATTCTAGACAGGCCAACATACATGGCAGCTGCACTAGGCCCGCCTGCAGCCTACTGGCGGTGAAGAAGCACCTTTGCGCAGTCGCGACTCCTCGAGGGAGTGCTGCAGGGTGGTGGGGGGGGTCGAGGGAGAGGGAGGGTGGGGGTAGTAAACTCCGGCATACGCCTGAACAGACTTAAGTAAATAAATAAATAAATAAAACAAATTACATTGCACGCGCTGCATCGTCCCGCTGGAGAAGAGATTAGCATTGCAAGTTCCTCAACAGAAAAGTGCAGGGCCGGCCGAGTCTGGAATGTGACATAGATAGAACTGAGGAAAAGTGTCTGCAGAAAGTCTGGCTTCCCCTGCTATCTTTCCTGAAATGCTTTAAATATACATTTGCATTTCAACCCTGACTTTGTCTCAATGGCCTCTTCCATTCTCCCATCTACACACTCACATATTTTACTTTTTTATTTCTTTTTTAAGAATAAGAGAAATGGGTGGAAGCATCTGTTTACAAATTTGTTTTAGTTGTGGCATCTCCATCAGAGCTGACGGACAAGGAAGATTGCAGCGGTCCTATAATGTCTGCTTCCATGGTGTGGCAAAGAGGCTGGATGTGGTGGACATGTCTGCATTCCTGACCACTTTCCTATTGGACCACACTGAGCTTACCTTCACCCTACCGCTGGAATTCCAAAGGATGCATCGAATACAGCCCAGGGGTTGCTAACACCACAATGTCTCCCGTCCGATTATTGTGTGCATCCTATTCCACCAACAGGCATAACAAATAATTGCTGCGGCCAAGTGTCAGAATGGTCCCTTTTCCCAGGGTGAAGCCAAGATCTTTGTGACTGTAGATTTCTCAGATGACATGGTGGTACACCGCAAGAAGTTTGTGGCACTCAGGCCACTGCTGTGTAAATTGAACGTCCGTTACAGCATGTTGGAACTGGTCACGATGCTACTTACTAGCAGTGGAGCAACTGGGAGTTTGATGACCCAGAGAACCTGGAACAGTATTCTACTGCGTTCTCTGATACAAACATGGGCACCAACACTCCTGGGACCGACTCACCCCTATGGGCGACCCACCTTTGTATACTGCATGCAAAGGGATTTTTCCTCCACCTCCCTTGATTGACTGGAGTCTGTCCTCCAACAATGGAAAAGAAGGGTACCCAGGGCCAGAGCAGAAGCAGCTGATGGGGCCCTGGCTAGTCGTGCTCCCTGATAAAGCTGTGACCCCTTAGGCCCTTGAGTGGACTGCTTGTAGTTTTTTATTGCCACCCCTGGTAATAACCCTCTACTTCTTTGGGAGATGAGAAATTCTCCTTGCTGGATTACCATGGGTAACTTCAGGGGGAGTTGAAGGGATTTCTACTTTGAACGTTTAGGGGGCCCTGCATTTTGGAGGACTAATCTTGTTAGTGTGCTGATTGTCCTCATCCGTTCTTCCTTTCAATGGTGTGCTGCGATGCCTTTGCTGTGCTGGGCCTGGATGTCTGTGTGAGGTGCAGGGTTTGTGGGGGGAGCCACTTGCTTACATGAGCCCAGCAGCACCACTCTTGGTTCCTATTATTGATTGGTAGTATTGGGTGGGTGAAGGACTGGGAGATAAGCTCACCTGTTAAACGAGTTTTGTAGTTTGTTATCGCCTTTTTGCCTATTTTACAGAGCTATATATTTCTTTTCTGGTCCTCCAGGGGTTGTTATCTTGCTGATTGTTACTGCACCATGGGTTGTGTCCATTCCCCCGACCTTGGAGGTGCTTTCCCTTTTCTTGCTTCTAGTTATGTTATGTTATGTTATGTTATGTTATGTTATGTTATGCTATCTTATCTTATGTTATGTTATCTTATCTTTTTATAGTGCAACGAATCATTCCTGGAGGAATATCTTGGTGCTTAGCAGGATACAGACATGCAGAAGTAATTAAAACTGCAATATCCTGCTGGTTCTTTTGCTCACTTTGCCACCCCAATTTGGGCATCCCTGGCTGATGGATGCCCAAAGAAGTAGGAACCACCGTAAGGGATCACCAAACGCGAGCATGCATTGTGTCCTGCTCAAGGAGTAAGATATACATTAAGAGGCTAAACTCTGGGAGCCACAAAAATAACAATGCTGCATAAATAAATAATGAGGCAACCTTTTCCGGAGAAGGACAAATCAGAGAGGCTACAAGTGAGTGAACACCCATAGCACTTTGGCGAGATAACAGAGAACAATAAAGCAAACAGCGGTGGCAAGTTATAGGAGGAAAACTAGGACAATAATTCCTGACATACCGTTACTGGAGCTGTATTCCCCTTCTCTTCTCGTTATGTATCACTTGTATGTGACTTTTGGTGACTACAACTGTTTGGCATTCTTTTTGTTATCGATACTGGGGTAGTACTCTACCTTCATCATTTTGTAAAGCACTCTGATATCCCTTGAGATCTGGTTCGCGCTATATAAAACTTTATAAAATAAAATAAAATAAAATAAATCCATTATATTCTGCTGAGATATCATAGAACCATAAACTAAACGGAGGCGTATATTTATATTAGGACCCCAGATACATAATAGGAGATCGCGAATGAAAGACAATTGAAAGCTTCTATTTCGCGAAACCATGCCCTGCAGAGGTATAGCCATAATCAACTGCCTGCCCAGTACACCAGTGTGTTTTTAGAAAACCTTCATTTTCAGTAGTCACAGATCTGCTCCCCCCTCCTTCCATCCATTATAAATGATAAAATAACAGGTCCTGAAGAAGATGGTTTAGTAATTAAATCATTCCATTGAAACATACGTCGACCAGTCAGAGTGAGACACCCCAGCTATCAGCACAGCAATCGAGGGTTGATTTCATCACCCGGATTTCTCCATCTGTGCATGCAGTTTAGAGTGTGAATGTACTGTGTGTAATGTATGTGGCTGTAGAGTAGAGAGAGGTGTGATTGTGTGTGGGGGTGTGTTGAATTACATTATTTAGTCAGCTGTGACCTCACAGGTGTTGAAATCAATTGTGCTATATGTATTGTATTATTTGAATAATGAAGACAGTCATTCTTTTGTAAAAAGGGTGATACTTATTGCAAAGAGTCATGTATTTTTTCTTATAATGTGAAATACCAGATAAATAAGTAAAAAGGAAAAAAATGAAATATCATTTGTAAGAATGACTAATTGTTTCCTTTAGAGAATAATGTTCTTCATGCCCTATCTTTGAGCTTTGAGAAGCCAGTAATTAAAGAAATGTAGGTCTAGAGGGATTATCACTTTTGTAGTTTTGATATCCTGCTAAAATAACCGTGCTATTTAGGATTTTTTTTAAACTTTCCAAAATACATACATAAACAGAGATGCAGAGGTAGTTTGTTCTAGTGGATGGGGGCAGGATAGGAGAAAGACCCCCCACTGAATCTAGCAGTACAAATACAAGGAATTTGCAAAAAGGCTTTATCTTTAGATCTTAAAAGTCTGACCGGGTTTTAGTGTCTGAGACTATTTACCAAATAGGAAGGAGCATTGCTATTTGGTGACTTGTGGGAAGGCAGCATAACTTGAAGATGAACCAGTGCAGAGAGTTAAAAATCAGAGCAGAGGAAGAACCAGATAATAGATTGCAAATTAGTTTCGCTGCTGTATTCTGCACCACCTGCAATTTACACAGCTTTTACTGATACCAATAGAGCATTGTCATAGTCGAGGTGACTTGTGGTGAGGGCTAGTACTAGAGTTTTTCTTGAAGTTGGAGGGAACCAAAGAAAGGTTTTTTTCAATAGTCGCATGGTGGTAAAGCAAAATCCACAAATCGAGGATACTTGTTCTTTCATAGACAGAGTGAGGTCTAACTTTCCGCCTAGGTTTTTTATTATTTGCTTAGGGGACGGGTGTGGCCCCAATTCAGGAGGCCACCAATCCATCTTCCACAACTTCTGAGCTTTAACAAATAGAAGTATCTCCGTTTTGTCTCTGTTTAACTTGACACACAGACATCCACAGACATCCAGAAAGCTATTTTCTTGATACAGTCAGAGACGTGGGATTTCACCCCTTCCAAATTCCAGCCAATGGAGATGATCAATATGTGTATCATCAACGTATGAAATAGTCTCAGACCCACAGTGGCTACTGGCTTTCACTGAAATGTGCCTGCTGCTCCCTCAACAGTTGCATATGTCCACCTCACCTCAAGTGCTCTTCACAACCCAAGTGCCTGCACATGTTATCCCTTAATGTGATGTGAAAAGCCTTACACACTTCATGAAGCATAAGAAAAACCTTACTTATGTTGCAACACCCTCCTCTGAAAATGTCCTCCTGCAGGAGACCCATTTATTGCCTGCGGAGTTGGACAAACTTCAGAGAGATTATGTGGGGAGGATTGTCAGCAGTAGCCTTCTGGCTCTTGTTGCTGGGGCAAATGTTGCTGCCATTCCTCCATCTTCCACAAAAAATGTGGAGTAGCCATCCATTTCCTCAAGTCATTTTCTTTGACTGTTTTGAAAACCTGGACAGATCTCCTGTGTTGCTATGAGTTCATGAAATGTAAGACCTTAGGCCAGACTTTGATTGTAGACTCCACATATGCCACCAATCAGGACCATGTGCCCTTCCTCTCTTCACTAGCATGAGTCCTGACAGAGTTAGGCACCACCAGGGTGGTTATTGGGGGGGTTGGAGTGTGTCAGTGAACTCTCTTCTTGACCCATTGGGTCCTCTGGATAGAGACAACGCTTTGGATAGAGCAGTCGTGTAGGATGTCATGGTAGATCATGGGGTGCTCGACTCCTGGCATTCAACTCACCCTCGGGACAGGAAATACTCCTTTCTGTCTTGTGTTCATGGGACTTGCTGTCAGACTGATTTCTTTCCTCTCTTCCACTCCACCTTGCCCTTGCTGCAGTGGGGGATCTCAGCCCATACCCGGATTGCCCTGGAGCTTGACCGTGGCCATCTGTCCACTCCCTCTAAATGCTAAAGGTTAAACCTCTGCCAATATTGGATGCCTGAGGTCAAAAGACATTTGCAGGAGTACGTTTGCAGCTATCTCAGCGATAATGAACCCTCCACATCTTCTGTACAGCTTCTTTGGGCAGTGGGAAGGGCCACTGTGAGGGGTGCACTGATGCAATACTCAGCGCTTCACAAACAGGTGGCCTGGGCCAAGCAGGCTTGGTTGGGGGGTGACATTTGTTACCTCTTGAGGCTTACACAAGGCATCTCTTCCTGGATTTCCTGAGCCACTTAGAGCATCCCAATTATAATCTGAATTCCCAGTTCACCTCTCAGGAAGAGTACACCTGGCTCTGTCTGAAGTGGCTGCACTATGAGGAGAGGGAGAAGGAGGGAAAACTTCTGGTCACGCAGCTGTGCCAACGAGAGGCTAGTAGTGCCATTCTGACTATGCGGGGCATACAGGAGAACCCCCTGACGCACCCAGTGGAGAACCCTGTGGTGTTTGTCTGCTTCCTTGGTGTGGTTTACTGCTTGGAGGCTCTTGCTGATCTGACTTGGAGCAGGATGTTATGTATGGGCGTCCATCTGCCAACCTTGTTGGAGGCAGGCCAAGAGGATGAGATAACAGAGGGAGAGATAGCGGATACCATTGGGACCATGTTAGAAGGACCCAGGGGTCAACAGGTTCCTGACAGAGTTTTATAAGCTCAATTCAGACCTGGTGGTCCCCCTGCTCTACAAACTCTTTAGAGAGCTGTAATGCGGTGACACTCTGTGTCCAGAATAAAAGAAGGCACTCATTACTCTCCCTTTGAAGCCCACTAAAGACCCAGCTAGTTGCATCAGTTACCGCTCCATCTAGTTTCTCAAAGTGGACATGAAGGTGCTTGCAAAGATCCTAGCGACTTGTCTCATGGGGCTCATCCCAAACCTTATCCATGACTTCCAAGTGCGCTTTATGCCTGACCGATCCTCTTACAACCACATGAACTCTTGGCTAGCGTCCTTTGGTACGCCCATGATGATAGGGATGATAAGCTTCTCCTGTCATGATACACAGAGAAGGCTTTCAATAGAGTGTAGTGGGGGTTAATATTGCTAGACATGGATGGACTGGCTCCCAGTTTTTTGGCCAAGGTCAGATGGCTTTACACTTCCCCCACTTCAGAGGTTGATTACGGCAGCCACTTGTCTTTATCCTTTTCTACCCTGCAGCGGATGAGGCAAGTGTGTCTCTTGTCCCTTCTCCTATTTTCCTTGGCATTGGAACCCCTGGCAGCCACCTTCCAACAGTCTTCCCTCATCAGTGGTATTGATAACTCCCCAGGTGTATTCAAGATGCTACTTTATGCAGATACCATGGAGTGACCTGGAGGATTCTGTTCTGCATCCTATTTCCTTGATTAATGATTTTTTGATCTTCTTGGGATGCGAGATTAATTGGACCAAGGGTAAGGAGCTCCCTCTGACACTCTGTGATTCCCGGCCCTCCTTCACTGCTTATGGCTTCACCTGGAAACCAAAAGGAATGAAGTATTTAAGCCTCTTGATCAACAGGGGTCTCTATAATATGGTGCAGGATAACACCCAGCTCCTTATAACTTGCATGGAGCAGTACTTCGCTCGGTGGTCTGCTCTGCAGGTCTCCATGTGGAGGAGGGTCCAGAAGGTAAAGATGGTTAGGGCTCCTCGGTTCAATTAGGTTTTTGGCGTGCTGCCATTCCAATAAAATAACATAACACGCTGTTTGTGTAGGCGGACAGGAAGCCTCAACTTAAGCAAGCGAGGTTGCACCCTAATACTAAGCCCAGGGGCCTACACTTGCCGAATATGCACATGTACTACTTTGCACACCATCTTTCTAGGGTGGCTTACCACCTTGCCCCCGTGGATTTTTGTTACACAGTGGGCCTCTGGGAAACAAACCAGGATACATGCACCGTAGAGTATCGGGCTGGGGGCAGAGTCCACATGTTGCCCCCGACTCCATGAGCTACATCGGCAATATGGAAGGATCAATCAATCAATCAGTGAATTTGTAAAGCGCACTACTTACCCGTGAGGGTCTCAAGGCGCTGAGGGGCGGGGGTGCTGCCACTGCTCGAAGAGCCAGGTCTTGAGGCGCTTCCTGAAGGTGAGCAGGTCCTGGGTCTGCCGCAGATGAGTGGGGAGGGTGTTCCAGGTCTTGGCGGCGAGGAAGGAGAAGGATCTGCCACCAGAGGTTGTTCATTGGGTGCGCGCTACGCCTGAAAGGGCGAGGCTGGCAGGGCGGAGCTGGCGGGCGGGGTGTGGAAGTTGAGTCTGATGTTCAGGTAGGCCGGTCCGGTGTTGTGGAGTGCTTTGTGTGCATGGTGAGGAGCTTGAAGGTGATCCTCTTGTTGACGGGGAGCCAGTGCAGGTCTCTTAGGTGGGAGGTGATGCGGCTGCGTCGAGGGATGTTCAGGATCAGGTGGGCGGAGGCGTTCTGGATGCGTTGCAGCCGTTGTAGGTGTTTGGTTAGGATTTCTGCATAGAGTGCATTGCTGTAGTCCAGCCTGCTGCTGATGAGGGCTTGGGTCACCGTTCTTCTGGTTTCGGTCAGGATCCATTTGTAGATCCTGCGAAGAATACGGAGGGTGTTGTAGCAGGAAGAGGAGACGGCGTTGACCTTCTTTCGACATGGAGAGGGACGAGTCGAGGATAAATCCTAGGTTGCGTGCATGGTCCGTGGGTGTCGGTTCTGTTCCCAGTGTGGTCGGCCAACAGGAGTCATCGCAGGCAGAGGGGGTGGGACCGAGGATGAGGACTTCCGTCTTGTTCGAGTTCAGTTTCAGTCGACTGCTCCTCATCCACTCTGCGACGGCCTTCATTCCCTCGTGGAGGTTGGTTTTGGTGGTGTGTGGGTCCTTGGTGAGGGAGAGGATTAGCTGGGTGTCGTCCGCGTAGGAGATGATGTTCAGGTCGTGCTGATGGGCCACTTGTGCGAGGGGCCATGTAGACGTTGAACAGGGTCGGGCTGAGGGATGAGCCCTGGGGTACGCCGCAGATGATGTCAGTGGCTTCGGATCGGAAGGGTGGGAGGCGGACTCTCTGGGTTCTGCCGGAGAGGAAGGATGTGGTCCAGTCCAGGGCCTTTTTCCAGATTCCAGCTTCTTGGAGGCGTGTTCTTAGTGTCTGGTGGCAGACTGTGTTGAAGGCGGATAGATAGGTCCAGGAGGATGAGGGCTGAAGTTTTGCCGTTGTCTAGTTGGTGCCTGATGTCGTCTGTGGCAGCAATGAGGGCTGTCTCGGTGCTGTGGTTTCGTCTGAATCTGGACTGGGATGGCTCTAAGATGTTGTTGTCCTCGAGGTGGCGGGTCAGCTGTATATTGGCAATTTTCTCAATGACCTTCGCCGGGAAGGGGAGCAGGGAGATGGGTCGGAAGTTCTTGAGGTCTTTGGGGTCCGCCTTGGGTTTCTTGAGGAGGGCGTTGATTTCGGCGTGCTTCCAGCTTTCCGGGAATGTCGCTGTGTCGAAGGAGATGTTGATGACCTTCTGTAGTTGGGGTGCAATGGTTGCGTCTGCTTTGTTGAAGACATGGTCCGGGCATGGGTCAGACGGAGATCCTGAGTGGATGGAGTTCATGACCTTGCGTGTCTCGTCGTCGTTGACGTGGGACCAGGAGGTCAGCTGGTTGGTGCAGGTGGCTTTCGGGGTGGGGTCTGTCGTGGTCGGAGCAGACGGGGTGTTGAAACTGTCGTGGATGTCGGCGATCTTGCGATGGAAGAAGGTGGCCAGTGAGTCGCACAGATCTTGCGAGGGCGGGATGTCGTTGGTGTTGGCGCTGGGGTTGGAGATTTCCTTCACTATGTTGAAAAGGATTCACATCGGCTCCTGGGAGTTCATCCCATGCTCAACAAAGGGGCGCCTTTGTGGTCTAATACAGGCATTACTGTCGCCCAATGCCCATTTACCTGGATGCTCTGGGTGGAACAGGGAATCCAGTCGGTGGGAGACCTGCTGGAGGGTGACTCCTTTCGCTCATTTGAGGAGGTTATATTAACATTCCACCTACCTCAATCGCAGATCTGGCATTACAGGCAATTTAGGCACTGCCTCAGAGACTTCTAGTCTGAGACCTTATCTACCTTCTCGTCCCACCATAATGGATTACCTCAGGCTGTGGGTCTCTCTTGGGACCATCTTGAATTTCTTTATTAACAATATTTAATCTCAGGTCACGCTCACTTCATCTTGGGTCTATTGGCAGGAGTATCTAGGTACACAATATTGAGACGACGACTAGAGGGAAGTCTTGAATTGTCATGTTCTCTCCCTCAGGGAGGTATGTCTAAAGTTTTCTGGGTTCAAGATTCTCCACAATTGGTACTGGACGGCAAATAACTTGTGTCGAATTCAGTTCCAGCTGACAGATACCTGTTGGCGGTGCTCCCCTGCTGCCTGTGATTTTTCCCATGCTCTCTGGCCCTGTTCAGTGCAGGTGCCCTACTGGCGCTGTGTGTGGTAGGCCCTCCTCTCTACTAGCTCCACCCCCTTTTTGACCTCACCAAGATGGCTCTGTTGCATGACTTTACAAATGTTGAGGATGTGTCCTCATATTGGCGATGGTGGTTGTCAATGCCTCTCATGGTGGCCAAGATTTGTATACTCCGGTTTTAGCGGACTACCCTTCTCACCTGTTTAAAGGGGGCCTAGATCATTTACCCTTGTCCTTCTTTCCCCAGGGTACCAAGGGGGTCATTTGACGAAGGTTGGTACATTAGTCCTGTTGAAGGAGTGCTCTTATGCCTTCCTTTGCCAACTGAGGCACTGGGTGAAGTTCACAGATAGCTGTGGGGTCCTCAGCGTGTGTCTGGTTGTGTGGGGGACCGGTAAGTAGCATGGGCCTTGTGTTGGTTGTTTGATGTGCCAGTATGACAGTGCTGGCTGCTTTGGGTTCATCCTTAGTAGGCCTTCTTGGGTGTGCTGCTAAGCAAGGTGCCTTTTTTGGTTGGGGGATTTACTCTTTCTTTTTGCTGCTGTGTATGCTCCTTCATTCA
The DNA here is from genome assembly GCF_964261635.1 of Lissotriton helveticus. Taxonomy (NCBI): domain Eukaryota; kingdom Metazoa; phylum Chordata; class Amphibia; order Caudata; family Salamandridae; genus Lissotriton; species Lissotriton helveticus. The sequence goes on along the minus strand of NC_136072.1, from coordinate 146,509,723 downwards.
TGTCTAGGGACTTGCTCCTTACCTGTTGGTACTGATGCTTTTCCCTCACATGATGTCTTTAGTATTCTTAAATTATTTCTACTGTATGCACATGTCATAGGATGTTGGCAATTGATACCTGGAAACCTTTAAAAATCAGAATAAAGAATTGTTTAAAAGCATTTTCAATCAGGTGATAGCTTTTTGAAACGGCCTTACTAGCGCTGTAAATGTAAAGTTACTATGAAAATAATGTAAAAAAAAGTAACTGTCATTATGCTGACTCAAGTTCCAATTCATAAAAACATGAAGGGCGATTCACAAAAATGTATGAGTATGTGAAGTAATATTGTGGGAGTACCCTTGACTCCTATCCTACTAATTCATATACTCACAATTGCTTTTGTGACTTGGCCTCATGGTGGCTTTTTTACACAGTCTTCAAATGTGTTGAATAAAATCAAATTTTTACATCATGTTGTCCTATCAATCTATATGTAAACCATCTAAGCTGAGTAGACTGGCACAATCATAGTGTGGCTATGTTATCCCTGAATACATTACACTGTCCTTGACTTGCCCCACGAAACGCCATTGAGCGCCATTTAATTTGCATTACTTTCAGAATATTACGCTGTATATTATACTATTTATACGATTTTGAAGCTTGTGTGATTTTTTTATACAAAAGGAAACTCTTTTCAAACACATTTCATGTACAAGTATTACAGATGTTCAACTATTCACACGACCTTCAGTCATAACAAAGAATTCACTTGAATCTCAAAGTCGTATCATTACTTTTGATTAAGAAGATGGCATGTTTTGATGTTCTTCAATGTTGTATTTCTTTAAGCAGTTCATAGCTTTTAAAGTTATTCTGACATTGCCAACTTTTGATATTCAGAATTATTATGATTTGTCTTTGTTTTATAAAAACGATGATGAACATATTAGAGAATGAATTTGCAGGTGTAACTTGTATCGCTTCCGAAATTAAATTAATTTATAGCTGGTGATATTTATTTTGATAATATTGTTTGTTTTTACTTTCGTTCATCATCAGCAAATATACACAAGCATTGGAAATGCAATAGGTCTCGCATTTTTTAAAGTTAGAGCTATTGGCATTGTAAATGGCAATGTTTTTTTACATATCAAAGAAGGAGTTAGGGAAAAGCCGGCGTGGACTGTCAAAATGCCAATTGGAGAGTGATTGGCCTAAAGTTCGATCAGTCGAAGCTTACACAAGGATATGATGGCGTATTTTGAATTCAGGCATAGCTCAACAGAGTAATCAAAAACTATGGCCGGCGAAGGTGTACTTGTTAAATTTTAAGTTTGATATATTTGGGTAAGTAAAATAATGATTTTTATGTTAAACAAACTGAAGGCCCTACCTGTCATCTTCGGGGGTTAAAATAAGCAAACTGTGATTCTCGACAGTTAAAAAGGGAGAGTTCTGACTGACAGAAAGAGCTGGTCCCTTTGTCGAAAATCTAGTGTCTAATTAATGAAGGCCTCCAGAAAACAGGTGTTTGGTGAATGTGCAGGGTTAGACACACCATCGGAGTCCTAGTTACAACTAGGAGGTTGCACAAAAAGGCCCTTGATTTTACCAAACGTTATGTGCCCGCATCTTAGAAAATAGCTTACCATGCTGAGAATTTTTAATTTAAGGCAGTTCCCCTGTAGACCTTGTGTTCTACAGGAGCTTTAAGCAGCAGCATTTCTAGGTCTGTATGTCAGTTCAAGCAATGGCACATATGGCATAAGGTGAAAGAGTACATCTTGCATGTCCCCCTCATGCCTAAAGGTGTGGGATACAAGAGCCTAGAATGTTAACAAGATAGAGGAAGTGTGGGCCACCACCTCACGTGGTACAACAATGGTCTAAGCGCTACATCGACTTAAAGCAGATGTCTGAAATAGGTCATGGCAAACTAGTTGCAAACTCCTGTGGCAACAGCTATGCTCAGTTGCTTTAGATTCAATACAGAGACAATAGAATCCTTTTAGGTGCACTTATTACCACTAAAAGCAAAAGTCAAATGAGAAAAAAACATGTATTCAAAATTAAACAACAAAAAAAAACCTTGCCCGTTGCCGCACATTACACAGAATTAAAACAACACGTGAGCCAATTATGATTTCAAATACTGGAACAAGTAAACCTATCAAACTGAGGGGCATATTATCAAGGGCCCTATCTCCGCTTTTTTGGCTTTAAAAGCCAGTAAAGCGGAGATAATATTTTTGTCCTATTTACAAGCCGTTGCTAACATGCATTAGCGCATGTTAGCAGCTGTTCTCAAAACGCCCCACCTTGCATCGCTAATGAGATGCAAAGTAGGCATTTCTTTTCAAAACAACACAGAAAATATTGCTAACTGCACTACTCTGTATTAACAAGCCGGCCCAGGACACCCATAGCGATATAAAAAGCTGCGCTAACCGCAGTTATCGCTGTAAGCTAACGTCTGCAAAATTTCTGACTTAGCTATATTTAGAAAGGGAGGTGGATTCTAAGGCTAAGTCCACATCTCTCTATTACCAAGAATTCCCTTATCGCTGCAGTTGTATCGCTAGATTTCCAGCGATGTTTCCTCATTTCGCCACTATCGCCGGATTTTATATCGCCGTGGAGATAAGCATTGATAATAATGCGTTATCTCGACGAATAAATCCAGTGATAGCCAGCGTTAAACAAAATTGCGCTAAGCGCGCTCTGCGGTAGTTGATAATAGGCCTCTGAGAATGTAACAGAGAGAAATGAATTGGCACAAAGAGAAATGTATTGGTCAAAACTATTCCAATCTCTACAACCATAAGTTATGAGAGAGCAAATTCAAATTAAATGGTTCCTGCAAATGTATAGTGTAACACAGTACTACCTCTGTGTAACACGAATGTGAGCCCAGCCCAGCCCAGTGTTATCTCTACTCAATGTGATACTGGTTCATTTCTCTTAATAATAAAATAAAAAGCTAGGGCGCCATTAAATATACTGCTCTCTCCCAGATTAACACCTTAACATGTCTCCAAAACTCACTTTATTGAATTATCTTTTTATTCCTATTCTAAATCCCTTTTCAAAAGAGTGTTTTCGCTCTGTAGTTCCATATAGATCCTTTCATTTCAGTTGATCTCTTTATTGATTTTATTTTTTCAAGTTCTTCCTACGTAACAAGTAACATTTCACCCAAAATATATTTTTTATACATATTCTTTTCGTTGTCTAATATCTGAGTCGAATGATTACCAATACGTGTGGCTACATCTTTCTTTCTCAAGGCTAGAAACACAAAACAATCTAAACATCGACTTGTCTGATATTTTCAATAAAGCTTACTTGAAAATATAGTTTTAGATGAAAATATCCTAATACAATGACTCCAAGTAACTGTCACACTGGCCCACAGACAGCATGTGCTGTATCAGCAGGGTGAAGTACAGAAGTAAATTTAATGCGCTACAGTTTCACCTGAAGTCAGTTTTCCCCAGACGAGTGAAGGGGCAGTAACCTCTAGATGCCATGACCCGGTGTGCCACCTGTCTGCCATTGTTTGTACTGTGCTGCACTAGCAAAACAACCGTGTACCAAAGAGGGTTTGGGGGGCAGCTGAGCACTGCGAGGTCTGCCCCCCGGGCAGATTGGGAGGGGGTGGGGTCTGGAAGGAAGCAGCCATTTTGTGGCTTTGGACTGCCTTGGGAGTAGCCCAAAGGCAGCCCAATTTTAGAAAATTAGCCGAAGGCTATTTTAAGGTGTGTTGCGCTTGCCCAGCCACCATTTTAAGTTCTGGTGACCTGGTGGCTGGGAGCGCTGTAGGACAGGTATTTTGGCGACTGTTGTGGGCTGAGGCCTTTGCATGTGGTTTCGATTCCAGTGGTGCAGTTATGGTTTCGATTCCTGTGGTTTCGATTCCGGTGGTGCAGTTGTGGTTTCGATTCCGGTTTCGGCGGTTATATCGGGCGAGGTTGGATAATGGCCAGCGAAGACATACGTGTGCTTGAAGCCATCAACCTGCTGAGCAAGGCAGAGCGGATGGATCTTTTGGTTGGGCCCCAGAGCGGAGCGCGGCCCTTGAGGAGCGCGTCCGCAGGCGTGCGGCGGCCGTTGTGGCCTGTTCGCCGCCACGCAATACAGCGAAAATCCAGGGCCGCGCGGATGCCGGGGGCATGGCCCTGGGTGTGGGAGGCCTGAGCCGGGGTGGCGGGCGCTGGCCGCGGCGGGGGAGCGCTGTATGCGTCTCCCTGCCTTCTGTGGTTTCAAGTGCGGACCGTCCTGGTACATAGGGGGCAGTCTTGGTAGGTCAGGAAGAGGGGCGTGATGCGCCTGCGGGAGAGGTGCGGGCCTCTATGGGGGCACCCGGAGGCTTGAGCGGAGATGGGGGACGGCATTCTAGGGGAGGCGTGGGGGGGTGCCTCCCCGCCCCAGGCGCTCGTGCGTTCTGGACGCTCCTCAGGCTCTGGAGCGGCCGCGAAGGGGCAGGCGGGGCCCAGCCATGATGGCAGAGCGGGAGGAGCCCCCGATTATGAGGGGGGGAGGATGGCAAATGCATTCGTGTGCGTGGGGAGGAGGGAGAACCCCTCCCCACCGAGGGCTTTTGCAGGCAGCGGCCTCGCAAAGGGGATGAAGGTGGCCCCTGGGAGAATAGTGGGAGGGGAGACAGGAGGGGTCTCTCATGGCCATAGGTGGCTGAGGGGGCATGGGAGGGGGTCATCGGACAGGAGAAGGCAAAGGTGGGAGTGCAGGGGGAGCGTAGGGAGGGTGGGGCAGCAGAAGGGGCCGGGGGAGTGGGGGTTCGCTGGTAGCAGTTGGGGGGATGTCTCCACTGCTCTTGGAGTCGGAGGGCAGCGAGAGGGACTGGGAGGGGCTGGATGTTTTTGACTCCTGGGCAGAAGGGGTCAGAGAAGCGCAGGGTGCCGGCAGGGGCGCAGTGCAGAGGTAGGGCAGGGCGTCAGGCTCCCTGTGGTGGGGCAACCGGTGGGACATAAGGGGGGAGGGAGGAGGGGGGCAGCAGGAGGGGGGATTGGAGTGTTGGGGGTCTCTTGAGATGAGGGGGGTGGGGGTTTGGCGTGGAGTGAGGACGAGGAGGATGGGGAGGGGATGTGGAACTCAGGGTGGTCGAGGGGCGTGGGCGGCCGGTGTGCGGGGGGAGGGGGGACATGATGGGGCACGGGCGTGGTGCAGAGCGAGACACCCAGCACACCAGACCTGCTGTTTCTTTTTCAGGAGGAGGTGCGACGTGGGGTTCCAGACTTGGCAGGGCTAGGGACGGCCCATCGGCGCCAAGGAGAAGGGAGGGCTGAGCCTCCCGCGGCTTACCCAGCACCGACGGGGGATCCCGTCATAGCCGGCAGAAGACGGCCCGTGGCAGTCTCGCCGACCCCTACACCCACAGGGCCGCTATGGCTTGGGGAGCAACGCCAGAGGAGGAGCGACGCACGTGTTGTTTTTAATGTTGCAGGAAGGGTGCAGTCGGCGCTGCCGGCATCAAGGGGTTATGTGGTTAGAGAGGTGCAGTTAATTGAGGATGAGGATAGTATGGAGGAAGGAGAACTGAGAGATGGTGCGGGTGGCGGGGGCCGAGTAATCGTGTTGATAGTGTGTTTCAGGTGTCACGGGGCCAGTGGGAGAGGACGACTCGGGCACCGCGCTGGGAGGCGAGGACGGCGTTCCTGGATCGGAGAAGTAGAGTGCGGCGTGCGGCCTCCTTGGCTTCAGGTAATCGACCAGCGATGGCAGCGGTGCGCTTGGTCTCGGTAGGGGTGGGGGGTATGGGAGGGGGGTCTGGCTGCGGATGGGGTAGTATGTGGCTGACAAGAGGGTGGGCCCAGTCGAGGAAATGGCGGGGCCCGGTGGGAAGGCCCAAGACAGCAGGGATGCGGGGATGAGACACTCTGGGTCAGTGGTTGAAGGGACACCCGGGGGCGGGGCAGCCGGGGCCGCGAGTGGGGCCGGTGCGGCGGGTGATGGTGCGACCGGCGAGGGCGCGGTAAAACCGGAGAATAAGGAATTGAAAATTAGGCGGCTGCCGTATATGGGGGTAACAAAGCCGTTGGGAGCACATTTGATGGTGTCTACCAAGGAGCGCATCAGGAAAGGGGAGCACGTGGAGATATTAAAACTCTTACACCGAGAAGTGAGGGCAAAGGAGGGTTCCAAGAAGGAGGAGTATGAACTCCAGAAGAGTCCGAAGGTGCATCTGATGATCGAAAATTGGACGGCGGCCTTTTTAATATTCGCCAGCGTGTATTGCGAGGAGTTCCCAGAGCGCTCGGTGTCCATGTTTAATTATATGGACGTCATCAGGAAGGCCCAGATCACGGTGGGAGGCTACGCGTGGGCTCAGTATGATGAGGAGTTCAGGGCTCGCATGGCATCGGACCTCGAAGCGAAATGGGGGGAGCTGGACTCCAATTTGTTGCAGCACACGATGGGGCTGGCGGGGTCAGGAAAGACTATCTTTACGGCGAGCGGGCTGCCTATTATCTACCAGCCCTTCCAGGGTCACCCGGGCAGGGGCCAAGGCGCATTCGGTTTCCCCAGGAACATGTTGGGATTACAACAAAGGGGCGTGCGCTAGGGAACATTGCCGGTTTCGGCATGAATGTTCGGGCTGCTGGAAGTATGGACATCCCCTGGCCAGGTGTTGGGGAGCTACGGGACAGCAGCAGGGGGGACAACAGGGGCAGACAGGAGGTGTTCGGTCAGGGACCCAACAGCAATCTGGGGTGGTAGAGGGGCCAAGGGGCCTGGGCCATAGGGCTCATACTCCAGGTAAGGTGGATCGCTTGGTAGCAGCTCTACAGGAGTATCCAGATAAAAGGGCTGCTGATCGGTTTCCGAGGGGGTTACTGGAAGGGTTTCGACTGGGCTATGAGGGGCCGCGGGTTTGGTAGTAGGCTGACAATTTGAGGTCTGCCAGGGAGCACCCGGAGTTGGTGCAGGGCAAATTTGATAGGGAAGTCAGTGAGGGCAGCATGGTTGGGCCCTTTGAGGACTGGCCTTTGGTGGATTTGATTGTGTCCCCCATTGGGTTAGTGCCAAAAAAGGAAAATGGGCAGTTTTGCCTCATTCAACATCTGTCGTGGCCTGAAGGTGGCTCTGTAAATGATTACATTGATGAGCGGGAGACCACGGTGTCTTATTCCTCTGTTGATCCATCCATATCCTTGGTGGTGACCGCGGGCGCAACGGCGAGGATGGCAAAGCGCGACATCAAGTTGGCTTTCCGGCTGCTTCCAGTCCACCCAGACGATTGGGGCTTACTGGGGATCCAGTTTGATGGCCTATGGTATGTGGACAAAGCGTTGCTGATGGGCTGTTCAATGTCTTGCGCACTGTTTGAATGATTCAGTATGTTCCTACAATGGTTGTTCATGGAACAGACGGGTCACCAAGGAGTAAGGCACTACCTGGATGACTTCTTTTTGTTCGGCACCCCAGGCTCCACCGACTGCCAGGTTGCGCTGGACAGGTTTCAGGAGATCATGGGGGAGTTGACCATGCCATTGGCACCGGAAAAGACAGTGGGGCCATGCACAGCGCTGTTGTTTTTGGGAATGGAGCTGGACTCTGGGGCAATGGAGGCCTGTTTACCAGCGGAGAAAAAGCAGCAAATGTTGGGGCTGCTGGAGGTCTTGTTGGCACAACACAAAGTCACGGTTTTGGTAATACAGGTGCTATTGGGTCACCTCAATTTCGCTTGCAGAGTGGTGCGAGTAGGGCGGACTTTCTGTAGGAGACTCAGTAGGGCCTTAGCTGGGCGAAGGCCACAGCATGATCACGTGCAGCTGTCTGCGGGTGTCCACGAGGACCTGAGAATGTGGCGGTTCTTTTTGCAGAATTTTAACAGGGTCCCCATGCACAGGGGGATGACCTGGTCTGAGATGTCCAAATCATTTCGGACGTGGAGGGCAGCGACAGATTCGGACTGTACTGGCAGGGCGGTGGTGTGCGGAGAAGTGGCCCCCAGAGTTGGCAGCTGGTGGTAGGAGCATTGTGTTCCTGGAGCTCTTCCCTTTGGTGGTGGCGATCTCGCTTTGGGGGGAGTTATTGGCCCACACACGAGTGACATTTAATGTGGATAACATGGCGGTGGTGGAGGTGGTGAATCAGCAGTCGGCCAGGGATAAGCGGGTGCTGAAGCTGCTGCAAGTGTTTGTGCTGGGCTGCTTGCGCACGTGCCTGGGGTCGCAAATGACATAGCGGATTCTTTGTCTCATTCGTAGTGGGGGAGATTCCGTGGGTTAGCCAAGGATGAGGATCGGGACCCGACCGGCATGCCGCCGCAGCTGTGGTACGTAGGCAACACAGGATGTTGCAGCTGGTTTTAGGGTCATTGGTGGAGTCGACAAAGGCAACCTACGTGACAGCATAGGGGAGTTCTTGGCGTCCGGGGCAAGATGGCGGCTGTCGGGGAGGGAGCGGCAGGAGGATGTTATACAGTTTATCCTGTCGCTAATTGAGAAGGGGCTCACCAGGATCACAATAGCAGGAAAGCTGGCGGGGATGGCCTTTATGGGTAAACTCCTGTGGGGTTGCGCGCCGTCAGCAGGAGAGCTCGGCGCACGGATGCTGGAAGGTTGGGCCCGGGAGTGTGGGAAATGGGGCAGGGTCAGGCAACCTTTGTCTCTGGTTCTGTTGGAGCGGGTGTTGGGGGCCTTGCCACGGGTCTGTATGGACACAGGGGAAAACTGCCTGTTTGCCACCTTAATGGTGTGGATGTTTGCGGGGGCTTTTCGGGTGTCTGAGTTGCTGGGTGCCAGAGGAGGTGCTGGGATTTTGTGGTCCGAGGTTTCCATTAGAGTGACCAAGGTATGCCTGTGGCTACGAAAGTCTAAGACAGTCCAGAGGAGTGTGGGTCGGTGGGTATCGTTGCCGACGGCGGATTCGGAGCGGATATGCCCGGTGCGTTGGGGGTTGAGACTCAGGGCTGGGGAGCAGCCGCGGCCCGTGGAGGGAGTTACGGTGGGGCAGGGAGGCGGGGAGGGGCAGGGTGGAGGGTGCTAAAAACCGGCATATGGATAATTGCAGATAAGTACACAATATATTTAATAAAAGAAATTAGTAGCGCGCACAGCATCGCATTTTGCGATGCAGTGCGCGCTACGAAATTCGGCTATTCGAGGATATGGCACAGGGACATTCAGTATGATGCACCGGAGTTGTTTAGGGGTGACGAGGTTCACCTTTCACGCCTTGCCATGGATCTTTATTTGTTAGAGTTGTGAGAAGTGCTGTCCAGGCTGCTGGGAATGCGCAGAGAGTGAGGGGTAGTTACTGAGGTCATCATGGCAGGGAGAAAAGGGGGGTTTGGGGGCAGGAAAAGGGGGAGGCGGCGTAGTCACTTACCCTCCCTCCTTCCCCTGGGTGGTGGAGCTGTTTTTGAAGATGGCCAAGTTTGGCTTGAGTTTGGTAGCTTATCGTTAAGTTTGGGGAGTTGGTGAACAGGAGCGGGGAAAGATTAAGCAGGTTGGAAGTTTACATTAGAGGTTCGTTAGATACAGTTGCAGGGAGGCAGATAGGTTTGTAGGTTTTGGGAGGGTAGGAGTTTTTAATGTTATGTGATAAGATTGTATATTATTTATTGTATTGCAAGTTATGTATACTATGTTGCAGGGTGGGGGTTTTTATCATGTGGGGATTGTAGTGGTGGGGGGAGGAAAAGTTAAGGGCTCAGGTAAATCGATTTTTAGAGAGGTTTTAGTTTTGCAAGGCAAAGTGCCAGTTTAAATAAATTGTGATGTGCACCTGTTTCAATAAAGCGGCCGTTTGCACACACAAATGGTTGTTGGTGTGGCTTCCCCCTCATCCCTCCCAAAGGGGGTTTGTGGGGCAGCCAAGCACAACGAGGTCTGCCCCCGGGCAGATTGGGAGGGGGTGGGGGCGAGAAGGGAGCAGCCATTTTGCGGCTTTGGGCTGCCTTGGGAGTAGCCCAAAGGCAGCCTAATTTTAGAAAAGTAACCCAAGGCTACTTTAAGGAGAGTTGCGCTTGCCCAGCCACCATTTTAGGTTCTGGTGGCTGGGAGCGCTGTAGGACAGGTTTTTTGGCCCGCCCTCCCTCCCTGGGCTTAAGGTTTTTGTGGGAGGCGTTTAGGGTAGGTTTTTTCAGTAGGGGCTGCTTTTGGAACAGGTACATAGGGGTTATATTATTGTATTTATGTCGCTTGGAACAGGTGCTGGCGAAGTTATTTTTGAAGTTGGCCAGGTTTGGCTGGAGTTTGGTAGTTTATCGTTAAGTTTGGGGGGTTGGTGAACAGGAGCGGGGAAAGGTTAAGCAGGTTGGAAGTTTACATAGAGGTTCATTAGTTACAGTTGCAGGAAGGCAGATAGGTTTGTAGGTATTGGGAGGGTAGGAGTTTTTAATGTTATGTGATAAGATTGTATATTATTTAATGTATTGCAAGTTATGTATTGTTGCAGGGTGGGGTTTTTTATCATGTGGGGATCGTAGGAGTGGGGGGAGGAAATGTCAAAGGGTCAGGTAAATCGATGTTTAGATAGGTGTTAGTTTTGTAAGGCAAAGTGCCAGTTTAAATAAATTGTGATGTGCACCTGTTTCAATAAAGCAGCCGTTTACACACACAAATGGTTTTCAGTGTGGCTTGCCCCCTCATCCCTCCCAACCCTAGTAGGGGCACGACTGTCAAAGCACATGCCGGTGAGAAAGTAAGAAAGTGTGGAATGAATGGCACAACTGTCTGCACAATGCAAGTAATTTTAATAAAAGTAAGCATTAAACTGCATTTCTTAGCCATTTAGAAATCAACAACAACATTAGTGGCTTGAAACTGAACCAGACAGTTCTATTGTTTTCTAAAGATTTAGTTTGCGATAAGGCATTCATAATAAACACGTACCTTTGGAGATAAGAATAGGTTTTTCTAGCCTAATGGCATGTAAAATTGGCTACGAGACTCTAAAATTGTGCACTTTGCAAACAAGCAGCTAGCCACTCTTTTCGACCGCCACAGCAGCTTTCTGTTTTTAGCCATTAATAAACACCACTGACATTTACTTAACAGACTGGTGGCTGTTGGGCTCTTGTCACTGGCTTTAGGCTGCTAAAAAAACTAGAAAATGGCCTAAATGTAGTTATAACGATGCTGATAGCCTTGTGTGTGAAGTCTATCCTCTAGAAAACGGGCTTGATATACTTACAACGATGCTGATAGCATCCTGCATGAGGTTAATAGTAAAACGCGTGTTCGACTGCTCGTTCAGAGGGTCGTAAATGATAAACGGGCCTCAGCGTCTGCTCAACATCAGTAATTGTCGGAAATAATTTAATCTCCCCTTGCCTATTCAAAAATGAATGTGTCCATCTGTAACTAACTTGTGCTCTTTTAAAGCTCTGCAATACCTTTGGGTCGAGTTTGTGCTTTTTAAAATTATGAAGAAAAACAACGCCTGACCAGATGGTAGGACGGAAGAGAGGCAGGCCATCACACTCTATAATGTGTGATTGCCAACTTAAATGTTCTCAGGGCGAAAACGGAGGAAAGAGAACTAAACAAACAAAGGAGGGACTTTGTCAGAAATGGTGCAATAAGAAGCTAGCATTTCTGAATGCTGCAGCTAACAGGCAATGGCAATGGGTGAGTTTGCCAAAGCCCCACAGAGAGATACAACAGGTCATCGCTAATGCTCAAACTAATAATTGAGCGTATTGCTTTATTGTTTCGGTATAAGACTTGAGACCTGCTTATATTCAGGAAGGGGACTGTACTCTCGATTACCAAAAATCTACAGCAGCAAGGTTAGATGCGAAATGGTGCCTGCAAAGGTAACAACAAATCAGTGAAAGGCAGATGAGCTGTTTGAAACACCAAGTCTGCCTTTCACTACAAGTGCCAAACAGAGCTTCAGTTTCAAGGGGGGGGGGCACTGACCTTCTGCAAGCGGTGAAGTGTATGACTGAGCATGCCCGTGGAGGGATGTAAAGGGTTCCTTGAATCTCCCTGTCCTGCTGTCCGGAGAAGGGATGGATCACTAGTTGTGTGACGACTCATAAGTGGTCTACAATAAGTGGTTTGCCCCAGCACCTGTGTCTGTAATATGGCAATGCCAGAGGGGACAATGCTTTCTCTCATTTATATATGGCCACACACACTCACGAAAATTAGGGAAACCAGGAGGAACCATGCCAGTGAAAAAATGTGAATCAGCGTGATCCTTATATTACAGAAGGGACTCCACAGGTATCTCTGGGCCCTCGGTCATTTATAAGTGCTCTATGGGTGCATTAACAGCCACAAATATTAATTGTATCCCCGGAGCCCTTCGTGTTATACAGTTTCCAGTATTGAATCATGAAAACTGCAGCCTCTGTAGAAACAGGCTTTATGCCAATTGTGGTGCATTGTTCCTGCTTTGGTAAGAGAATGTGAAATAATGTGCTTCATATGGGGCATGTCATTTAAAGCAGGGGAATCCTACCTGACTTCGGACATGAACGCATTACTGAACACGTGGTATGTCAATCAAGGATGTTAGTTCGTTGGTCGATGTTCACCCACTGAAAGATAAATGTGTTACTAGGAGTATCCCAAAGATTCTCTGTCCCCTAAAAGGGCTATAGTTATTTTTGGGAACCCCTCTGGGATGGATAAACCTACTTTCAAAACCAGGCTGTGGTTTTCATATTTAGGTAAGAGAAATCTCTAATCCTGTTTTCAGAGGGGCCAAAATCCCATGGGATCTCATTGAAAACAATATCTCCTGGGTTCTCAGTTACAACAGTCCGCAAGAGTGACTGATGAGGACAGTTGCTTTCAGAATCTTTCAAGCCAAAGTGTCACAGGTCATTATGAAGCCTAATGTGGCTGTAGGCAGCAGAGACCAATTCTAGGGCAATGGACGCTGTAACATGAGGATTCAAGGGACTTTCATGCACTAGGGCACGAGAATGTTAAGAAAACACCTGTGTCTGCCTGACAAGAACAAACCACAAGCCACCTTGCTGTGCTGCCCTGCATCAAAGAGATAGGACAGGTTTGCACCGTATTATGGCATATGGTGCATTCCTGTCCTATCCCCCTCCACTGACACCATTTTGAAAGCCTAGCAACACCATAGACACACTGACCGACCAATGGTGCAAGGGTTCCTGCGTTTTTATGCAAGATTGTTTTTGTGCGAGGAGGAGCACCTTCCTGAACAAGAACAATCCTGGGAGGCTTTTTTCTCTTTCTATTTGTGCTGCAGAATGGAGAGACAGAAATATCAAAAACAATGATTGTGATACAAAAATATTGTGATGCAGGAATATCACTGTCAAGAATATTGTTTTCTTTAGGTAATTCATATTGCTTTTAAGAATATCATTGTTATTAATATCATTTTTAATAATATAATTGTAAAAAATATAATTTTTAAATATTTCACTGTTTTAGTTTATATATTCATTTTGTGTGTTATTGTTTGTATAGTTATGATTTTTGTATATAGTTTATCATATATAGGTTTTCACTTCACTCACCCATGCTCCTCCCCATCCCCTCCGATACCTTTTCCCAACATCGGCTTAAAATCCTTCAGTTAAATGTAAAATCTCTTGTCAAACACCATGCTGAAATATATGACCTCGTTATAGATGAAGCCCCTGATATATTCTTTTTGACTGAGACATGGCTCAATGGCGATGTGGGTGCCGAGCTAAACTGGCCCTCCCCCTGAATACTCTATCCATACGATCAATCGAGACACCAGGGGAGGTGGAATAGCGGTAATTACTAAATCTTGCTACCCCTGTCTCTTCAATAAAATGTCTATAGAAGGCTGCGAAAGCGCCCGCTTTTGCATCTCTGTAAGTTCTCACCTCACTCTTTCTGGACTATTGATTTATAGACCCCCAGGACAGGACACCGGCTTTAGAAACGCCCTTCTAGAGAAATTCGGCCCACTTGCTGTGGGAACTGCCAACTTTAGTATCTTTGGCGATCTAAATCTACATTTCGACCTTACCCAGGCCCAGACTATCAGCAGCTTGCTCGCTGATCTAGGGCATTTCAACTCCACCAGGTGGTCACTAGCCCCACCCACGTGGGTGGCCATCTGTTAGACCCCACATTTACGAACATGGAGACTTCCACGGTGACTACTCCTACCCCGGTGGCTTGGTCTGACCACCTGATGGGTGAATTGTCCCTTCCCATTTCAGAACAACTTCATAAAAATACAGAACGAGTTGTTTTTAAGCGTCCTTGGAGGAAACTCAAACTCGAGGATTTCCACCATCTCCATAGAGAAGACACCCCAGGCCCCTTCTACAATGTAGAGACAGATTACGACCTATTTTGTGCCTGGATTACCCGGGCACTCGACTCTCTTATCCCAACAACCTGGAGCAAGTGCCGCTCCCAGGAACCTAGCCCCTGATACAATGATACCCTGACACTACTGAGGAAAACATGCAAAAAAATTGAGAGAGATTGGAGAAAAGACTATGACCCAGGGAAAAAAGTGCTGTACCTGGCAGAACTAAAAGTCTATCATAGAGCCATCTGTAAGATGCGAGCAGCATATTATGCCAATGAGATCAGACTTAGTCCCAACCCTGCCAAATTTATATTTAAAGTCCTTAAAGATCTTAGTGCTAAGAAAGTCTCTGCACCGACAATCTCTTCAGAATTTCATTGTGAAGAACTAGCCTCCTTTTTCTTGGAAAAAGTACGGGCTATTTACCGGTCCTTTCCTGCCATGACCTCATCCCACACGTACACTTCTCCTAGACCCAGGCCGGGTTCATGCCTCAACGTTCTCCCAGAGATCTCCGTCGAAGAACTGAGTAAATTACTTGTAAAAATCAAATCCTGCTCCCCTGCCGATCCACTTAAGCCGGCTCAGATCAGAGAATCTTCCTCGCTCTGTCTGATACCTCTGTGTCAGTTAATCAATGCCTCTTTTACATCTGCCATAGTACCTGCTAAGTGGAAACAGGCCTGGGTTACCCCCATCCTCAAAAAACCTACCTGGACCCGACTAAGCCTGAGATCTATCCACCTATTTCTCTCCTCCCCTGGGTGGCAAAGGCTGCCGAAGCCCATGCCAATAGCACACTTACCAACTTTTTACATGCTAATAACATTCTAGATGCCACTCAGCATGGCTTCCGCGCTGGCCATAGCACGGAGACTGCTCTCCTTGCGATGGTGGAACATCTGCGAACCATGCTTGATTGCGGTCAAACGGTGGCTCTGATCCTTCTGGATCTTAGGTGCCGCCTTTGATACGGTTTTGCATGAGGTCCTGCTTTGCTGCCTGGAGGAGGTTGGGATCTCTGACCTGGCCCTCGAATGGTTCAGATCGTTCTTGACAGGAAGAGATAGTCGGCCCACTTGCTATGGGAACTGCCAACTTTAGTATCTTTGGCGATTTAAATCTACATTTCGACCTTACCCAGGCCCAGACTATCAGCAGCTTGCTCGCTGATCTAGGGCATTTCAACTCCACCAGGTGGTCACTAGCCCCACCCACGTGGGTGGCCATCTGTTAGACCCCATATTTACGAACATGGAGACTTCCACGGTGACTACTCCTACCCCGGTGGCTTGGTCTGACCACCTGATGGGTGAATTGTCCCTTCCCATTTCAGAACAACTTCATAAAAATACAGAACGAGTTGTTTTTAAGCGTCCTTGGAGGAAACTCAAACTCGAGGATTTCCACCATCTCCTTAGAGAAGACACCCCAGGCCCCTTCTACAATGTAGAGACAGATTACGACCTATTTTGTGCCTGGATTACCCGGGCACTCGACTCTCTTATCCCAACAACCTGGAGCAAGTGCCGCTCCCAGGAACCTAGCCCCTGATACAATGATACCCTGACACTACTGAGGAAAATATGCAAAAAAATTGAGAGAGATTGGAGAAAAGACTATGACCCAGGGAAAAAAGTGCTGTACCTGGCAGAACTAAAAGTCTATCATAGAGCCATCTGTAAGATGCGAGCAGCATATTATGCCAATGAGATCAGACTTAGTCCCAACCCTGCCAAATTTATATTTAAAGTCCTTAAAGATCTTAGTGCTAAGAAAGTCTCTGCACCGACAATCTCTTCAGAATTTCATTGTGAAGAACTAGCCTCCTTTTTCTTGGAAAAAGTACGGGCTATTTACCGGTCCTTTCCGGCCATGACCTCATCCCACACGTACACTTTCCCTAGACCCAGGCCGGGTTTATGCCTCAACGTTCTCCCAGAGATCTCCGTCGAAGAACTGAGTAAATTACTTGTAAAAATCAAATCCTGCTCCCCTGCCGATCCACTTAAGCCGGCTCAGATCAGAGAATCTTCCTCGCTCTGTCTGATACCTCTGTGTCAGTTAATCAATGCCTCTTTTACATCTGCCATAGTACCTGCTAAGTGGAAACAGGCCTGGGTTACCCCCATCCTCAAAAAACCTACTCTGGACCCGACTAAGCCTGAGATCTATCCACTAATTTCTCTCCTCCCCTGGGTGGCAAAGGCTGCCGAAGCCCATGCCAATAGCACACTTACCAACTTTTTACATGCTAATAACATTCTAGATGCCACTCAGCATGGCTTCCGCGCTGGCCATAGCACGGAGACTGCTCTCCTTGCGATGGTGGAACATCTGCGAACCATGCTTGATTGCGGTCAAACGGTGGCTCTGATCCTTCTGGATCTTAGGATCTGGATCTGGATCTTAGGTGCCGCCTTTGATACGGTTTTGCATGAGGTCCTGCTTTGCTGCCTGGAGGAGGTTGGGATCTCTGACCTGGCCCTCGAATGGTTCAGATCGTTCTTGACAGGAAGATCCTTCCGTGTCTCTACTCCTCCCTTCCTGTCTCAAGCACATCCAATTGAGCACGGCGTCCCCCAGGGCACGGCATTGAGCCCTACATTGTTCAATCTCTATGTTCAGCCACTGGTTGCTGTCGTCAGGCAATGGGACCTTACTATGGTTTCATATGCTGACGACGCACAGCTAATGGTTGCTCTTTCGGATGGCTCAAGTCAGGATGCCTCCAAGTTTAAAAATGGGCTTGCTGCTGTGGCAGATTGGATGACGTCTAACTACCTACAATTGAACGCTAATAAAACCGAGGTCCTGATAGTCGGTAAGAACACCGAGCTATGGGGTGACCAGTGGTGGCCCACTGTCTTAGGTAAGAACCCTGTACCCAGAAATGAGGTTAAGAACTTGGGGGTATGGATAGACCCCTCGCTCTGCTTCTGCGGCCACACTAAAAAAGTTGCACCCACTTGTTTTGGCATCCTACGTGGCATTAAACCGATTTAAAAATTCTTTGACGCATCCACTAGGCAGCTGATAATTCAGTTCACCATTCTTTCTCGTCTGGATTACGTCAGCTCCCTACTTTTGGGGGCTAATTATAGCCGAAATCATCTGGATGCAGCGTATTCAGAACGCAGCTGCAAGGGCCCCAGTCGGCCTTCCGAGGTTCTGTTCTGCCACCGATACCATCCGGAAGCTTCACTGGCTCCCGGTGGCACAAAGGATTCAATTTAAGACGTTGTGTCTGTCCTTTAAAATCCTGAAGCTGGCCACTTTTAAAATTCTCGACAACCTGCTGATTCCATACGTCCCGTCTCGCCCTTTGCGCTCCATGGGGCAGCACTTGGTCATGGTGCCTCATATTAAACGCTGTAGAGCGGGGGGTCGCTCCTTCCGCTATCTGGCAGCAAAAGTGTGGATTCCCTTCCGATCCACATTTGAGCACTGAATGACCTACTGTCTTTCAGGAAGGCAGTTAAGAATCATCTCTTCCCTCCCAAAAATAATAATTTCTCCTGGTATTTGTCTTACTGAACCTCTATAGCTGCTTTTTCCTCTTTGCTGCTGTAAGCGCCGGGACGCCCCTTCGCTGGGCAGCAGAGCGCTATATAAGTAGTTATAACATAATATAACATAACATATTAAGTGATTTAGAATATCTATTTTCTTGCTAATAGTCATGTATAGTGTGGTAGTGGCTTGTCTGGTTTGTAGAAGCAAAGGATAGGATGTTAATGAAGTAATAATTATTAATTAATTATTATTATTTAGTAAATATGTGATTGATATTAAATATGCCAATTACAAATTAATTTTAGTTTTATTTTAGGTGTGGGTGTGGGTACTAGGAGTGTAGGGGTATTGGGTGGGAAGTTAATTAAGTAATAATTAATTATAATTAGTTATCTCTTCATGTTCTTATTTTAATTGATCACTGATTATGTTTATTGTGTAACAGTTACACATTTTAGTTGAAGTGTAGGCATGGTTTGCAGGGTTTGTAGAGGAATAGGATGGTAAGTGTATTAGGTAAAAAGTAATAATTAGCAATTGATTATTCATTGTTTGCTAATTATTTTAATAATTATAGAAATTATGTTGTATGTATCTATTTTAGGTGTGGGCTGCTAGGTTTGTAGGGGTATGGGGCAGGAAATAATTACATAATAATCAAATAACTATTATTTTGTAATTGATAAGCAACTATTACATTGTACATTATTTATATAAATTGTTTAATTCATGTTTAATATATATACATTGTAATGGTAATTGACATTGTTTATATTAACAGTTTTTTAATTATAAATAAATAGGGTTATTCAAATATTCAGTGTGTTTAAAGTGAAAAAATTTCCCTATTGCTGTAAATGTAATCCCTCTGAAGTCTAACGCTCCTCCTACTCTTGCACAGAAAAGAGTGGGAATAGTACATTCTACTCCTCTGAAGTCCAACACTTTTCATACTGTTGCACAGACTGGAGTTATAATAGTAAACTTAATTCCCTAGAAGTCTAACGCTTTCCCTATTGTTGGACCGGTTGAAGTGGATATCGTTAATTTACCCCCTCCAAAGTCCAACCTTTTCCCTACTGTAGCACAGACTGGAGTGGGAATAGTGAATCTTACCCCTCCAAAAACCAACGCTTTCCCTACCATTGACCAGACTGGAGTGGGAATAGTAAATCTTACCCCTTCGAAGTCCAACACTTTAACTACTATTGTACAGACTTGAGTGGGAATAGTAAATCTTCTCCCCTCCGAAGTCCAACACTTTTCCTTCTGTTACATCAGTGATGTAATGAGTGATGTTATTTTGTCATCAGTGATGGCATGAGTGGTGTTATTGACCATGTCATGAGTCATGTCATATGTGAGCTCATAAGTAGGGCAATGGAAGGCGTAATTTATAGTTAGGTAAGGTAATTATAACTGCTGAATGTCACTTGTTTTCTACAAGTGAAATATGAGCCTAACTATAACGTCCCTGTAACCTTTGTTTTTTTCATTGAATTTCTCATTTCTTTTTTATTCCATTTCCTAACTATAACGGCCCTCAAGCTTTGCATTTTTCAGTGATATTTTACTTTTTTAAAATTCTATTTGCTAACTATAACATCCTTGTTACCATCGGTCTTTTAACCCCTCCCATGCTGGTGATGAACCACAGCCATCACGCCCCGCGGTGGGCGTGTGCGGATGACGGCTGGGGTTCGTAACGGTCCCGCCCTGTTCTTTTGTTTACCGCACAGCGGAAAAATCGCGGCCGCAGCGATGGGGTTAAGGGAATTTGTAAGATTTTTTAATGTTATTTCCTAACTGTAACCACTAACCTTTGAGCCTGAGTGTGTTAGTGAGTGCATGAGTATCTCCTTGGTGCATGAGTGTCTGAGTAGGTTTGTTAGTAGGTGTGAAAGAGTATGAGTGGGGCTGTAAGTGGGTATATAAGTGTTTGAGTGGGTCTGTGAGTGGGTGTGTCGGTCTCTGACAGTGATGGGTGGAAAACTCCACTCCGCCAGCAGAGTCTGCAGAGTTTTGCCACTACGCACTCTGCGTGGAATGCATAGTTTAACAAAAACTCTGCCAACCACTGGCGTAGAGGAGTGTACAGAATAGCTCAGCCCTAGGCTTCATACCCCAAGAACAGTGTGCAGGAGGCACGTTTGGTTGAGAAAGGGGGCAGTGCTTTCGATGAGGTATGAGAAATCCCCCTTGTGTCTGAGAATATGTATCATTGCACCCTTGAGCTCAACAGGGAAGTTTAGTAACAGCTTTTCCAACAGAACTCCTTGGTTGTTGCCTCAGCTGTGACATCTAGTAGCGGCGTGAAGAGTTGCAGTCTTGTATAGCTAACATAACAATAAAATCTAGTAAAAGTTTGGGCAACTTCAAATTTGTGGTGCAGACTCAACAGGGCCCTATGGATCATTCAGTAGTGCTGTCCCCTTCGACTGATGACATAAGTGGGGTATCTAGTAATGACTTGTGCTGCTGAAAAGCATATTAAAACCAGACATATTGGTTTTGCAAACTCTTGTCTTTAAAATGTAAACAAATTCTAGGCAAAGTCATATTTAAATTGCATGGACAATACAAGCACAACAACTTTTTGGATAAAAAAACAACTGGATCTAGTATAGCAGATCTTGTTTTATAACAATTTCTCCCACTTTCTCTGTTTTTTCTTTCCATGAGGAAACTTCACATTTACAGTCAGTTGGTTGACCCTGATTTTTGTATATTCCAGATTCCCAAGGTAGGGTAGATGTTTTCAATGAATGAAAATGCTCGAAATCCCTATGTTCTATTAATGGGAGAGTAGAGACTTTGATGGAAAAATACAGAGAATGAGCAGCTTACAAAATAGGAACCAGCATGGACAAGCACGAGCCAGGTGGTCGAAAAAATGTATTAGTGCCAATGCGACATTAACATTTGTAGCTGAATCCAATATACAGCAAATCAATTTTCACTCTTCTACCATAAGTATTTCTGATGTTCAACTGGAGACAATCAAATGAACAGAGATTCGGGATGTGATGCTTTAAAGTTTGAGGGAAAGTATTTGTTAAAAGAAAAATTACTTCTGTCAGTCCTGATAAATAAAAATATTTTGAGGAGAATGGAAATGCACCTCTGTGATGTGGGTTTTTTCTGCTCTTTGTCAGAAGTGAATAAGCTGCTTACTTTCAGAACAGACTGGAGATTGTTTAGCTTTTCTCTGTTTTCAGGTACTTGTACAAGGTTATTAATGATGGTATTGAGACTTTACAGTCCATTTTGAAATGCATTCACGCTTATACTACAAACCTGTTATGCGCCAACACTGGCCCAAACCTCATCCTGCAGGATGATTTTATGGATTTCTTAAAAAATAGTGTTTCTTCTATGGATAATGTTTTTCAGTTTTATAGATGCAACCTGATTGCTTACAGCGGTTGCTTTTATTAGTAATTTCGTTTTTACGTGTAGATCAATGGTTTCTACAACTGAAGCACTGTATTCCTTTCTATGATACATGAAATCAAGCAGCCTGTACATCAATAACATTTTTAGTACAGTGGGTTTCCGAAAAGGTGCTCTTGACTGACACAAGAGAAATTGTTTGATGAGCGATGCCCTAGGAAAGTCTTCCTCATATCAAAAGCAAGACGTGACAAATATAAAGCCCGAGCAGGCATGTCGAGCAAAAAAGAACTTTTTAGAACTTGAATTCATGACCTCTCGTCACTGCCTAATGCATGATGACTTGAAAAAAAGGTATTGCCATTTTAACCCCAGCAGGCAGAGGTATAAATATGAGAAAAAAATGTTGTTTTTTTTTTTTTTGCAAAGGGTGATCTGGGAGGGCAGAGTCCCCTTGGATGTGAAAGTGTCAGCATACTGACTGGCACATGCTTACAATTCGTGAAAGAAACCATACATAATAGATGTTGTTGTCTCTTTTTTTAGTGATCGAAGGTTAAACAGCACCCAGCACAAAAGGGTGGTGGGAGGCAATCCAAAAAGCAACTGCAGTTATTGCCACAAAATACATTTTCTAGAGGCACCTTTTTCCAATCTGACACAGCAAGCTAAACGCTACCAGACTGATCTGTATAAATTGACATCTAATAATTATGGGCATTTTATCTGTACTTAATTTAAGAAGGGAGCAGCACCACTTTTTAATGAAGAGTTAACCTGACATTTGCCCATCATGTCATCTTCGAGGCAGGAAAGTCCATGACTGATTGTAGGGAGGGATGGGAAAGCTTTGAAATAACATTTGTTGAGGGTGTTTTACCTTTCAGGACTGCATGCAAAATTAGAACACTGAGGGCCATATTATCAAGCCTGGGCGATAAAATGATCGCCACTTTATCGGCAGGAAACTCCCGCTAAAGTGGTGATAATATGCTTGATTATATGCTCTATGGAATTCCAATCGAAGCTCATGTTAGATGTGAAGGACATCTAACATGAGCTTCGATTGGAATTCCATAGAGCATATTATCAAGCCCATTATCGCCACTTTAGTGGCAGTTTCCTGCCGATAAAGTGGTGATAATTGTATCGCCCAGGCTTGATAATATGCCCCTGTGAGCTTTAGGACACAATTTACCACAGTACCAGCACACAAATGACCTTTAAACATCAACCTATATGATAAGCACACCCTTCAACATGGTCATCAATGTAAAAACGACCTAACACAAAGCGGTTTTTTAATGTGTGCGTGTGTGCAACTTTTCTCTTATGCCACGTGACAATTGAAGTGACACACCGAGAACAAGAGAATGGAAAAAACTAAAAATATATTTTCAAGAGTGTATGCCAGCTGTCCACAAGTTAAGGAGACCTCCTTTGACAGCAAGTGTATGAGTTCAAACTAACTCTAGTTATTTGTCAGCATTGAATGCTGGTCTGGCCACCATGTCAGTTCAGCCAACTCAATCACTCAATGAATCAAGATGGATTTGTAAAGCGCTGCTTTTCACCTGGGAGAGTATCCAGGCACTAGAGGTTTATGCAGCTAGGTGGGATTCTGCCAAATAGCCAGGTCTTCAGATCCTTTCTGAAGTCCTGTAGGAAGGGGGAGATCCGGAAGTGGTGGTGGGGGTTAGGGGCCTATTCTAGGCTTTGGCGGCCAGGTGGGAATAAACTCAGAAACAACTCCCCTATAGTGGTGGTGGGGGTGGTATTCAAAAAAAATAAAATGACAATGGGTCTGACGTATATGCAATTTTGACCCTACGTGTGTGGTCCTTTGTTCGTTTCTCCTTTTGTAGTATAAGTCTATGAAAGCCTTTCCTAATTAGGATAGATCTCCTCATGCTTGAAAACTAGGGCCTTGTGGTATCAACATCACTTTGGATTGACTGCTGGAAGAAGCAGTTCTGGCTTTACTAGTAGTCAATCTGCTGGCTTCACTGGACGTCAATTAATTTCAAAAAGAGCTTAATTCAGTTTTCATTACATGATTAAAAAACCATAAAAGCACAGCTCATAACAACATTAAAAAAACTCATGAGACTTTTCCAATAAATTTAAAACAATTCAATTAAAAACAGGTATAAAAGGTTATTCTATTTCGTCAGAATTATGTTTTCAAATTGGCAAAATTACTTGTACGAATAAAACAAGATTGTTATATCAAGAGATAACATTGTTAATGACAGTTGTACTAGAAATATGCCCTTCTAAAAAGCATTTTTCAAAGAAGCTTTCTACATCTGAGAGCACTTTTCAGAAATTGTGCCAAGTTTCTTGTAACACATTCTAAGTCCATGAGCTGCAAGGCAAGATAAGCTGGAGGGCATTGTCTAAACCCCCATAAATTTCAGAATAGGTATGATCCACTTTTTTCCTATATTCTTTATAAAATCTTCAAAACAATAATACATGCACTGATTTTTTGGGGAGAGATTGCATCACAAGGGCAGTTGAAAAGACTTTTTCCCCAATCATTCATTACTGGAAAGCTTACCACGCGATGAAATATGTCCAGTCTTAGACAAGTTAGTACGAATCTATTGTAACCGCTTAGTGTGTAAGTTAGGTTTTGTTGGATACTTAGGGGTCCATTAGGATGGCAGGCGGACTTTGCCCGCCCGCCATCCCTGTGCAAAACGGGGTTTTGTGGGCCGTAAACCCTTCTAATCTTTGTACTAAAGCTTTTTGTGGTAAAAAGTGGGGACACACTCATCGGGAAATGATCACTGATGGCATTCTTATGGGTTTTGTACCTAAGCGAGACGCGTGCCTATTAGCAATTAATATGAAATCTATGATTGAGCTCAGACCTCTCCCTTTGAAGGTCTGTGAAAAAAGGATTCATGGAGAGCACATTTTATTTGCAAAACCCATTTCCAAAACAAAGAGAATCTCGTTTAAAGAGTCTCCTTATGCAGTGTGAGGGAAATGGGTTAAATTACAATTTTCTTCATCCACCAGGCCACATGTTATGTTTTTTTTTGTGGTAAATAAAGTCGTATTGAAATCCCCCCTTAAATAAATAAAACATTTCATGTACTGCCATTCAGGATTTCCTGTAGAGTGTTTCTAAGTTGTTTCAAAGTATCTTTCAGTAAATACTTCTGTATATTATTATAGAAGTTTGTCAGTACCAACATGTTTTGATTATCCATATCCAGGGTTAATATTTGGTAATTGGGTTCAGTTTTTACAAGGGTAATTTTATTAATCATTGCCAAGTTTGAAACATATATACTCAGACCACCCTTTGGTCTCCCTGATTTGGATGGTATGGCTGGTGAATGATAAGTCTTGTATCCTTCTATATGGATTTCCTCTATGGACCAAGTCTCTTGAAGGCAAAAAACATTCAATTCCTTAACAAAATGTTACCATATTTGATTGGTTAATTTATTACGTAGACCCGCTGTGTTCCAATATAATATGGTGAGGCTATTCTCATTGCCTATTGAAACGAGTGTCAAGTGGAGAGGAACTATATGAGCAGGTGGATAGACTCATGCTCAACTTTGTTCCTTGATCAATCACTGAGTTGTTATTATAGGTAACACCTGTGCCGGTAACACTGTTATCTACATTTACTTTCTGTAAGTCTGTTATATTATGCCCTCCTTCGTGAACTCCAATCAAAGTTTGGTTAAATTCTTGGATTTGATTCACATGTTGTGGTTTAGATACTTTTGAGGTTGCCTCTTTCTTGTTTTAGATAGGTGGTCCAGTCAGTTTATCTCATCCAAGGTGAGGAGTAATGCAAACCGGTTTTCCACTGGTATGTAGTAAGCATACATATTTCTTGCCTCAATATTTCTAATCCTCCCTTCTCCTCCCTGCATAGCTGAAGGTTGATAGAAGAAACCCAGCGGTAGTATGTTAATACCTCCCATTATCAATGTGTTGTTTCCTGCCTTCCATGAAATAGTTTCCACTAGCACAGGCGTTTTAAACGTTAAGACCACGCAATGACCATGTAAAGATTTTCTACCTTTCTCCACCCACTGGACTCTACGTGCCATCTTAAACTCCATAAAGAGCTGTTCTGTGTGACCAACCTTTGTACCTAGCCAATGTAAATGTAAATGTGTGTATACTTGTAAAGCGCACTGCCGCCCCATCTCGGGGCATCCTGGCGCTGTATACCGCTGTGGAACCCTTCCTGGCTTTCCCTGACAGATGCCCCATCCAGGACACCCCCAAGGTGAAGCCAGGCATCCCAGCGCTGTTGGGGCCATTGTGGAGATTAAGCAAGCTATTGCCCAGAGTTGCAGAGTGGGACCCATGATTAGAGTAGGCACTGAAACAAGAATTATCGAGTCCACGGACATTGAGCCCAAGACCCTGCCGCGTCGGGAATTGAACCCTGGTCCCGGGCCTGACCTCTGCTTCAGGGTCTGCTGCTTCTAACCAGTGAGCCACACTTCTCCATGTAAAGACTTAGGGGCATATTATCAAGGGGGTTTATCTCCGCTTTTTTGGCTTTAAAAGCCAAGAAAGCGGAGATAAAATTATCTCCCTATTACCTAGCTGTCGCTAACACCAGTTAGCGACAGCTAGTAGGAGATAGCGACCATCTTGGGCCCCACTTTGCATGTCAGTGATATTTATCACTAATGACATGCAAAGTGGGCGTGCCAAGATGTTAGCGACTGGAAACAGTCGCTAACATCGTTATCTCCTATTACCAACTTTTGGAGATATTCGCGCTAAGCGCGAATATCTCCAAAAGCTAACACCTGCCCCTGAGCAGTTCTTAGCCATGTTATCCAATGGGAGGTGGATAACATGGCTAAGAGCATTAGCTCGATAATGCATGAATATCGCTGACTTTTCAGCGATATTCATGCATTGCGGCCGTTTTTTATCGCATTTGCGATAAACCTTGGTAATACCAAGGTTTATCTGCGGTAAAAATCACCGCAGCTTAGCGGTAAAATTTCCTCTCTAATTAAGCAATAGCGATAATTATCGCTATTGCTTGGTAATATACCCCTTATTTCTTAGTGTGTCCCAGGATTCATTTTCTAAGGGTCTCAACCTGGGTACATTTGCTAATACAACCGTATATGGTGTGACTGCTAGTGGCAGATATAGATATGGTTGTACCTTAGGTGATTCATTAGATGCAGTAGAATATAGTCTAGGTAGTAATGGTGCAGTCGGTTGGTTGATGGTAATCTTATTTGCACCGTGGTCTATACTGCCCTTATTTGTTATAACACTCGCGATCTGACCCATGCCATATTGTGCCGCTGTGTGTAGGATAGCTTTTTTACGTGGTGAGTTAGAGTTACTTCAGCTTGGTTTCCCACTCTTCCTGTTCTGATGTCGAGTACTACTCATGTTAGTGGCCCTAGATGTTTCATAGTTACCCTTATCCCCCTGACTGGAGTCGGTATCTGTCTGTTTGGTGGTCCCTTCCCTGGCTGAAAAGCTTGTTAAATGTACCTCTATCTGGTCTACTCTTTCCCTAAGTCTGTCCAATGACACACGTACAAAAAGATCTGGCCTTTCATCTACTACGGTTAGATTTTTAAAATCGTTCCCCCGATGGTCAGTCTTTTTGCCTAGCAGTCAATCTGATGGCTTCACCAGCAATCAATCAGCTGCCTTCACTAGCAATTAATCTGCTGGCTTCACTAGCAGTCAGCTTGCTGACTTCACTAGCAGTTAGCCTGCTGGTTTCACTAGCAGTTGTTAGAGTTGGGTGTCTCTAGTTGACACAGGTAGGTACTTGTGACAAATAGGGACCCTCTGCTCTAGTCAGAGTATGGGGGGTACACTCCTAGAATAACCCCTGCTCACCCCCTTGGTAGCTTGGCATGAGCAGACAGGCTTATCTCAGAGGCAGTGTTTAAGCATTTGTGAAAACATACAGTAATCCAGTCACAACACTACAAATGGAGACAACACAGGTTGTATCAGTATAAAAATAAATATATTTTATATAGTTACCTCAAGACAATAAACGACAAAAATAATCCACAATACTATTAGAATTCAAGAGTTCAGGTTAAAAAGGCTTAAATCAAAGTTCTGTGCGAGTCGGTGCCCAGTCCGGCTACAGCGTTGCTGAAATAACACAGTCTAACATATCCAGTCGACCGCGTCGGTATGGGCCCACTCAAATGTTGACAGACTTATTCACAGTACCTTTTACTTGATGTGGCCGGCACAGACGTACGAGCCGGTTCTGGTGTTCGTCGCGGTGCAGAAAGGAGGCATTACAGGTCGCGTTGTCCCTCGATGTGGTGTAGGCAATGGCCCGTTGACGATTTCGGTGGGTCCTTGGCGTGCGTTGCAGGGCGAGACGTTGTTCCTTGCGGTGCTTGCAGCTTGCAGTGGGGCGACAGATCCAGAGTTCGGGAGCTGGCGTCGATCAGTCCGGACAGAGGTGCGAGTCGGGAGGTGCGTCGCGAAGTGGTGCCCAACTCCGGTGCATTCACAGGACTCGAAGTCAGCAGCAGTGACCGCGTCGGTCAGACCAGTACGAATCAGTGTAGTGAGGCGTGCACGTCACGGTGTCCACCAGTCGCAGTACAGGCAACGACTTGGTGACGGCATCAGGACAGAGCCAGTGAGCACAGAGCTTGCGTTGTTCGAGGTGGACGTTGTTCGATGCGGTGCCTACAGGACAGCGGGCCGGTCGCGAGAGTCAGTCACAGCTCCCTGCCTCTGTAGCCACTGAAACAGCGTTTCCAGCAGCAATCCACAAAGGCTGGTGATGTCTACTGGTCCTGAGACTTCGGTTAGGGGGCAAGCCATCTTCCAAGCCCTTGGAGATCTTTTCACAAGTTGAAAGTAAAGTATACAAAGTTCTTTCTCCTTCCTTTGGCAGTCAGGCAACCACTGCAGGCCAATCCCCCAAGCAGCACTTCAGCTTGAGAATAGTCTCTCCTCAGTTTCTTCAGGTTCCTCTCCTCAGCAAAGGTTTCTCCTTGTAGTCCAAAAGTGATTTAATGTCTTGGGATCAGGGTCCCAATATTTATACCCCAACATCCTTTGTTCTCTGAGGGGAGAGGGGCCTGTGCCCAGTTCAAACCAGTTCTGAAGCACTCTGTTTACCAGTCTTCTCCTTTCCTTTCACAGTGCAGGGCAGGAATATCAGACACCCACAGGAGGTGGAGCCAGCATTGTGGAAGGCAAGTACAGTCCTTGAGCACTTTGTTGACAGTCTTCCTTCTCTTCTTTCAGTGTGCAGGGCAGAGACATCAGACGCACCACAGGGGGTGGAGTCGGCATTGTAGAGGGAAGGCCCAGCCCTATTCAGGTCCCAGGTGCAACTCCTCCCTCCTATCTAGATGCGGATCTCTCTATTCACCACTGGGCTGCCCCAGCCTGTCTCCTGGAATTCCCCAGCCCTGTAACTCACAAACCCAGACAAAGAAATGCACAACCTTGCAGAGGTAGGCTTGAAACGTTAGGCAAGCAAATACCTACTTTCTAAAAGTGGTATTTGCAAACACAGAATGTTAAAACCCACTTTACTAAAAGATGTATTTTATCATTCTGAGTCCAGGCATACTAAACTCGAATTACTACTGAGTCTGTTAGGATTATACACATGTAATAATTCTAACAGCCCATTCTGGCCTATGGAGAACAGGAAGCCTTGCAATAGTGAAAAACAAAAATGGCTGTAATTCACTATTAGGACATGCCACACGCATCAGGGCTTGTCATACCTCATACTTACAAAGCACCCGGCCCTTGGGCCTACCATAGGGGTGACTAATATGAAGAAAAGGGAAGGTTTAGGGACTGGCAAGTGGGTGCACTTGCCCAGTCAGCATGACAGTACCAGACTGCACACAGGCTCTGCAAAGGCAGACCTTAGACACATTTTACAAGGCTCCTTCTGTGGGTGGCACAACCAGTGCTGCAAGCCCACTAGCAGCATTTGAATGTACACGCCCTGGGCACACTCAGTGCACTGTACTAGGGTATGATAAGTAAACCAAATAGTCAATCATAGAATCACCAATTAATATATTAATTTACAGTAGGGAGAGCATTTGCACTTTAGCACTGATCAGCAGTGGTAAAGTGCCCTGAGTCATAAAATAGCCAACAACAGGTCAGAGAAAAAATAGGAGGAAGGCAGAAAGTTCAGGGATGACCCTGCAAAAAGGGCAAAGTCCAACAGCAGTCAATCTGCTGGCTTCACTAGCAGTCAGTCTGCTGGCTTCACTATCAGTTAATCTGCTGGCTTCACTGGCATTTAATCCGCTCACTTCACTAGCAGTCAATCTGCTGGCTTCACCAGCAGTCAATCTGCATTTCCCTTGTCTATAATTGGGGCAAAGGAACCTCTAACTTCGTGAGGCAGGAGAAACCCCTATTTATACTTGTTCTCTAATTCTCTAAATTACTCCATACTCTTTTGGAGATAAAAGGCTCTCTGAGGCAGCAATGTATCAAGGAATAACGCAATCAGGAGAAATAAATCGTAAAAGTAAAAAAAGTAAACAACTTTTTAAATAGCAAAAATATATTAACTGAAATCTAGAAAACAATTAGGTAATTAAAAACAGGGAGGAAAAACGAATTCCAATCACTCCTAATAGTCATCAGTGTAGTGAACCTTACACAGTGAAAGTTAGTGTGGCCAAAGATATTTCAGGGAAAGGTATGACTTTAGAATAATTTCTCTTGTGCAACTTTTCAGGGGCGCCAGTTCTTTGGTGGACACCAGTCCGGGAGAAAACTGAACATATAGAGCTGGCGAATAGGGAGCGTACACAGTTTTTCACCATACTAAGGTCCTCCTTTAGACCTTTAAGACATGAGGTCCTGACCGCCATCAGTAAGTGGAAATGGGGCAGGAAGCCCCTCTCTGCTGGTCCAGTTGCAGCTGGTGTACCATGCTTAATGTTTTCTTATGTTGAGTTTTTTTTTTACCAACTCCAGTTCAATGAATACAATTTAAAGTCATGGCAGACGGGTCTAAACTTCTTTCTACTCCAGAGATGTACTTCCAAATTGTTTTTTTTCTTGAGAAAATAAAAAAAAGAACAGTTTCTGATACACTGAGTATTCCCTGCTGATTCAGGGGACATTTAAACACTTTTCTTGCCCACGACCTGCATGGGATGGAAGTCAGACATAAACGGGAGAAAAGGCTAGTGGACATGCCATCAGGTGAGACTCCCTTAAGTGGGCAGATCAGACAACATCAGACAACATCTTGTCCACCGCTGGCAGCTCTGCCAGAGGACTTTCTTTCAGAGCGGAGAAGGAGGCATCTCTGCTGTTGGGAGATTAATCTTACATAGTTTTCTAAATGAGAGGGCAGATGAGAGGAGAAGCAACAG
Organism: Lissotriton helveticus; assembly: GCF_964261635.1. NCBI lineage: Eukaryota > Metazoa > Chordata > Amphibia > Caudata > Salamandridae > Lissotriton > Lissotriton helveticus. The sequence continues at coordinate 146,479,186 of NC_136072.1, read as the reverse complement.
AAAGCTGCCAATTTTGTTGGCTTTCCTAATACCAGAAAGCACTGAACGAGGGTCGCAGTCTTCAACAAGGAGAATAAATCAGTCGAAGTTGTATGCTGTGTCTAACCAAACTACCATGTTTTTGACTGTGCTGAATAAGAGTTAAAAATAAAGAGAAAAGCCTTGAAGATGAAAGCTCCAGATGGCAGGTGTCTTCTGTGGATAGACGAAAAATCACTTCTGGCCTCAATGATGTCAGTTGGCATGTTGAGGGGTCTCACAAGGGATGCCTACATCCTCCATGATGCACACCTCATTCGTTTCTCTCATTTCCTAGTCAAGATGTATTCACTTGTGTAATACCTCTCAAAGTTTTTGTTAATGGCCAGTGAAGCAATACTGTCTTCCAGCATTCATTAATTTGATTAAGTAATGACCTAGATCATAAAAATGAAGATTATTTCCTACTCGCATAGGGGCTGGAGAACAGATAGCAGAAGTGTTAATCCCTGCAAAATGAATACAAGGTATTGCGACACTATCATGTGCAACTTATGTGTATCTTGATCCAGGTTGCATAGACACAGAAGTAGTGCTTTATTTGTGCCTGTGTATATGGTGTTTAACAGCTGCACTTATTTCTAAACACCAGCACCCATTATGAGATTACACCACATGGTGGTGCTGCGTGTCTGCTCTTCAACTGAAGGTATTGGTGCACTGTTTATTTAAAAAAGTACTAAGGTAAAATTTGCACTACCTTTTAGCAGCAGTGTCACAGATGCTGTGGGTGCCAGCAGGACTGGAGTGCCTTGGGACTAGGTAGTTAACTTTTTAGAAATCAAGCTCTGCACAGAAGGTAACCGTTTGCCCACTCTGAAGAATTAAAATGCTTAACAGCATGTGTGCTAAGTCAGCACCTCCCTCAGCAAATAGGGCATTCCGGGAAGTCCTTTGTGTTTGAGAGGTGCAGTGTACTAAGTTCATGGCTGACTTGTAAAGTTACTGAGAATTTGCTAACTTTGGAGGCAGCCTTCAAAACCTACAGTTCGATCCCTTCTGTTCATCTACAAAGGCACAGACTGGAATCAAAATATAGTTTCATGGATGTGCACACTAAGGGGCAGATTTACCACTTTTTCATGCAGCGCTGTGCAGCAGTCGCAAATGCTGCGGTGTGTGAAAAGGAGAGAGGAAGAAAGCGCCAAATTTACTGAAATATGACACTGTTCTCCCTTTTCCCTAGCGCCGGAGCTGAAATCAGCTGCCGTGCTCCACTGAGACATCTTTGCGCCATTGTGGAAGGGTGTCTCCATGAGTCTAGCATAGGTTTTGTACTGGAAGGTGTAGCATCCTGCTACCAATAACCACAGACACCATTGCTTAGGATCACTGGAGCTTTATTCTATTGCATCTAGCCTGTACCCTGTCCCTACTCTAACTGCCCTCATCCTGTATTGACCCCTCCTCTTCCCCTCAGCCCACCTAGCTCCGCCCACCCCAGCTACTAGACTGTCAACTATATTACATCTCCCCCTTTCTTAACAAAATGAGCTTAATGTCTTCAGTATTCGCAATTCTTCAATCCACCACACTGGTCGGCGGACGGTCGGTTCTTCAAACCTCAGTAGTGTCGAATCAGTGGTGGGCTTGGCTTTGGTCAGTCTTTCTGTTGTCTGGATCAGGGTATTCCTGACCACGTTGCGTTTGAACTGTTTACTCTCACACTCCGCAGTCATCATGTTTCCTTCCTGCGGTGTAACGGTTGGTTCAGATGCTCGATCGTTTTCATGAGTGGATAATGTTCGGGTCCTCTTCTGAGCACCAGCATCTACTTTTACTTCCTTTCGTCTTGTCCAGTCGAGGGCAACACTGCTCTCCAATCCAGGGTCATACATACCAGACAGTACGGTGTGGCTCGATTACTTGTTCACGGCCTCGGGTTGTCTGGCGAGCTCGTGGGCTATCTGTGCATGGGCATGTTTCTCTCTTATCTGATGATCTCTCTCTGCCGACATGTCCAGTTTTCTTTGCGGAGTGGATGGCTGGTCCCTTCCCATCTGGTGACTGAGGTCCTGTGTCTCTGTTTTCTTTTTGTAGGTCCTTTGGGTCAGCCTCGCGGACCCCTTCAAGGGTGACGGTGTCTGATCTATGTCCAGATGTACTTGTGACTGACATGACAGATTGTCTTGTGACATGATAGAGTATTCAGAGTCCTTAGTGTGTGACGTGTTGCTCTTGACGTGAAGGATGTCCTTTGGTTCCATGGTGCGTTTGGGTGGTTGACGCCATGACTGTTGTCGGGACCATGACTCGGTCAACTCACGGGATTGAACAGGCGAACCCTCTGGGTCAGAGAAGTCTCTTGTCGACTTCCAGGATCGGACAGACGTGCTCTCTGAACCAGAGGAGTTCCTGGCCATAAACGTGTTTTCTAGGTCAGAGAAGTCTTTTGTCGACTTCCAGGATCGAACGGACGCGCTCTCTGAATCAGAGGAGTTCCTGGCCATACTCCTTTTGAAGCGTTCCTTTGAGGGTGTATCGGGTGCTGGATGTCTGAAATAAGTGGGCCGTGACGCGTTGTTCGGTGACTCAGGGTTGTCTTTAAAACGATTCTCCGGGCGCCTTCGTCGGCTTGTCTTTGGCATTGTTTCATCCGAGAAGTTGTTCAGCAACCATGTGCTTGTTCTTTGTGTTTGCTCTTGAGATTTTCCATCTTTGCCTTTCTCACATGTCAACGACGTCTTCTCAGTTTCTTCGTTGTCCCCGGTGTCATTGATGCGTTGGTCTTTTCCTGTTCGTTGTTGGGGAGGGTCGGTTCGTCTTATGCGACCTATTTCGTCTTCACACTTACTTGGTGCTCGGATACCCATGATGTGGGTGTGATGTGTTCTCCTACTGGATGATGTTCCTTCAGACTCCTCTTCACAACTTGACGAAGAGTGTTCCTGCGCCGACTTCCAGTTTTGACCATTCGGAGCTCTCCTTCTATAGTTCGTCTTCCTTACTCTCTTGTTGTGTAGGTTGCCATTTTGTCCAGGGGTGCTATCTGTCCCACTGGACGCTCCCCCCTCGTCAGACTTTGAATGACATCCTGAGGGTGAAGAACTCCTTGAGGTTGTCCTTTGACTGATTGACTTGGAGTATTTCTTGTCACTGTGTCTCTCCCGTTGGCCAGACTTTGGATGATACCCTGAGAGTGAAGAACTCCTTGAGGTTGTCCTTTGACTGACTCAGAGTACTCCTTGTCATTGTGTCTTTCCCATTGTCTTTTCATTGGTCTGCCTTCCCTCTCTCTATTTTTTGTTTTGTCTGTTTTCCGAGTTTCATCTGTCCGGGCGACTTGATAATTTGCCTTCAGATTCGGGTCCCTTGATTTGTCTCTTGCCTTGACGTGCATTCCAATTTCGGCCTTCCTGATTATTTCTTCTAGCGACCACTTTCCTCACAAGATCTTGAGCTTTGTGTCGGGGTTTGCGCAGCCTTCAATTATCCGGAGTCGAACTGCGTCCTCGTTCGTAAAGGTGTTGAAGTGGCAGCCTTGCACCAGGTTTTGCAACCGAGCAATGAAAGTTGGCAATGGTTCACCTGGTTCCTGCCGAGCTGTGTTGAAAGCGATGCGCTCTTGATCCACTTCCGCTTGTGCGGAGAGACGGGCACATAGCTTTTCTTGGAATCTTTTATAGATTTCTGTGTCTTCTTTGGAAAATGTTTTGATTGGGCATCGGCCCTCTGGACCCACCAAATGGAGGAGCAACATTAGACATTTCCTCTCTCTTTGTTCACCATTGGCATCCAGGAAGTCACCCAATGTCGCCAGCCATCGGTTCTGTTCAAGACACAGACTCCAGGTATCATACTGCATTCCTGGGGGTGGTGCTCTGATGCAAGGGTTGCGTCGTTGTGCTACTTCTTCCTTCGCCATGAGAAGAGGGTTCTGATTGATTGTATTCAGGCGGGTTGCTCACTCGGCTTCTCGTAGTTTTTTTCTTTTTTTTTTCGTTAATCCTCTTTGGTCAAGGCCTTGGGTCTGGTCATCTGCTGGGGCGTTACTAATCCTTGCAACCACCACCGTATGCGCCAGTGACTAGAACTTGGATTTCCTGCGTTCCGAGATGTCCACTACCCAGCCGCACTGTGCCAGTCGCAGGGCTCCTTCTCCGCGGTGAGGCTAGTGCAAGTCCTTTAGTCACCTCCGTGTATGTTGTGCTTGTTTCCGGGACCGTCCTTCGCAGTCTTGCCTTCCTCTGAACCTCGTGCGGTTCTGTCCAGCAGCTCCTCCCCTTTACGCTCTTCGGTATGTGTTCACCATCACCTTTGGAGGTGCTCGTGCCGGTTCGCTGTTTCTCGCTAATGTGTGTTTATTTGCTTTTCCAGTGCTTGTTGGTTTCTACTCGCCACTGCTTGTTTGTTGGTTCTTGACAGTGCTTGTTTCCTTCTATTTGCCAATGTTTGTTTTATTTCTGTCGCCAATGCTTGTTTTATTTCTATCGCCAATGCTTGTTTGTTATCAATGCTTGTTTCCTTCTGCTGCCAGTGCTTGTTCACTTTGCTTAATGCCTGACTTCAAAATGGCCGCCTATAGTTTGCACAGGGAGGATGTCCCAGAAGTCGCCTGACTCAAAGATGGCCGCCGTGGATGTCTGCAGGCACTACTTTCTCTCTCAGCATTCAGCTCCTCTCTTCACTCGGGACTCACCGGCCATCGTCTCTGGGAGCAGTATCTTCCTAATTCGGCTCCCCCAGGTCGCCACTGCAGTCAGGTGAGGTTGGGGTGGGCTCCCGCCATCCCTTGCAGGGTCCTCGGCGGCGACAGGCCAATGCTCACGCATCCAGCGTGAGATTCTCCGACATCGGAGCCCAGGCTCCAATTATTGCGCGCTCAGCAGCGCGCAACAGCAGGCCTTCGTGGGGCGATCTACCCCAGGGTTTACTCGTCTCTTGGCCACCACAGTCACCAGATCGGGTTGGGGTGAGCTCCCAACTCGATTCCTGAATTCCTGCTCTCTTATTCCGACAGCATGCCAAACCTCACGCATCGGGCGTGAGGTTTTCCGACGGCACCCAGGCTCCGGTTCCAGCGCGTTCAGCCGCGCTTGGCAGAAGGCTCTCGGGGACAGCGTTCTCTTCGCCAGGGCACCTCTTCTGCACTTTGGGGGCACTGGACAGGTCGGATTGGGCTCCCGACTCCTGTTTCCTTTGGGATGCTAGGCACCACGTATCCGGCGGGACTCGCGCTTTCGGCGCGAAATGCTTTCATGCACCGAGCGTTTCTGCGCTCACGGTCGTGACTCTCTCGGGGCTCCCCAGCGTCTTTGGGGTCGGGGTCACTCGCTGCCGACTTCCTCTTCTCGGTGCCAATTTCATTCAGCAGCGGAGCTCGTTTCTCGACGCTGCGGGGACATGGTGGTTTCTCGAGGTGCTGTGGCTTGTGGGTTTTACTCTATCCCATCCTCGTCGCCAGTTGTAGCATCCTGCTACCAATAACCACAGACACCATTGCTTAGGATCACTGGAGCTTTATTCTATTGCATCTAGCCTGTACCCTGTCCCTACTCTAACTGCCCTCATCCTGTATTGACCCCTCCTCTTCCCCTCAGCCCACCTAGCTCCGCCCACCCCAGCTACTAGACTGTCAACTATATTACAGAAGGGTACACTTCCAGTACAAAATCATATGCATAGACTAACTTAAACCATGTTCCCTCTTTGTACGTGGCTTGTACAGTGCAGAACACGTACAAAGTCAGAAAAGGACGAAGAAATTAAAGCATTTCACATTGCTTGCACCTACTTCAAAAGCGAGCAGTTTTCTGACACTAAACCATGTCTATTTTATCAGAAAACTTGGGTGGTTGCGTAGGAAGGCCCATGCTCCACCCATAGTACACCTCATAGGCACTAAGTAATGGAAAGCAGTGCAGCACTGCTTTGCGTTTCTTTCACGTTATTTTCAGCGCTAAACAAGTATAGCGCTCGAAAGTAAATCATGAAAAAAAAGTGCCGATTTGTGCCACTTTTGTGATGCAAACACGGCTTAAAAATCTTAGTTGCTCTTGCCCTAAAGATCGGAATTACTAAAATTTGCACAGCCCCTTGTGTGATAGATTTTAATTTTGCACTGCGTTTGCAGGCTTTTATAAGGTATGGTTTTTACCATTATGTTTAACTTTATGCTTCATAAGGCAAGCACCCACTCAAAACGTTATTAATTATACCCAGGTTGATAAAAAATATCTCTTCCACGTGATCTCATTCCTGTAAAAGGCCTGGTCGTTTTTAGCAAGGCATCTTAAAACTGGATGTGTACTACTTGAGAGGCTGCTATGGACAGTGGTTCTACTTAATTATACACATTTAAAGCAAAAAAACAGAAAAGTCAGTCAAAAGACAAAACATGTATTCCACTGGCAGCCGTGGCCTGTGCAGGTAAGAGCGGTGGGGTGGTGGGGCTGGGTGAGGGGAGAGTGATTTTGACAGAAGATGATGAGAGGAAATTAATTATTTATTTATTTTTCCTTCGTCATCGCCTGCAGAAATCACCACCCCACCCAGCCTCACCGATCTTACCTGCACGGGCCGCAGTTGTATTGGAGATATCTATTAATGCCTATGGTAAGCGAAGCATGATGTAGGATGTATACTACTGCATGGAATACAGTGGACTTTGTTTTATCTGATAGGAACAGGGTGCTGAAACATATCTCAGGTGTTCAATTTCTTTCTCCTTGCGTTAGAGGCTGTCCAACTTGAAAAAGACTGTGTAGTTTAGGAATCAACTTCAGTATCTTCTCATTATAGGAAAAGTGTTTTAATACTTCTGTGTAAATTTGTTGTGCAGATGGTCGATGACCAGAGATGCTCATTTCCTAAGGAACACTCTCCATTCCAACTGTTCTGTGCTCCTGATGCTATAATAACAGATGTCAGCAGATTTAGGCCAAGAAGTTAGTGAAGTGAGAATATTAAGGAATTGAACATGGCCAGAACTCTTCTGGTTGCTCGTCTATTAAAATGAGGACATAGATGGAATATTGGTATTAATATTATTAGTACTATAATAATTATTATTATTATTAGTATTATTATTATTAGGATTCTGCAATCACTGTATGAAAACCGATTTCTACTTTCTTGATATTAGGCAAATTCTGATGCACCAAGTTGTCAATTATAAAGAAATGAGTAGCCTTCAACTATAATAACTTATTACAGTTGAGTTCTGATGACACAATGCATGCTGCCCCCGCCTAAGGGGAAAAACAGATCCCGTCACAGAGCATATTTAAAACAGCAGTTTAATGAATTAAAACAAATTGTGGCTTTTCACTGTTTTGCTCAGTTTTTCCAGTTGCAAGGTGACAGGCAGCAAGGAGATATTTATGGCAACATGTTTGTTTTCTGCACCCCTTAGGCAATTACTGAAAAGTGTCAATATAACTGCATGTTTTTACACATTACACATGACTCTTCGGAACAAAATAACTTACTTGATTCATCTCAGTTAAGTTTCCGTGCTTGTTATAGCACAGACTCCGCATTGACCGAAGAAACTGACTCGATAAGGATGTCACTGGACAAGGGGACTCCCACGATGTTAGTTCTTCTGGACCTGTCGGCAGCTTTCGACACCATCTCTCATAGAATCCTGGTGGACAAGCTACGAGAGATTGGTGTCATAGGAATGTCCCTAAGCTGGCTGCAAAGCTTCCTAACCAACATAACACAATGGGATCTATTACGATGGCGGACCGTAACCGTGAACGGGACCGTCCGCCAGAGGTGTAGCGGTCCCACCGTGGCCACTAGGATTCCACCGCCACAGTGGCGGTGGCATCCCCATCTACAACATTGTGGTGGGAGGTGCTCACAGCAATGCCCGCCACAATGCTGTGGATGCACGTTGTGCATTGGCATACACAAGGCGCACAAGGCGACAGGCACCACGTGGTGGCTGCCACCTTGTCCATGACAATACCCCCCATGTGCACACCCCACCCCTTAACACTCCGGGGTCCCTCAACGGGCCCCCAAAAGCAGTAACCACATGCCTTTCCACGCCACCATGGAAAGGCACATCTCCACCTGCATGTTAATATGGATGGCAGTGTTTCTAGCAGACATCGCCACCTTATTGAGCCCCTTTTCTGCCTGGTCGACCCGGTCTTCCCATCTGTCGCAGACCCCCCAGCCATCCTAATATGGCGGGGGTCATTCAGGCATGGATGACCGGCGGGGGCGATCCACCCGCCATCCAAATAGACCCCTATGTGTCCAATTGGACACATTTGTGTCACAGACCTTGGTAGTGGACAAGAGGGTCCCTAAGGGTTCGAACTTAAGTCCCACCTTGTTCAATATCTATCTCTCCTCTTTGGCCACTATCATTAGATCATGTGGGTTTGATACAATCTCGTATGCAGATGACACAAAAGTGATAGTCCCCATTGAGACGGATCACGGCCTGACGAGAGAAAAATGTAAGAACTGTATACTAAGAATAGCCACATGGATGAGTAAGAACTTCCTACAGCTTACCTCCAATAAAATGGAGATTCTGCTATTCGGGAAAGCAGAGGATGTATGGACCCCTGATTGGTGGCCTGCAGAACTCGGAGAAGCTACTACACCTAAAAAGTCGGCGAAGAATCTGGGCATCGTAATTGATGACAGACTGTCCCTGGAGGAGCATGTAAAAACCACCTCGGGCACCTGCTTTGGCATGATGCGAATGCTGAGAAAAGTCTTCCCTTGGATTCCCCTTTGTGCCAGAAAAACCCTTATACAGGCGCTTCTAGTCAGCAGACTAGACTATGGAAATTTGCTACTTGTAGGGATTAGGGAAGATTTATTATCAAGGTTGCAAGTTGTTCAAAATACAGTAGCGCGTCTTGCCCTCAACAAACCTGCACGATCTCCGTCATTATCCCTTTTGCGACAATTACACTGGCTCCCTATCAGGAAAAGAGCAGTCTTTAAGCTCTTGTGTCTAGTGTTTAAATCACTGCAGGAGATGGGTCCAGCGTATCTAATGAAGAAATCAGAACTGTACATTCCTGTGCATCAACTGAGATCGAGTTGTCAAAATCTGTTATGCATGCGGAGAATCAGCAAAGCGAAGATGGCCGGTCGTGCTTTTTCTTATCTAGCCCCAGCACACTGGAACAGATTACCAGATGATTTACGAGCCTGCTCCAATCTGGCACAGTTTAAGAAACTGCTTAAAACCTGGCTGTTTTAATGAGTATTTTAATATGTTGTCTGCTGCCCAGGCACAGAGAGATCCCCCTGGGAATGATTCGCTGAGCAATACAAATTTTAATAATAATAATAATAATTCAGAGATACTCCACCTTTTATTTTAACACTAGCATATTAAACAATTTTGATATCATTTTGCAACAAATACCTCACAGATTTTATGTGTTTAATTTTGCACTAGGGATTCTATTTAAATTTTTTATGTTTTTCCAAACATGCTCTCTCTTTGAAATGAATGAGCTACACATCGGGAACAATGTTTATCAATGGTTCCGCTGCTTTTGCATTAGGCAATGGGTTGCAGAAGTGATGCAACCCTTGAGATGCGATTTATCAAGCCACGCAAGGAGACCTTGGGTGGCACTGAGTGACTTGATAAATCCTGAATGACACAAGGCAACGCAAATTGCTGTGTTGCAGTACTTTGCCCTAGTGAAGCTTTCCATGGGGGGTGAACAGGTGTTCCCATGCAAAACTCATGGATTTTGACGCATTCTCAGGTTTACCATAAGTGGTAGACCTAGGAATGTGCCAAAACTGCTACTCTTCCCCAGGTGAGGTGCAACAAAGAGAAATATGTCTAACTCTCCTTGATTTTTCCTCTTTCTCAGCACACATAGAAAGAGGAAAATACAGTATATTCCTGCATTTTCCCTATCATGCAGTGCAGCAAGGTGAGTTGGGGCGCTGCATGATATAATGATAAATATGTACCTGGTTTGTGGGAAAGGTAATGGTGTGATCATATATTATAAATAATAAAACACCCCCTCACGTACATGATAAGAATATTGCAAGTCATCTCGGAGCCCCATAACCTTATATAGGAACTTGAACAACTCTGTGACATGCAATATCCTTATATTGAATGGCAAGATGTACTTTATCTCATTAATTATTATTATCAGCACCGCATTGTGATTGGGTTCAGTACTCCAGAAGTGAAGAAGATACAAATGCAAAGAAGTGTACTGACAAAAGAAAACAAGAAGGATGTGCCACATCAGAAGCGCAAACATTACACCTAGAAGAGAGATAGTGTGAGGAATATTGTTTTGACCTGAATGATTGGCTCGCCAAACAAGATCATGCTTCTGAGTGGGGTTGGGCTTGTGCATGTATTTATTTAAAAAAAATTGTCATAAAACCCACCTCATAAGCTCACACCAGAGACCTTAGAGGGTCTGACTGCAGACAGATCCCTTATGTTGCATCAATTGTGCAGGCTCAGTCCTCAGGCATAATATTCAGAAAAAATGCTAATAATTTAATGCACCACCAACATAAATCAAAATGCACCTACTGCCATGTGAGGAATTCCTTCTGGCAATGGTTTCTTCAGATTATTTGGGGTTTTCATGTGAGGAATTCCTTCTGCCAATGGTGTCTACAGATTATTTGGTGTTTTGTCCCATACATCAGTTTGTTGGACTACCAGTACAAGGGTACAATTAAATGGTTGTGGGGTAGGATAACAGTATTTATCTCATGGCTTGAGACATATACCAACCTTACTTTTTACAGGTCAACGTAATTTGCACTAAATCATAAATCTCAAAACATGTGTCACTTACCCCAGCTGATCTTCACTTATTAGAAAACCTATTAAAAGATGTTAGCCTTTTATTGGAAGTGGTCATTTTGATTACAACTGAGTGGGCTTACATTTTTGGGGCAACTCTGAGTTGTTGAAGTTGTACACCAATTGGAATTTTGACTTCACGTACTAATGAGATGTCCTCTTTTAAAAGTGATTATCCCAACACGAAAAACCCATTAACTTAGTGGGAATGGAGAACATTAGAGAAAGATGATTTTGGTTTGGTGATCTCTCCAACTTCCGTCCATAACTCACCAACCATTTATTTAAAGGATCATTGAAAAACGACTCTATATTTGACTCCAGCACCACTTCAATGTTAACCATCTCTTTCCGAATACCAGTCTGCCTTCAGATCACATGGCATCATGCAGACCTACAACATAAACATCATAGACAAACATCCCTTGACAGATCAACCTGACCCCTGCCTTCTGATGTTCTTGGACCTCTCAGCTGCCTGCTGCACAGTAGGCCCTCATACACTCATATGCACCCTAGGGCATCACATTGGATTTACCTTCAATGTTCTTCACTGACTCTCCTTCTACCATTCCAACTAACACCAATGTATTCACATGAGCTCATCCGGGTCCCAAACGATCCCTATCACCTGCAGAGTCATCCAGTGTGCTATACTATCACCTTTAACTCTTGACCTCTACACGGAGTAACATTTGTCTCTTCCCACAGATAACAAATGATTCGCCAATATGCTGAGGATACACAACTGTACTTGAAAGTCTCCTCTGTTTCAGACATCCAACACCTCAAACAATACCTGCATATCTTCCAGACCTGTATGTACACAGCCTACCTGAAGCTCAACCAAACAAGCAAGAATTCCAGTTACTTGCTAAGAACAACGAGCAAGAAATAGTTCAAACCTGACTCAATTATAAGGACTTTGATGGCTTTAAATCTCAACTTTCACTGGATGTCAAGTCACTTAGATTCATCCAGGACAGCAACCTCACCCCTTAGGAGTACTGAAAAAAACCCAGAGAAGGCCTGGTACCAGCTCTCTATTCTTAAGAAAGTGAAGCTGTTTATTCTCAACAGTGACTTCTGAACCACCTTTCATGCCCATGAACTCTTAGCGTCTGTATGAGAGTAATGCACTTTCCCATGCCCTCCCAGACGCTACACTCAAAACCCTTAAGGGCATCCTACACAAGACAGCTAGCCTTATCAAAAGCCCAAAGAAATGTGATCACACCACCCTCATCCTGGTGGAATTCCATGGGAACCCCATGCCAACCCTCACCATCTTTGAAATCAGCTTCATACGCTAATGAAGGCAGATTGTGGGTGATATATATTCACAATGGGAAGGGTCAGCTGGATGGAGCCAAGCACCCAGGGCCAGCAAGGCTAGCCCAAGACACTGTGACCAACCTTAATGTAGTAGGGTGTCATTTGAATTTTCCTGACTTCTAAGGCTCAGCGTACGTATATCCTCTAATATTCATAAAGGTTGATTGCTGGGCATTTCTACACAATGGTAAACCTCAGCAGGATGAGACCAAGTATCCAGGAATCATCTAAGCTAACCCAAGACATTGCAACTTGCCTTAATGTAGGAGGAATTGTTTGATTATTCTTGGCTGGCAAGGCACAGCACATGTTTATCTGTTAATGGCAATTAAAGCAGATTGTGGATCATAGCTTCTAAATACAAAGGGTCAGCTGAACATGGACATGAACACAGGAATCAGCTAGTTTGAGTCACAGCAACACACCTTAAGTTAACCTAATGTATGTTAACTTGTGGAGAAATATAAAGAGCGTTTTTCACAAAGCTCACAGGTTGGAGCAGAGCTCGGCTAAGATTGAACAAATTGAGAATTTCCACATCAGTGACATGCTGCTATCCCAACCAAAATATTAGAATCAGGGTAAGTCTTATTTCACCACATTGTTTCTTTTTAATACTGAATTATCATTCACTACTAATAAGAAAAGTGGAAGTTATTCTGTAAGGACTTCTGTAAAATAAGGAAGATGCTTTCTGGCCTTCTAGAATTTCCATGAAAAAGAACAAGGCTATCTAGTTCCGAGAATTGTATTGGGCTCAAATGGAGGGGTGAGGTAAGCAGGGCAACACAGGGCAGGCTAGTTAGCCCTCGCACTGTCAGGGCAACAAACTACCAAACTCTTCATCACTGACCATTGAATGTGAAGAGTGCCACTCTGGCTGGGGTCTGAGCCAAGATCCAACTAGGGGTCCCCCCTTTTGAAAGCCTTTAAAAGCTCAAGAGGGGTGTGCGGCATAAACCACTTCTTAAAATGTTGCCTTCCTTTGACTTAGCAGAAGTAGTTGCAATCTGGACATTTTGAAGTTTGTTTACTGTCCACTCACATTGCCAGCCTTGAATGCTTTTCCACTTCCTCCCTCCCCATGGGGTGTTTTTAATGAACAGTAGGCAGTATCCCATAAATAAATAAATACATCGGTGCAGGCTACTGCATGTGCCACCTTTTCTCATACCTATTCATTCGATGTCCTATTACTCATTCAACAACATCTCTTCCCAGCTCATATTGCCCTATGGATTACTGGACCTTCTTTGATCACCCTCTCCTCTTTTTAGTGTACAGGCAACACTATTCAGCTGTCCAATGTGGCTAAGCTGGGTAGCCTTATTATAATTAGAATATACGTTTCTGTCTCTCATATAACCTCATGCAACAGACCACATGCTGCATCCCATAAGATGGAAACTGCACCTTAGTGGTCATCACATTCGACATGACATCCCTTTCCATATATGATCAAAATAAAAAAGCACCTTCCCAACCACACATGAAACATGCTGTAATCTGCTGTCTGTGTAGTTAAGCACTTTACCACCCCAAACAGACACTCTTTGAATGTACCTTACAAAGCATGGAGGTCTTTAAATATCTAGTGCAGTGGTCTTCAAACCTTTTAGTGCTGCTGCCCCAACGTGGAAAAAGAAATCATAGTACCCCCTTCCAAATTTTTCAAAATTATTCTATTAAACTGGCAATGATGAAATATGTCTAGACTTATTTAACCCGTTGACCTCAGTGCGAATTCCGCGGTGGTGCGAGTTATTTAATCAGTGGGCGGGGTTCGGATGGCCCCCAGCTGTCCTCCGCACCCGCCCACTGTCACGAGGGACAGCCGGGGGCCGTTCGCAGCATAGAACACGTCAAACATTGTAGTTAAGTTCAGTATCACTTTCAAAATGCAATCAAATACATGATTGCCAAACATACTATTCTAGTCAGGATGGCCTTAACCCCTTGCACGCTCATGACGAGCTCAGCTCGTCATGAAGTACACCTCTTGAAAATGTGGGAAAATGAGCCGCAGGGATGTGGTTAATGTGTAAAATAATCCATAGTGTGATTATTAAAATGGGGGTTGAGGTTTAAAGAAAATGTGGAGTCCTCTCCCTTTAGACAACTTCTCCAAGCCAGGATATAAATTATAAAATATATTAGTGATGGCACATTACAGAGCAGATTGCTGCTCCTCATGTTTCCCCAGCTGAAAAGAAAGCACTGTTATCAGCATAATGCTTTTCTTAGCCAGAGCCTGGTGCCTTCCCTGGGATCACTTGAGGCCCCCGTAGGTGGGTCAGTCCCCCAGTTTGAAGACTCCAGACATATGTTTTAAACAAATAGATAAGGGAACTTCACACACATCCAGCAACTTACTTTTTCAACATTACTCACAAACAGTGGAGCTCTGTAAATATTTAGGACACGATTCTCAAATGTTTAGCATTGGGTTAGCGTTACTTTTTCAATGCAAACCCAATGCTAAACCTGTTTTGAGAATTACAAACCAACACAAATTGATATTTGTGTTGGTTTGTATGGAAAAGTAATGCAAAGCAAAGCGAAACGCTGATTTGTATTATTTGCATCAATGGGTTGTTACTTGGGTGGTACATGGGCATACCAATGCTACCACCCATGCTTTTCACCCATGCTTTTCACCCATGCTTTTTGGTGCTAAATCCTTTTCTCAAAAATCAGTAGACAGAGTTTAACACCAACAATTAACACCGCTGAAAAAGCAGATGTTAAACAGAGATATGTTTTCATTTCTCCGTGCTTTTCCGACTTTGCATGTGTGCTGCACTGTGCAGCACACATACAAAGTAGGGAACGCTTTTTCACTTTGCTAAGCATAGTATTTTGTACAGAAAGAATACCATTCCTGTACAAAACCTATGCTAGGCTAACACACACATCCTAGCGGTGTGGCGCTAAGGTTTGTGCATGGAGCACAGCAGCTGAAATCAATGCCGACGCTAGGGAGAGGGGAGGAGAGAGCCATTTTATTGTGAATATGGTGCTCTCCTCGTCCCTTCCCTGTCTTGTAACACAGCGCAGCATCTTTGGACTGCGTTGCCTGTGAGCTTTCAGAATCTGGGACATCAAGTGTTAGAACATTGACTGATTGCTGTTGGAAATGGCCCTTTCTGCAGGGTCATCCCCAAACATTTTGCCTTCCTCCTCCCCTTTATGCTGAATTCGTTTTTATTGGCTTTAGAACTCTATGCACCTTACCACTGCTAACCAGTGCTAAAGTACTTGTGCGCTCTCCTTAAGACATTATAGAATCGGTTTATATCCACAATTGGCATATTTAATTTACTTATAAGTCCCTAGTAACATGCACTACCTGTGCTAAAGTCCTGTACATTATATGATACTAGTGGGCCTGTAGCACTGATTGTGCCACCTGCTTAAGTAGCATTTCTAAAAAATGTTTTAGGCCTGCCATTCCATTTCCTGTGTATGCAGTCCTAAACTGCCATGTCAACCTGACAAGATAAACCTTTTGCCAGGCTCAAACCTTCCTTTTTGTGTCACCACTAATGTAGGCCCTGGATAGCCCAGAAGGCAGGGTGCAATGTAATAAAAAAGCAGGACATTTACCTTTAGATTTGGCTTGTACTGGTAGTGAAAAACTCTTAAAGTAGTTGTTCACTACTGTAAGGCTCATATCATCTATAGGAAAACATTGGGATTACCTTAATACATTTTATAAGCGTAATTTCCAAATGGGAAGACATTAACTGTCTCTGGTCACATGACAGGGTGTAGTTGGAAGTGGGTCTTTGTGTTTTCCTCCTAGATAGCCACATACAATGGGAGCTTAAGTGTGACTGAGTGGGCTATCACTGAGAGGAGAGGAGGGAGGAGCTGGATCCAGCCTCACTTACCCCTGAATAGTCGGTTTCCTGTCCCACACAAAGGGCTGCATATCCAATGTAGTCAGTCTGAAGTCAGGATTATCAGGGTAGGGCATTTTTGCACTTCAAAGGCATGCCTCTAGAAGATTCTATCCACTTCAAAGGCACAACTGTGTATAAAAGAAAGACCTCAGTACACGTCTGGACCTGTGCATATGCCAACAAGGAGGACTACTGTGCTGCTGGAAGGACTGCCACTCTACTGGAGTGCTACTTTGCTGGACTCTGGCTTTGCTTTGCTTAACTGCTGCCCTCTTGCCTGGGTGAGAAGGACTAGACCTGTACCTCTTGAATCCAGAGTGACTCCAAGGGCTAGTTGGCTGACCTCCTGATCTGAAGCCTGAGGGACATAACAGGCTTCGAACACCCTTTAACTGCTCCAAGACTCTACCATCTGTGAGTCTACCCTGCCAAGTGGTGCCACACCAGTTCTGGACCCTTTGAAATTGACCGAAGGTGCTTGCCAGCGGAACTGATGTATTTTCTTTGCTAAGCGGCGCATCCTCTAGCTAAACCAATGCATCTCCTTGTTTGAGCGCCGCATCCTCTTGCAGAACCAACGTATCACCACTGCTGCGTGGATTGAACCCACCACAGAAGTCCCATATCACCCTCGCAGTACCCGGTACTGACACAGTGCAGAAAATGTTGAGCATCTCCAACCTAGGTCCTCGCATCTCTCGATGACGGCAGCTTGATGACGACGACGGCCTCTGCATTGCAGCTTTTCTGAACTGACACACCGTCAGCTTCGTACCACATCCTCGATGCCCAGATATCACATCAAGAGCCCCGTCGATGTTGACACAACAGTAACTCGCACCGCAACCTCGCTGCATCTCAAAACAGACGCATCGCTTCAGCTCCGTAACCCTTCTTGGACTCGGATCCACAGAGTGCTCTAAGGTACTATGGCCCACATGCGTTAAAGTAAAAACTGGACTCAAACAGCAGATTCTCAGAATCTACCCGTTTGCAACCTGTATTTTTGCATTTGGGATGCATCATCCCAAATGCAAAAATCACAATTTAAGTAATCTCTAAATTGCGATTACTTAAATTGCCATTGCATTTAAGGAATCGCAAACTGAGATTCCTTCAATGCAATGCCTTAAAGTAAAAAAACTAGCTATTTCGCTAATAGGGTGAGAAAATTACCATGAAGTTGAACGTCATGGTAATTTGCAAAAACTTTGAAAAATTCACTAAAGTGCATTTTTCAAAGTTCCATCTTACACAAACACACATGCCCTTGGGGCATGTGTGTGTGCAAGATGTACTCATATGCAGATTTTAGGGGTGCAACAGGGTATCCTTTTGACACCCTGGCACCCTTGAAATTGCATTCTCATTTATGATTCTCTAATTGAGAATCGCAAATTGAGAATGTCTTCCTATTCATTCCTATGGGCCTCTAGGCCCATAGGAATGAATGGTGAGGTATTCCTTAATTGTAACTCTTCTTCACAATTAAGGAATGTTGAGAAATCGCATTTTTTTGCGATTTCTACTTGCATAGCATTTTGCTATTCCTTATACGCGACTCCTTATTTTTCGCTAATAAGATATCACAAATTGCATTGTTGATGCATATGCCAGTCTTTTCAGTGTGCCTGCTGGTTACCTGTAGCCGGCCCACGCTCCATCGCAGTCAGCATGAACTTGTGACATTGCCCCGGTCTGGCGCAACCAGATGTCCTTTTTTGGTGCTTTGTGCTTTTTGCTGCCATTCTGCCCTGAAACTTTAAACTACATATCTCTGGTTTTACTGATTGGATTTTTGCTGTAATCTATCGTTCTAAGCCTGTTGTGGGGTCTTTTTGTGTGGTGTTTTTACTGTTTTACTGTTTGAAGTGTTGCAAAAATATTTTACACATCGCCTTCAAAGTTAGCCTGACTGCTCTGTGCCAAGCTACCATGGGGTGAGCACAGGTTAATTTGGGGGTTGCATGTACCTTACCCCGACAAGAATTGTGGTTGTTGCTTAACCAGGACTCACACACCAGAAAATTGTATGGTATTGTCCACATGTGGTCTCTAGTTGGCAGAGGAAGGTACCTTTGTCCAAAGAGGGACCCTTGCTTCTAGTCAGGGTAAGGGGGATGCACACTTTAGACAACTCCTACTCACTCCCTGGGTAGCTTGGCATGAGCAGACAAACTTATCCCAAAGGCAATGTGCAAAGTATTTGTACTCAAAAGACACAGTAATACAGTGATCACACCACAAATGGACACCATACTAGATCAGAAATAAAATATCTTTTTTGGTCCGCTGGTAATGCATCTGGAAAACTTGCTCACAGGTGCAATGCGCGGAAATCCGGGGATGCTTCGGCAATTGATGCGGCGGCGTTGAGCGGCACTGTGTTGGTTTCTTCAGCCGCGATCCCTCGATGCATTGGTACTTGCAGCGGCGATAGGTGCTGCATCAGTTTCGGCAGTGGCGATGCATGGAGATTATTCTCACACAGCGGTGCTGCATTGGAAAAACAGCTGCAAGAAGGGCGATGCGTTGATTTTCTTAGTTCTTGAGGTTTCTTCCAGCTCCCAGCAGCAAGCGCAACCTCCAGAGGCCCAGAACTGGGACATGCACCTCTTTGCAGGACAGAACTTTCAGCAGCAGAGTTCAGGGGAGCTGTGGGTGAAGTATTTGCATCCTTGAGATTTCAGAACATGAGGCCAGCACACACAGGCTCTTGGAGATCTTCTTCAAGTAGGTTCAAAGCAAAGTTCCAGTCTTTGTCCTCTCCTTGACAGAAACAACAACTGCAGGCCAACCCCACACAGCACACAGCAAAGGGGGAGTACTCATCTTCACAGTTCTTTAGATCTTCTCCTTGGCAGAGTTGATCTAAAATTCTGGTGTTTTAGGTCTAGTGCTTATACTGCAAAATGTATTTATTCTGTTTGTGCAAGGGTCTCTGAGCCCAGTCCAAACCAGTTCTGTCCTCACTGGTGCAGTATGGCCACATGGGATGGAGACAGCATTGTGCAAGGGGGACAGGCCCTATTCAGGTGCAAGGAAATCTCCTCCTACTAATTTAAATGCAGCTAAGCCCCATTCAGCTCAGTTCTGAGTCAGGGCCAGGCACACCTCAACCTCATCAGTGTCTATCTACAGTGAATACACATCCCCAGTCCCTGTCACTCCTAAACCAGACAGTCAATACACAAATAATCAGAGGCACACAGAATGGTTAAACAAGAAAATGCCTACTTTCTAAAAGTGGAATTTTCAAATACACAATTTAAAAACCATCTTTACTAAAAGTTCAGAGAGCCCAAACTTTATTTCTCTGTCCTGTCCCAATGGAAAGTTATACTTGTTAGATGTTACAAAATATTTCCAATTCTATCCTAAGGGGCAATACACCCTTTCAATAGTGAAAAACGAAATTGGCAGTATTTCACTATCAGGACATGTCACACACACCAGTACATGTCCTACCTTTCACATACACTGCACCCTGCCCAGGTGGGCTCCTTGGGCTTACCATTAGGGTGTCTTATATATCAGAAAAGAGAAGTTTAGGGCCTGGCAAGTAGGTGCACTTGCCAAGTCGACATGGCAGTTGACAGTGGCAGGTCTGAGATACCTTTTCAGGGCTACTCATGTGGGTGGCACAATCAGTGCTGCAGGCCCACTAGTAGCATTTGAAAAACAGGCCCAGGCACACTCAGTGCACATCACTAGGGGCTTAACAGTAAATCAAATATGCCAATCATGTATAAGCATTCATGATAACAATGTAAACAGAGAGTATATGCACTTTAGCACTGATTAGAGCAGTAGAAAAGTGCCCACAATCTTAAAACAAACAACAACAGGTCAGGAAAGAATAGGAGGAAGAAGCAAAATGTTTGAGGATAGCCCTTCAAAAAGGGCCAAGTCCAATAACATGTTAGTAAGTAAAATTCTGAAGCGAATTGACCCTACCTCATTTGACTTATTGAAGATTTGTATGAGAGTATCTTTGTGAGAATTGGGCTATGAAATGAGGATCACCTGTGATATAGAGCACTGTCCCTGGTTTTGTTTAGTCGGTATGTTGATGGCATATACAAGGAATTTTCAATTGACGTCAAATTACACACCAAAACCTAGGGAAAATGCAAACCTGTGTTTTTTTCATTGCAGATACTGTGATCTTTTGCATTGTACTCTAGTCAGCTTTCAATACTCCTAAGACATGATTGAGCAAACAAACACGCTCTTTACATGGAAGTCAAATCTATTGAACTAGATTCATAATATGTTTCAATGGAATAATTAGTTTGCATGCAGCGTAAAATACATTGAAATTCAAAGCCATTGCCTGCCTATATGCTAAGGGTCAGATTTTCTAAGTGCTTGCACTGACATTGCATGATGCAAGCCATCACAAGGCAACACAAAGCCTTAACTGGGATTTTGCATGGTTTAGTCAATAAAAAATTAACTCAGTGCTTAGTGTTGCCTTGCATTACTTTGTGACTGGTAGGCATTACGTGGATGGAGCACTGGCGTTGCTATGCATTTACCCATGTATTTTGACGCCAACCCAGATTTACAAAGACTTGTAAACCTGGTTTTTGCCCAAAATGGTGCACCTACCCAACAGAAGTGTAACAGGGAGAAATATCTTCATTTCTCCACGTTAATTCCAATTTTTCCATGAGTGCACCATTCTGCTGCATACATGAAATGAGGAATATGCCTCTAAAAATAGTTTTTGTGCAAGGTGTCCCTTCCTGCACAGTAACAATCCTGCCCGTAACACAGAACCCCTTGGCTATGGTGCAAGGGTGCTTGCATTGGTGCTGGGCAGCACATAGTGCACCAGCACAGGTAGGGAGCAGAAATTACATGTATCTTTGTAAATGTGGAGCGTTTAGGCTCTTATCCTTTCACGCAACACAGTGTAAAATTGGTAAAAATTAGAAAGGAGGAAAAATCAAATACTTTAATATTTACTCTCTAATTCTCGAATTTCTAGAAAGTCAAACTCGTTTTCCAATGTTAAAGGTGAAAGCTAAACCAAGCAAGCTGCAATCCCCCTTTCAAGTTATCCTGTAACTATGCATTCTCGTCTCTCATGTGCTTACTGAACGACCAAACTATGCTAGATTGGCCTACAAAAATTAGCACCCGATTTTAAACAGCTTGGAAGTAACTAATTTGCAATGGTCATATGATAAATATCAGTCCATTCAAAAGAAAGGAGATACAAAAAGATTTTGATAGATGAATACTGCACAGGGAGGTTAGTGAGAACGAAGGGTCTTGGACCAAAGCGTAGTATCATACCCAAGCGAAAGCCCCTCTGATTAGAATATAAAATACATAAAGTTTATAGGGGCAATGGAGCAATGAGCTGTGATATAACTGTAAGATTTCCAACATCTGGTCAGCAACAAGGAGTTAAATTAAACTCTCCCACAATTCTTAGTTTTCGCACTGATCTACCCGATTTGCTGTAAGCTTACTGGCTGTCCCACCTGGTTACCAAGTTATAAAGTCACTGATTCAATATTTATATCTAAAGGGACATTTAACTTTTGGTTGTCGGTCCAGCATAGTTAGAGATCTCCTCTTGTCTGTGTTGGAGATGTGTATCCTTCAAAGCATCTGCAGTGAGTGACCTGGGCAGAAGAAATACTTGATGGTTTGGGCTAGACTTTTATTTCATTGGGCATTTCCCCAGTGGGTTGGCCTTACTGGCAGGCCAATGCTGGTGCCTCTGTCAGTTTCTCTAGCTCCTTGAGGGTAATTGCAGCAGGCACAGGGCAATTCACTAATAAAGGGAATGAGAAGGAGAGAAAGATGGAGAGGGTTCAAGAGATCAGAGAGGGAGATAGAGTGATTGAGTGAGGAGAGGAAGGCAGCGAGGTTGGTGTGAGCCTTTGTGTGAAGACTGCATTTGGCTCACCAGTCTGGCCTTTTTGATGGGCACCCCCTATTAAATAGTGTGGTGTGACAGGCACTGTGACATGGTGGTCCTTTGGTGGACGGAACAGCCTGTATCTGCAGTGGAAGAAACATGAGAGTTCCACAGACTAACTGAGGCATGAGCAACCACAACACAAGGTTGGCAGGACTAGTGCACCAGCCATTTATGCCACTTCTCCTGTACTATCAATAGGAAAGGAGCACTGACCCAACAATTATTTTAGTCGTTGTTATGTATAACCTCTTTAGATTTGAGAATAATCTGATATAATAAAGCAAATTGCAGATTTGAGTAATTTGTTCCACAGACTAGAGGGTAATATGTCAAAAAGTATTATTTAATTTTTGGAAGAAAAAAAGAATAAAACTTGGTTAGTTGGTGCAGGAGGATGGAGACTTGGAGATTGATTAGAATTTTGATTGTGCATAATTTTAAATTTTTATTAACCAGATGTACTCTTGCCAAAAAGTCTTATTTAGAGCAGACTGTTTCAAGCTAAAAAGGTCGTTTGGTATCAATCCCAAGCGGCCACTCAGATTGTGCTAGAAATGTTCATCATACGATCTACAGAAAGTGGATGAGCTTTGGCATATCACAGAGTTTTTTACACAAGTGAATGCCTTGCCTACTTTAACCTTGTGACTGGCAGGCCTTGCAGTAGTGAAAAATGAATCTTAGAGTTTTTCACTACCAGGACATGTAAAAGTAAGTACATGTCAAACATTTTAGATACACTGCACCCTGCCCAATGGGCTTCTTAAGGCCTACCCTAGGAGTGTCTTATATATATTAGAATGGAACGTTTAGGCCTGGCAAAAGGGTAATTTTGCCAGGTTGGAAAGGCAATTTAACACTGCACACATTGACTGCAGTGGCAGGTTTAAAACGCTACTTAAGTGGATTGCACAAGTATTGTTGGAGACCCACTAGTAGGATCTAATTAACAGGCCCTGGGTACAGGTAGTACCACTTTACTAGGGAATTACATGTAAATTAAATGTGCCAGTTGGTTGTAAGACAATAAAGTGATAGCACAAGCACTTTAGCACTGGTTAGCAGTGGTAAAGAGCACAGAGTTGTAAAAGCCAACAGAAACACGTTCAGAAAACATGGGGAGAGGCACAGATTTTGAGGAAGACCCTGCAGAAAGGGCCAGTTTCAACAACTGTGAATTGTAAAATAATGAAAGACAAACAGGAAAAATGTGCCTACTGCTTTATTCAGCAGGGTCTGACTCTCTGCGAAGAAATGGGCGCATGGCCTGGACGTCAGTAAATAACAATTGGGAACATCAGGGTAGTTAATTGTACCTTGAATGAGACTAAATGTTGAATTGGTCCCTCTGTACCTTCTTTTTCTTGATATACATCTTTGATGTTTTTTGCTCAGCTATAGGAGGGTGATTTGGACAAAACCCCTTATTTTGTTTGTATCTGGACTTCAGTCAGGCATGGCTACCAGCTTCTGCTGTGTATGTCCATGGACTGTTCGCAGTGGGAGTTAGCTATTTACAAAAGGATGGGTGCAGGGCCTGGCCATATTACCGGCCCTGCAAATAACCTCTGACCCATCATTGCTGTACTTGGCTAAAAACCATGTACAGAAGAGTTGGTTACTCATGGATTTTTGTGATGAATAGCCAGCTGCATGTTAATCTCTGCCATCAGTCCCCATTTTACACAATGGACAGTGATATGCTGCTAAGGATGGCTGCCTGTAGATACTTGCCCATACATCCTTTTCAGAGCCAATATCCTGAAGACGACAAATATGGTATATTGCAACGTGATGTATTACATTGCGTGCTTTTACAACGCAGTTGTTACAACGACCACGTTGTTAGTACGCGATGCATTTACATCACAAGTCATTACGACTTACACTAGGGGGCGTGCTGGACTGAGGAATAGTATTAATTACTATTCCTACTCCAGTTTGCGCAACAGTAGGGAAGGTCTTGGAATTAGTTTCCAATACCTCAGCGCCCTCTAGTGCAAGTCATTGTAATAACTTGCGATATAAATGCATTGCGTACTAACAACGTGGTCGTTGTAAGGACCGCATTGTAATGGTACAGCGATGTAATGACAGCATTGTAAACGCTGTTTCCTGCAGCCGACCCTTATTGTGCACAGTTGAAGGCCATGTGCTGTGAGTTGCTTGCAGTGGGTTGGGCAAAGTACGTGATCCTGTGGTTAAACCCTGTAAGTCGTGTTACTTGTGGATGCTACCATTAGTGATCTATTCTGTGAGGTTCTCAATAATACTTGTGAATATGTCATATGTGAGGTCAGAAGCACTGCTTGGTGGATGTGTAGTTTATAGTTTGTTCGTCTCACTAGAACTGGCAAATGTTTTTTTTAACATACATTCGCACACACATGTGTATATATAATTACATATATAGTGATATATATATATAATTATATATAAAATTATATATATAATGAATATATGATATATATATATAAGATAGATAGATAGATAGATAGATAGATAGATAGATAGATAGATAGATAGATAGATAGATAGATAGATAAACAACATTGCAGAAGACTGATTGCATTTCTTTTCATTTCCATGCAGAACATTAATTGCATAGGCTTTTTTTTTATGAAAGCCTGGCTTGATATAATGCAAATGGGTATGAGTACACATCATGTCCATCGTAAGCGGTGAACGCATCAGGTATTCTTTTGAGTTGCAAAAATACACTGACAGCTAGATACATCCATAGCCAGGTGTGCTGTTCTTCTAAAGCTATATTATACTTGATAAAAAATATGTGCTAGATTGAAAAACCTCAGATCATGACATGTATCATCCTAGTTTTCAAAATAGATTGAGCCCTCTCAATACACACATATTCATATGATATACTCTGTTAGACTCTTGATGGAAATGGAAGCTAGGTCATTCCTGTAAAACATGCGAAGTTTGCTAAATACATCCTCCCAACATAGAAACTTTTTTGAAGGTGATTGACATTTCCTATTAGTGGGGGAAGGTGTGTTGTCAATGCAGATTGCATTTTGTTTGTTTGAACTTCTCTATCGAATTGCTTTATTGATTGGATTACTGAACACATAATTCATATGAGTATTGGTGTCAATATAATTTTTCTGGCAAGGGCATGAGCTACTAGCACACACATTTTGAGATGAATGAAAGCAAGAATGAACATAAGAATAGCCATTCTCATATTTCCTCGTATTTATATTCAGGCTAGTGATCCAAAAGCTTACATTCACTACTGCATATTGGAATCTTCTTTTGTGCGTTTATATATAGCAGATATTTAACTCTGACCCTAAACATTCATGTAACTAACTAAACCTTTAAATGCTTATCTCATTGCAAAACTCTTCATTACAACTACTAATTGAAGATGAGCAGATTATCATTTCACTCTGGATCAGTATTACTATTCCATGGATTAGAATCTATTAAACATTATGATGACCAGCAGTGTAAGTAAACCATAAAATCTAGAGTGGTGTTTAAACAATTTTTTTTGTTAAGAAAGTTATTAATACAAATCTAAATATAAGAAAAATGTGATACAATGTGTGCATGAAAACGTGTGCAAACTATCGCTTTAATAACTTTGAATGGATCTGGCAAGAGAAAGAAGATCCTGGCAGCTGAAATGTAACAACGAGAAGTATCAGTAAATTAGCACTGGGCAAAAGCATTAGTTACAAATCGTATCTATAGGGGCGGCTCCTCCGCTAAGGCGGAGGATCGTTGCCCCATTCCCTTTCAGAACTGCAAAAAAGGCTATTATAAAATGATAATATTGCAAGG
This sequence comes from Lissotriton helveticus, assembly GCF_964261635.1. Classification (NCBI taxonomy): domain Eukaryota; kingdom Metazoa; phylum Chordata; class Amphibia; order Caudata; family Salamandridae; genus Lissotriton; species Lissotriton helveticus. The sequence goes on along the minus strand of NC_136072.1, from coordinate 146,453,367 downwards.
TTATTATCATTTTATTTTTCTGTGCGGAGGCAGTGTTACGGGGCAGGACTGCTCTGACTACAGGAGCAAGGGGAGTGGTGAGCACATGTATTGTATGTGTGTGTAAATGTTTCGCCGTCAGTCTCGGGCTGACCTAACATTCATGCGCACTTTGCATGCTCTCCATCCAGGCTGCATTAGAGCCTGGGTGGAGAACATGCCCAGGCTCCCATTCCCTGTCTGCGGACCGAGACATGGCGCTCGGACCAATCAACGCTGCATTGCAGTGTTGTGATTGACTTAGGGATTCTGGGTGCTTCCTGTTTCCTGATAGCAGAGAAGTCAGAAAAAAAAGACAGAGTCAGCTGGCCAGCTGGCCAGCTGTTAATGATCTTATTTATTTATGCAAACCCCCTCCTGCCTTACTGCTCACTCCCCCCCTTCACTAAGTATTTGCAGCTGCCACTGATCCAAAAGTGCTTGCAGTCAGGTAAAAGCCATATTTGTCTCGCATGTTCATATCTATATCTATATATATAAAAAAACGAATGTATGTCTGTCTGTTTGTCCTTTATGCATTACTACACCATTCATCCGATCGCCATGAAACTTTGGGAAGTTGTTGATTACACATTTTTTTAAATATCGGCCCCCCAGGGCCCTCATAATCTTTCGAATACTGATGTACGCACCAGACGGAAAAACTAAAAATCGTGTATCCACAGGCACTCGAATAAATAAATTGAATTAAAACACCATTCATCCGATCGCCATGACACTTTGGGAAGCTGTTGAGTACACTCCCGCGAAGGTTTCTGGCATACATTTTTTTTAAATATCGGCCCCCCAGGGCCCTCATAAACTTTCGAATACTGATGTACTCACAAGAAGGAAAAACAAAAAATCGTGTATCCACATGCACTCGAATAAATAAATAGAATTAAAACACCATTCATCCGATCGCCAGGAAACTTTGGAAAGTTGTTGAGTACACTCCCGCAAAGGTTTCTGGCATAGATTTTTTTTAAATATCGGCCCCCCAGGGCCCTCATATTCTTTCGAATACTGATGTACGCACTAAACGGAAAAACAAAAAATCGTGTATTCACAAGCACTCGAATAAATAAATAGAATTAAAACGACACTTTGAAATGTTTGCCATATTAAAATGAATAAGTTTCAATAAAAATGACACAATGTAAATTGAATGTTATCATAACGAGTTTCCTTAAATTTCCTTCGGAGATTGCAGCAATGCGCGACGGGTAAGCTAGTAAAGAATAAAATAGTAAATAGGGCAAATGTGTGTTACTCAGGTGATGATTGTTTTCACTTTGCCATTCCAGGCTCTTCTTTTCCCATTTCCTTCTGACTGACTCCCTCTGCACAGCTGTCTTGCTAATTTTTTCTCTGTCTCTAGCCATCTCATTTACGCTTCACTGTTAATACACGTCTCCTCACCTTTCTGTTAGTTTTTTATTTCTTCCTTTTTAATTTTTTGCTCTCCCAATCCGTCTTTCCTTTCCCTTTGCACTCGTCTGATCATTGCTTATCAATCTCCTTTCCAGCTCCATGTCACTCTCTTTCCTTTCTTTTTCTTTCTCTTTCATTTCACTCTCTCTGTCCCTATCTATCTCCTAAACAATGACTTTCCATGAAGCAGTGTCACTGATTCTTTCCTTAATGGTGCATTTTTGATCCTTGGGCTCCATTTGGAAAATAGAGGTGCTCAGCCATCCAACAAAAGATGCATTGATTGAGTAGGGGTATAGTTTGAACTAAAAGAGGAAGCTCACTGAGGATTATAAAAAAAAGAGTGGATTGCTAATGTTATTGTATTTTTCAAAGAATGTTTGTATTGTACAGCGGAGGATAGTCAAGAAGTCAAAGTCTTACTTCGCTGCATGATGGCACTTTAAAATCAACAAAGTGCCGAAAAAGCATTCATCACACACTAAATCATGAATGTGCTTAGCAAAAAATCTTTCTAGCATAATTGTACAAGTACAAAACAATTACAATTACAAAACCCTCCCCCTGATACTAGGCCGATTGCTGCTGGAATCACACTTAATCAGGGTCCCAGAGAACAAGGTTGGGGTAGGTAGCAGGGTTAATTAGGCGGCAGTTGACAAATGGTGATTTGGCCACGACTTGGGAAGTTCACCCATCGGATGCAGAGCCGAGACGGGCTGAGGGAGATAGCAGTTCAATTAAAGCGTTATACCAATGGCTGTAGTGTAGTTCCTATATCCCTGATAGGCTCTGCCCATTGGAATAATATACACTATAGTTTTGACATAGGACTGTGGTCAGTATATCTCTATCGAGTACATTAGACTTAATAACTTGTGTTTGCCAGCTAACTTAGAGGTCACTAGAAACTTCTCGAATGAACAAGAAGAGATTAGTCTCTGATATTCGCATGAACATGGCAACTTTGTTTCCCTCAGAATCGGAACAGTTCTTCTCAGAATCGTGGAAACAATAGATAACAGTTTCACTCAGTCAATCATGCATGCTTCCTTTCTACAGAGTTACCCAGTAATAGATAGACGGGCGTTTCAATAAAAAGGGTTTATTGAACAGACTTTTTTCTGGTGCAAGAGATGTGAGCTGCTACAATCATAAGACAGAATGCGCAGTATAATACGTACAGTGGTAGCAGTAAGATAAAATAATACTGCAATATCATGTTCTGTAGCTATGAAATATATTCATAAAAATACATACATAAATAACACAGACTAAAATGTAAATACCTATCTGGTGATTCTAAAAAGTTCTACCCCAGTGTACCTATCCTAAGTGTAGTACGAGGTAAGAAGCTCCACCAAAGGTAATCTGGTCTCCAGGCATAAATCTTAGGTTCACTCTCACGCCACACTACCAGTTGAGATTGAGCAGATAATACAGGCACTTAAGAGAGCACCACTCCCCAGGTGTCACAAGTCGTTGTGTGGGTCTCTCCTGGGAGGTCTTTGATGTCCCTGAGACCCGCACAAAAGAAAAGGGGGAAAGTCAAAAAGCCCTTGGGGAACCACACTTCAGGGTGCGTAACAGCAGCAGGTAGTCAGCCAAGTCCAACTACTATTCAGGAAGGTTGCATGGTCCCTTCCAATGGATGTAATTCTCCTTGTGCACAACAGCTTCCTCTGGCAGTGTGCACCACGCAGTTCCAGGATCTTTGGTCCCACCTCCCCACTAGTGTATCTCTATCCTGCTGAAGTATGGCAACAGTAGTTATACTATAGTGTGCCTTTGGAGTTGGGGGTGGTTCAGAGGGGTTCCCTTTGAACCACAGATGTCTCCCCTAAATTCCAGTCCTGTCCTCCATGGGGTCAATGAATACAGATATTAATCTTTAGTGAGGCCATGATCTGGCTCCCTCTATCCAGTCAGGCCCGCAAAGGGCAGAGGTCTGTCATTCCATTTTCATGCCCAATGTTTATGGTTGTTGCTGGGGAATGCACACATTTGCTCTCCCAGCCTCCAGTGTGGAATGGAGTCAATCTAAAAGGCACACAAAGAGTTTTAGAGCTGAGAAATGCCCACTTTCTAGAAGTGGCATTTCTAAGCTATTAACCTGTTGCGTGCTTATGACGGAACCACGCCGTCATGAGCCACGGGCAGCATGTGCTCATGACGGTGTGGTTCCGTCATGCGTCTGCCGGTCCGCCTGCGCAGCATTAATTCCCCGCCTGTGCGGGCGAATTAATGAGCAGGCAGTGTCATTTTTATTTTTTTAAATATTTTTTATTGAAGTCCTTTAGTGTCATTTCAAATTATCATTTCAGCATAATTTCTTAAACAGTAAAATACAAACAAGGTCACGGAACCACGCCGTCATGAGCACACACTGCCCATGACTCATGACGGCGTGGTTCCATCATGAGCACCGCCGCGCTCACCTCCCCCGCGCCACGGTGAAATTTGCACCGTGGCGAAGGGGTTCATGACACATCCACCTTTACCACAGCAGATAGTTTGCCATTGTGAATCCAATGAACATTATGGGGCTGCTCCACTGAAAATCACTATTGCAGTTTGAAGTAATTTAAACTATACCCCCACGTTAACCTATGGAAAGAGCAAACCTCATAGGTAGTGAAAATACACATGGGTATTCTTCACTACCTGGGTGGGGAACACACAAGTATCTTCCCTGTCTTTTACCACGTACTTTACCCCTTAAGAACCATCCCTGGGGTGCTCTAGTGGTAGTGAAAGGTCCCTCCAAGATTGGACAATGGTTTCCAAAGGCCAACCTGAGCATAAGTGCAGTTGCACACCCACAGGTCCGCAATGGCAGGCTTGACACTTGTTTAAAAACATAAGGTAGCACCACTTCCTAACATGTATAGGAAGGTCATGCCTACTTCCACACTGCATTTACAGTGGGAAAATGCCCGGCCCTTAAGGTCACAAGCAGAGAATCAGCAGAACCCCAGTGGCGTTCCATGGAAATAGCAGTCCTCCTAGGTAGGGGAACATACAGGAGGGCTCTTCACTACCTGGGAATGGAAACCCCATGTGCACCTGCCCTGCCTTTTGCCTATCAAGTACTCCGCTCCTCAGGCTTCACCCTAGGAGTGTTCTGGTGGTAGTAGAATGCCCATTCAGGGTTGGATAATGAGTTAGAAATGCCAACCTGGGCATAATCGTAACTGTGCAATGGCAGTCTCGATTGAGCCTGGGCGGTGAACTCTGCTCCGCTTCGGGAGTTTGCAGTGTTTCTTGCACTGCGCATTATGCGGAGCTTGCGGAGTTCTGACGCTGCTTCGCACAGCAGAGCAGAGGTTTTTTCCTCACTCCCGTTCACCAACGTCAAGTTGGCAAGCTCGAGCGAGGGAAATCATCCTCCCAATTTAGAAACTGCTTGTTCGCATTGAGAAAGCTGCCGCTCGAGTAAAAATCTACTCGAGCGGCAGAAAAGAGAAAGAAGGGACAGCTTGCACTGTGCAAGATGCCGTTCCCAATGATTGCACAGTGCGAAATCATTGTACAGGAAATTGTCTCTTCCTGTACATAAAAATCACTAATGGCAAATTGTTACTTCTATGTGTTCTTTAGAATGCAGCACACATACAATGTAAATGTAAATGTAAATGTAGTTGAGCTTATATAGCGCACAGCTACCCGCAGTGGGTTTCCCGGCGCTTGCTTAGGGAACCCTTCCTGGTATTCCCCTGTGAGATAGCAGGGTATCCACAAGGTGAAAGTCAGGCATCCCGCCGCGAGGGGCAGTTGTGGAGATTAAGCAAGCTATTGCCCAGAGTCGCAGAGTTTGAACCCGTGAGTCGAGGAGGCACCGGGGCGAGAATTATCGAGTCTGTGGAATTTTTTTTTTTAGCCCAAGACCCGCTGAGGCGGGGAATTGAACCCTGGTCCAGGACCGATCTCAGCTTCCGGGTCTGCTGCCTCTAACCCCTGAGCCACACTTCTCCACATTTTCATTAGTTAATGATTGTTTATGTTTTGCATTTTATGGTTGGTTATGTTCCTGCACATAAATAATCAATAAGGGCATTTTGCTCTTTCTATAAGTTCTGCAGACTGCAGCACACATAGAAAAAGCAAAATCGAGGAGAAATAAAAGAATTTCTCCACGTTTTGCCTTTCTAACGCCTGCTCTTTCATGGCATTAGTTTATGGCACTGCCTCCGAAAACATCCTTGTAAATCTGGGGCAGCGTCAAAAGCAATGGGAGTTGTGTGCTATGCCCACAGCAAGGCCAATCAAACGCTGCTTTCAGGCTAGGGGCCTCATTACGTGTCTTTTGGTCCCTAATCTGACGCGCGGTTCAACCACGGCTTTGGCAGTGCAAGAGGGTGGCGGTCCTGCTCCTGCACCGCCAAACTTGTAATGAAGCCCTAAGTTATGCATGTAATAGGGCCTTATTTACAAGGCGGCGTTATGCCACCAAAAGTGGCTTAGCACCGCTTTGTAAATATAGAGAATGGCATATCACCACCAGTACATCTCTAAAAGTGACAATATAGTGGCGATATCCTCTTGTAAACATGCCCCTAGGCTTGTGAATAGCTATGTGTGGTGTGAATAGTACTATTGTAGTGCTACTAAATATATACTACAAAGTGCAGTTTGTAAATAGACTCATATGTTGGAGTCATTTTTAACTTTGCGCTTGCCTACAAACTTCCTGGTGACCACACCCCCTAGAACACCAGTTCTCCAATGGCAGAGTTTTAACGTACTCTACTTTCAAAAACCTTTCACCAATAGCCCATCTGCCTAAGAGCTGTGGGAAGTCGAAGTGACCACCAGAAAGCAGGATAAAATCCATATTTTTATTTTTAAGTTAAAAATATATTTGAAGATACAGTAATGCAGGACCCCAACCACTTTGATCCATCCTGCTCCAACCTTCAGACTACATTTAAATCTTAACATTCTCCTCGAAAAACCTTAGTACACAGAGGTTCTACATTTTTCCCATGAATACCACAGTAGTCAATCTCGGTGAGACGTCTCACTCTCTCTCTTTGACCTTCACAATGCAGAACAGAGCAGGAAGCTTAAAGTCAGACTTGGGAAATCAAATCTAAGTTGACACTTTTGTATTCCTCTAAAGTGCAGTAGTTATAGGAGGTTTTGTATGGTAGTGCCTTGTCTTGAAACAGTTTGCCTAGTGCATTTAGTGGAAGCATTCTTATGTTTCTAATAGAATGGATGCATTGTTAAACATTCCTCTATGGTGGTCAATGCTATTTCCTCAGCTCCTAGATTTAGTTATGCCCATTATGCTTCCCTTCCAGTACTGTATAAATTAAAAATATATAAGGACATTAAAATGAAAATAGTAACCAGTTACATAGTGTTATCTACTCCAGTCCCTTAGTATTGCTAGATACATCTAAGCGTGTTTTTGTAATAAACAATTTGGGCGATATTATTAACTGGACTTGGGTTTGAGTAAATATCTGAGCATCCAAAAAACCCTTTTAAACCACCTTTGTGCGTCATATGTAAAAAGGTCCAGTCTGGAAATTCAATAGATTTTTATATGTATTTATAAAATATGAAAAACTTTGAACACAAATATCGAACTAAATTCTAAAATATGCAAATTGTGAAACCGTCCCTCAGTTGGCGAATGATGAATTTTGTTCTGAGTTACTTAAAAAATGTAATTCTACATAATCATACATGTGTAACTATTTCTAAGGGAGATAAACATAACAGTGTTTTCGATATTTTTAGATTTACACATTTTTTATTGGATTTGGTACACATACAACAACAAAGCAGAGCGAAAGAGTGCAGAGGTAGTAAAATAATAAAGCACATTGACATTTAACCAAAGTATTGTACACTCAGCAGTGTTTTATTCCAAAGTCAATTCAGTATAGGAGTTAAAGGCATTTACCCCACAGAAGGTCTAGGGAGACATACTTGGCTTCAAATCTTTTATCTGTTGGGGAGGGGGCATGGTGAATGTGTGAGAAATAGCACTCGCAGGTATTTGGGGAAAGTGAACTCTTTAAATTCCTTATCTAAGGTAATACATTAACCACAGATCTTCTCGAATTGATTGTCTTTCCATTTTAGGGTGGCTGAGAGCTTTTGCATGTCTAAGAACTCTTGCTGTCTGTGGAATCAGGCATCATATTCTGGGGCAGTCTCAGTTCTCCATGGGGAAGTGATCCTTTGCTTAGCGGTGTTATTGTTATTGCACTACCTTTCTTTGACTACTGTGATATCCTCTTGTACACATGCCCCTAGGTTTGTGAATAACTTCGGGCCATATTATCAAGCATTATCGCCGCTTTTATCGGCAGGAAACTGCCGCTAAAGTGCCCCTATGAATTCCCATAGCAGCCCAGGTTATGGTGTAAACCTGGGCTTCTATGGGAATTCACAAGGGCCTATTATTAACCGCATGCACGCTAGCGGTTTTCCCGCTGCGCGCTGAAAATTTGAAAAACCCGCGTTACGTGACAAAGCCAGCTCGTCATGCGCGTAGCGCAGGTAACGCCCATGACGAGCTGGCTTTGTCATGAGCGCTGAAGGGGTTAAGTCCATTATCGCCGCTTTAGCAGCAGTTTACTGCCGATAAAAGCGGCGATAATGTATTGCACTTTCTTGATAATATGGGCCTTTGTGTGGTGTGAATAGTACTATTGTAGTGCTACTAAATCTACTACAAAGTGCAGTTTGTTTATAGACTCAAATGTTGGAGTCATTTTGAACTTTGCTCATGCCTACCAACTTCCTGGTGACCACACCCCCTAGAACACCACTTCTCCAATGGCAGAGTTTTAACATACTCTACTTTAAAAAAAAAATCACTGCTGGCCCATATGCTAAGGGCTGTGGGAAGTCGAAGTGACGACTAGAAAGCAGGATAAAATCCAAATATTTATTTTTAAGTTAAAGATGTATTTTAAGATACAGTAATGCAGGACCAGAACCACATTGATCCTTCCTGCTCCAACCTTCAGACCACATTTCAATCTTAACATTCTCTTCTAAGAACCTTAGTACACAGAGGTTCTACATTTTTCCCATGAATACCACAGTAGTCAATCTCGGTGAGACGTCTCACTCTTTCTCTTTGACCTTCACAATGCAGAACAGAGCAGGAAGCGTCAAGTCAGACTTGAAAAATCAAATATAAGTTGCCACTTTTGTGTTCCTCTAAATTGCAGTAGTTATAGGGGGTTTGGTACGGTAGTGCCTAGGTTATGAAACAGTTTGCCCAGTGCATTTAGTAGAAGCATTCTTGTGTGACTAATAGAAAAGCTGTAAAACAATGGCAGCTTTGTTAAACATTCCTTGATGGTGGTCAATGGTATTTCCTCAGCTCCTAGACTTAGTTATGTGCTTCCCTTCCAGTACTGAATAAATAAAAATAAGGACATTAAAAGGAAAATAGTAACCAGTTACATAGATTTATCTACTTCAGTCCCTAAGCTAGATACATCTAAGCGTGTTTTTGTAATAAACAATTTGCGCGACATTATTAACTGGACTTCCAAGCATCCAAAAAACCCTTTTAAACCACCTGTGTGTGTCATATGTAAAAAGGTCCAGTCTGGAAATCCAATAGATTTTTATATGTATTTCCAAATATGGAAAACTTTGAACACAGATATCAAACCAAATTCTAAAATATGCTAACTGTGAAACCGTCCCTCAGTTGGCGAATGATGAATTTTGTTCTGAGTTACTTCTAAAATGTAATCCTACATAATCATACATGTGTAACTATTTCTAAGGGAGATAAACATAACAGAGTTTTAGGTATTTTTAGATTTACAAATTTTTTATTGGATTTGGTACACATACAACAACAAAGCAGAGCGAAAGAGTGCAGAGGTTGTAAAATAATAAAGCACATTGACATTTAGCCAAAGTATTGTACACTCAGCAGTGTTTTATTCCACAGTCAATTCAGTATAGGAGTTAAAGGCATTTACACCACAGAAGGTCTAGGGAGACATACTTGGCTTTAAATCTTTTGTCTGTTTGGGAGGGGGCATGGTGAATGTGTGAGAAGTAGCACTGGCAGGTATTTGGGGAAAGTGAACTCTCTAAGGGGCATATTATCAAGGACAGGCGATACATTATCGCCGCTTTTATCGGCAGGAAACTGCCGATAAAGCGGCGATAATGGCCTTGATAATATGCTCTATGAATTCCAATCGAAGCCCATGTTAGATGTGTTCACATCTAACATGGGCTTCGATTGGAATTCATAGAGCATATTATCAAGGCCATTATCGCCGCTTTATCGGCAGTTTCCTGCCGATAAAAGCGGCGATAATGTATCGCCTGTCCTTGATAATATGCCCCTCAATTCCTTGTCTAAGGTGATACATTAACCTCATTCTTCTCGAATTGATTGTCTTTCCATTTTAGGGTGGCTGAGAGCTATTCCATGTATAAGAACTCTTGCTTTCTGTGTAATCAGGCATCGTATTCTGGGGCAGTCTCAGTTCTCCATGGGGTAGTGATCATTTGCTTAGCGGTGTTATTGTTATTGCCCTACCTTTATTTGACTACAGCAGGTATGCTTGCTTGTTAGGAAGGCTGAGGAAAATGTATGCACGGAATTGGGGTATTTCCTTAATAAAGATTGTATTTGTATTAGTTAGAACTTCCTGCCAGTATCTTTTTAGTTTGGAGCATTGCCACATCAAGTCAGTCAGGGTACCCGCTCCCCTACACTTCCTCCAGAAAACAGGTGATATTGTAGGGTTCCATTGATTTATGACAAAAGGGATAGTACTACCATAGGGGCGTATTTATGAGAGGCTTGCATCATGTTTGCACAATGCAAAGTGGTACATGCAAGACTCTAAGTCAGATTTATGAAGCCTCGCATTCCCCGATTTACAACTTGTAAACCCAAGGATGCACTAAAATCTTACTCCTTCCCAGGGGAGCCATAACAAGGAGAAGTATCTCTATTTGTCCTTGTTTCTTCCTCTCAGACATAGAAAGAGGAATATGCCTCCTAGGATTGTTTTTGTGCAGGGAGGTATCACTTCCTACACAAAAACAATCCTGCCTGCAGCACAGGCAGGCTTGGGTGCCTGCTGTGTTGCACGGCAGCTCATTGTGTACCAGCGCAAGGGAATACACCAGGAATGCACCACGGCGCATTCCTGCCCTTGCCCAAGGATGCAAGGTAGCACAGCAAGGTGACTCACTGTGCTGCTCTGCTCCACTATTTTCATAAATATGCCCCATACATTTTCACATGGCCTCTTGGAAGAAGCACTGGTTGCAGAAGTATGACAAATATGCTAGCCCATTTGTTCATGGAGAGAGTATGTTTCAAATCTGTGTCCCAACTTCTTTGTGTAGGAACTTTCTGAGTGACCGTTGCAGACTTGATGTGGGACAATTTGTGTTTGGCATTTTGTTTTGTGATGGTAAATTTTTCAAACGGGGTAAATGTCTGTTAACAGGGAGTTAAATGGAGGGAAGAGTTATCTAGTGCCTCATTTGTAAGTATCTCTCTCTCTATCCCTCTCCCTCTCCCTCTCTCGCTCTCTCTCCCTCTCCCTCTCCCTCTCCCCCTCCTCCTCCCTCCCCCTCTATCTCTCTGTCTCTCTCCCTCTCCCTCCCTCTCTCTCTCCTCTCTCTATCTCTCCCTCTCCCTCTCCTTCTCCCTCTCCCTCTCCCCCTCCTCCTCCCTTCCCCCTCTATCTCTCTGTCTCTCTCCCTCTCCCTCTCTCTCTCTCCTCTCTCTCTCTCTCCCTCTCCCTCTCCTTCTCCCTCTCCCTCTCCCCCTCCTCCTCCCTCCCCCCTCTATCTATCTCTCTCTCTCCCTCTCCCTCTCCCCCTCCTCCTCCCTCCCCCCTCTATCTCTCTCTCTCCCTCTCCCTCTCACTCTACCTCTTACTCTCTGTAATTCCTAAGTCAACCTTCTGGAGTTTCCTGCCCTTTTGCAGTTAGCTGTCTGCCATTCTAAGTAGCAGTTTCTAGCTACAGGAGGGGAGAAGTCTGAATTGCCGGTTATGGAAACCAGTGGGGAGAGTATGTAAGAGAGACCTTTCAAAATAGCCACATTGCCCTAAGCACCCAGCGTGGCTCTAATGACTGGAGAGAAATAGACGCCCCATGACCTGTGTTTCATGGCCAGCCAAATATGCATACTTGCACTATGTCTATCTATGAAGCACCTGTTTTTCTCAGAGACGATTGTGTTCCATTCCAAGATATCTCTAATTTGGGCTGATCAAATCTTTACACACTATCATGACTCTGGAGTGTCTTGTGCTGTATTGAGATGCAATACCTGAGATTTATGTATGCTTATTTTGAAGCTGGCCGAATGCTTCAAGGTCATTCAGCAATGTGGGGACTGACATCGTCACCAGTACTCATTGGCGTAAAGGGCCAGTTTGCACTTGTAACTGCCCATTTTAATTCCTTTGCTTAGAGGATTAGATCTAATGGTTTCAGCCAGAGGAGCCACATACAAGGTGAAGAGGAATATTGATAATGGACAGCCCTACCTTGTCACCCTACACATTTCAAATGGTTCTGATGTCACACGATTGATTCTAACTTTGGCTGTAGGACAAGTGTAATCGCACAGCACCCACTTTTTACATTTTGGGCATCTGCCTAGTTTCATTAGTACACTCTGTAGGAAGTGCTTTTAATAGTATTCAAACCACCTCTCATCCTCTATTGAGAGCAATTTTCTTGGTGCAATTGATGTTGTAAGTATGTGCATTATTTAGTTGCAGTTGTCACTGCAACCCCTCTGTGGTATGATACAGGTTTGATCCAGGTCCACCAGCCTCTGACATATGGGTTAAGCTGATGTGCCAATATACCCATAAACACCTTAGTATGTGTATATTTAGGAGGGATATGTCCCATAAGATATACAGTGTGTTGGGTCATTACTGCAACTAGGGATAGCTGAAATGACTGCTTCTTTCATTGTACAGGGAACCTATTGCTACTTTTGGGTAATACTGTCACATGGCCCATGGGGACATTTTCATCTTCTCAAAGTTCGCATGAGTACGCTGAAGCTTGCCCGCTGCTTTGTGCACCTTACTACACAACTTTATTTCTGCAATCATTTACATGGCTGTTTTCACATGAGAACTCATCGTGGTGTTCACACTCTACAGGTTCCTGGGATTTTGACTGAACATTGTGAGCAAGGTCGAACAACAAGGTCCCTTGTTATTTTGTTCTGACCAGGCCTTAGCCTTTAGACAAAACATACCGATGCAGCTGTTGTTTGGGACAACGTACTTTGGTTTTATTGGAATACACATATAGGTAGCACACACTTGGGGCCATACTAACAAGTGCTTTATCTCTGCTTGTTTGGCTTAAAAAGCCAAAAAAGCAAAGATAAAACTATCGCCCTATTTACAAGAGGGTGTTAACATGCAAAATTGCATGTTAGCACCCTTTTTCCCGACGCCTCCCTTTGCATCTCTAATGAGATGCAAAGTGGGCGTCACTAGGAGTACCCCAATGGACTACCTTGTAAAATAGCACTGATGTTCACACTGCGATATTTACAAGGCAGCCCACAGGATTTTATCAGACGTTTAAATTTGGTGAAAACGGCGGTTTTCGCCAAAATCTAACGTCTGCAAAAATCCTGACTTAGCTATCCCTAACATAGGGGGTGGATTATGCTGATACGACCACAGGGTCGTATCAGCAAGGTTATCGCAGTTTTGCAGGGAACATCGCTGGAAAACCAGCAATGTTCCCTGCAAAACTGCGATTTCCCAGCTATCGCAGGAATTTTTATCGCCTTGGAGATACGCATTGCTAATAACGTGATATCTCTGCAATAAAAACCTGCTATAGCCAGCGTTAGAAAAAAACAAGATAGTTACCGCAAAGCGTTGCTAATATGCCCCCCAGAGAGGGACCTTTCCAGGGAGAAGAGTGAGACAGCTATGATGTTGATATACTTTATAAAGTCTAAGGTATGGGGTCTGCTGACAAAGCCCGGAGATCCTCTAATATATAATAATACTATTTCAATGCAAGGGGAGGGTGGTTACACTATACTGTCTTTTCACAATGACATCTCCTTTCATGATTTATGGACTAACTGTTATGCTAACGGTACTTGTATTGTGCATTTTTCTGCTTGTTGAGGTACGTATACTGCATTTTATATTTTAAACTTGGTCATGTCTCTGTTAGATCTTATAGTGGACAAGTACAAGAGTACAAGTACAAGAGTGTGAGTGAAAGAGCGTGTCTTGCAACCACAATTCCTGAGAGATCTGGGAGTGTTGTGTTCTGGGGTGTCTAATCATTTGTTTATCTGTGAGTGAGTAGTAGAGCAAGTGAGACACTATAGCTAGTCGGTCCAAGGCTCATGGGTACTAAGGTGGTAGGAAGACTCAGTCCCTATGCACTAAGGTCCCATAATCCTATATATAAATCTGTTTTGGGCAGAATCACTGCAACAATTCCCAGTGCAAAAAGAGGGCAGAATATCTTCGAAAAGTTGGGGATTTAACCATCGGGCCTAGGGGCTTTCTTGAGCTGTGTAAGAAACTTATGGGGAGAGGGACATGTAAGAAAGTCATCCTTTTTTCCATTTTGCCCTGATCACCCCATTTGTTGACAGATGCTGGGGGTTACTGACTCTGAAAGCGCTCTCGGTTCTACTAACCAGGCCAGGGCCAGTGCATTGTCCTCTAGAACTGTAAGTCCCTCGTATATGGTAGGGAATGTAGGTTTAGAGATCCCAGTGGACCTAATGCACTTACGTGTGCACTGCTGTGGTGTCTGGAGTCATTTTAATGTCAGACCTGCCTTGCATGCTAGTTTTAAATAAAACTATGTCCAAATTTGCGTTGCAATTAAAAGTACTTCCAAAGGTTAAAAAACCTTTTTATTACGTATATGTAACTCCTATCATCTGTCCTAGGAGCCCCAAGGGTAGGGTTCATACTTATAAAAAGCAGGGATAATATAAAATATGTTTTATATGTCCTGGTAAGGAAAAACAATCAACGTCGCTTTTTCCTTTTGTAGTGCTGCCAGCCTCATAGGCTGACATGGGGAAGGCTTTAATAAACTTAATAAAGTCTATGTTTGCTTGGGAGCTAGCTAGCAGTATCTTTCAAAGTATATAACTAATAGACACATTAAATCCAGCAACTTGCCAGCGTTAGAGTTAATGTAACTATGCAGGAAAGTAGTTTTAGAACTTACTAAGGTCCAACGTAGTCCTTGGTTACCTAAACCAGCCATTTAGCAGCTTCTCCTGATTGGCCAGCCTTTGACAGCCTGAGCCAGGCTGCTCCCTGAGTAGGTGTGAAGAGGCCTTGGCTGGACCAGTTCAGCCATTTGGTGGGAGATTTGCTTCTGGAGAAGTCAGGGAGAGGAAGGTGGCTAGGGAAATAAGCTGGTCTTCGAAGGCAGAGGAACAGATGTCATAGGACCCAGGCCAGTCACCTTTTCATTGATCCCCAGCCAGATGGAAGCCCCATAACTTGATAGGGAGAGGGGCTGGAAGGGGAGTATTGTCAGATGTTAGCCACACCTCTGGGTTGGATTACACAGAAACACACACCAAAGAGAGATTTATTTTCATTTTGAACAGTGCATTCTGGGTCAGCAATATGCCACACTTCACAGGAAGTGTTCATAGTGGAGGGAAGCAACTTTACCCCTATTGGTTGGTGTATCCCTCCTGCTTGTCAGACCAGAATGGAAGATAAATATGAGGGAGCTGCAGAAGCTTCTCAGAACACTACCTGGAACATCAGCAGAGGATTTACTGCCCTGCTAAACCTTGGACTGCACCACAGAAGGCTTACACTCAAAAAAGCGGCACTTGCTGCACACACACGAAACCACAAAGGAGTGGAATCCCTGATCAGCAACTGGTACAATAGAGCTGGAAGTAGTCACCTGCTAAGTCAAGGAGAGGATTAACCCAGCTGACCAGTTGCAGGTGAATTGTTCCTGAACTGTGCAGGTTAATTTTGGACTTCTAGCACCCAAGAGGCAATCCAGAGTCCCTGAACCCTTGGCTAGAGGTAGTGGACCATTATATTTCCACAATTTTCCCTCAACACGGAAGGTGTCTGGAAAATGAAACTTTCTGCAAAGTTTTGCAGAAAAGCTCTAGAACGAGATCAGCTTGAGGTGGAGAGGCAAGCCACCAACGTTGACTCGCTGATCTTATTGACCTTGCTGGTTCATTCAGCTGAAAAGCTCCAGGTGAACCCTAACTCAAAGTCAAGAGTTAACCACTTTGAGACCCTCCTTGCAAAATAATCTGCAGAACGTCTGCAGGCTGCTGTCATCGATTAGAACTCTGATCCTGAGGAGCTCAACGACTTGACATCAAGAGATAGCTTCATGAAAAAGACTAGGGGCCACAGGTAGGTAGCCAAATACCGGTCGGTAAAGGCCGAAAATCGGTAAATTTGCCGTTACCGACCGGTATTTAGCTTTTTCCAATGTAGGTGGGTATAAATAAGGATTCGGTAATTTACAGATTCGGTAATTTAGGGAATCGGAAAACTACCGAATCCTTAAGATACCAAATCGGTAAATTACCGAACCCTCAATGTATTGAGCACTCAAGTGAGTGCATTTGTGATCAGAGGATTCGTTATTTACCACCAACTACAAGTTGGTGGTAAATATCGAACACTATTCAAAAAGAAAATTTGTGCTTTCTATAAAGTGCAATGTGGCAGACATACGTGCCTGTAGGGCATGTATGTGTGCCACATGTGCACACATGCACGATTCAGGGGTGCAACAGGGTGTCAATGTGACGCCCTGCCACCCTTGAATATGTTCCCCCTATTACTGATTCGGTATTTACCGAATCGGTAATACCGAATATTACTGATTCGGTAAAATGTACCCAATTTTTATCTACATACAATTTACCGATTCTGAAATACCAAATCGGTAACATTTTGTATTTTAGAATCGGTAAATAGGGATTAGCTACGTATGGCCCTTGGTCTGACGGTAAACTTTTGACCCTGGGAAACTAGCACTCAACCTACCATTAGCATCTAGTAGACAGGAGATCGACGAGTTACCCGTCTTACTAAAGTAGTAGTGCTTGAGCTTATTGCTCCATCACACCCCTGCCCCCAAAATCCCTACATGAAATAGCTGAAACAATGGCAGCTCCCCTCACCTCCCTAGTGAATATTATTATTACTTGTGGACAGTTCCCAGCGGAATGGAAAAACGGTTTCCATACTTCCGCTCTTTAAAAAAAATCTCTCTCTTTCCTAATGAGGAAAATAATTGATGCCCAATTTCCCACCTGCCAATGCAGGGAAGATTCTTGAAAAACACCTTAACGTTGCTCTTTTGGAATTTTAAACAAAAGCTAGATCCTTGACAAAGCAACCATGGTTTTAGAACAAACAACAGTACCGGAAAGGTACTGGTTGTAGCCATGGTGGAGATACGCTCCATTGTGGACAACGGTGGGACAGCTGCAGTGATCCTTTTAGACCTGTCTGCAGCCTTCGGCACTGTGAGTCATTCAATCCTCACAGATCACCTAGCTAATATGGGGTAAACAGATCAGCTCTGAATCTCATTCAGTCTTTCCTCATTGACGGAGAACAGTCGTTCTCCTTTGGAGAAGCCCTTCTACTGCCTTGTGGCATCTCTCAAAACTGGTCACTGAGCCCTACACTTTTTAATGTTTTTGAGCTCATTTGGCTTATACCCTATGCTGATGACACCCAGATTATCATGTCTATTTCCAGCAACATGGGGGAGGTCTCACACACCTTGCATGTGTGAGGTTGTCAGATGGATGAAATGTAGCAGTGTTAAGTTAAACTCAGAAAAAACTGAGGTCCTTCTCTTCATAAAGGATACCTTATTTTGGGACTTGTATTGGTGGCCCCAGGCCCTTGGCCCTCTTCCTACTCCAGTCTCAAAAGATAAGAACTTGGGGACCATTTTCAATGCCAATCTCACCTTTAGGAATCATATCAATAAATTCACTTCTGTCCAGTTCTGTTGTAATGATCAAAGACAGTCCACACAAATCATATACTTCCACATAATCTTTTACTTCAAAGCTACATTTTTCATACAGCTACAGAGATTCTGCAAAGGGAACAAACAACAATACAGGAAAGAAAATGTTCCAAGAGAAACAAGGAGGGGGCATTTAGGACATGGACACAAGATTAAGAGAAAGGGAGGGTGTCACTACCTGATCAATTTCCCAGAATTAGAAGTAAATAAGGATGTAATCACAATACTGAACACTATTGAAACAACTGATACCATTAATGTTGTAAACTTATCAATACATGAGCTGGATACAGTAGAAATAAAGTTGCTTAGCAAAGGTCTGAGCTTCTGTCCAAGTTCCTTACCAGATTTTACTACACTACATGTGAATTGTTTTAAATTCACCAGGAAAATCAAACTACACTCATTTTTTAAAGAATAAACATGCACATGAATGCAAAACACAGTTTCCTCAGACTAGTCTGAATAGTACCACAGTGGGTGATATTAGGGACTTACAACTGTTGTTATCTTTGGATGATCAGGACGATCACCAACCCATACAGACACTGCTTGCAGATCTAGATATTATGACTTTCCCCAAGTTTACTCGTGCTTACCTGGCGACAACCAAATAGATACATTCTCAACATTGATCACTCAGGATTTGCACACATTGGAAGACAGGTATTCTATGGGCACTAAACACATTAGACATAGCTTAACATCAGATGAAAGAAAAAGCACTTGACAACCTAAGGGATGATGAATCCCTAGTCATCAAAGAAGCGGACAAAGGGGGAACGTGGTACTTATGAACAAAACAGAATATCTAGGGGAGATTGATAGACAACTACCAGACTGGATGGCTTACTCTAAATTGGCAGGAAATCCTCTTATATACACACAAACTCAGAAGTGGAGGACAGACAAGTATTGGAGACACTTGTGTCTCACTACGGATATGGAATTCAATACTCACTGAACAATGCCCTGGCTTGCCCTTGCATTTACATTTTGCCAAAAATTGACCAAAAATGGGCTTTCCACCAGGTAGGCCCATCATTTCAGGAATATGCTCTCCCACAGAGTGACTGTCTGAATATATTGATCTATTGCTCCTTTGGTTAGAGATTTACCTTCATACCTACAGGATACTCGAGATCTGTTAAGCAAATTGGCTGAAGTGAAATGGGTGGTGGGACATCTGCTAGTCACACTGGATGTAGGGTTCACTATACACATGCATTCAAACTGACCTAGGCATGAAGGATGTACAATACTTTTTAGATTCCGGACCTGTTGCACTTATGAACACACTAACATGCTACTTGAGAAGATTTAGTTAGTGCTTGAGAATAACATATTTATTCACAATGGCAAGTAATTTCGCCAGACTCAGGGTGTAGCTATAGGGGCGAAACTTTCACCCTCATATGCAAATTTGTACATGGGTTTGTATGAATTAAGACATATATGGAGTGATGGTCCGGGAGAGTGCCTAGAAAACATCTTGGGCCATATGTATCAAAATGTTGTTTTGCGATTCTGAAGTTGCGATTTTCAGTGAATCGCAATTTGAGAATCGAAAAAAATGCTATGTATGTGGGATTTGCTGATAATTTTTCAAATCCCAAATAATCCTTATTTGCGAATCGCAAATTGAGGTTCGCAAATAAGGAATATCTTTCATTCATTCCTATGGGCTAGGAGGCCCATAGGAATGAATGGTAAGGCATTCTGAATTTGTGATTAGCAATTAGAGAATCGCAAATTGAGAATGCAATTTCAAGGGTGGCAGGGTGTCAAAAGGACACCCTGTTGCACCCCTGAAATGTGCATGTGTGCACATGCGGCACACATACATACCCTAAGGGCATGTATGTGCGCCACATGGCACTTTAAAAAATGCATAATAGTGCATTTTTAAGTAAAATCGCAATTTACCACCAACTTGAAGTTGGTGGTAATTTGCGATTCCTTAAGGCCAAATCGCAATTTCTTTTGTGCTTCTTACATTGCATTCAAGGAATTGCAATTTGCGTTTCCCTAAATGCAATTGCAAAATAAGGAATTGCAAAATGTGCGATTCCTTATTTTGCGAGGGGGTCATTGTGTGCTACATTAATTTGTGATCGTGAATTTCAGCATTTGCGATCGCAAATTGTTTTCATACATATTGCCCCTTATACTGGGCAAGTTATATCGACTATGTCATTTTTTATGCTCCGGTACTAATGAAACTTTAGAAAAACTCTTTCAGTACCTAAATGACAACGCATATAATAAAGCGTTCACAAAGAAACAGAGTGCATCAATAATACATTACCTGGACATTAACATACAGGTTGATGGCTAATGACATCTCCATACAGAAAACCCACACATGCAATTAAGTATTGCATGCTACTAGTGTCCACCCACCATCACAAACAAGAGCAATCCCATATGGGCAAATACTTGGAGCAAAAAGAAACTGCAATGAAGGGGTACTATTGAATCAGTATCTGGGTAGGATGGAACAGAGATTTGCAGAGAGAGGATACAGTGAAAACATACTAACACAAGTACGGAACAAAGCGAGTGGGGTGAAGCGAGACAGCTTACTGAAAACAAAAAATAAGAAGAAAAATAGAAGAAAAATTGCATTAATTACTCCCTACTCAGCACTGAGCACAGACGTATATAGAATTTTAAGAAAATATTGTCACCTACTGACCCAGGACGAGACATTGAAAGAAGTGGTTGGGGAAAAAAACAATGGTAACACACGAGAGAGGAAAAACGCTTAGACAGTATCTGTGTCCTAGTTACTCACCGGCCCTTAGAAAAGACACTTGGTAACCTTCTCCTCCAGCAGGATTTTACAAGTCAATCAACCAATCAGGGATTTGGGTAATGCTCTACTCACCAGCGAGGGTCTCAAGGCGCTGGGGAGGGCGTTCGTGCAGCTCTGTTTCATCCGAAGAGCCAGGTCTTGAGGCTCTTCCTGAATGCTTGCAGAGTGGGGCATCGCTTTACTCTGAGGAGAAGATCATACCAGGTCCTAGCAGCGATGTAGGAGAAGGCTCTTCCTCCTGTTCTGGTTCTGTGGATGTGTGGGATTTCGGCCAGGGCAAGGTCGGCGGAGCGGGGGTTTCTTTTGGGAGTGCAGAAGGAGATTCTTTTGTTGAGGTATTAGGGACCGGTGTTGTAGAGGGATTTGTAGGTGTGAGTGAGCAGCTTGTAGGTCACTCTCTTTTTGACAGGGAGTCAATGGAGGTCTTGCAGGTGCTGAGTGATGTGGTCTTTCTGTGGAATGCCAAGGACGAGTCTTGCTGCAGTGTTCTGGATAGTCTTGAGTTTGCGGAGTAGATATTTGATGATCCCGGCGTAGGGGGCGTTTCTGTAGTCCAGTCTTCTGATTATACGTGCATGGTGACGGCCTTTCTGGAATTCGGGGTGATCAATTTGAAGGTCTTAAAGGGGACGCAGAGGGTAATTAAGCATGTAGAGGAAACAGTGTTGATCTGTCCGTTCATGGTGAGGGAATAGTCAAGAATGATACTGAGGTAGCAAGAGTGGTCCATCGGAGTGGGAGGGTTGCTGAGGGCGGTGGGCCACCAGGTGTTGTCCCATGCAGAGGGGGTGGATCCGAGGACGAGGACTCTCTAAGTTGAGCTTCAATCAGCTACTGCTCATCCAGGATGCAACGTCTTTCATTCCTTCCTGGAAGCTGTGTCTGGTGATGTTGGATTCCTTGGTGAGGGAGAGGATGAGCTGGGTGTCGTCGGAGTAGGATACTAGGCTGAGTCCATGTTTGCTGACAATGGTAGCGAGGGGGGCCATGCAGATGTGGAAGAGCGTGGGGCTGAGTGAGGATCCCTGGGGTACTCCGCACCCGGAACAGAAACGTAAACTCGACTGAGTTACCGCCGAACCATCTCCGCACTACGGGGACTTCTTGGCCTACACGCCTATTACCGACCACTCAGAAGACATGGACACTCAGCCCTGCAGGTTGACTCCTACTTCGCGAACCGTGTCCTGGTTCAGGTTCTTACGAAGGATCTTCACTTCACACTGCAACAACATCGTTGCATTCCTGTGACAACTGTATACGACTTCAACAATACCCGGTCTCGAGCGGAGCCGGGTTGGAATTATCACCGGCACCGCGACCTGCAGATCCTTACCTCTACTCGTATAGCCCTGAGGAGTCGCAGAAACAGTATGTTTCTGGCGACGAAACACGTGTCGGCTGGCGCATGTTTGGACAATAAAAGAAGAATCTTTACTAAATTTGTGGACAACTCCTTCACTCTTGAACTTTGAACTTTATGTCCATTGAGACATCATCTCTACTCTCATTTCTCTACAAGTGTGCTGCGAATTTGTTTTTTCTTGTACTTGGTGTGTCCTCAAAACACACCGTGAGGGGTTACAGGGCTTTGCCCCTTTTCTGCATGCACCTTGTCTGCCTGTAAGCTTCTAATTGTGCGTCAACCTAGCAGTGCGCCCAGATCTTGGCCTCACATCTAAAACCCTGCCCCTTCAAATTGTACTCCACAGCTGTTCTCAGTGGGTTCAGAGAAGAAGGGCGGGAGTCTGATTCTTTGGGTTTGGCCGGCAAGGAAGGAGAGGATCAATTTTAGGGCAGTTCCATGTATGCTGGCGTTGTGGACAGCCATGGCCCGTGGAGGGAGTTGTGGTGGGGCAGGCAGGCGGAGCGGGGGAAAGGCAGCGTGGGGGGTGATAAACACCGGAATATGGATGATTACAGGTAAGTAAACAATTAAATTAATAAAACGAATTTCGTTCCGTGTCCTGCATCGCAAAATGCAATGCAGGGCGCGCTACAAAATTCGCCCTAGTTCTGTTTGTAGAAATTGTCATAGAGGGTCTTGATCTTGTGGTGGAAATATGAGCTGAGTATGTTGCAGAGGTCCTGGGATGGAGGATAGCAGAACATGTCTGAGTGATAAGAAATAACACTCCATACCTCCCTATTTCCAAGCATTATATTATGGCACAAAAAACAAATGAATTGATCAGCTTCCATGGAATTGAGGTGCTGAAACCACTACCAAGGGGGAGTTAGAACGCTCAGACTAAGATAGTTGGAAACTACTTGGATTGTTAAATTGAGGGTAGTGGAACAGGGTCTGAACATTGACAAGGAGCTGCATGTATTCCTTTAGAACAGAGATAACTGTTCCATATAACTGTACATATTACCATATCGTCAGTGTACTCTTCAATATGTAAAGGTGACTAAAATGTATAGAAAAACGTAACATCAGGTAAACCATAACTGTATTTATTGTTATGTATGGAATATGCCCTGCAATATCGAAAACATTCTGTGGATACTAATTGTGCATATGCTTGCTACCACTAATTCAGCCTAACCACGGGGGCCGCACACCATTTCTAATGGTATCATTAACCGCCCTCATTACTCAACCTACAAAATAAAGTCACTGCATGGTGTTTATTTTACAATCACTAAAGTGTACCTGGACTATTTATCCTATTCGTATTATCCTATTCGATTACTTCATCCATCACATTGTGATTATATTTTTCTCCCCTTAGAGTCGCAAGGTAGATCAGTGGTCTTACAAATATTTCTGGAACATATACTGGGTTTCTTTTTACCATTATAATGGCTGTTGCTCAGTTGTTAACAGACACTATAGCACTGTGCCACCACTTCATATGATATTTTCATTACTGATGTGACCCTTCCGATATGGCGACCATGGAATGACTTGGGCTCGGCCAAATAGTGGCTCGTTATGGTTGTCAATTTAATTCCCGCTCCCATATATTCAAACAGGAACTTACATTAATTGGAGCCTTAATCACCTTGGCACATTAGCGGGGGACGTAGCCAACAAAGTGCCCATTTTTATCACAGACTTACAGCATCCCATGGCAGACATATTGGACAAACAGGGTGGTGTTTAAAGTGTTTACTTCCATTACAAAATAACAATGCCCCAGTACTTGAGATAGGAGTTCCCGTTTATTCTTTATTCGGTTATTGTATCGACCTTTTTAATATGGCAGCCACAGAAAGGCTTAGACTTTGCCAAACGGTGGTCCCTCATTGATATCTACATACTCTCCACCTCCATACATTTGAATGGAGATGCACACAGCTCCCTTGCACATACAGAGCTTCACAGCCCCGGAAACTACGGAACGGGTGAGAACCTTCTTTATAAGTATAGAGATGCAGGTTAATATTCTCGATACCAACTTTTTGGAACAGGCCATAATATAGATATCAATGTGATCTACACTTTATATACAAACTAAGTAGTTTTCTTGGGATAATTTTTATTGACTTTACAGCACGCTTATCAGGGTTGTGCTGTCTTTCATGAGAATTAGTACTGAAGCAAATACAATTTGGAAGTAAGTGCCTGCTTCTTTGACTACTCACAATGCTTGTTGTCCCTCTTTTTGTGTATATATTTATATTGAACCCTGGGTATGAGAAACTTGACATGAAACCTGGTTCCGCCGATAGAATTATTCTATGGTTTGTCCACCACTGGGACAACCATTACTTTGAGGATCCAGACAAATGGCATTGCATATACACCTTGTATTCACCAAATTTGGAGAGTCTCCAAATATAGTATGGACTTGTATCCATATGCATAGGTATGACATATTATCATATCCTCTAAGCCATCTTGGTGATGGATCAAATATGGGCACTGTGCACATTTTCATCAGGCATGGTTGTACTTTAAAAACACCTTTTCTTCTGTGTAATTGGTCTAACACAATCAATATATAGACACTGGGCGGATGTCTTTATATAATCGCCTTAAAGTGCTGTAAGTCCTATAAATGGAGCAATGACAACCAACTCTGCAACTTCTTGCCCTTTCCATATTTCCGTATTTCTGTTTGGACAAAAGGGTGAACTGGTGATGGGTACACCTTTCTAAGCTGTAAGCAAGTAATATCAATGTTGTTAATAGTAGCATAATATGATTTTGCAGCCCTGAAAAAGTCCAGGAGGACAAAACAAGTGTCGGCTGCGGTGGTTGTTGGACAGCACTGTATGGAGAATTTTGCTTTGAAGTAACAAACGATGTGGAAGAATTTCATTTGTGTGGACCGGATTTGAACATTACAACAGAACCTTACAGAAAAGAGACTTACCTTTGCAACTTGGACTGTGTGTGTTTGAGTGCATCTCTGCTTTGGACATTGGGTCCGCGTTCTGTTTTTAAAGTGCGGATATTTAGCACCAAAGGTTGCTTGGTGCTAAGTCTGATAGCACCACTAAATGTTTAAACTTCAGAATCGGTGTGGTTACTACAGCCAATGACTATAGATAGATGTGCAGACATTGGGCTCAGTGACCAGATGTTGTATTCTACTTGAGCACAATAAACTCATTTCCGCTTGCTTCTTCTCTTACGAAGATTAAGAAAAAGAGTTTTTTTCATTCTTTATGATCTGCAGAAATAAGTGGTGATTGTATTGGTACTGTACAGGCTTGACTTTCTAATGCCCTTAAATAGGGCATTGAGCAGCGTTTTATACAAAAACTCCAGCTTTTGCAGAATGCAGCAGCTCGTATCCTCAAGAAAATACCCAAATATCAATCAGTGTCTTAGGCCTTAGTGGAGCCCCATTGACTCCATGTTAAGGGCACGTATGTCTGCCACATCGCAGTGTTGGAAAAGCAAAATATTGCTTTTTCAAAGCTTTTCGTTATTTACCAACAACTTGTAATTGGTGGTAAATAACGAATCCTTAACTGAGGAATGCACTCACTTGAGTGCCCTCTACATTACAGATTCGGTAATTTACCGAATCGGTATGTTAAGAATTCAGTAATTTACCGATTTCTTAAGTTACGTATTCAGTAAAATACCGAATCCTACAAAAAGGCCACCTACATTCCAAATGCCAAAAACCGGTAGGTAACGGCCGAAATTCGGTAATTTCGGCCGTTACCGACCGGTATTGGGCGACCTCCATCTGGCCCATAATTCCTGGCTCTTCTTGATGCATCTCTAATTTTTTCAGTTCTGAAACTTAACTGATGTTAGCGCCAAGACACCTCTGGACATTTGTGCCCTTAGTAAATATTTTTATTATCAATATTAGTGTTCATGTTTTCTTTTATCTACAAACTTCTTTGGATAATATAATTCTTTTTAATGACCTGCTCTTACTCTCTAATGTATCAATCAATCAGGGTTTTGAAAAACTCACTCACCCGTTAGGGTCTTAAGGCGCTGGGGGGTGCAGCTCTATTGGGGTCATTCGAAGAGCCAGGTCTAGAGGTCTTTCCTGAATTGGTCCAGTGTTGGGCTTCGCCGGAGGTCGAGGGGGAGCTCGTTCCATGTCTTGTCTGCAAGGTAGGAGAAGGGCCTTCCACCTGCTCTCTTCCTGTAGAAGTGTGAGGCGTGGCTAGGGAGAGGTCATCTGATCATAGGTTTCTCTTGGGTGTGTGGAAGGAGAGGTGGTTGTTGAGGTATTGAGGTCTGATGTTACAGAGGGCCTTGTATGCTTGCGTGAGCAGCTTAAAATTATCTGTCTTTTGACCGGGAGCAAGTGGAGGTCACAGGGGTGTTGGATGAGGTGGTTGTGCCTTGGTATGTTGAGGATGTGGCTGGCTGCGGCGTTCTGGATGGTCTGGAGTTTGAGGAGGAGATTCTTGTTGATTTTGGCCTAGAGGGCATTGCCATAGTCCAATCTGCTAGTAATAAGTGACTGTTTTCCTGGAGTCTGCGGGTATCCATTTGAATGTTTTATGTAGTATGCAGAGGGTGTGGAAGCATGCGGAGGAGACAATGTTTATCTGGCAATTTCTTGTGAGCAATGAGTCCAGTTTGGTACTGAGGTGGTGTACATGGTCTATTGGGGTGGGTGGGTTTCTAAGGGCGGGGCCACCAGGTGTCGTCCCATGCTGAGGGGGCAGTGCAGAGGATGAGGACTTCTGTTTTCTCTGAGTTGAGTTTCAAGCAGCTGTTCTTCATCCAGGTTGCGACGGCTTTCATCCCTTCTGGGAAATTGTGCCAGGTGATGTTGGGTTCCTTGGAGAGGGAGAGGTTGATTTGGGTATCATTGGCTCAGGAGACGACGTTGAGCCCATTGTTTCTGGCAATGTTTGCGAGTGGGGCCCTGTAGACATTTAAGAGGGTGGGGTTGCGGGAGGATCCTTGGGGTACTCCACATCTGGTCTCCGTTGGTTCCAGGTAGAAGAGCGGGAGTCTTATTCTCTGTGTTCTGCCGATGAGAAGAGCATATCCAGTCTAGGGCCTTTCCTTGGATGCCAGCATTGTGAAGTCTGGTGGCTAGTGTTCGGTGGGAGATGATGTAGAGGGCTGCTGAAATGTCCAGGGGACGAGGGATGCTGTTTGGCCTTGGTCGAGAAGAGCACGGATGTCATTTGTGTTGGCAAGGAGGCTGGTCTCGGTGCTGTGATTGTTGCAGAATCCAGATTGGGAGGTGCCTAGGATGTTGTTGGCTTTGATGAAGTGTGCTATCTGAGTGTTGATGGCCTTTTCAATGACCTTGGCTGCGAAAGGAAGCTAGTAGATTAGCCTGAAATTCCTGAGTTCTGTCGGGTCTGCGAAAGGTTTCTTCAGAAGGGGGTTGACTTCAGCATGCTTCCAGTCATCGGGGAAAGTGGCGGTCTCGAGAGGGCAGTTGATTGTCCGACGTAGCTAGGGTTTGCTGGCTGTGACAGTCGTGTGTAAGATGTGAGACTGGCAGGGGTCTGAAGGTGCTCCATAGTGCATGCTCTTCATGGTCTTTACAGTGTCTTCTGTCATGAGTGGAGTCCACATAAGTAAGGTCTGTTGAGTGGCATCACTGGAGGCGAGGTTGGGGTTGTGCAGAGTTCTTGTTCGTCAAAGTTATCGTAGAGCGTCTTGATCTTGGGGTGAAAGAAGGAGCTGAGTCAGTTGTAGAGGTCTTGGGAGGGAGGGACGTCTGTTGTTTCTTTGTTGGGTTTGGAAAATTTGTGTATGATGGAGAAGAGTTCCTTGGTGTTATGGGTGTTGAAGAGTAACAACATCTTCAGATTCTGTACATTTCTACCTTTTGTGACAAACCTTGTAAAATTTTAAGTGCTCACTCTATATGTAAAGTTGCATAAATAAATAAATAAATAGGCAAATAAATGAATAGATTCATTAATGGGTTAAAGTAACTGCAGGGATGTCCTGCTGGCCCAGATAGGAAACTCAGTTCCCATACTCTGTCTTATCTCCCTGCTGTTTTTCAATGACTCCTCTCCTTTCATGACAATCTTTTTCCAGAAAATGTTTCATATAACTTTTGTTTAGAGTATTGTGGTCCATTTACCTTGTTGACTACATTGGTGTCTCCTTCGGGTTATGGTGAAGGTGTAGGAGAGGCTCCTGAGGAGTTTCAGGCAGACCAACTAATTGGTAAACTTTGGAAGGGGTGTGAATAGCTTGAGTTTGACTGTTCCATGTGAAAAGTAGACACAATAGATGACCCGCTCTGTATTTTACTCCTTTCTTCCTCAAGAAATAGTTGATGATTTTGTAATGTAATGGGAGACAGATCTTGGCAAAGCCAAAATTATATGCCCTTGAAGGAAATAGTTTAACAGAAAACAACGGTTCCTGTGGACAATCAGTCAATGATACTTAATACATATTAGCACAATCACAATATTTGAAGGCAAGTAGATGTTGGAAAGAGAAATGGAATATAGCACGAATTTGGTATGAAAATACGTTGCCTTATATAAGGTAAACACATTGTTTTAAATACAGTGTATGGTGTCCCAAATGATTGTGAAACAAATGTTTCAAGGCCCTATGTGAGTACCCTCTTTCCTTTTTCACCTCCACACGGTGCACACCACATTATCTGACAGTCATCCACAGGTGTCTCTTTATTGCTAGTTCCTGATAAGACCCCACATTGTCAAGTGGGTTGAAATGTCGTCGACTAAGTGAAGCGAACCATTTGTCAGCTACTAATATTGTAGTAGTAGGCTGTGTGCACTCATTATGTATTGATGTAATGGTCGCTTTAGTACATTTTTGATGAAACCTTGTTTTTATGTCACAATGAGCCACAGCCTTAAAATATAGGTTTCACAATCACTTGGGACACCATGCACTGTTTTTAAAATAATGTGTTCACATTATATAAAGCAACGTATTGTCATACCAAATTCGTGCTATATGCCTTTTCACTTTCCGATATCTCCTTGCCTTCAATTATTGTGATTGTGCTAATATGTATTAAGTATCATTGACTGATTGTCCACAGAAACTGTAGTTTTCTGTTAAACTGTAAAGTGCCCTGGTTCCGTAGGAGTAGGGTGTCCCTTGGTTTTTCACACATAACTTGAAGGAGACAGGGCCATGGAGCAGGCAACCGTCAAGTTGGCCCACTTTTGTTTGAAATGGTAAACGCAAGTCACAATATCTTGGGATTTGTTCTGGCTAGATGGATAGTAGCTTCACAGCATTCTGGCTGTGTGTACACAACGAGTCACTTGATGTAGCTTTCAAGGTCCCCTTTCTTTGAAGGCATGGGGTACTTCCTAATCCTGATGTTAGACCATCATGATCTGTATTAAGAGGTTTTGGAGGTGGCATTGGAAGTACGTTTTTCCTCCTGTAGGTCCTACATCTTTCTCCTACAAGTTTCAAACTCCCCATCCCTGGAGTCCTTGGCATCTTCTAGCATGAAGATCAGCTGTCCCAGCTTCCCCATTTAGTGTTTGCTGAATAGATCTTCCATGACTCCTTCCACGCTCATGACGAGCTGGGCTCGTCATGCAGTAGCCTCCTGCTACACTGATGACGAGCCCAGCTCGTCATGAATGTATTGGATTTAGGATACCCCCAGCGAAGCAGGGGAAATGCCTTAGCATCCAAGTGGTTAAGTAAGTAAGTGGCACCTAAGAGAATCTCTGTGTGGAAGCTTTGCAGCTACCCCCTTAATCTGGTTCATAGTCCCAGTGTGAATCATGTTTCTTTGTCGTGGTCTTCCTGAGAATATCCTCTAATGTATTCTCTCTTGCTCGTAGCCATGTCTATCAGGGGACAGTGGGGCTCCTCTGAACAATTAAAAGCAGGTCGGGAGATGATTGTCACTCCAATGCTATGTGGACAGATCACCATGAGCTGGTCAATGTATAGGGGCCAGGTGGCCTGTTGTGGTGTTGGGCCATGAAGGCATGGGGGCATCATTCTTCACAGATTCACTGTGCTTATGAGAGTCTAGAGTGTCCACTTGCACATTTATACTTTGAGACTCAATGTGCAGCCTAATGAGTTCCAAGAGTGGCCCTTTTACTACGCCCCAAAGGAGTGGGTACCAGATGTACATTGATTGGGGCTAGTTGACTCCTGTAAGGGACCTGTTAGTATAGGTAATGGAAGCACTGGACTCACAATATGGCCCCACCTTTCAGTAATATGCTCCCCTAATTGATGTGAGTGTTATGCTCCAGCCTGTTGATCGTACTTCCATTTGGCTTCCAGCAGGGGTCCGGGTGGGCCATCCACCTCTTGCTTGTCACCTTCTCTAGGGGAAGAAATTTGATACTAAAACCTTGTGTGTGGTTGGTGTTCTCTGGGCCCTCCCACTGTCTCTCCCCGCCAATCAATCAATCAATCAATCAAGACATTTATAGAGCGCACTACTCACCCGTAGGGTCTCAAGGTGCTAGGGGGGGGGGGGCGTTACTGCTCGAACAGCCAGGTCTTGAGCTTCTTCCTGAAGGCGAGGTGGTCTTGGGTCAGGCGCAGGTCGGTCGGGAGGGAGTTCCAGGTCTTGGCGGCCAGGTAGGAGAAGGACCTTCCTCCTGTTGTCGCTCTTCGGATGCGGGGGACGGCGGCGAGGGCGTGGCTGGTTGATCTGAGGTGGCGCTTGGGAGCGTAGAAGTTGATTCGGTTGTTGAGGTAGCTCGGGCCTTGGTCGTGTAGGGCTTTGTGTGCGTGGGTGAGGAGACGGAAGGTGATTCTTTTGTTGACGGGGAGCCAGTGCAGGTCTCTCAGATGTCCGGAGATGTGGCTGTTTCGTGGGATGTCGAGGATGAGTCTGGCTGAAGCGTTCTGGATCCGCTGGAGTCTCTTCTGGAGCTTGGCGGTGGTTCCGGCGTAAACGGCGTTGCCGTAGTCCAGTCGGCTAGTGACGAGGGCCTGGGTGACAGTCTTCCTGGTCTCGGTGGGGATCCACCAGAAGATCTTCCGTAGCATGCGTAGGATGTTGAAGCATGACGAGGAGACGGCGTTGACTTGTCTGGTCATGGAGAGGGAGGAGTCCAGGATGAAGCCCAGGTTGCGTGCGTGGTCCGTCGGTTTGGGTGCGGTGCCCAGGGCGGGGGGCCACCAGGAGTCGTCCCAGGCGGAGGGCGAGGAGCCCAGGATGAGGACCTCCGTCTTGTCTGAGTTCAGTTTCAGGCGGCTGGTCGTCATCCACTCGGCTACATCTCTCATCCCTTCGTGCAGGTTGGCTCTGGCGGCGGCGGGGTCGTTGGTCAGGGAGAGGATCAGCTGGGTGTCGTCGGCGTAGGAGATTATGTTGAGGTTGTGTTGGCGTGCGATGGCCGCGAGGGGGCTCATGTAGACGTTGAAGAGGGTGGGACTCAGCGAGGATCCTTGAGGGACGCCGCAGATGACTTCGGTGGCCTCTGACTTGTACGGCGGTAGGCGGACTCTCTGTGTTCTTCCGTCGAGGAAGGAGGTGATCCATTCCAGTGCCTTCTCCTGGATTCCGATGTTGCCGAGGCACTGCACTAGGGTGCGGTGGCAGACAGTGTCGAAAGCCGCGGAGAGGTCCAGGAGGATGAGGGCCGCTGTTTCTCCGTTGTCCATCAGGGTTCGGATGTCATCGGTGGCCGCGATGAGGGCGGTCTCGGTGCTGTGGTTGGCTCGGAAGCCAGACTGTGAGGGGTCGAGGGATCCATTCGTCTCGAGGAAGGTGGCCAGCTGTTTGTTGACGGTCTTTTCGATGACTTTGGCCGGGAACGGGAGGAGCGAGATGGGACGGTAATTATTGAGTTCGGTGGGGTCCGCTGTAGGTTTCTTGAGAAGAGCGCTGAGTTCTGCGTGCTTCCAGCTCTCCGGGAAGGTGGCGGTGTCGAAGGAGGTGTTGATAATGTCCCGCAGGTGGGGTGCGATGACAGCGTCGGCCTTGTTGAAGATGTGGTGAGGGCAGGGGTCAGTCGGAGATCCGGAGTGGACGGAGTTCATTGTGCGGATGGTGTCTTCGGTGCTGATTGGAGTCCAGGCGCGGAGGGTGGTGGTGGGTGGCGTTGCTGCGGTTGTGGCGTGCGTTGGTTGGATGCTGAAGCTGTTGTGTATGTCCGTGATCTTGTTGTGGAAGTAGGACGCGAGGGAGTTGCAGAGGTCTTGCGACGGGGTGATGTCGTTGTTTCCGGCGTTGGGGTTGGAGAGCTCTTTCACGATGTTGAAGAGTTCCTTGCAGTTGTGTGCGTTGTTGTCCAGCCGGTCCTTGTATGTGTTTTTCTTGGTGGAGCGGATCAGTTGGTGGTGTTTCCAGGCGGCGAGCTTGAGGGTGGTCATGTTGTCCGTTGTTGGTTCCCTTCTCCATACTTTCTCGAGGGCTCGGCAGTTCTTCTTGGAGCTCTTGAGTTCGTCGGTGAACCATGGGGTTTTTCTGCTGCCGGGTCTGCTGGGCGGGGTCCTCAGAGGGGCGAGTTCGTCCGCGCAGTTGCTGATCCACTTCGTGAGGTTGTCGGCGGCCTGGCTGGGGTTCGCTGAGCCGGCAGGAGGGTGCTGGCTCAGGGAGGCGGTGAGCTGGTCGGCTGTGATCTTGTTCCAGCTTCTTCGGGCAACCTGTTGCTGGTGGTGGTGGATCGTCGTTCTTTTGAAGGTGAAGTGGACGCAGCTGTGGTCCGTCCAGTGGAGTCCTGTTGCGTGGCTGAAGGCGATGTCTTTGCTGGATGAGAAGACGGCGTCGAGTGTGTGTCCGGTGAGGTGGGTGGGGGTGGACACCAGCTGCTTGAGTCCGAGGTTGGCGAGGTTGTCGAGCAGGGTGATGGTGTTGAGGTCGCTGTTGTTCTCCAGGTGGAAGTTGAGGTCCCCCAGGAGGATGTAGTCGGCGGAGGGGAGGGCATGCGGGCTGATGAAGTCGGCGATGTCCTCGCTGAATCGTGTGCGTGGTCCCGGGGGTCGGTAGATCAGGGTGCCTCTGAGGGTGGTCTTCGGGTCGGTGTGGATC
Source organism: Lissotriton helveticus (assembly GCF_964261635.1). NCBI lineage: Eukaryota > Metazoa > Chordata > Amphibia > Caudata > Salamandridae > Lissotriton > Lissotriton helveticus. Next base: position 146,420,688 of record NC_136072.1, on the reverse strand, counting down.
TGGAAGTGCAGGTGTTCGGCGGTGGTTAGGGTGTCGTCGGTGTTGGTCGTGATGCGGATGGTGTCTCTGTGGATGATGGCGATGCCTCCTCCCGTCTGGTTGGCGGTGCGGTCCCTCCGGGTGATCTTGTAGCCTTCTGGGATGGCGATGGCGATGTCGGGCGCTGAGGAGGCGTTCATCCAGGTCTCCGTGAGGAAGGCGATATCAGGGGCTGTGGTGTCGAGGAGGTTCCAGAGTTCTATGGCGTGTCTGTGGACGGAGCGGGTGTTGAGCAGGATGCACTTGAGGTGGTTGCTGCTGGTGTTAGGCTTGGCGGGTGTTGGTGCGGGGTTGGTCCGGATGCAGGTGAATTTGCAGGCGTGGCAGCTGAAGGGTCCGTGGGTGTGCCTCGGGGTGGCTCGGTGACATCCCGGGATGGCGCCGGTGTTGAGTGCGATGAGTTCGGCGGCGTTGTAGGTTCGTCGGGTCGGCTTCCGTCGGTGGGGGCCAGGGGTCCTGGCACTGGGCGCGGTCCAGGCGCGGACGGGCGCAGACGGGCTTACCTTTGGCGTGCCTTCGGCGCACAATCGGCGCGCCCGCTGCGCGTCAACGCTGCGCGTTCGCACGGTCGCCATATATGGCGAAGTGCGCGTGGGGGCGGAGCAGCTGGGAGGCGGGAGCGGGGAGGGTACAGAAGGCAAAAGGGGCGGGGTTTCGCGGCGGTGGCGGGAAGCGGGGAGGGAGGGTGAAAGGCGGCAAAAACAGCGGCAAACAGGAAGGAAATCCACAATACAGAAAAAAACAGGCAATACAATTTACAAAAGCAGATTGACAAGGTACAACAGCAGGGGCAGGTTAGGAGAGCAGGGACCACGCCGCTCGGGGGCCGGGGGCGTGGTCACGCGCCGGTAGCGAGGCAGTCAGGCAGGGAGGGAGAGCACACGCAGCAGCTGGTGGCCGTGCGGCGCGGGTGTGTCCTGCACTCAGGGGCCCTCAGGGGCCCTCTTCTCCTGGCGGCCCCCACTGGTGTGCAGACTGTGATCTGATCGTATAGTCCTTGGGGATGATCCTCGCTTGTGTTGAGCCCATAAAGGAAATGTCTTGCTTGTGTGGCTCTTCAGTGCTGAGGGTGCCATAGACACAGCTTTCCAGCCCTTACAGCCGTCATGTTAGTACCTTTTAGGCATATGTGCTCAGTCCGCTTCATCATCTTCACCATGCAACTCCAACAGTTGCCTTCTCAGGGCATTCCCTTGGGGTCTCAGGGAGCTGCTGTGTCGGTGCCCACCCCTGGTGATTGAGTAGCTTACTAGAGGGAGAGGAATGGGAAAGCTCTCAGGCCAGATGCAGAGCATCAGAAAGGAGTGCTTACTTAATTGCCATCTTGGACACTCCCCTCTTTTTTCAAATATTTTTACCAATCAAGTTGTTCACAAGTTAATTTGATTGTTTAACATGCTTTGAATAGCAGCATATAACAAATTAACCCTTTTATTCCTCACAGATATTTCATACCTCATTCTGCTGAGGTGACACCTTTTTTCTGAGCGCACTCAAAGCACAGCTAAACTCAAGGGTGCAGATTTATCAGGACTTTGTCCTGCCATAAAGTCAATCAAAATAGTGGAAAATGGTGCAAAGTTTTGAAAGGATATTTACTTTTCAACACAAACCTTTTTTGCACTGAAAAAAGTGCCCTTCTTAACGTAAACAAGGTCTTGCGCTGTTTTTCACCACTTTGGGTCAAGGAGCGCTACATCAGTGGCATCTAGGTGCTCCAGCACCCGTGTTCTTTGTCCCAAATCTCTACCTACTAAAATTGTCAGACCGGGCTTTGCATCACAAATAACGCCTTCTTGATGCATGTGCAAAGTTGCAGAAATATATTTACACATTGCATGAGTACTGCACCCCAATGTGTGAAATATTTTGAAAATTGTCATTGTATTGTATTTTGTACTGGATGGCTATACTTTCAGGATAAAACATCACACACACAACTTCCACCATGGTAGAAAGGTGTATAAGTGACGCTAGGTAGCCGGTTATGCACCAGGAGAGGGCCAAGTAAATATGGCGCTGCGCTGCTTTCTGCCCCTTGTGTGATGCAATGCGGAAATATTGGTTGCTGTGCTGTGTTGCACAAAGAAGTCTTTCTCCGAATTTCTGCTTAGAAAAGCTGGTCTTCAAAATACTAATTCCTGATTACAAGGTTTTCTGAATGTGATGCGGGGATGTACGGCTGCCGGGCATCCCCGAATTCTGGTGGTATCAACTGAAGTGCACAATTGTCAAGATTTAGAAATGCAAATTCGCAAGCAGAAAATGTGATGCTTGGAAATGGACCTGCTCGCACACAATTTACATAAGGGTGATGTATATTCATATGGAAGTAAATCTACTCCAAAGGGCAGGAGAGGCCATTCCCTGATGTTAATGCGTTGCAAAACACGTAATCATAAACTACTTTGTCCAATCTTGATTTTTTATAAATGTATGCAAGGTATAATCCCAGATTAGATATAATCACAGTGGTTCTTTGGTCAAGGGCAAGAGGAAATGTGTTCCAGGGCGGAAATGAGGAGAGAACCCTCCTCTCTAGATCTACTAATTCGAAACTATGTTAGCATGTGCAAATGCACTTTGGGTAAGCTGTTACATATGTGTATATTTAAACTATGAACATTTACACATAAGTTCATAATTATCCAAATGAGTATTGGGAAGCTGCCATTGAATTCCAGGAACTCCGCTGGATTTCTAGAGAATTAAAAAATATCTGTGCATGTGCCCCAAACATAGGTGTTAATCTTTAGTTGTAAATGTACACATTGTTTTTATGTTTTTTTTTTTGTCTTTAAACAACAGTTATGGCAATACATACCTCAAGAATTATGTTATGTTACGTTATGTTATATTTAATTTATAAAGCACACGGCTACTTGGAAGTGTCCCGGCGCTTGCTTCAGAAAGAAAGAAATGCACACTCATCTGATTAAAAGAGCAACGTTTTGAGTTTCTTCTTGAACAGCACTGAATCTTGAGTGCCCCGCAAGGCTAGGGGCAACAGATTCCAGGCCATCCCTGCCCTGCGCACAAAGGAGTTACCCCCAAGACGCTGGCGCTTAAACTTCGGGGTCTGCATCAGCAATTGAGCAGAGGAACGAAGCTGTCTCCCTGGCGCATAGAAGGCAAATCTCTTTTGCAGATAGATGGGACCTATGCCATACAGGGCCGTTGAGCACTTGTCAGCATTTTAAATTTCAGGCGCGATTCCACTGGGAGCCAGTGCAGGGAGCGCAAATGTGTCCAAACACTGTCCCTGGATGACAGACCCACAAGAAGTCTGGCTGCCGAGTTTTGCACCACTTGCAGTTTTTTCACAAGGAAACCCAGACAACCGACCAAGAGGGCATTGGCATAGTCCAAGCAAGACAGAACTAATGCACGGACCACTGTTTCTCTGCTGGGTCTTTGGGTCAAGGAGCGCTACATCAGTGGCATCTAGGTGCTCCAGCACCCGTGTTCTTTGTCCCAAATCTCTACCTACTAAAATTGTCAGACCGGGCTTTGCATCACAAATAACGCCTTCTTGATGCATGTGCAAAGTTGCAGAAATATATTTACACATTGCATGAGTACTGCACCCCAATGTGTGAAATATTTTGAAAATTGTCATTGTATTGTATTTTGTACTGGATGGCTATACTTTCAGGATAAAACATCACACACACAACTTCCACCATGGTAGAAAGGTGTATAAGTGACGCTAGGTAGCCGGTTATGCACCAGGAGAGGGCCAAGTAAATATGGCGCTGCGCTGCTTTCTGCCCCTTGTGTGATGCAATGCGGAAATATTGGTTGCTGTGCTGTGTTGCACAAAGAAGTCTTTCTCCGAATTTCTGCTTAGAAAAGCTGGTCTTCAAAATACTAATTCCTGATTACAAGGTTTTCTGAATGTGATGCGGGGATGTACGGCTGCCGGGCATCCCCGAATTCTGGTGGTATCAACTGAAGTGCACAATTGTCAAGATTTAGAAATGCAAATTCGCAAGCAGAAAATGTGATGCTTGGAAATGGACCTGCTCGCACACAATTTACATAAGGGTGATGTATATTCATATGGAAGTAAATCTACTCCAAAGGGCAGGAGAGGCCATTCCCTGATGTTAATGCGTTGCAAAACACGTAATCATAAACTACTTTGTCCAATCTTGATTTTTTATAAATGTATGCAAGGTATAATCCCAGATTAGATATAATCACAGTGGTTCTTTGGTCAAGGGCAAGAGGAAATGTGTTCCAGGGCGGAAATGAGGAGAGAACCCTCCTCTCTAGATCTACTAATTCGAAACTATGTTAGCATGTGCAAATGCACTTTGGGTAAGCTGTTACATATGTGTATATTTAAACTATGAACATTTACACATAAGTTCATAATTATCCAAATGAGTATTGGGAAGCTGCCATTGAATTCCAGGAACTCCGCTGGATTTCTAGAGAATTAAAAAATATCTGTGCATGTGCCCCAAACATAGGTGTTAATCTTTAGTTGTAAATGTACACATTGTTTTTATGTTTTTTTTTTTGTCTTTAAACAACAGTTATGGCAATACATACCTCAAGAATTATGTTATGTTACGTTATGTTATATTTAATTTATAAAGCACACGGCTACTTGGAAGTGTCCCGGCGCTTGCTTCAGAAAGAAAGAAATGCACACTCATCTGATTAAAAGAGCAACGTTTTGAGTTTCTTCTTGAACAGCACTGAATCTTGAGTGCCCCGCAAGGCTAGGGGCAACAGATTCCAGGCCATCCCTGCCCTGCGCACAAAGGAGTTACCCCCAAGACGCTGGCGCTTAAACTTCGGGGTCTGCATCAGCAATTGAGCAGAGGAACGAAGCTGTCTCCCTGGCGCATAGAAGGCAAATCTCTTTTGCAGATAGATGGGACCTATGCCATACAGGGCCGTTGAGCACTTGTCAGCATTTTAAATTTCAGGCGCGATTCCACTGGGAGCCAGTGCAGGGAGCGCAAATGTGTCCAAACACTGTCCCTGGATGACAGACCCACAAGAAGTCTGGCTGCCGAGTTTTGCACCACTTGCAGTTTTTTCACAAGGAAACCCAGACAACCGACCAAGAGGGCATTGGCATAGTCCAAGCAAGACAGAACTAATGCACGGACCACTGTTTCTCTGGAAGTGCTAGGCAGAAAGGGGAGAAACTTCCTCAAGCTCTTCAATATGCCAAAGCAGGTGCCAGACAATTTCTTTACTTGCGTCACAAAGTTCAGATTTTCATCGAACCAGACGCCGAGGTTTTTAACGGCGCCTTTTCTCTCAGAGGGACAGGGGAAACCCGGAGGCCAAAACCTCTCTCTAAAATCCGATGGAAAAGAGCCAAACAACAGCACCTCCGACTTCCCTTCATTCCATTTAAGCTGTGCATTGGACAACCAGTGGAAGACTTAGGATAAGCAGTGTTGAACTGTCCCATCGGAGTTTTCCACCTTGTGCCAAGTAAACAACAACTGGGTGTCATCTGCGTATGCCATTACCTTAGCCCCCAGTGACTCCGCAAGATACACCAGCGGAGTCACATAGATGTTAAACAGGAGGGGGCTAAGTGATGACCCCTGCGGCACCCCCGCCGTCAGAGGCATGGACGCAGAGGCACACAGAGGGAGCCAGACCTGCTGCTGCCGACCCTCCAGGAAGGATCTAATCCATTGAAGAGCCTTACCGGAGATGCCTATTTCAGACAAGCGATTGAGAAGCATGGCATGAGGGACGGTATTGAATGCCGCCGAGAGATCTAGCATAACCATGCTGCTCTCCCGCCGGCATCCAAACACTCCCGGATTGCCTCACTGACCTCCAGCAATGCGGATTCCGTGCTATGGGCAGCACGGAAGCCCGACTGGGCCGGATGAAGCCTATTTTCCTTCTCAACAAAATTGGTGAGTTGGAAGGTGACAGCTTTCTCGCATACTTTCGCCAAACTTGGTAGCAGCGAGATAGGGCGATAATTCTCAGGCACCAATGGATCAAGAGATGGCTTCTTAAGTAATGGAAGAATCAGGGCATGTTTTCAAGCCTTAGGAACACAAGCCATAGATAGTGATTTGTTGATCATGAGATTCACTTCTATATTTATGGTGTCAGCCAGATCCGACAAAAGCCTGGCTGTACAGGGGTCGTTGTGTGAGCCAGACTTAAGGGCCTTAAGAGTTTTAAGTGAGCTGGCAGAGTCAACTGGCCTAAACTCCAAAAAGGTGGAGAACGGCTCAGCCCTGCTAATAGGTAAAGATAACACCACACCAAGATTCCTCGGATAATTGAATAGCGATTCTTGGATGCTGATTAATTTGTCCCTAAAGAATGACGCCAAGGTGTTACACCAAGTTTCTGAAACAGGTGTGACTGCCACCTGTGTACTGGGGGCCAAAAAACTCTGTACAATAGAGAAGATTTCTTTGGAATTGTTATTTGCTCGCTCAATGCGAGTGGCATAATACTGGCCTTTGGCCTCTCCTATAGCCGCATAATAGAGTCTTTGTTTAGCTCTGAGAGTGTTTTTGTCAGTTGGACGGTAGCCACAGGCACGTCAGGCTCTCTCTGCTATTTTGCACTCATGTTTCAGAGTCCTCAGCTTGGAGGAAAACCAAGGCTTGGAGGGGGACTCTCTCCTAAGCTTAAACTGACAAGGAGCAGACAGAGAAGCAACCAAGCCAGTAATCCAATCAGCAAACTGGGATACGTTATCCTCCAAGTCCCCTAAAAGGGAGGGGCAGGAAGCAGTCAGAGAAGCACTCACCATCCCTGAGTCCAGAATTATACAGATAAATACTATGAATTGGTACACAGTAAAGAAATACATGAAAAAAACAAATAATAAATACAAACAATGACCCAACATAACAAATTCATCCTAGCCAATCCGTAACAGGAACCCATATTCTTCGACCCATTTCCTGTCTTCTCCGGCCTTTTGCTTTATACACAGCTAACTCCATATTGTATGTTGCCAATAGTCAGGCCCTCCAGTTAATGAAGGTGGGGGAGTCAGGACTAATCCATTGTAGAGTAACACATGCCCTAAAAATAGACATAGCAATGAATAGAAAGCCTCGCTCAGGTTTAATACGCAAGGCGCCATTTTGTGACTGATCGACACCCAAGATAACTAAAGCAGCTGTTAAAGTCAGGGTTTTATCAGTGATTTGAACAAGAAACAGCTCAACATCTTCAATATACTTAACTAATTTAGGACAGGAAAAAAACATAATGATTGTCATCTGCTACACAGATTCCCTCGGTGATTAGACGTAATCATAAAGTACTTTGTCCATTCTTGATTTTTTATAAATATATGCAAGGTATAATCCCAGATTAGATATAATCACAGTGGTTCTTTGGTCAAGGGCAAGAGGAAATGTCTTCCAGGGCGGAAATGAGGAGAGAACCCTCCTCACTTGATCTACTAATGCGAAACTATGTTAGCATGTGCAAATGCACTTTGGGTAAGCAGTTACACATGTGTATATTTAAACTATGAACATTTACACATAAGTGCATAATTATTCAAGTGATTATTGGGAAGCTGCCATTGAATTCCAGGAACTCCGCTGGATTTCTAGAGAATTAAACAAATCTATGCATGTGCCCCAAACATAGGCGTTAATCTTTAGTTGTAAATTTACACATTGTTTTTATAAGTTGAGTCCATGTCCTTATAGTAAGTAATGAACAGTAACTTTCGGCTAATCAAAATGGACTTGAGCTAATCTATGATACACAAACACCAGTGTTTACTACATACTCACGTAACTAATTTGTACCCACACAGACAAGCAAACATTGGTAAAGGTAATGGGTCCAGCCTTGGCAAGCTTGTGCAATGGTTAATCTGGGAAACGGCATTTAAAACGCGGGCTGAGCAACGAGTGCCGTTTCCACTCATGAAAACAATGCATGTCTAAACCAAGGTTCTGCCTTAACCACGCATGCACATGGTTAAGGCAGCCAGCTTTTTAGGCGTGCGGATGGACAGGGAGAAGAACAGGAGGGATTAGGAGAGGAAGTTCCAGAATGCCTTGTAAGATGGGTTGGTGCCAGGTCGGGGGGGGGTAGTTTTTAGTGGCAGGGTCCATTTTAGGGTTCATGGCATGTAGTTTTTGGCAGATGGCAGGGTTTTAGGGAACATGGTGGGGGGTTGGTGTAGTTTTAAGGACTGGCGCTGGGTTTTAGGGCTTAGGGCGGGGGAAAGGGGAAGTTTTCAAGGGTGGGGGTCAGTTTTAGGACTCAGGGAGGAGGGCTGGGGTAAGGGTACTTTTTGGCAGGGGTCATGGTAGATGTCCAAGTAACTACAAAAGTAAAAGTCAGTGTATGTGAGAGTTGGAGTATATAAATGACTATTTGTGAGAGTCAGTGATTGTGGGAGTACCTGTATGGATGAGTGTATACTTGTATTAGTGATTATAAAAGAGAGTAACTATGCGTTAGTATCTGTATGAATAAATGAGGTGGTGTGTGTATAACTGTGTAGGTGAGTAAATGGAACTGTGATCGATTTTTTGCATGACTGACTAGGATGAGTGCATGACTGACTAGGATAAGTGGTGGTATGTGAGTGTCTGTATAGGTGTATGAGTGCATATGATATTGTTGAATTGATCAGTGACTACATGTATAAATGGTTGTATGGATGAATGAGTGCATGTGTCTGTAGACCTAGAAATTAGTGAGTGCATTTGTAGTAACTGGTAACCCTGGGCGTAGTGGGCGTAGTGGGGCTCCGCGGAGCTACGCGGAGTGGGCGAGAAGCTACGCCCACTCCCGCACTCCGCGTAGCCCCACTACGCACCTCCCTCCCGCTCTCCTCTACATACATTATTTAAGGAAAATACCCTTAATAAAACAATTTTAAAGGACTTACCGTGTCCGGGGCACGTCCGGGGCTCCCTCTTGGAATTGCGTCGCCATAGATACCAATGCGCATGCGCGGACGGCCGCGCATGCGCATTTCTCCCGAGAAATGCGCAGGCGCGGCCGCCCGCGCATGCGCATTGGTATCTATGATGGGACGCTATTCCAAGAGGGAGCCCCGGACGAGCCCCGGACACGGTAAGTGCTTTAAAATTGTTTTATTAAGGGTATTTTCCTTAAATAATGTATGTAGGGGAGGGCGGGAGGGAGGCGGGTGGCGGCCGACTCGGCTACGCACACGGAGTGGGTGTAGTGTGTACGCTGTCTACGCAAAATGCGTAGGAGGCAACACTACGCCTACTCCGTGGGCGTAGCCGATTCGGACGCCCAGGGTTAGTAACTGGTATTAGTGTGTTGATGGTTTTGAAAATGGAAGTTTGTATTTTACAGGGGGTGTATCAAAAGTTATATAGGGTGTAAGAAGGTGCATCAGATTGTCACATGGATGATGTCATCAGTGATGTCATTTGAGATGTCATCAGTGATGTCACTGACCATATCATGAATGATGTAATTGGGGATGTTATCAGCAGTGCATTGCGGGGTCGCAAGTTATAGTTAGCTCAACTAACTATAACAGTGGAATTTCTATGGTTTTGTATAACTATATCGTCCCTGAAACCTATTGCTTTTTCAGTGAATTTCAAAGGATTTTTTAACTGCTAATTTGTAACTCTAACATCCCTGAAACCTATGATTTTTTCAGTGAATTTCAGAGGTTTCTTAAATGCTAATTTGCAGCTATAATGTCCCTGAAATCTATGTTTTTTTCTGTGAATTTCAAAGGTTTTTTAAATGCTAATTTCTAATTATTTTCTTCTTTGAACATATAGTTTTTTCAGTGATTTTAAATTATCACTTCATTGTCAACATAGTGAAAACAGCCAGTATCCACAGTTTTCCAGCAATAGCTTCAACAAAAAAAATTGTCACAAATGAAAACAACAACTTATGGTAATAATATACAGAGTAGTCATCCCCGTGCAAAAATTAACACAAAAGTACCAGTTCCCAATATGTTCGAAGAGCACAAATCTGGGGTGCGATCCAAAAACAGGGAATAAGCCACGGGGACAAATAGAAAAAGTGGAGAACTCAAGAAAAGAAGAAATTTATGAGCCTTATACTATACATCCTCTACAGTCAAAAGAACTGATAGGAGATACTATTGAATTGTTCCAGACGAAAAAAGCAAAACGAACTCCCATGAGTGTGTGGGAAACAAGTTTGGAAGCTCGTTGTTTTCCACAGCTGTTCCCTACTGGAAAAGGCGGATGATATGATGAACAACCAGTTCAGATTCTAGCTTCAGAATACCGTACTTTACAACTGTACTCAGAACAGCCAGGATTTCCTCAGTCTATTCCATAAATGTTTCATCTTTTGTTCCATACACCTACACTGCGGTCAGCAGAGCTCACAATTTAAATTAAAACATGATTTATTTATTAGAGAGAATGGTACTCTATGCCCTCGAACTTTGTCAAGAGGTTGTGACTAAAAACATTCCTCGATGTCTGTGCTGACTACTGCCTTCGATGTACACTAACAATAGCAGGGCTCACAAGATAAGATTCTCTGGCTTGCCCGCACCACGCATCATCGCTGACTGCACAGCCGCTAAATACTTCTGATTCCCCTATCTCATTGCGACACAACTCATGCACCCATTCTGATACAATATTTTGTGTATAATTTCACATCTGCTGTCCTGCCTCAGTTTATCACAAGTCATAAACCCTTACGAGGCTGTATGATTTCATATCTGATACCCGTACCTTAGTGCAGCACAAATCATTGACCCGTTATGATTGAATCTCTGTGTCTGATCCAATGATTACTGTTGTACTTGTTGCCAGCACCAACCATTCCCGTAGGGTTGGCTTACACTCACCCCACACGCATCCATCTCAGATGTCACTGGACATGTGACCCTGGTAATAGAAAGGAGTTGAGAGCCCATGCCCGTACCCAGTTCCACTATTTATCTGTGTCCATGTGTTCATTATGTATGGAACATGCTGCCCCTAGGCCCTACCACATTACATAGTGCTCTGGACAGTGGATGCAACCATCTTACCTTTGACAGCGGGGGAAAACTTTAGTTATGTAACTTTGTCTCGGTCATTGTACAAGTACGTACATAGAGACTGCATCATTAGGATACTGCAAGCAGAGTGTATAGTGAATTTATAAGTGTGTGAGGATCGTCGTAGTGATTGTATAAGTACATATATTGGCGCAACCTTACTCGGACAACAAGCTTGTCTCTAATTGGCTGCCCTCCATGTGCCAAAAACGGAAACTTCAACTGTCCATGGCACTGTATTGCTACAGCTGCATGAGCAATAAACATTCATATCCACATAGATGTCTCATGGCCACCATTATTCTTGTGTGGAACTACGGATGAATATAAGGTCAGTAATTCACTGCACCTTCCATGTTGGCCATATTGTTGGACTTGGCTCACAGAGTGACACTTTGGCTTTTGAAACCCGAGTGACGGTAGCACTCCAACACGGACACCCGCATCTAGTGTTGTCAGATTTTTAAAGTTTTCTATAGCCCAAAGCCAACCAAAAAGTAGCCCAAACTAGTCCAATATTGCTACTTTAGGGAAGGAGGGGCAGTGACAGTGTCAAGCAGGCAGTGAATGCATTGGAATTGATGTTGCAGCAGGATACCAGGTAAATATTTATCTAATAAAGCACTTTAACATACTACTTTGCTGGAGCGCTGTATTTATATTTATAATCTGGCAACTAGCAAAACCAAAATTTTACCACACAACCAGCAAAATATAGCCCAATTGTGCATGATCTAGCCCAATCTGGAAATATTGATACCGCAGCCACTCCCTCACGGCTGGTATACACCCACACCACACCCATCCAACATAGGCACTAAGATAAAAAAAACAGCCACACGTGCTCTACGCCATTTTAGAGTGCGTGGCCTCACTTTTCACTGAGTTAGTAGCACTGCAAGCACTGAGCGGGTGTACAACCTGTGATGATGATAGGTGCACTAGTATGTCCTCTACCATGGCGATATCGAAACTCAGTTCCCAATGTGAGACCTATTACCTTGCAGAATAGAGTTGCATGATGTGGAGGGTGCCGTGACCGCGAAAAGGTGAGCAGTGAGGCCTGGGTACAGCAGAGCAATTTAGGCGTAACCACTCGTATATACTCTGCCACAGCATTGGACTGGTAACGTGGGCACTGGTACAATGCCCGAGGGGCCGGTGCCGAGTTCCAACTGTGGCCTGCTTTTTGGAGCAGTCTGGGGGGCAGGTTTGGGAGGTGTGGCAGGTCTTTGGATACAGCCAGCGACCCAGTGGGTGTCTGAATGGCCTTTCTGGAGGCAGATGTGTATCATTACCTCATGTTTCGCAACAGGCAGAGGCGTCACTTTCTTTCTCTCGCAGTGCCGCACATTAATGTATGAATACCTAGCAGGGCAGGGGGCCTGAGCAGAAGTAGCCTCACTTGTTTTTAAGTCACCAGTGTATACGAATCTGTGCATTTTTTGTATCCCCACCCCTCTTTTTTAAATAAAATTTCGCCGAAGCAGTGTTTTGATGAAATGCAATATGCAAATCTGGGTCACTCTTTTTTTTAGCGTGCCCGGGTGGATTTTAAATCTTAATCCAACCCTGATCTGCCATTACTAATTCTGTACTATCTTTCAGATGTGGGAGCTTGAGAGTTCCACTAGGTCGCGGCACATGGTTGGAGACAGAGCGGTGGCAAAAAGGTAGGCTGTGATGGTTTTGTACACAGTGTGGGCACACAGTGTCCCTCCTCATCTCCTCCTTTCTCTCCCTCACACTCTTTATATCTCCCTCTTCTTCTTACACTGTTTCCCTCTTTCTCTCTCTCTCTCTCCCTCTCTCTCTCACTCTTCCTCTTTTTCTCTGTTCCTCTTTCTCGCACTGCTTCTCTCTTTCTCTCTCTCACTCTTCCTCTCTCTCTGTTTCTCTCTCTCTCAATCTTCCACTGTTTCTTTGTTCCTGTTTCTTACAGTGTTTCTCTCTTTCTCTCTCTCACTGTTTCTCTCTCTCTCTTCATCTTTCTCACTCTTTCTCTCTGTCTTCTTCTCACTTTCTTTCTTTTTCTCTCTCTCTTTCTCACACTCTCACTGTTTCTCTCTGTCTTTCTTGCACTCTTTCCTTCTCTCTCTTTCTCTCTTCCTTTCTCCTTTGATGGACCCATGACGCAAAATCTTATCTTGCTTTTTATCTAAAAGGCTGTGAATCACGAATCGACATTCACTCCCGCCCGAACACCATCAAAGCTGAATGCGCAAAAAAGCCGCGCTGATGCGGGGCCATCCTGAATGCATGACAAAGTTGCTTCGGCACATGGTGGACCCTCTTACACACACGCCGGTGCAGGAAGGTGAATAGAGAGACTTCTTTCGGCAGCAGCGGGCAGTCACCTCTGCGTGGTGGGAGTGGATAGTGTGCAGCAGCCTGGACGCACAAGAGCGCACCCACAACTCCGAGCAGTGGGAGTGGATGGGGTGCTCCACCCTCATTGCGCATTAGCGAAACAGAGAATTACACGTGAGCAGTTGTATGTACTCTGCAATTACTAATTCTAGACTATCTTTCAGATCACCAAACTGGAGGGCTGCACTATCTCCCTGCATGTGGTTGGAGACACATCAGTTGCACAAGGGTGAGCTGCGAAGATTTTCTCCTGTGTCAACCCTACTTCTCCATCTCTTCCTTTCTTACTGTCGCTCTCATTCTTTCTTTCCCTCTTCGTCTCTCTCACTCATTCTCTCTCTCTTCCTCTCTCTCACTCTATCTCTCTTTCTTCCTCTCTCTCACACTGTTTCTCTCTTTCTATCTTCCTTGTATCTTACTCTTTCTCTCCTTTTCTCTCACTCTTTCTCCTCCTCTCTCTCTCACTCTTTCTCTCTTTGTCTGTCTTCCTCTTGCTCACTCTTTCTCTCTCTCACTCTTTCTCTCTAGGCCTTCCTCTCTCTCTCACACACTGTTTCTCTTTCTCTTTTCCTTGTATCTTACTCTTTCCCTTTTTCTCTCACTTACTCTATCTCTTTCTCTGTCTTCCTCTCTCTCTCACTCTTTCTCCCTTTCTCTGTCTTCCTCTCTCTCTCTCTCTCTCTCTCTTTCTCTCTTCCTCTCTCTCACTCTTTCTCTCTCTCTCTCTCTCTCTCTCTCTCTCTCTCTCTCTTTCTCTCTCTCTCTCTCTCTCTCTCTCTCTCCATCTCTCTCTCCTTTGCTGGATGCAGGACACACCATCTTATTGTCTTGCAGGTTGTGAATCACAAATGGACCAGCAATGACACGCCACGGCTGTACATAGTTTTATTTGTTGTTGTTTTCTGTTAATAAAATGTTTTATATGTAAATCCATACATGATTAAGATTCTTATTTCTCCAACCTCACAAGCAGCTTTTTATAAATAGTTCATAGAGGGACACCTTCAGGCCCAAGAAGGTTGTTGGGGGTATGCTAGTGATGAGGGAAGAGGGTGCGTTACCTGCTAATGTGGGGAGACGCAGCGTGAAAGGGGTATCTCTCACAGAAAGAACTCCGGTATGTTTTCAGAAATGCCTCGGACAGATGCCAGCTGATGGACTGAATCACAAAATGGCTTTTCAATGCTCATATAGTGTGACTTTTGAACCGTTCATACCCAGGCTCCCAGAGGGATAACTGCGACCCGTCCGCTTGACTCACAGAGGCAGAATTATGAGCCGCCTGCTCCCAAAGGAACAGCAGGGTAGTAGCTCCTAGAGGTAGAGGCACAGCAGCGTACTAGCTCGCAAAGATAGACACCTGCGAGCCGACGGACTGGCTTCTAAAGGCATAGCTGCAAAGTGGTGATGGTGGGCACAGGGAGCGTCAAAGGGTTACCTTCCTACTGGTGTCATGGAGTGGAAGTCGTGCTGCCTGGCGCTCATCTGTTTCTCCTTTACTGTTAATAAATCTTAAACCTTCACTTCGTCCAAATCATCATTACACAGAGTTCAGCTATATTAAATTGCCCCCGGAATTTTTCTTTTATATTTTCTAACGATGCGAGGCACAAGGTGGCTGCTAACAGTTCCTGGTTTGAAGTGTTAGCAGCCAATCAGAGGAAACACTTCTTGCTTTAAAGAGTTAGAAGCCAATCTGAGGTAAGCTCATGCTCGGGAGTTAAGCACTGACCAGATATATATATATTTTTTCCCTTTAGTATCTCAAAAGCTACTGAACGGTTCCTGTGTTCCTTTCAAATAAACATCTTTACTTTACAATTACTTGTATATTTTGTACTTTATGCGGATTTACACCATTTCTACAAAACCAAACTTTCTGGACCAAGATCTTTCTTCCTGCAAAAGGTGGCGTCATTCCGTTCAGCAATTTGACCTGTAGCCTTGTCTAAAGTTTCCTATAGAAAATGCATTGACAAAACAAGTTTGGACACCCCCTTTTTTCTCAGCCCCCCCTTGACCAATCACCCTCAACCTTTCAAGATAGGAGCTGATCAAAAAAGAGAAACTTCTTGGAACATTTTGTAAAGAATCATCAAACGATGCCAAAGTTATAAGCAGATAGAGGACTCCAGGAGGAGGGCCGCGCAACCCCCATCCCAACAAGAGTGAAGACCCGAGACTGCGGGGACCCCAGCGGGCACCCACAGCCCCAGCGAGCCCCCGCTATTATTTTTTAAGAAATGCCCCCGGGACCTAGGCCACTGCAGGGTCTCATTAAAATAAAACACGGGAACCCGCGACCGTGCACGAAGTGCGCCGAATTTTTTAAAATATATGTTTTTTGGGGTGCCATGGGGGTCTCTATGGGACCCCCTGAGCAGGCCTAGGGGGTCAGGGTGATTTTACCCTGCTCCCTTCTCTTGTTTTCTGCCTTTGTTTCTCTGTTTTCTTGCAACTCGCTTCTACCGAGCCAAAAGATGGCTGCCAACACTTCGTGGTTTGGAGTGTTCCCAGCCAATCACAGTCAAGGTCGGCACGGGACTTAGGCTCTGCCCAGATATCGGAACTTTTATTTTTCACATTTTTCAGCAACTACTGAACGGATTTACACCATTAAAAAAATATATTGCTTTCTGACCTGTGCCCTACCTTTGTGCCAACATTTGGGGTAATTCCGTTCAGTAGTTTCAGCTGTAGCCTTGCACAAAGTTCCCTATGGGAAATTGATTTGTTCACTCTTATTTTTTTAATTTCTCAAAAACTACTGAACAGATTTACACCATTTTAAAAAAAAAGTCACTTTCTGAACCAAGCTCTACCTTTCTACCAAATTTGCGGTAATTCCGTTCAGCAGTACGGGCTGTAGCTAGTCGCAAAATTTCCTATGGAAATTAACATGAGGAAAACACGTTTTGGAACCCCTCTTATTTCTCACCCCCCACTTGACGAATTACCCCCAAACTCTCAGGATAGGAGCTGACCTGGATAGAAATTTTTTGGGGAGAATTTCGCAAAGATTCATCAACCGACGCCAAAGTTATTAGCACCAGTAAGTAATATTTATGTATATATATATATATATATATATTACCTACTGGCGATAGCCAGTAGGTATATATAGTTAGGATTTTTTCTCTATGGGTTTTTTGAAAATTCTATGTCTAATAACTTTGGCGTTTGTGGACGGAATTGGCTGAAATTTTCAGGAAAATGGCACATTTTGTTTCTGAGCAGCCCTTGAAAATTTGGGGGGGGTTCGTCCAGTGGGGGCCGAGAAAAAAGGGGGGTCCCAAAACGTGTTTTTAACATTGAGTTTTCCATAGGGCGGTTGGCCTCACTTTTAGCCCGAACGGCTGAATGGATTTGCACGAAACTTGGCAAAATTGTAGGGACTGGTAGCCCGATGTGCCTTTTGTAGGTCTCAATATATGTGCTCCAGTGGATTTTGAGAAATTAACGTTTAAAAAAAGATATATATCTGTAACAGCGGACCGGTTAGCGCTCTGGTTCGCGGACTTTTCGCGCAACGGAGCTTTGTGAAGCGAAGCTGATTGGTTCTCCGGCGTCTGTCAACATTCCAAACAGTCCGTAGCGGCCGCCATCTTGTCTCTCGGTAGGATCGAGAGACAAGAGGAGGTCAAAACAAAGGGGGAAATAACTATAAGGGGGCATAGTAGATCCTCGCTGACCCCCTAGGTTTGATGTGGAGGTTTTAAAAGGGCCCCGCGGGGCAAAAAATAATAATAAAAATAATAATTGAACGGCTGAATGGATTTGCACGAAACTTGGCAAAATATTAGGGACTGGTAGCCCGATGTGCCTTTGCTAGGTCTCAATATATGTGCTCCAGTGGATTTTGAGAAATTAACGTTCAAAAAAAGATATATATCTGTAACAGCGCTCCGCTTCGCGTAACGGAGGTTTGCGAAGCTGATTGGTCATTCTGTCACTGGGCTATAGTTGGGCTACATCTGGCTGATATTTGGGCTACATTTGTTTTTTTGTGTGTCTGGCGGCCATCTTTGGGCTACATTGGGCTACATTGGGCTTCATTGGGCTACATTCGGCTAATTAGCAAATAGCTCATCGCAAACTAGGAATGGTAAAGAATCGCTATTTATTCCTTAAAGTTCACTATTTAGGAAATGCAAATAACTTTGATGATACATATGGCGGTTCATCTCTAACAAGATAAGAAGCATAGGGATAGATTTATGATGACTGGCGCATCACCAGGGATGTGTTAGTCATTCTGTGCCGCTGTTCCGTCACCTATGGTGTGCTGCATTTACAATGCGGCGCATCATGGGGCAAAAACAGCACATATGCGTGATGTATCTGTGCCGTAAAGGTGGCGCATTGCTGGAGTTGTATCGCAAGTGTGATGAAGCTCCAGGAAGGGTCGGGGGTGCCCCTGTCGCAGGGTTTCTGTTCTCACACAGAACTGTGGACAGAGGATTGGAACCTCAGCGAATTAGGGTGTCCCAAAACTCACGTTAGTAATCAAAAACTATTTAGCAAGCTAGGTACAGTGTCACATTGGATATAACAAACTCTCAATGTTTAGACAATCCAGAATATGAACTTATAGTACCTCAGGATACGTGGAACTCATGAACAGTCGGTCGTTATATATTTCTTAGAAACCAGAACATGGAGTTAAGAAGAACACATGTGTATTTGAAATGTTTATTTACTAATGCCGTCTTCTCAGGCGTAGTACCTTAGATAATAAAAGTACACATATTATCAGTAGCAAAATTACCAGCATAGTTACTAGTACATGAAAAGTGAATGGTGATAGTATGTTAACATGCTGTAAATGAATAAGAGTTAGCAACACTTATAAGCAGCCGCGGGCCGTGGAGGGAGTTACGGTGAGGCAGGGAGGCGGGGAGGGGGAGAAGCAGGGTGGAGAATACAAGTACACATATTATCAGTAGCAAAATTACCAGCATAGTTACTAGTACATAAAAAGCGAATGGTGACAGTATGTTAACATGCTGTAAATGAATAAGAGTTAGCAACACTTATAAGCAGCCGCGGGCCGTGGAGGGAGTTACGGTGGGGCAGGGAGGCGGGGAGGGGGAGGGGCAAGGTAGAGAGGGCTCCACCCTGCTTCTCCCCCTCCCCGCCTCCCTGCCTCACCGTAACTCCCTCCACGGCCCGCGGCTGCTTATATCTCACCCTCCCTAATACACATATTATATTATTTGCTAAGAAGGTCTCTTTGTGTTGGTTTAGGGCGTGCCCATACTTTAGTGTCTTAGATTTGAAGGAATCACATCAGCATACACCAGCTCTCTCTTCATGTGAACCGCATCAACTGTTGTGTATGTGTGTTCGGCAAAGCAATATAAAACCCGCCTCATGCCCAGAATTGGCAGAAGTTGCACTTATGTTATGAGTATGAAGTCGTGGAGATCAGACCTCATAACAATTCTGTATCGTGTTGTTCTTGAAACTTTAGCACTCGCTGTACAGATATAGTTTAACAAGTAAAGCAGATAGTAGACCAATAACATATTATTCTCATGTAAACCACGATGAACTACTAGGTGGAAAGCTAAAGCAACAACTAAGTGTCGTGTGCAGAAGTTGCAAAAAAGGAAAAATGGCGTTTAAACCGGTAATGAGCCCATGCTAACTTAACACGGTGTAAAGATATCCAGGACCTAGATGACACCTCCTCATGATCCGGAAACGAACTGAATAAGATAATAGAAGTGCCATCTCATGAGAGCAGATTGCAAGTTTATATGTGGACGGTCCGCAAGGTAAAGCATTAAAAACTAGGAAAATTCAATGCTAAAGAAAAATAAAACAGCCAAGTACTTTATCGAGTCTTAAGCCAATAGGCAAGGTAAATAATAAAAACTTGACAAATAAGTCAATGAATTGTCAATGAAATGCTAGTACTCAGCATATGAAACATGAAAAAGGTCTATGACATAACTGTGTATGCAAAATAAGCTGCAACAGCCTCCAATAGGAAGTCACCGTCTTCATCCGAAAACAGTTCAGCCATCCAATTTAAAAGCGGAAAAGAACATACGTGCTCTCCCAGCACCGGATCCTCTATCACCATCAGAGGACAGCTCGGTGGGTTTTCAAGAAAGCTGTGTTCCAAGAAAGACTGTGCTGCCGCCAGTAAATTCCAGGGACCAAGTAGTCCATGCATCAATGCCACAGCCATAATCCTTTCGCCAGGACAAATCAACTCGTGAGTAATGATAGGAGTCATCAGCTGATTAAAGTCGACGTCAGGAGAAACCGGTCCGCAGAGACACAAATCAATGGCCCAATCGAAATCACAGGTCAGGCAGTGAAATACAGGCTGGACACAGGTGAAGTAGGAGAACCGAAAAGATAATCCATATGCCGTGCTTAATATCGCCAACGGCATTGTGCCATAATATTCTAGCATGCGATTGCGGAACAGTGTCAGCAGCTGCAGGGTCGGAGGTTGCATAGGAGGGACATCCATATTTAAAAATGTAAAAAAGCACAAGAGCGTCCGCTGGTAATGCAAGTAAAAATGCAATCCACGAACCAGAGTGGAGAAAATGGAATGAAAGGGAGCAGGGATGACTCCAAAGATTTTCTCAAATGAAGTCACGAGACCACTGGTAACAACTTTAAAAAAGTGTGCCAGGGATTTTGTGGAGGATGCGTTAAAGATAGTCGGAAACATGTTGCTGAAATTGAAAGGCAAACCTGTGTACGGGTGTTCGCTATGTGAAGTACGAAAGTTTCACGGGCCGAACTCAAGGCCACCTCTCTCTGAGACAAAAGAGCTCTTATTCTTGTCATGCCGTTGAAACGTGTCCCAAGGTTGGTATTTGTGGCCAGATTGAAAACTCCCTATGTTCATGTGTGGGAGGAAATAGAACATTTCTGCAGCAAATAACCCGTTCACTTACTGTTACGATAAAAGGAATACTTTTAATTAACTCAGAACAATCTTCATTATTGAGCATCAAATAACTACCATTTTCCAACAACTTGAACGTGGGGATGATAGCAGGAACTGGCGTGCCTTGCAACACGCAAGCCATATTTGGTCGGTGTTTGTTGCATGAATCGTGTAACTGTATGTGCCTACACATTAGTGAATGATCTGGCGTCTCAGTGCATTCCTCTCCATTCAGATAAACTTCTTGATCATCTTTGAAACATCTGTATGTGTATGGAAGCGACCAGACCTCATGAACAAAAGCACTACCTAAAGGTTCATAAAGACCTATTGGTATATATTTCATACAATTTGAAAACTTATATAAAGCAAAAGGCAGCGTTATTAAACCGTGGATAAGGCATGTTGCCAAAAAACCCGCAATCCTCTGCTGATGATGTCACTGAGCATGTCATGAATGATGTAATATGTGACATCATCAGTAGTGGATTATGGGTAATAGTATCTCTAGTTTACTCCCCTATAGCTGTCTTTCTTTTAACATAAGTGTGTGTTTCCTTCCCTTATACTTACTGTTTTTGGTTCGCTTCCAGTTCGCGTACCAGCGAGCGAACTAGGAAGCGAACTAAGAGAAATAGAGGTTGGCACAGTTCCAAATATTGTACCAATTTTTTAATAACGGGGAGGTAGTTCTGAAAAGAACTTTTTTTTTTATTTTTCTGAACATTTTTTTACTGTTTTTGAATTTTTCGGAACAGTTTTATATTTTTTTGGGTTTTTCTTGGAGGGGGCAATGAAAACGATTCATTGTAAAGGGCTCAACAGGAGCAACAAAACAAAAAAAAGAAGTATTTATTATTTTGGGCGTTTCGGACAAACTTGCATATGATAGTCAATAGCTCTGTTGATCAGAGTGATGCTTCTTTCTCCGTAGGAAATGAATCCATCGCAAAATACGCAGGTGTGTTTTACTTCACCAAATCTCATTTGTATATTTGGCACCATCTCCCTGCCCTCTGGTCCCGTTACTTCCGGTACAACAGATCTTCTGGCCATAATAGGGAGATTATCTAGGTCGTTCCGAAACTGTGCAGCACTGTAGTTGTTAGGATGCCACCTAGTCATATGGCGATGCATTGTGTAGTTTCCGAAACTGTATTTTTTGTCGGTCCCTCTGGACAGTCTATCTTGACATATAAGGCAAGTTACGTATCTTGCATTTACTTTTTTCTGACCTTTGGGAATTTTAAAAAATTGCCAAATGAAGTTTTCTTTCCGGTGAGACGTCTTGGGCTGCTCAGGCAAAAACTGCCTCTCTTCGTGCTCGTCCTCCTGTTCCTCTTCTTCTTCTTCTTGTTGAATTACAACTTGAGCAGGTGGTCCACTCTTCCTTGGATGTGGTGGAGGTGGTGGGGAAGCACCAGCTGAAGCTACTAAAGAAGCCATTGCTCAGTGATCACAAAGGGTCTTTCTCTCACAATGATGAAAGTCAGAGTGAGGAAAGAAGGAGGGATTTTCATCATTTGGGAAAAACAAGAGTTCTCAACCAATCAAAAGTGTTCATTTTAGATTATATGACCTAGTCTTACATCATTAGGAAACCAAAAGTGAAATGAACCAATGAAAAGTGTTATTACCAAGTCACATGACTTGCTGTGTTTACGTTAAGCGCTTTGCAGGGCCTCCCTGTTTGCTTCCAGAAACCTGCGCTTTGGCACTCGCTTCGCGTACCAGTTCGCTAACGTAGCACGTCATATGACGTATCAAGCGACAACGTGGAACGTCATGTGGACGGGAGGCGTCACGATGTTGTTTTCTAACGCGGCACTTGCGGTAAAGAAACGTTTACCGGCTCGCGGTCTATTTCGCGGCATCAAGGTCAGCTAACGGGAAGCTTCCTGATTCGCGAAGCGGGAACGAAGAAAAAAAAATATTAAAAAAAAAAAATATTCATAAACATATAAAATATATTTTTGGATTTAAAGAAGAATACATTTTACAGCTACAGATATTAGCTGTTAAAAAACCAATGAAATTCACTGAAAAAACCATAGGTTATAGACCATATATAGTTAGGAATTAGCATTTACAAAACCTTGAAAATTCACTGAAAAAACCATAGGTTATAGACCATATATAGTTAGGAATTAGCATTTAAAAAACCTTATTTTACTCACACAAAACCATTGAAATTCCATATATAGTTAGTTGCACTAACTATATATCGCGCACCTGCAATCCACTGCTGATCATGTCACATATTACATCATTCATGACATGGTCAGTGACATCACTGATGACATCACTGATGACATCTCAAATGACATCACTGATGACATCACTGATGACAACATCCAGTGACTGTATGTTTCTGTAAAGTTAAAATATATCTTACATATTGAAGAATGAGTGGATGTATAAGTGTCTGGATGAAGGATTTAGTAGGTGCGTGACTGACTGTATGAGTGAGTGATTAAATGTGTCTCACTGAATGCATGGGTTAGTGACTAAACTGTCTTAATTTGTGCATCATTATGTCTGTTGTTCTGTAAACTGCTGCATGTGTTGATCATTAGCTATACGAGAGGCTATATGTGTTATTAATTGCTTGCCCAAGTATTTCTATGGGAGATTGAGTTTGTGTGGGGGTGGCTGGAAGGTGTGTGACTCTATGCATAGATGTGTGAACAGTTTATTCACTAGGTGTATGAGTTCAAGAGTGCATGTGGAAACAGCTACATGGGCAGTTGACTGTGTGCATGAGTGTATTGATGAGTGAATGGATATCTCAATGCTACATGTCATAGTAAGTACATATGTAAAACACAGTACATGTGAGAGTTGGCATATATAAATAACTGTGCATGAGAGCCACCGAATGAGTGAGTGGTTGTATCGATCATTGTGAACTTGTATCAGGGATTGTATAAGAGAGTAAATATGTGTTAGTATATGTTTCAATAAGTAAGGTGTGTTTAACTGTATAGTTGAAGAAATGGAGATGAGATTGTTTCTTTGCATGACTGACTGGGTGTGTGAGTAACTCCATGGATGAGTGGAAGTGTGTGTGTCTGTATACACTGAGTGTATCTAAGGTTATATTAGAGTCTGAAGAGGTTTATCGTATTAGCACAAGAATGATGTCAAATGAGATGTCATCAGTGATGTCATCAGTGATGTCATTTGAGATGTCATCAGTGATGTCATCAGTGATGTCACTGACCATGTCATGAATGATGTAATATGTGACATGATCAGCAGTGGATTGCAGGTGCGCGATATATAGTTAGTGCAACTAACTATATATGGAATTTCAATGGTTTTGTGTGAGTAAAATAAGGTTTTTTAAATGCTAATTCCTAACTATATATGGTCTATAACCTATGGTTTTTTCAGTGAATTTTCAAGGTTTTGTAAATGCTAATTCCTAACTATATATGGTCTATAACCTATGGTTTTTTCAGTGAATATATATGTAAATGTAAATGTAGGTGTACTTATATAGCGCAAACCTGTCACCCAAAGGGCATCCTGGCGCTTGCTTAGGGAACCCTTCCTGGTATTCCCCTGTGAGAAACCCCGGCAGGGTGTCCACAAGGTGAAAGCCAGGCATCCCGCCGCGAGGGGCCGTAGTGGAGATTAAGCAAGCTATTGCCCAGAGTTGCAGAGTGTGACCCCGTGATTCGAGTAGGCACCGGAGCGAGAATTGTCGAGTCCGTGGAATTTTTGAGCCCGAGACCCGCCGAGGCGGGGAATCGAACCCTGGTCCGCGGTCGATCTCAGCTTCTGGGTCTGCCGCCTCTAACCACTGAGCCACGCTTCTCCATATATATATATATATATATATATATATATATATATATATATATATATATATATATATATATTCACTGAAAAAACCATAGGTTTCACCCACGTTATAGTTAAAAATTAGCATTTAAAAAACCTTAGAAATTCACTGAAAAAAACATAGGTTTCACACACGTTATAGTTAGCTGGACATTTCACATTTCACTCATACAAAACCATTGAAATTCCCATGTTATAGTTAACTATAACTCGCGCGCCTGCAATGCACTGCTGATGACGTCACATATTACATCACTCATGACATGGTCAGTGACATCACTTATGACATCACTGATGACATCTCAAATTATATTACTGATGACATCACTGATGACATCATCCTTGTGACAGAGTGGAAGTCCTCCTCTCACCCTATTATAGCCTTTGACACACATTCAAAAATAGAAACTAAAATTTTCAAAACAATGGAGATACCAATACCAGTTAGAACAACCTCATCAGTAATTCCAACATCTACATACACATAAACTCCCCGCATACGTTCAAACAAAGCCCCGGGGGTGGCGGTCCTCAGGGCTTGGGGGGCCTTAGAGGCCCCCCATCATTACAGTCTTCGCCCCGGCAGGGGCGGTCCCTGGGGCTGCGGGGGGGCCATGTGCCCCCCGCTAGCACAATAACTTTGCCCCGGGGGTGGTAGTCCCCGGGGCAGCGTGGGGGGGATTGGCCCCCCCCACACTTTTTTTGAAATATGCCCCCGGGTTCTGGTCCCCCCGGGGGCTAATTTTAAGAAAAACCTGATGGGGTTTTTTTTTACACGGAGTTCGCGCACCATAAGCGGACCCCGCGATTTTTGGCCTTGGGGTTGTGGGACCCCCTGAGCAGGCCTAGGGGGTCAGGGTGTGTCTACCCTGCCCCCCTTTGCGTGGTTTGCGCATTTGTTTCTCTCTGGCTGCCAACACTTCTTGGTTTGGAGTGTTGACAGCCAATTAGCATAAAGCTCATGCTCGGGAAGGTACAGAGTACAGTAAGCTTACAGTAAGCTTACCGTAACACCTCCAATATATACTTATGATTTTACATTTGATTTTCTCAGGAACTACTGAACAGATTTACACCATTTAACAAAAAGGCCCATCTGCGAACAGAACTCTACCTTTTTGCCAAGTTTGGTGTAATTCCATTCAGCCATTCGGGCTGTAGCCCCCGCTAAAGGTCCTATGAGAAATTGCATGGGGAAAACACGTCTTGGGACCCCCCTTTTTTCTCTGCCCCCGCTTCACGAATCACCCCCAAACTTTCAGGGAAGGAGCGGAGCAGGCCATTTTCTTGGAGAAGATTCGCCCACCGGCGCCAAAGTTATTCCAATTAGAATGTTGCGGATTTCCTATGGAAACTAGGTTTTAACTATAACTACCTACTGGTGACCGCCAGTAGGTAATATATATATATATATATATATATATATATATATATATATATATATAATTTTGGGTTTATGATTTATTTTTTTATTAAATGAGGCTGGCGAGCCTACTAAAGCTGTCTTCAGGCCAGGCCCAAAAATGGGTATGTTAAGAAAATGTAATTGGTGAGAAAGGCTGGCCTGATGTTAGCGCCTCAAGGCAGGATGCTGATGTGGCATTCACACAATAAATGTAAATGAATACGATTTCAGTTAAAGATGGCGTCTCAGCTCATTAACCGCGAATGTTCTGATGGATTAGGCGCAGTTCGGCTTATATTTCATGGCGCTGTACAACACCAGTTTGAACAACATCTCGAAATATAATGCAACTCTGATTAATTAGCCCCACAAGACTCGCAGGGCCAGAGCCATCGAGCCTCCTTAACCACGGTCCATTAACCAAAGAGTGCGCACAAATTGGCTGATTGGTTGAGGATAATCATGGCGATCAATAGAATGATAACTTAAATGTTATGGAATACCCACAATATGAAGCTAAATGCTATATCTTCTAATAGCAGCGCCATCTAAATGGCATTTGTCCCATCTCCACAAAGAACATAAGTTAATTATTATTAACAACAATTACGGCATCATTTGTAGAATGTCAAGGCTCGAAGAAGCACTGCTATTCTTATATAATTTGGTGGTGTTTGATTAAACTTTTACTGACAACAACTTCGATTAGCGGTGACAAACTGCCAGGGGACGGGAGGAGATCTTGACGGTGAAAAATGGCGGCCTTTAATAGGTTATACTGAAGCACCCAGCAGGAAGACGGATTGCACATGTATGCATCTTGTCATTTTTATTGATCCAAAAGTGGTCTTTTCCTTTTAATAACAACAAGAGTTGCGCCACAGATAGCACACTATCTTTGATTTATACAGGTTTTGTATACAACTTTTTTTCACATGAGCATTTATAAAACTCTCTTCACAGCCTCGTGCTGCTGCTCTCATAAATTGCCCTGAACTCATCATCAGTAAAAAGCAAGGAGCATAGTTGGCATCTTGCTCTGGGACCAACCCTTCCAAAACTTACATAAAAACATCATATTTTTTTCTTCCATAGCACTAGCTAGTAAAGAGCCATGTTTTTCTTTATTTTATGATGTGGATTTAAAGTTCTTTACTCGGGAATGTGTATATTTCCTAATTCGAGCATGGTATCAGCAAAGATGAAGGTTAATCGATTTTAGAGATGCTATCAATAATTTAGTTCCATATCTCTTCCATGTACTCATTTTACATTCCACCTGAAGGCACTGCTGACACCACTGTGATCATTTTGAAGATGTTGCAAAAAAGTAATTATTTAGAACACACACACACACACACACACATATATTTATACCTCATTTCATAGACAATCCTGTTATTTCCTCTTTAATAGTTGTTACACTCATCTGCACCAGAGTGGAGATAGACAAATAGAACTGCAATGCCTTAGGGCGTGCCAAATTTGGTGCAGATTGGACAAATGATTCAAAACCTATCTGAGGGCACCTCATCTCTTATTCACATGCCTTTTAAATGGCATATGAATATTATGTCCCTGCAAAACTCTTGAACTGTTGAACGGGCAGGAACCTCATTTTTATAGCACTGCCGATTTGAAGGGATTTTTCGCATTTTCTTAGTTTGATGAAAATTCACTCATGCCTTTGCCTTGGGAACATCTGCAGATTTTTAAGTAATGAAATGCAGCAAGGGGGAGGGGTTTCATATAAAATGCAAAGTGGTTAGGGTCTTTATAGGCAGGCGTTGGAGGGGCACAAACAGGAGCAGCAGGGCAAGTCTATGTACAGTAGGGGTGAGTCCACATGAAGGGGCAGCAAGGGCACAGCAGAGACTCATATGGCGGGACAGGCACAAAGACATAGAGTAGGAGCGGGGGGCTTTTTAAAAGCTACCCAGATGAACTAAATATATGCTATCAATTTCCAAAATAACACTTTGCCTCAACCCATCATTTTGTGAATGAGGTCATGAAGAGATTCAAAAATTGGCTCAGTTCTCAATACAAGCTGAAACTTTAGTGGTGCGAAAGGATTCAAGTTGATCAGTTCATCCAACCACTACAGTCCTGTACTAGCTGACAACAACCCCAGGAGAAAGACATACTGTGGAAATTCACTTTGAGATCCAAGCTGGAAGATACTCACTGTCTCAGAAGACAGTGGCTGTTTCCGAATTCCATGTTTCACTAGATAAAGTATTAGGGCCTAATTCCTGAAAGGTGTCTCCTTGCTGCATGAAAACCGTGATCCAACACTTTTCAGTGTGCCTCCTTGCGACACCTTGGATGCGCCATATTTACTATAAGGCTCTCCATGTCGCAAGGATTCACAGATAAGTCAGTGTTCCTGTTGTATCTGTAGGCGCAAAAGTGGCACATTGCTGGTGTGTGTCTGAAAACAGATGCAACAGGCCTTTGTCTCTCCTTACGCCTGCTGGGAGGCAGGAGTAAGGATCTGATACAGTGGTGTCCTGGTAGTGCAGCAGTGAAATCTCATAGATTAGATTTTCTGTGCCGGAACACCCACCCTGCAAACATTACACCTGTCTCAGGTATAATGTAGCGCAGGCGTTTACAAAGTGACGCATCTGTCTAGATGCGCCACTCTGTAGATATGGCACATTTTTTCCAGCACAGCAGCATCACAAAAAGTGATGCGGCGTAAGGGCCTCACAAATAAGGCCCTTCATTTGAATAAAAATGCAGGCAGATCCACTGGTAAAAATTTCAGGGCCTTGTGTTGTCTTTGACACATCACACAGTGAGAGTTTGTAATAGTATACAGAGAACCTAATGTCCAATCATGCTGCAGAACATGCACTGAAGTTGTTAGTTGAAGTATGCCACACAGTCAAATAAAATATATTAGGCACCGTTTATTGTTTGAAAATGATTAATTTAATCAAGTTACATGACCGCCAGTTATGGCAACTTGTTAACATATTTTTTTGAGGCCTGATGATCATCAATTCATTCTAATAGTGCACATGTTATGTTGATAACACTTACTATTAACATGCTGCACACATGAAACTGTAAAATAAATAACATTTAAAAAATGATCAGTCAACATTCAGTTTTGATAGCTAGGCACTCTTTCTTATCCTTCTGCAGTGTTTTCTGGCTTTATATACATTCAGTTCAAACAAGGAAATACTATACCATACTGTTATACCTGGTGCGCAGCCAGTGGGACTGTGGTGGTGCGTCTTTTATTCATAACACATACTGTGTTACTTAGAAGAAGAAAACTTAATCCAGTCATGAAGAGAGGTGTTGTCAATGTCTGTTTCCTCAGAAAATAAATCACAAGATGATCTGCTTTGAATTTCCTCATACCAAACTTCTAAAAAAGAACATGTGATAAACAAACCTACAAATGCTATATCTATTCCTAAACAAATGGAATTTTTTTAGGGATAGATATTGCATTTGATAGGTTTGTTTACCACTTAATTTTTTTAATGAGTACATTTTTAGAGAATATTCGGAATATCACAGCATCCCATTTGCAGGCTGAAATACTGTTAAATAAGATTTAAATCCTAGGTCTTGCATCGAACAGAGATATTTTATAGCTATTCTGAGGAACAATGCTTCTGCAGTAAGACACTCATTTAGAAACAGAACTTTGAAGCTAGTGGTGGATAACAACTACTTTACTTGAAGTCCATTGTGCAATACTCAGGGGCACATCCTCAAAGTCATGGAAAGTGGCGGAATGTGGTACAACGTGTTGATACAGTATTTAGGGCCATATTTATGATGGATGTTGCATCGCTTTTGCACCACACTACGTAGTGCAAAAGCAACACAACCACTAACATGCCATCTAGCAAGCCACACAATGCCCTCTTGCGTGGCCCTGAGTAGCTTGATAAATCAGGAGTAACGCAACACAGTGCAAATGACTGTGTTGCGTTACGCTGCCCCATGGCTGGGGCGTGGGGATTCCTATACAAAACTCATGGATTTTGACACATTCCCATATGTACCATTACTGGTAGACCTGAGAAAGTGCCAAAGTGATGAACATCCTCAGGTGAGGTTCACCAATGAGAAATATGTAATTTCTCTTTTTTATTTTCTCATTCTATGAGTGCTGCCTTCTGTAGCACTCATAGAAAGAGGAAAATGCCTCTGGGGGTTTTGTGCAGGAATGTACTCCTTCCTGCACAAAAACAATCCTGCTTAAAATGCAGGCACACTTGCACCATGATCGAAGAGTCCCTGCATTGGCGCTAGGCAGCACATTGTGCACCAGTGTTCGGGAAAAGGCAGGAATGTGTTGTATTTTGATTATTATGGCACATTCCAGCTATTTCTCTGTAACGCAGTGCTGCAAGGTGACTTGCTCCGCTGCGTTACAGTTTGATAAATACTGCCCTTATTTTCAAGCGCAAAACATTTTGTGCTGGAATATTGCCCTTAAAGTAAATAAAGCAAATTAGCACTTTCCGGTACCTTGCACTACTTTAAGAGTGGGAGTTCCATGGGTGGTATTGGGCATTCCCACCTTACGGCCCATGGTTTATGACACAAAGCCATGTCCACAAATATTGTCAGATCTGGCTTTGCAACAAAATATAAAACCTCCGTAAAACAGGTGTTAAATGAGAGAAACGTTTCTCCAAACATTGATGTGTGCTTTGTTATCATTTCACACATTGGATGTGTGCTGTGCATCCAATGTGTGAAAATATGAAAATGGTTTAGGCATTTTTGTACTGAAAGGGTAACCTTCCAGTAGAAAACAGATCACTGACGGAATATCGACAGTCAAAATAACGACAGTCAAAATATCGAGGTAAAAATATAGAATGCCAGAATATCGACTTCCTATCTACAAACAGGTAAGTACAAAAATATCGACTCCAAAATATCGATAGGAAAAAATATACACAGTCAAAATATCGATTTTTTTTAATATCTTAAAAGTAATTTTAAAGTACTATAATAATAAATATAACTAATTTAAACATACTTAAAATACTTAAATAAACTTAAAATTAATACATAATTATTTATTTATTTATTTATTTATGCAACTTTTATAGCGCAACAAATACCCTAAGGTGTCTCGGCGCTGTGGAGCTACTGAATCAGCCGTCCTATTACTGGTTGAACAACCACGTTTTTAAGAGCCTACGGAAGCTCATCAGGTTCGGAGCGGATTTGATGGCAAGTGGCAAGAGGTTCCACAACTTTGGCGTAGCCACAAGAAAACGCCTGTCTCCCCAAGTGGCCGTTCTTGTGCGGGGCACAGAGAGGAGACAGGTGTTGGCGGATCGCAATTGCCTTCTAGGGACATAAAGCTGAAGAGCTTCAGTCAGGAACCTAGGTCCTGTGCCATGCACTGCCTTGTAGGCAATACAGAGGGCCTTAAATTTTATACGGCTCTCCACTCTCAGCCAGTGAAGCTGACGGATGCCAGAGGAGGTGGATTTACGTCGGGGGATATTTAGGAGGATCCTGGCAGCCGCATTCTGGATGGATTGCAGCTTAGTCATGACACGCTTCTGGGTGTGGAGAAAGAGAGCGTTCCCATAATCTATTTTTGAGAAGACTAAGGTAGAAACCAGAGTCTTCCCAGCTGAAGGAGGGAGATAGGGCAATAGTTTCTTTATTTTTTTCAAGATAAAGAACGAGGATGAAACAACCTTGTTGGTGTGAAGGTCAAAAGCCAACTTGCTGTCAAATATGACTCCCAGATTTCTGGCTTTTTCCACTGGGACAGGCGGAAGGCCGAGTTTTTCCGGCCACCAAGTAGGGGACCAGTCAGGAGAGAGTTTTCCGAAGGTCATAATCTCGGTCTTGTCCGAGTTGAGTCTAAGACAATTCGAGGTCATCCAGGTACTGACCTCCAGCATAACTCTCTGGAAGTTGGCGGCCACAGCAAGACCATCCCTATGGATACCCAGAACCAGCTGGGTATCATCTGCGTAAGATGTAAGCCGTACCCCATGGGCTTTTATTACCCTCGCCAAGTCCGCTACATAGATATTAAATAGCAGCGGGCTTAGCGAGGAGCCCTGTGGGACTCCACAAGGGAGAGCAGAGATGGGTGAGTAGAATTCTCCCAGCTTCACCGTCTGGGTACGGTTTGCAAGGAAGGATGAGATAAGATCCCTTGCCAAACCGTTTATCCCTATGGCTGTGACACGGTCGACTAGAGTGACATGGTCGACCGTGTCAAAGGCCGCTGATAGGTCCAGAAGAATCAAGACGGCCGCTCCTCCCTGATCCATGATCACCCTGATCTCGTCAGAGGCCTTTATCAAAGCGGTCTCTGTTCCATGCCCTTTCCTAAAGCCAAATTGCGTTTCGTCGAGAAGTTGGTGAGTCTCGACGAATTCCGAGAGCTGTCGATTCATCAGGGATTCGCATACTTTGGCAGGAAAGGGCAGACACGCAATGGGCCTATAGCTAGCAACAGCTGTGGGATCTAGGGAAGGCTTTTTTAAGAGAGGTTGTATAACAGCCTTCTTCCATATACTAGGAAATTGGCCTGTCTGGAATGCGGAGTTGCAGATCTCCATAAGGGGACGTGAGATCACTTCCGTGAGTTTTAACATCACGGAAGGAGGACACGGGTCCAACGGGGAGCCCGATTTGGTGTAATAAATGAGCTTAGTGACATCGTCATGTGAGGCAGGTAAGAAACATGAAAAGAAATTCTGGTTATGATGGTAAAAACCTTCTTCCACGATACCACCTCTGTGTTCCGTATCAATATCCCCTTCAAATGATGCATATATATCTGCCACCTTTGAAGTGAAAAAAGTGGATAATTCGTTACAAAAAATCTGTGACGGTTCCACTCCAGGGCCAGAGGGGGGTGTGGACAGCGTAGTGACAACAGAAAACAGCTCTCTGGCAGAGTTGGCGGCGGTCTCAATTTGCGCCGAAAAAAAAGCCGTTTTTTGAGCCAAAACCGCCTTTTTATAGATTGCAATAGCATCTTTATAAGTTTGCCTAGCTATGGGGCAATAAACTTTCCTCCATCGCCTTTCTAGGTTCCTACAATGTTGGCGATGAAGTCTGAGATCTTCATTATACCATGCAGCCGATGGAGATACTCTGTTTGGTCTCATATATTTTTCTGGGGCCACTAAATCGGCAGCCATGCCAATCCAATCCTGGAAATCTACAGCTGATCGTACAGAAGTGCTTCCTTCCTGAGAGCAGGAGGAGGCTAACGAGTCTAGCATCTGAGAAATGTCTGCATTTTTCCAGGCGCGAGTCCTCAGCCTATTTCGGGGCCTGGACCGTAAAGGGTGTACAGACCTTATGTCCAGCTGGAATACAATAGCCCTGTGGTCTGACCAAGTAATGGGAATAATGTCCAACACCGAAATGTCAGGGTCATTAGTGAACAGACCATCAAGGGTATGTCCAGCTTGATGAGTACTGCCCTTAACTAATTGATGCAGTCCTAAATTAGAGAGGTCAGAGATGAGTTGAATAGTGTCAGAGTTGTCCTCCTCCTCCAAGTAAAAGTTAAAATCTCCCAGTATCGTGTATTTGTCTGAACCTATAACTTTATCGTTTAGGTCCGAAAAGGTGGAGAGAAAAAGATTACGAGGGCCAGGGGGGCGGTATAAAATTATACCCTTTAGAGCTTGCTTAGGGCTGATGCTGATAGCAAAAGCAGCAGATTCGCAATTGGCGGAATTTATAGGGTCAAGTGTGGTGCGATATGAATCCTTGTGAATAATTGCAAGGCCTCCACCTTTTCCTATAGGCCTGTCATGTCTGACGACGCTATAACCATCCGGGACAGCATCGCAAAAATCCGGCCCTGATCCCGCATCTGCCCAGGTCTCAGTGGCAAACAGTAGATCCAGATCATGAGCAAGGATAAACTCGTGAACCTGGAGACTGTGACAGGGAAGTGAGCGCGTATTAATGAGTGCAGCTCGACAGCCGTGCAAAACAATAGCATCGAGGACATGTTGTGCGCCGTATTGTAACTTAAAAAAATAAAATGTTTTTAAAACATATATATGTATTTATATTCATATTATTAACAAAACATATACAATATTTTTTCCGTAGGATAGCGAGAGGTTTAAATTTACTATTCCAACTCCAGTGAGTGCAACAGTAGGGAAGGCGTTGGATAGCGTAGGGGTAAAAATTACTATTCCCACTCCAGAGAGTGCAACAGTAGGGAAAGCGTTGGATAGCGTAGGGGTACAAATTACTATTCCCACTCCAAAGAGTGCAACAGTAGGGAAAACGTTGGATAGCGTAGGGGTAAAAATTACTATTCCCACTCCAGAGAGTGCAACAGTAGGGAAAGCATTGGATAGCGTTGGGGTAATAATTACTAATCCCACTCCAGAGAGTGCAACAGTAGGGAAAGCGTTGGATGGCGTAGGGGTAAAAATTACTATTCCAACTCCAGCGAGTGCAACAGTAGGGAAAGTGTTGGATAGCGTAGGGGTAAAAATTACTATTCCCACTCCAGAGAGTGCAACAGTAGGGAAAGCGTTGGATGGCGTAGGGGTAAAAATTGCTATTCCAACTCCAGCGAGTGCAACAGTAGGGAAAGTGTTGGATAGCGTAGGGGTAAAAATTACTATTCCCACTCCAAAGAGTGCAACAGTAGGGAAAGCGTTGGATAGCGTAGGGGTAAAAATTACTATTCCCACTCCAGAGAGTGCAACAGTAGGGAAAGCGTTGGATAGCGTAGGGATAAAAATTACTATTCCCACTCCAGAGAGTGCAACAGTAGGGAAAGCGTTGGATGGCGTAAGGGTAAAAATTACTATTCCAACTCCAGCGAGTGCAACAGTAGGGAAAGGGTTGGATAGCGTAGGGGTAAAAATTACTATTCCCACTCCAAAGAGTGCAACAGTAGGGAAAGCGTTGGATAGCGTAGGGGTAAAAATTACTATTACAACTCCAGCGAGTACAACAGTAGGGAAAGCTTTGGATAGCGTAGTGGTAAAAATTACTATTCCCACTCCAGAGAGTGCAACAGTAGGGAAAGCGTTGGATAGCATAGGGGTAAAAATTACTATTCCCACTCCAGAGAGTGCAACA